>NC_091445.1:30825909-31552387 GCF_964237555.1 Oryctolagus cuniculus
TTAACAGTAAAATCAAGCACAGAAGTTGCAAAATTATCAACATGACAAAAATAATATATCCTGGTAGGTAACGAAGATATAATTCAACAGACTACTGTTAAAATTGCTTAAATACTTGTATTAAAGAACATAAAAAGCTTGCTGCACTTATAAGCGATGGATGCATTAAAATATACGCGATCTCGATGGTTTTCAAAATTTAAACGTCAATTTGAAAAGGCACAGCCGCATTCAATGTTTTCCTCTGGAAAAGATGTCTCAATGGTTACCTGTCATTTATGATCCAGTTCAGACAGAGATTGAGAGAGCTAAGATTTTTGCACCTCTTGACAATTTCCATCACAGTTTCATTATCCAGTTCAGTGATATGACGTAGGTCCAAGCTGGAAAGGTTTCTTAGCTAATGAGACCAGTAAGATAAAACAGAAAAAAGATAAATGTTAGGTTAATTTTAAAGCATTACAAATATAGTTTAATACAAAGTAGAGTATCATGGTACACTATTTAAAATAAGTAATATTCTAAAATTTTTAACATATTATTGATGTGGTATTTCACACATTAAGCTAAAATTGAATATGGAATTCTATCATAAGTATATAAATAACATTAAAAGAAAACAGATTTCACTGAAACATAAAAGTTAAAAGTTAGCAAACTGTTATCTAATAGGTAGGGAAGCTGCTGAAGATATTATATAAAGTACCTATAATTTAGTAAGATTATTCTGTCTATATTGTTCAATTTCAGATACTTGTTTTTATATTTATAATGCCACTTCCATACAAGTTCTCTGTTTTTTTGACTGAAGTATGAATAAATGGTAGATACCTTGTTGATATTTTATCTACGTAATCCAAATTGTACTATTATCACTATGTGCTGCACCATTAAATAATGAAAAACACTGTTTAAAAAGCAGAAAATTTCTCTAGGTACCACCTTCCCCATTTAATTCTTTTCTCTATTCTTTTATGGAAGCTTCCCGTCTTCCCCTGATGTCTAGTCTTCAAAGTAAATTAATGGATCATGTACATAAAGGTGGTAAGGTCTTAATTACCCTCTTCAAATAAGCATATTTCATTGTATCTTTGAAAGGAAGTGAGGCTTCCTTTAAGACAAGGGGAATACCACTAGGTACTTTCTGGTTTGTTTGTTTGTTTGTTTGTTTTTAAGATTTATGTATTTATTGGAGAGGCAGAGTTACAGACAGAGAGAGAGACAGAAAGAGAGGTCTTCCATCTGCTGGTTCACTCCCCAAATGGCTGTGACGGCTGGAGCTGGGCCAATCCAAAGCCAAGTACGTGGAACTTTTTCCAGGTGTTCCACCTGGGCCATCTTCCACTGCTTTCCCAGGCCATTAGCAGGGAGCTGGAGTGAAAGTGGAGTAGCCAGGACCTGAACCAGTGCCCAAATGGGATGCCAGTGCCTCAGACAGAGGCTTAACCTACTCTGCCATGGCACTGACCCCACTAGGTACTTTGATTATGCAAGCTCACAGAAAGATGGAGTCAGCCACCTGATCTGTTCAGTCTTCTCCTCTTTGCTTATATTTAGCTGCCAAGAAGGCAGTTCTGATGTTGCCAATCTTGTTAGGTCCACATTAGGAGAGAGACAGAGATAGAGATAGAGTCAGAGAGAGAGAGGAGAGAGAGAGAGAGATACACAGAGTGACCAAGGAACAAAAAGAGATACAAAGAGAAAGGAGGTAACGCCTTGATAAATGTTTCGAACCAACTTTTACTTGTGGGAAGATAGATTTAATGCAAACACTTCATGAAAATATTTGCAAAGCCCCTCACTGCTCAATTCATATTTTGTCAATAGATACTTTAAAAAAGATTTATTTATTTATTTGAAAGGAAGAGTTAGAGAAAGGGAGAGAAAGAGGAGAGTGGGCTCTTCCGTCTGCTGATTCACTCCCCAAATGGCTACAACGGCCAAGGCTGGGCCAGGTCTAAAGCAGACATCTGGAACTCCATCCAAGTCTCCCACATGAGTTCAGGGGCACAAGCACTTGAGTCATCTACCACTTCTTTCCCAGGCACGTTAGCAGGGAGATGGCTTGGAAGCAGAGTAGCTGGGACTCAAACCAGGCTGGTTTTGCAAGCAGCAGTTTAACCTGCAGCGTTCCAACACCGGCCCCAGATAATCATGAGTTAGCTGACTTTTGACTTTCCATAAAGTTTTATTTTTCACAATACTTTGCACTGGGGCTGATGAAATGGCTGCAGTGATTTCACTGCTCAAGTTTTCTTATTCTTGATCAAGCAAAGGGGAACTTATAGATACCAACAATCTGAGTCCCTGTTAAGCGTGATACTCCTCCTACTAATGTCCCCTTGGTAATGCTGTATATACATTTCTATTTTCTATCTAAAAATCTTTGTTTTTTTTTTTTAAATTACATTATTTTTACAGTTAGCGTTCTTTGCAGGGCATTTTTGATCTCACACCTAAAAAGTTTTTATCACTGTTGGAGATGTAATATTCTGGTAACATGTAAGGAAGCAAGCCGCTTTTGTGAGCTGCAGGCGCTGGGCAGCTTGCTGGGCTCAAGTTCTGTCAGCAGCCCCATGTTGGTACTACAGCAAAATCAGAAATAAATGCATTAAATGGACCCACAGGGTTGCTTGAAAACACTGTGATGTAAGGCCATTGAATCTGAATGTTAAGGATTAATTGCATATGTGAACTGTAAAATACAGCCATGCCTAATACAGAAATACAAATGGCATCACTTTTTTTTCTCAATTACCTTTTTTATAGTGTCTAGGAAGACGCAAAATAAAAAAAGTATCTAGCCATAAAATATCTCCTACACATGGGGGTCTAGCACAGCTTCTGTTACAATGTTTCCATGTGAATTCCTAACCTACCTTTTTACTTCCTTCACTGAAAGGTATCTCTTTATCACAACAGTTTGAACATACTTAATGCCACAGAATTATACAATTAAAATGGTCAAACCGGTAAACCAAATATTTTACCACAATTAGAGAAATCATTTAATCGATCAGAAGATGGAGAGTACACATAATAAAAGTTCTGTATAAAATTTAAGTTCATTTTTGTGCCAGTACAGTCTCTCATAGTACAGACAATAATACTGGAGGGGTATGAATAACTTATTGAAGTACAGATAATGGGAAGACAGATGTTAGCAAACCTAAACTATTTTATAGACTTGCAGAAATACAAAGGTATCTTCTAGAACTAATCTACAGCAGAAAGTTCCAATTCCAGTAACTATGTGACAATACTCTACACCTAGCTGACTTTTGAATCTTTAGAAACCCTACATCCAGGCCCATTCCCAAGTGCAAGGCGGACCAGCAAGCTCACTGGGTGCTGGGACTACTGCCCTGTCTGCGGTCATTGTTGGTAAGTGAACATTTACTCTTCAAATGTAGCACAGATGCACCCAGGAGGAAACAGGTTCACTTCAGCTCTCACACTCCTGGGATTCTGCAGAGTACTTTACTCTTGGATTCAATTAAGGTTCATCTATGAGCTGACAGGCACTGGCTATGTTCACATGGCTATCCCTATGACCAATCTGGCCAGCTCACCTTGAAATAATGATTGTACCCAGCCGCAGTTCCAGTGGGCTAATTCCCAGTAACCAGCATCATTACAAGACACAGACATAGCACATCTATGGGATGTGGCATTTTTATTCAAAACTCCACAAACAGCTCTGTCAAATTCATCACATTGCTTCCCTCGCTGTGGGAATTTCATAATAGTGCCCTCCAGTGTTTCATAAAAGGCTACCTAAAATAATCCTTCATAGTCTGAAACACATAATTACATTTAGGAAACTGACATTTTAATTAAACTTACTTTCCTTATAATTCACTGGTAGTCTTGGGTTTTACAAATCACAGAGGACTTGAATAAGCAAAGCCTTATGTATGACCAGGATCTTCTAAATGTTTTAGTCTAATTTTTAAACACTTAGTAACGTATTCTAAAAGAAACTCAAATCAGAATGCGGAATGCAGGTAATCACACTTCAACACTGCTTTTATTAGAAACAAAATATGACTTCCAACCAATTCATATGAAAGACTAAAATTAGTCTTTTAGGCCATGTATGCACTTAAATATAAAATGAGACACTAAAATGTTACCTAGGAAACATAGGCTTGGCAGATTATAAAAAGACCTCAAATGGCTTCCAAATTTTCTTAAGACCCTGGAAAAGTAAAAAATGAAGCAAGTCCTCAGGCAGGTAGGTTGAATGCATTGGATGCACCAACAAAAGAGGACTCACAGCACTGGGCAAAGGCCGCAGGGACGCTCCACTGTTTCAGGCCAATGAGGATAATTGATGTGAGACCAGTTGCAGGTGCAAATTTTTGAAATGAATAAAAATTTCTATATAGTTACAAAATACGATCAAATGTCAAATTAGTACCTAAATTACTTCTCGTCAGTCCTGCACATATTGACTTTTTTGAACCAAGAGTCTAAGCATCATTTGTAGTCTCTGGGATTAGTCTCAAGGGTTACGACAAGCAGTCTTGGTGATGGATGGTTTCCAGGGCTGGAGATTAGCACCAGATTGTCAGGCTGTCAAGGTGAGAACAGGGATGAGTCAAAGGCACAGGGAGACAAAAGGGTCAAGGAAAGACCAAAGGAACAACTCAAAAAGAAACCTGCTGAGAATGGAAGGAAAGGGTGAGAGAGAGAGAATTTCTATTCCAACCACAGGAAGATGTCTGCGCCTTAAAGGGTGTGACGTGTACACCTGGAGAACTCGACTGGATAAGCAAAGAACAAGGACATCCCTTCTACTCATCAACTAGACCTACCTCAGCTTGGTCAGAAAGCTAATAAGCCACATCTAGGATATCAGGCAAATCCTTCTCAGCTCAGTCCAATCCCAGTGAGAACACTGAGATGGAACAGAAAAGCTTTCAAATCAGTTTAAGGAAAGGCAGAGACAATAAAAACTTATTTTTGGAGCTGACAGTGGCTGCCATGTTAATTCCCAGGTACTTCCCTTACAGATCGCCTCCAGCCACTGCGTTCTTACCCACACTGGCCTTCTGGCTCCTTGCATTCCAAGACCTGTTTAACTCTGCCACTCTTCTATCGGATCTCACACCTTTACCATGTTGTTTACATTCTGTTTTGCTTCCTAGGACACTACTGCCTGGCTTCTCCTCCGAGTGGGCCCTTCAACCCCTGTCTGCCACCTCGCACTTCCCTGAGTATCTCTCATCACGTCCCCCACATCTCCCAAGCCTTGAGAAAACAAAAACATTTCTGCTGCATGAAGGAATCCCAGGGCTTCCCAGCCAAGGCCCCTCACTGTTCATCCCTACAGCCCCTGAAAGCAGTTAAGATGGTGCAAGGCTCTTCCGAAATTTTGAGAAATAGTTCTCACGGTGCTCAGTGAACTGTGCTCGTTATTCTGAAGCTACTCTCATGTCACTTATTGTGCTCCGATAAGTTAAAGGGGTCGATTCTCATCTCCATTCCATTTACTCAACTGCCTGGTTCAAATCTCATCTTCCCCCCAAAGCCTTCTTGATTAGAGAGAAGAAAGATAGTAACTGTATATTTGCCTTAATGTCCATCATTAACTAGCAAGTTCCAAACACATCTGTGCTTTTCAAGCAGGAATCACTGATTGGCAAGAGCTGCCAAGGGAGCACGGCCCAGCCTTTCCCCCTGCTACACTATACCGTGGTGGGAAAGGGCCAGCCCACGGGCCATACAGGGCCACAAAATCATTTGGTCTGGCCCTGCCAAGGCAGCTGCAGGAGGGACTCAAAATTCAATAGGTTGCGGCGGGTGCTGTGACGCAGTGGGTTGAGGCCCTGGCCTGAAGTGCCGGCATCCCATATGGGTGCCGGTTCTAGTCCCAGCTGCTCTTCTTCAGATCCAGCTCTCTGCTGTGACCTGGCAAAGGAAGAGAGGATGGCCCGAGTCCTTGGGCCCCTGCACCCAGGTGGGAGATTGGGAAAAAGCACCTGGCTCCTGCCTTCGGATCATCACAGCTCTGGCTGTTGTGGCCATTTGGGGAGTTGAACCAGCAGATGGAAGACCTATCTCTCTGTCTCTACCTCTCTCTGTAACTCTTTCAAATGAAAAATAAATAAATATTCAATAGATCTACAGCAGGCTAATTTTTAAGTCGATAATTTTGTATGGCCCGTGAACGATGCTGTAACCATCTGAATGGTCCAGAAAAAAGGTGTCCTCCCTCCCCCAGTGCTGCAACTGCACAGGAGTCCCCTCTATGAGTCTCCATTTCCTTTGCATCCTTTCTCTGTTCCCTTCCTTCCCTCCATCAACCCTTGCTAGACTGGGCTGCTCAGAAATGATCTCGCCTCACAAGCATTTGAAATCTAATCTTAATGCTTGAGCCAGTCCAAGTCTGAGCTTCTGATGCAGCAGTTGTGGCGCCTCTTCATTCACTCATTCACACCAAATCCACTGTTTCCTGAGCACCTGGCTCTGCCCAAGCTACACATTAGGATCACCTGGAGAAGTTTTTAAACAGTCACTTGTGGTCAGTGCCTCACCCTTTGAGCTTCTGATTCAATTGGCTTGAGAAAGGGTGAGCTACTAGTATTTCTGAAAAAGATATCCAGTCAGTCCCAGGCCGGACTGGGAACCACTTCTATACTACAGAGCAAATGATATTTAAAGCCAGCAATTGGATGTGTAAAAAGAATTTGTAAAGATCAGCTACTTCAATCACCCCCTGAAGAATAATGCTGAAGATACTATCCACTTAACCAGTAGCCATTAATTTCATACCTATTATGTTCCAGGAACAGTTTTAGCTAATAAAAATAGCAGTGAGCATAACAGACAAAAATTCCTGTCTACAGGGTGATCACATTCCTACTTGGGGAGGATAAATAAATTCTATAGGGAAAAATGAAGCAAGGCATGATGGATGGAGGAGACACACAGGGAAGATGGGATATAATTTTAAATAGGCAGTCAAAGATTATCTGATTGAAAATATTACATTTGAGAAAAGATTTTAAGAAGATGAAGGGGCAAACAAATCCATGCTAAGGTCTGGCAAGAGTTAGTGCAGAGCAAAGGCCCTGAGACAGAAACTGGTGTAGAGTTAGAAGACTGTTTAGGAAGTAGTGGTGGTTCAACAGAGTGAGTGGAAAAGAGACAAGCCGGAGAGTAAGGAAGGGCAGACCAACTGGGGCCTCATAGGCCGCAGTAGGGATTTGGGCTTCTGCTCTGCTCTGGGAAATTTGGGGAGTCACTGGGAAGTTCTGAACAACAGTGTGTTTTGATACTATTATTTTAAATCAAGAGGTAGAAAGAAAGTGAATGATAGAGAGGGAGCTCTCATCCACTGGTTTAGCCCCCAAGCACCTGCTACAGGTGGGACTGGGGTAGGCCTATGCCAGGAACCCAATACACATCTCAGAAATAAGTGGCAGGGACCCAACCTCTTGAGCTGTCACTGCTGCCTCCCAGGGTCTGCACTGACAGGAAGCTGGATCAGTAGCCAGAGCTGGGAATCTAAACCAGACGCTCCAATACGGGAAATGGGCCCCTCAAAGGATATTTTTTTTTATTATTTGACAGACAGAGTTAGATAGTGAAAGAGAGAGACAGACAGAAAGGTCTTCCCTCCGTTGGTTCACCCCCAAATGGCTGCTATAGCCAGAGCTATGCTGATCTGAAGCCAGGGGCCAGGTGCATCCTCCTGGTCTCCCATGCGGGTGCAGGGGCCCAAGCACTTGGGCCATCCTCCGCTGACTTCCCAGGCCACAGCAGAGAGCTGGACTGGAAGAGGAGCAACTGAGACTAGGACCCGGTGCCCATATGGGATGCTGGCGCCGCAGGTGGAGGATTAACCAAGTGAGTCATGGCGCCGGCCCCTCAATGGGTATTTTCAATGCTAAGTCAAACAACTACCTCTGACTTATGTTTGTAAGTGATCATTTAATTTCTCAAGTCTAGAACATAGGAACAAGGTAGAAGCAAAGAGAAAAGATATACTGAATTAATCCAATTAATCCACCACAATGACAGCAGGTGCAGGTGGTATAAAGTGATCTGATTACTGATACACGTGGAAGTAAAATCGACAGAAACTTTTTAACAAATAGGTGATGAGCCACGGGAAAGGGAATCAAGGCTGATCACAAGGATTTTGGTAGGAGCACCTGGAGGGTATTGCGGCAACTTATCAAGACAGTCGAGGACAGCCAGGAAAGATATCTAAACATGCCACATGAGAAATGCCTAGGTATCCGAGGAGAGATGTCACAAAAATTTAGTGTAAACAGCACTTACTCTTCTAAATTTCATATAGAATTGTATTAACTATAAATATGTTAAATTCACTAGGTTAGCTAAATACAAATAGCAGTTTTACAATCTGTGAATAAAAAGTCAATTAATTCAAATGTGTAGGCTTACATGCCGCAATAAATATGATACATCAAGCCCAGCCTAATTCCAAAACAAATGCGTGAACACTGTGTTCCCCAGCTCGCTGAGGTTCCACTCCTGAGCCTATCACAACTCAGCTCAGCCCGCACAGCCCCTCCAGAAGGCTCCAGAAAGCCACGAAGGACAGCCACGGTCGGCACACCTAGTGATGTTGCTCATTCTTCCACCCTCTGGGTAACCACGCTGTTTATAATTCGGTCTGTGTGTTCCTCCCACTGGAGTCACAGGCAAGCTACAGCAGGGCAGGATCATATCCCACTCATTTTTGTGTCATTAGGGCTGAACACGGTACTAGGTGCGGCAAACACATCTATTGCAAGCTGATTAAAAAGCGAGTATATCTGAAATCAACATAAAACCATTAGAGATAATCTCATTTGTTTACATTTCCAGAAATCAGCTCTTATTCTCTGAATCACAACCAAACGCAGGATCTGCAGCTTTAAAAAGTGTTGTATTTGACCATAAACTTCACTAACATATAAACATGAAATAACAAAAAATAACATTCTCACCCCACACAATGAAAGGTCAATGCAGAACCAGAGGCTTAATGAGTTCCTATTTACATATTTGTTCTTAAAACGCAGAAATTCTTCTTATAAAACAGCCCCAGTAAGTTGTCAGAGTTTTGATGTGTGCGGCAGGAATTTTGAATAGTTCACCAAAATTTTAATCACCGTCTTCTGCTGCAGAAATGTGAATTTGTTAATTGGATTTCTGCTTCTTCCTATAACAATTCAGAATGGATGCTCTGCTCCTCCTCCCGCACTCTGGCAGGCAGCACAGTCTCTAATTGACTTTGTCGAGGACTTTTTTCACCACCAAATCCTTTTCTCCATAGAAGATTTCTGCAGTTCATAACGAACTACAAACGGCATTTAAAGTTAGCAGCACTAAGAGCCCTGTCACTTTTTCCCCTAGCAGGAGCTAAGCATCAGAATTTCTCTTCAATTAAAAAATAAAATGTTTACACTGTTTCACTTAAATAAGGGAAAATAATCAAAGCTTAAATAACTTAAGGGTAAATTAAGTCAAATGTGAATGCAAGCAAGGAGAGATTCCTTCATTTAATTGGACTGGCTGCGTATTTCTTCCATTTACTCATCCCAAGTTCCAAGATCTTCAAAAAAAAGATAGAGTTCACATAGTTTGGAATCAATTTCAGACATTTGCATCCATGAATCATATCTCAAAAGGTGAAAAGTTTCAAAAGAAATACACTGCAAGTTTAGCCCAAGACAAAAGCTTATATCCAAGCCGAGTGACCTATGCACTGGCCTCTTGACTGGACACTGTCTATTAAAACAAAACCATCCAATCATTTCCCTTTTTAAGTGTAAAGTGTTAAACTAAAAAATAAAGGCATGGCATTAAAACTTTTAGCTTTGAGGAATATTCGATCATGTACTTTATTTTGTGGCATTCTAAAAATGTTACAGAAATGTTCTATCTACTCTCTAAAATAAAACTGTCTTTTTTCCCCTTCTTGGTTTAGTATGTGCAACTGGGACTCACTCTCACATTGAAAATCTCTTAGCCTCACATTTTCATTTATGGGCCTCGGCCTCAAGCCAAAGTTCAGAGTAAAAAGTGCCTACACCTTAATGTCACAAATCAATCTTCCAGCCTTTGAGCCAAAAAAAACTGAGCTACCGCCCATCTTTGGGGCTTCTACACTACCAGGAGTAGATTCCCGAATGTGGAGGAGAAGCACCAGGAAGCCTGGCCACAGTTTTCCTCTGGGGTTTACCGCAAAGGTTTGGAGCACCCTAAATCACCCAAAGGAAAAACCACTTCACCTCAGCAGCAGCTTCCTCTCATTCCACTCTTTCAGCCACTTTGATGAGAAGAAACCTTCCCACACATTTAAGTTTATGTAAGTCTTTTCCCTACATCTCAAGGTCCCCAAAGAGAGCCCCAAGTCTGATATTAATCAACTAAAAAAAGAATCAAACAGATCACCCATATGGGTGAGAAAGGAGTCCCAGAAGCTGGCCCTAAGAGCAGGCAGTGTTTCTTCTCCAGCCTTCGCAATTGTACATGATGTAATGGTCGCAGTTATTATCAGAGTGCAGGATCACCTGTGACGACAGGAAAGGCTATGGATAGACCTTGGCAGAGTCAAACTCAGGGGCACCCAGGGATTCATACTAAAAAATCCAAGTCAGACCCTTTTTTTTTTTTCCCTTAGCTCTACAAAGCGTTCAGAGAAGCAACAGCATTCGGCTAACAAAGCATTCAGGTTTGGAATTGACAAATTTTAGTTCCTGACTCCTCTCTCCACTCGAGACCTGAAAGCACATGAATCAGACTTTCACAGGCAGTAAACCAGGTATTGATAAGAAATGATCATCTGAATGAAGGATTTTGTGAAATTTTCCTTGATGTTAAATAACATGGAAAATGGAATTATATGGTCATTAAAGAAGACAATACAAATTTCTCCCAAATGAGCTGCAAAAATTTATAACTTTGAGTTACATGTTAAAATATTAAAGCATGAATTTCTGATACAAAGAACTGTCCATCTGTAATCCTGTGCTCTCAACCAAGGTTGTCTAACCACAAGTTCAAAAGCTTCAACCAACTGAAGCAAAAGTCAAAATGACAATATATTTTGTACATCTAAGGTAACATTTTAAATATTCATTTATAATTCATCTTATATTAGAGTCATTTATATGCTCTTGTCTCAATAAAAAGCATAATCAAGATTTCTGAAAACTAAAATATAAAGTACCAAGAGGAGGGGCCAGCACCATGGCACAGTAGGTTAATCCTCTGCCTGTGGCACCGGCATCCCATATAGTCGCCGGTTATAGTCCCGGCTGCTCCTCTTCCAGTCCAGCTCTCTGCTGTAGCCTGGGAAGCAGTAGAAGATGGCCCAAGTCCTTGGGCCCCTGCACCCACATGGGAGATTGGGAAAAAGCACCTGGCTCCTGCCTTCAGATCAGCACAGCTCTGGCTGTTGTGGCCATTTGGGGAGTGAACCAATGGACAGAAAACCTTTCTCTCTGTCTCTCCCTCTCACTGTCTGAAACTCTACCTCTCAAAAAAATAAATAAATAAATAAAATATTTTAAAAATAAAGTACCAAGATTATATCATGTAAGTTATTTTTTAATTGTCAAGTCAAATCCATTCAAGATGCAACCTCAAATAATTAATATCTAATAACCAATGACTCAAAGAACCAGTCACAACAGCTAATTTCTCCTTTGGTCAAATATCTTTCCTTGCATTTGCTTTTGTGGACTGACATGACAGATTTTAGCATTGTGAAAACATAGAAACTACCTTTCTACAATTAAGCAGCCAGCCTTGCATCCTATTCTTAGGACTCGTCATGGTCTTGTAGCTTCATTCTATTTAATTGTCAGCTAACTAGCAGCCCTTATCCCTCTACTTATGCTTTGTGTGGACTCAAGACAGCAGTTTAGCTAGTGGTAGTCCAACTCAAATTTAAATCTTATATTATGTCCAATCCTCTGCATGGTGCTTTGATCTCATTGTTACAAGATTCTCTGAAAGGAAATAAATACAAGTTCTATTCTCTTAAATATACTTTCATTTAAGAAAGCCAGACTGGTGCAGAAAGGAAGATGGATCAGTGAGGGTCTAATCAGGAAAACAGAAACCACTCTAAGTATTAAACTACATGAAGGGAACTTCATTCTGGTGAAGAAGCTGAGAAGACAAACTGGAGATATTAGTGGAAGCCAGAAAATTAGCAGCAGCAGGTAGCCACCAGCACCCCAAGGGTGGAAAGGCAAAGGAAGAAGACTCCATGGGCCATGTTCAACCAATGCAAGCTGGAGCTGCCGGACATCTGTCCTAGGACAGAACCATGGGGGAGACAGGGCCGCTGCCGGAAATGCTACCTGAGATGGGGCTGGGGGGTGGGAAGACACAAGTGGTGGAGGGGCTGATATCACGGATTCCCCTTCTCTTTTGCTTCCCTGTGTCCCATCAATTGCAGCCTGCAGAGCAAACCTGCTGGAGAATTTAGAACAGCATGCCAGAGAAGGCAAACAAGCCTACAGGCAGCACGAAGCCAAAGACAGCGGGGAATGAGGGTGCAGGTTTCCCACAAGGAAAGAAGCACGGTCACACTAATGGGAGTTCTCTGTAACAATGCAGACGAAGGAATAATTGCAAGTTTTCCTGTATCTTGCCTGAGAAACCCATGGTGCTGACCAAATTTGTTTTCTTCTTCTAGCCAGATGAAAGCCATAAAAGTTATAACTTGAGCTGTTTTCTCAGGCACAGGGGTATTGTTCTGTTGTTAAAGATCCAAGATTGATAGCCAACTGCATGCTGAAAAAGTACCTCTGATCAAACACAATAACCAAGCATTTCCTCTAGTGAATATAACAGAGAAAGCTCCAGTGGGAAGCTTTTTCTTGGGCGGGGGGGGGGGGGGGGGGGATGCTGATGGCCAATCATCTCACTGGGATACAATCAGTTGAAGGGAAGTCTACAGTGGGGTTTTGTAAATAGACTGTGATCAACAGCTTTTGTGAAAACGCCTGTGATACTTCAGGGCTGGAGAGCAAGTGTGTGAGGAGCTCAATTGCCTTTAGTCATTGTTCTCTACTGGACTCTACCATTTAGATGAGCATGTATGGAGAAGAGAATATCATTAAGTTCTTAGACTTGTATGTATAAATCATACTAAATCTGTTAAAAATTAAACTCTCACCCAAAAGTTATTAAGGAAAATAGTGAATAATAACATGAGTATAAGTTTATTTTGGTGCAAAAAGTGCTCCAAATCCAGTTTTTCCATATTACATATTTTCTACATATTTTAAAAAATAAATTTTGCACCAAGAATTTTTTCACCAAAACAAACTTACTTTTAATTCCATTCCTCCATGAGCTTTTAGAAGTACCATCATACATAGGTCGAAACTATGACTAAATGTTGATGTTCCAAGCTAAAATTTCAGATTATCTGACTGTCTCATAAGTAACTTGTGATTGATAGAGAATTACTATGGAAATAAATTCCCTATTTTCAAAGAATGCAACTACAATAAAGCTACAACGTAATTTATCTTCCTCTTGATAACCAGAACCCCCTGGAGAAGCGAAGAACACATTCTAGATCGTCATTACACACATCACACAACATTAAACAGAACTCCAGAGAAAAATCCAATTCTTTGACTTTTCAATGTTTAACAATTGGCACTGTGTGTACTGTGCTGATGAATGTCTGTGACTGAATATGTAATATGTTCACACACAAGCACTTATTTCCCTGTGGCAGCTAAGATCTACCCATGTGCATTAAAAGTGTTTAAATGAGATAGCTGAATTAATTAAAAATAAAACATAATCAAGTGTTTTATAAACGTTCTAAACTACTAAGTGAATGTAACTGTCAATGTTTTTCATCAACTGTATTTTTAAAATTATCTAACTCTCATTCTCTAATTCTCAATAAATGCTTGCTTTAATAAATGAAATCTCCTTGCCTTTTTTTTCTCAACACAATATCTCCTCATTAAATTGAACTATTAATTTATTCTCAATAATCTCCAAATCTGGCTTCTCTAATTTGGACAGTCCTGCTAATTTTTAAACGGAACCCAATCCATATTCAATATCACTGTTTCTGTATAAAACACAAACAAGACTCAATGAAGCAGAGTCATCCTGTTGCTTACATTAAACGTCTGTCAGAAAACAATGTAAATGAATTTCAAAGCATAAAAGAGAATGAAAACAAATCCCACAGTATCATTCTTGGTTAAAGACTGACCTCGTGTGTTAGAGACTAGATAAAATAAAGTTAGAATCCATTTTTTGCAAGAGTGTTGATAACAAAATCACAATTCATTAACAAGTGTGTGCTAAAAATTCAGAGAGTGACTTGAGGATGACATAAGTAAAATAATATTTAAAATACAAAGCCAAGACCTAAGAAACGCCTCTCAAAAAAGATTGCCAACTCTCCTCATTTTATAGCTATACATTTATGTTAAAGCCTGAAGCAACCATTTTGTCAAAAGACAAATGCCACACAGAAATTTATTCATGCATTTTATTTGTTAGGACTTCCATAAACTGAGTCATTTCAAAGATGAATTCATTTAGTTTAGTAGTGTCATACTGATACACTGTAGTTGCTGAAATGAAACTGTGGCACCAACAAGGTATACAACTACAGTGTGAGTAACAGAGTTATAAAATACATTTAAAAAGTAGCTTTGCTGAGCAGGTATTATCAACCTAACCAAGTGAAGAAAAATGTGATAAATCAATATAGCTTATATAGACATTGTCTACAGTAATTTAGAAAAATGAAAATCAAAGTCGGATAATAATCAAAAGGCAGAACAGTATTTTCCCTTGATTCAGTGAATTGCCACAGTAATATTTCTTGAAAATGATTTTAAAAATACTATCTTAGTTTTCAGTGTGTTAACTTAAAATATTAAATAACCCTTAAGCGGTCAGAAGGGAAAAGAAAAAATAAGAATAAAGAGCAGGCAAGCATAATTACTCATCTTTTTTTTTTTTTTTTTTTTTTTTTTTTGACAGGCAGAGTGGACAGTGAGAGAGAGAGACAGAGAGAAAGGTATTCCTTTTGCCGTTTGTTCACCCTCCAATGGCCGCCACGGCCAGCGCGCTGCGACCGGCGCACCGCACTGATCCGAAGCCAGGAGCCAGGTACTTATCCTGGTCTCCCATGCGGGTGCAGGGCCCAAGGACTTGGGCCATCCTCCACTGAACTCCCGGGCCATAGCAGAGAGCTGGGCTGCAAGAGGGGCAACCGGGACAGAATCCGGCGCCCCAACCAGGACTAGAACCCCCTGTGCAGGCGCCTGCAAGGCGGAGGATTAGCCTATTGAGCCACGGCGCCGGCCCATAATTACTCATCTTAATACTCAGCATTAGTGCTCAGGTAGAAAAAGAAATCATAAAAGTTTTAAAGGAAGATTTATTTTTAAAGACATTTCATGACAATTATTTTATTTTATTTCTTAATGAAAGAATATAAACAGATTAAGACTAAAGAGTTATAAGGTATTTTGTATGTCATCCTGAGTATTTTTCTCATTAATGAACTGATTTTTCATTTTCCAGCTGCTTTTTTCCTTACGTGCCAGGCACTCTTCCTCACACAACTCTAGAGAGGCAGATGTTATTATTATCCTCACTTTGCAGATGAGGAAACCAAGGCAGGGAGATTACGTAATTTGCCCAAGGTCATAAAGTCAGTCATGACAACCACACATTTGTTGGCCTTTGCAGACTTCTAAGAAAGAAAAATCTACTAACAGATCACACCAAGCTTAGGTAATCATCACTTAAATTCTCAGCATTCAATTTTTGACTCAACCCTTAATTGTAGAAAAGCTTAAAAGAACCATAAACATGGTCATCCAACACATGCTTCCATAATCTCCACTGGGCCATATTTGCTAGGGAATAGAAGCCGAATGAAACTAACAATATATTTTCCACATCTCAGAATATTACTCAAGCACCCATAATTAATCATAAACAAAAAAAGTGACAATCTAGACTAAACAGCAGTATTAAGTAGTACAACAGTATGCCCTTCCATTAGAGTGAAGCATTCTAAACTGATCAGTTGTTTGGAAATCTAAAAGGCAAGAAAGTTCATCTTTCATTTCTAGTCTCTGAATAAACAAGAAAAGGAAGACAAAAATTGAGTTAGCTGCATGAGTGAACACTCTTTCAGTTACTTATGTTAAATCGACTGAAAAAAAATCAATTTTGCTTCCCTTTCAACAAAAATTCACATTTTCAACTATAAGCACTTTAAAACAGGCTTTTATTGAAAAAGTTTCTTTAAAGGTGATTATGATCCACAACAGTATCAGAAGTTTGGACATTTTGTTTAGCTGTCTGTTTCTTTCCAAAGGAATTTTAGTTTTGTTTTTGTTTAAAAAAAAAAAAAAAAAACAGCCAAACCTTTACTAGACATATCCCTAGAATTCAGTTACGGTTATTCAGTAACTGAATAATTGAAGCAACAATAAGACCCAATGTAACACCTGAATTAGTATTAATTAACTCACAATTTGAAAATACATAAAAAATATAAAAGGGAAACAGGTACCCCCCTGTATGCTACAGAAAATATGAAACTTCTAAGTAATGTGTAATAAAAATTAATTTTTTGCAAAAATCTTTCACCATCTTTCTTAAACCATTATGTACTAGCATCCTATACGTAGGATACCTATAAAACTTAAATATATCACTTATGATAGCTTTGAAACAAATATTATGTTTTTATAGTTACATTCATTTGAAAAAATTAATGGGTGAATGATTAGGGCATTCAAAAATAATTTTTTTAAATTTGCTGTGAAAATGACAACCTTCCTAAATGTTCAACTGAACAAAGATTATGTACATAACTGATACATCACATAAGAAATATATCCATAAAGTATTTTCTAGAACCATGCTGTTCATTCAAGGAACGCACAGTATTTCAAATTATCGATGTTCTAAAATGACTGACTTATAAATAGGACACAGGGACAATGCACACTGCAGAGTAAGGTGCAGTATACAGCAATGCTGCCTGACAAACTCTAATGTACTGTTACTTATGGTTATTTGTTGACAAGGTGTGACCTAGAGCTTGGGAGGTAAGTAGTTCTACAAATGCATTAAGTAGTAGAGAATCCATGACCACATCTGGTTTTTTCACTGTTTATGACTTATTAGTATTCCTTGAAAATACTGGATTCCTGGCCGGCGCCGTGGCTCAATGGGCTAATCCTCCACCTTGCAGCGCCGGCACACCGGGTTCTAGTCCCAGTTGGGGCGCCGGATTCTGTCCCGGTTGCTTCTCTTCCAGGCCAGCTCTCTGCTGTGGCCCGGGAAGGCAGTGGAGGATGGCCCAAGTGTTTGGGCTTTGCACCCCATGGGAGACCAGGAGAAGCACCTGGCTCCTGACTTCGGATCAGTGCGGTGCGCCGGTCGCAGCGCGCTGGCCGTGGTGGCCATTGGAGGGTGAACCAACGGCAAAAGGAAGACCTTTCTCTCTGTCTCTCTCACTATCCACTCTGTCAGGAAAAAAAAAAAAAATATTGGATTCCAAAATCGGTGATACAAGTATAGTCTGAAACTGACAACAATGATGAAAAGATATCCTATTTACCCTATGTCATATTTATATGATGGCTTATGTATTTGCAAAAGCAGCTAAATTGTCCCAGGGCCCAATTAATAGGATAATTTGTATTTTTGTTTTTAATAATGGTTATATAAGCCCTAGATCATGATTTCCAGCCTATGTTAATCCACCTGTATCTATCTTATTGAAACAGTTACAGAATTGAAAACTGGGGACTTAGTGGGCTAACAGCCATTTAAAACAGTCTTCTTACTACCATTTGAATTATTTGAACTGAGCTGACTGCTAGAATTCAATTCACAATACAGCCGTGACATTAAACTCATTATTCTATAGCATTTCTGAGGCTTGTATCCCATCTACATATAAAATTAACTTGCCAATTTTGACATTTTAGACTCCACAGGACTATTCAACTTATTTAAAAATTACTATTACATGTTAGACATATTATTATTATCCTTAGCATTTTCTATGTCATCAGGTATCTTTATAATATTGAATAGTATAATTTTATTATGTTAGAGTAACATCAACATTTTAAACTTTTTGACTCCTTAAAAGCTCTTTACAAAGGTTTATAGTTTTATTGAGATTAAATTTACTTCCCATAAAAGATAGTCTTTCCAATTACAGAGTTCTGTGGTTTTAGGTGCATTAAGTGACTGCTGCAGCCATCACAGTATCTAGATCCAAAACACTTTCATCACACCAGAAAGAAACCTAGCATATACGTACCCATTCTGGACAGCTCATGAAATGGAAATAGATCCCAAAAAGGTGGCGTTTTGTGACTGATTAGCTCCTTTAACTACACATAATGTTTTCATGGTTCATGTAATACCTAGAACTTTCGTCTTATGGCTGAATCATACCCCACTGTACGAATACACCATATTTTGCTTATCCATTCACAATGGGCGTTCAGTTTTTTGCCATATTTTGGCCTTCATGAATATTGCTGCTAAGACCATTCCTGTACACAATGTTTAAACCCATATAATTCTTTTGGTTCTACACTTAAGACCAGAATTCTTGGGTCACATGGTAATTTTGTATTTAACTGTTTGAGGAGCTGCCAAACTGTCTTCCACAGGGCTGCCCTGCATTGTGAAGAGTTCCAGTTCTCTCATATCTTTGTCAACACCTGTGTCCATCTTTTGATTATAGTGGTCCTAGGAGGTGTGAAGTGGCAATACACTCTGACTTGATTTTCTTTTCCTAGTCATCTGCCTGAGTGATGATGCTGAGAAAGCCTTCTAGGTGCCTGTCAGCCAAGCCTATCTTCTTTGGAGAAATAACTAGTCTTCAGCTCATTTTTCTTTTCTTTTTTCTTTTTTATCATCCCTGTCATTTCCCATCATTCGCTCCTTTGCCCATTTTTTAAAATGGGGTTTTTAGGATTTTTGTTGCTGATGTTACAGTTCTTTAAATATTCTCACACTCTGTCATTTCAAGTTCTTGATAGTATCCTCTAATGACTAAGTTTTCAAATATGATTAAGTCCAGCTCATCTTTTTGGGGGGTGGGGCACGGCTCATGCTTTTGTGACATCCTATCTACAAATCCATTACCAAGTCCAGTGAAGATTTACCCCGTTTTCTTTTATGACTTCAGCTCTGAAAGTCAAATCTTTGATCCATTTTCATGTTAATTTTGGTATATGGTATGAGGTTGGAAGTCTAATGACACACTTTTGCATGAATATATTCAGTCAACCCCACACTATACATATATACAGTAATTTTAAATTAAATGGTCCTTGGTAGCCTTTAAAATTTCTTGACCATAGATGTATGAGTTTATTCTTCCCTTCCAGGTATCTATATGCCAATCCTTATATCAGCACTACACTGTTTTGATTCCTATAGTTTTGTAACTAAGCTTTTAAATTGGGAAGTCTCAGTCTCCCCACGCTATTTTTCCTTCGAGTTTGTTTTTGTTTTTGAGGTGCCTTACAGTTAGGCAATAATTTAAGGACCAGTTTTTCCCATTTTTGAAAGAAAAAAGAAATTTTGTATGGATGGTGGTCAATCTATGAAGTGCTTTGAGTACAACTGTCATCTTAACAATATAAAATCTTCCAATTAAAGAAACAGTGGCTGTCTTTTTATTATGTAGGGTTACTGCAGTTCCTTCCAGCAATGGAACAGGACTGAACATTCTTGGTGAATTTTACACATAGTGCTCTATTCTTATTATCATAATGTTAACGGAAGTGTTTACTTGTTTTAATTTTCAGATGCTGCAGTGCCAGCATCCCATATGGCTGCCAGTTTATATCCTGGCTGCTCCAGCTCTTATCCAGCTCCCTGCTGATGTGCCTGGGAAAGCAGCGGCCCAACTGCTTTTGGGCAGGTGCACCCACGTGGGAGATCTCAAAAAACCTCCAGGCTCCTGGCTTCAGACAGGCCCAGCTCCAGCCATTGTGGCCATTTGGGGAGTGAACCAGAAGATGGGAGACCTTTCTCTCTGTCTCTCCCTCTCTCTGTTTGTAACGCTACCTCTCAAATAAATAAATAAATAAATCTTTAAAAATATCTAAGGTATCATAAAGCCCCAATCAGCTTTTCCAACTTATCGGAAGAATTCCGACATTTCTTAGTGTCATTAGAGCCCCTCGCAGTCTCTTCCAGGCCATGACTCATAAATTCCTAGTTTCTTCAGGGTATCTAGAAATAGATCACCTCATCTAGGCATCTCATCTTGGAGCCTCATCTAGGCACACAGATTTTATCTCATTTGTCCCATTCGCAAGCTTAGAAAGCCAGAGATTCAGCAAAGTGATATGTCCAAAGAGATTTTGCAAATCATGTAAAAAAGTAAACATATTCAGGCTTACAGCTCCAACATTCTGAGGTGTATATTTCCCTAATAATTTATGAAATTATATACTATGATGATAATAAGGAAAATATAATGTTTTAGGAATATTTATATGTTTACAAATATAATTGGTAGGAAAACACTACCAGAAAGCAAATATCTTAAACCAGAAAGTTTTAATTTTACCAAAAATTGAGTTCTACCCTTGACTTTCAAGAGATGAAACAATTAAAATAGCTTTGTAAAACCTACGCATGTTTAAAATGTCGCTTTGCCTTTACTTAAATCCAAAAACTGAGCCATATGATATCACAAACCAGTCTTCTTATCAAAGCACAAAGACTTTGCTGAGAAACAATGAGATTCCTCAAAGCATTGTGGACTAGGTTTTTTTTTTTTTTTTTTTTTTTTTTTTTTTTTTTTTTTTTTGACAGGCAGAGTTAGAGAGAGAGAGAGAGAAAGGTCTTCCTTTTTCCGTTGGTTCATCCCCAAAATGGCCACTACTGCCGGCGCGCTACACCGATCCGAAACCAGGAGCCAGGTGCCTCATCCTGGTCTCCCATGCGGGTGCAGGGCCCAAGCACTTGGGCCATCCTCCACTGCCTTCCCGGGCCACAGCAGAGAGCTGGACTGGAAGAGGAGCAACCAGGACAGAATCCGGCGCCCCGACCGGGACTAGAACCTGGGGTGCCGATACTGCAGGTGAAGGTTTAGCCTATTGAGCCGCAGCGCCACCCTGTGGACTAGCTTTAACCAGAGTTTGGTGGATTCCAAGTGTTGGGGGCCAAATTAGCAACTCTTGCCTGTATTCTCCAGAAAAACCTTCGCAACAAACTGAGATTTCCAACACAGACATTTGCAGTAACTGCTATTTTATCGCAGAGGAAAATTCTGATCTTTTAAGTACTAGTGTGCCATAATTTCTGGCCATCTCAGAATACCGAGGGAAGCATTTACTGATCTAATAAGTCTTGTTTTATCTTTAATGAGTACAATTTCAAGTGGGATCATAAAAATCCCACATATGGTCATTACAGCACTTGTTGTGCACAATCTGTTCATCCAAAGCATTTCTACTCTACACCATACACAGCATTAGACACGACTAGAAAAATACTCTTTCTACCAAGATGGGCAGGCCAAGGTTACAGGAAATGAATAAAAAATTATGGTTACATATGGTCTTGGTTACACTAAGATGTTCTCATAGAACAATAATTGAGAATAACAGGCCTAGTCTTTAGCTTTCAGTTCTGACCCACAAAATACAACTAAAGCTTATCAGTCATTTAAGACACAGTACAGGGGGCTGGCGCCGTAGCTCACTTGGTTAATCCTCTGCCTGCAGCACTGGCATCCCATATGGGCGCCGGGTTCTAGTCCCAGTTGGTCCTCTTCCAGTCCAGCTCTCTGCTGTGGCCCGGGAAGGCAGTGGAGGACGGCCCAAGTGCTTGGGCCCTGCACCCGCATGGGAGACCAGGATGAGGCACCTGGCTCCTGGCTCCAGATTGGCGTAGCTCTGGCCATAGTGGCCATCTGGGGGGTGAACCAATGGAAGGAAGACCTTTCTCTCTGTCTCTCTCTCTCACTGTCTAATTCTGTCAAACACACACACACACACACACACACACACACACACACAGTACAACCTTAGCCTCTCTTTCAGATACACCTCTCTTTCAGACCAGAAAAATGATTTGATTTTTTTAAATCAAAGTTTACACTGATTTTCTAAAAATTATATACTGTAGCATCTATTTTAATATTAACAGCTAACATTTACTTAGCACTTGCATTCTCAATATTATATCAAGGACTTTAAATATATTACCCTACTTAATACCCTGAAAAATAATTTGCCCATTTAGCTAATATAAGGGTATTTCAAAAAGCTCATGGAAAAATCAAACTAGAAGTTAAGTATATTTTGGTGCAAAAAAATTCTAATCCATGCTGTTTCTTTTTTAATTACACATTTTCCATTAACTTTTTGAAGATCCTTCATATGCATGGACTTTAAAAAAAATTTATACCAATATGAACCTATCTTTTAATTCCATTTTCCATTAATTTTTTTGAAATACCCTTACTAAGTGGCAGAGCCAAGAATCAAACCGAAGCTGATGGAGAGGGTAGGCTCTTATCCACTGGGCCTCTCTGCCACAGTCTTAGGTAACTTGGAAATACTTGCTTTTCCTATGGAGGAAAGAGAAACATTATTCCCCAGCAAACTGTAGGCTAGAAGACACCTGAAGCGATCCAGCCCAATGAGACCCGGTTTGTTTCCGTGCTGTGCTACTGTCAGTACAGCAGTTTCCTAGCAGTTATGAAACAAGCAAAGTTTGAATGAAAAGATTACTGAGCTATTAACGTAAAAGGCAAGACTCACTGCCATTCTCCTAAAATATGGATTGCAGTATCAAAATCTGTGCAGTGATACATTTGAGATGATACATTGGTAACTGTTACATTTGTCAGTTTCTCCATTACTTGGATGTAAGATTAGCTCCTAATTATTTGAGAGCTTTGGAGAGCAGCAAGGATGATATGTCAATGAGAGATGATAAAGGAACTGGCATTTTCATCATTGCTAAAATATGAGATTTCACATATTTGGTATATAAGTGAACGCTCAGAGCTGTCAGGTAAAATTCTCACATACAGTCACATCTCTCTTCACCTCACATATTCAGCTTAATCGCATGCACTGACCATATTCACTTTTTACAGCCAATGTTCAAAGGAACTATGGATACGTGAGCAGTTAAGATTCACTCAGAGTATCTTCTTAGCACAACACATTAATATGTAAATGATTCTTATCACATGTATCAGCTTCTTTAATGCGAATATTTCACAACCATCAGCAAGGAAACAGCAAAAAAGTTAGTATCCTATTTAAATGAGCGTCTCAATTCAGAACAGATAACTTGGTCAGGTATCTTTAAATTGATTTTAACTTCATCAAACATAGTATGCTTCCATAATGGTCCGCCTATTCCTCATTCAAGTTCATTCAGCAATGCAAGGACCCATCACGTGAATGGTGTGCTTAGGGAAACGAAAGGTATGTAGCTATACCAAGGTCCCTACCTTGGTGAGGTGAATGACGCCTTTAGAGGTGACTGAACAACCCATGAAGCCAACGTACTGAAGTTCAGGACAGTGCTCAGCAAATGCTTTCACGGACTGATCTGTCACCTAGGGAGGAGAGAGAGAGACAGTCACTCAGGTGGTGCTACATCAAACTCAAGGGTTTGGCACAAATTCTCTTTGCTCCGTCTCGCATCATTACTATTTCCCTTTTGTTTAGATTTGAATCAACACACAAACATGTTGCACCATCTCCTGTGCTTTAACAAAAATCCCTCCTCACCGCACACCCCCTTCAATCACCCAATGCTTTTGTATTTATCCATAATACCTCAAAGCAATGTTGATACTGACTACCTCCACTTCTCTTTCTCTCATTATGTGTGTGCATATATATGTGTGTGTGTGTGTGTATACACAGAGACATTTATATACATAGTTATATATAGACATTTAATTCATATGCTATAAAATCCATTCTTTCAAAGCATGAAAGGTTCAGTGGTTTTTAGTATATCTGTAATGTTTTGTACCATCACCAATACCTAATTCCAGGACCTGTTTATCAGCCCAAAAAAGAAACTCCCCATCCTAGCAGACATTTCCAGACTCCCTCATGCCTCCAATCCCTGGAAACTCTCATTCTCTGTGATTTGGTTATTCTAAATCCTTTACATAAATGAAACCATGAAAGTCGTGACCTCTTCTGACTGTCTTGTTACACTCAGCATGGGGTTTCCAAGGTTCGTCCATGTTGGAGCACGTATCAGTGCTTCATTCCTTTTTATTGCCAAATAATATTCCATTGTGCATATACGGAACATTGCTAAAGGTTGAACTGTGACTCCCACACAATCCCCAATTTGAAGTCCTAAGCCCCAGTGCCTCAGAATGTGCCCTTATTTAGGAATTGGTCTCTTGCAGATATCAATAGTTGGGATGAAGTCACACTTGAGTAGGGTAGACCTCCAATGCAACCCAGCAGGTGTTCTAATAAGAAGGTGAAGCTGCAACACAGATGCATACATGGAGAATGCTGTGTGAAGATGGCAGTCACACTGGGATGCCAAGGATTGCCAAGACAAGATCAGACACTAGAGATGGCTTGGGACAGATCCATTCCTAACACATTCAGAAGCAGCAAGCCCTGCATATACCTTGATCTGAATTTCTAGCCTCTAGAAATGTAAGATAGTCAATATCTACTATTTGAGCCACTCAGTATGTGGCACTTTGTTACACAGACCTAGAAAACCAGTACAAACATTTTCCACACTCTCCTGATCTCACTCAAATCAAGCTCTTAGAGTTTGACCCTAAGCAGACCCCAACTACTTTCATCTACCTTAAACCTCCACCCCTCTCACTCCAACCAAAGACTGTCGGTCCTCCTCAAACACGCCATGTCTGTCTATCTCAGGATCCTTATGTTTTTCTCCCCTCGGTCCCAAATACATCCCCCCTCAGTATTCACATGACTTACCTCCTCAATTCCTTCCTGTCTCTGCTTCACTGTCACTTCTTGAGCTCCTTGCTAACCACCCCAGCTAAAATTACACCAAGCAATGTCTCTACTCATTGCTTCTCACTCTACTTTGATTTTCTTCCTGACACACATATCACTGCCTGATTACATTACATACCTATTCACATGTTAGTTTGCCTGTCTTCCCCCTTCAGAACAATCATCTTATCTCCCTCCAGTAGTGTAATCATCCCTCCCGGTTTGCCTTGTGTACTCTCAATCTAAGCACCAAAGGTCCCACAGTCCAGGAAAACCCTCAGTCCAGGCAAACTGGGAGGGCTGACCATCCTAATCAGAGTGTGCATCCAGCACCATTCACACACCATCAGCACTTAGAACATCGCTGGAACTTAGGAAGAAGAAACTGAATATTTAAATAAATCATGATTTTTTTCTCTCTTCATATTTCATTGCACTTTGTACTTCTATATATTTTTAGATCAAAGGTATATTTCATTATTTTAATAGATTACTTTTTAAATGACATTATATTAGTGACACTATCTTCTCTGATATGATGGGTATAAGATTTTAACCAAAAAAAAAAAAAAAAAAAAAAAAAGAGGGAGGAAGGAACATTTTTACACCAGTGCTCTTAACTTTGATGTGTCATTGTTAATTTTATGTGTGACCCTGACTTGACTACACCACAGGATGCCCAGATAATGAGTTAAATACTATTCCAGGTATTTCTGGATGAGATGAACAATGGAATCAGTAGGCTGAGGAACAGACTGTCCTCCCTAGTACGGATGAGCCTCCCCCAATCTGTTCAACAACTGCAAAGAACAAAAGTCAGAGAACGGAGAATGCGCGTTTTTCCGTTCCTGGCTCTCTTACAGCTGGGACATCAGCCTTCCCTGCCTTCTGACCCAGACCTGGACAGGAACTTACACCAGAGGCTTTCCTGGCTCTCCTGGACTGGAAACATACATCGGCTTTCCTTGGCCTCCGGAACGCTCACTGCAGATCTTTGGATTTCTCAGTCTCTGTCATCATATAAGGCAAATCCCTAAAACAACCCTTGACTGATAGACAGGTAGATGGATAATCGCCTAATGACTTTGTTTCTCTGGAGAACCCTGTGTATTACAATCCTTTATGGAGTTTATTAAAAAAACTCAGAGCCAAGTGGGGTGAGGCCCAAGGATCTGTATTTTTAACAAGCTCCCAAGGGACACGTAAACCATGTGAATGCCTGAGTCTCCACTGCTACAAAACAGTCCCACTGATAGCATTTGGCATTTCTAACCAGCCCCTCTCTAAATGAAAGGCAGAATTAAATTCCTTTTTTGTCTCTCAACCTCCAAGAAATTTCCATGTATAAAATTATCTTCCTATAATTGTGTTAACATTTTCTTCTTAGCATCACAAAGCTGTAGCATAGAAAAGGCCCATATATTCTTTATCATATACTTCATTTCAGATTCACTTTCCTCACCATCAAGATGAAATCAACAAGGTAAGCACCTTTGTCAGTAACAGCAGTGGCTTACATCTCTTTTGCATTAGCTTTAGTATGGGTGATTCTTACTTTGTATCTGCGTTATTTATGCTGAACAGATATTGGAAAATAGAGGCATGTGAATAGAATTAATTCTAAACAATCACAAGAACATTTTCCTGAAATAATGAAACCAACAGCATCCCTGGTATGTCTGATAAAAGATTAATTCTGCCCTCAAAAGTAAAGTATGCTTAAGCATATTGAGATTCAGGGCGCCGTTGATAAATTAAAAATGTGTTTTCCTGACACTCAGCCTTCTAAAGACATTATGTTAACAAAGAATATTTAAGGCACCAGAATCATCAGAAGCTTGCATGAAACTCCATCTGTACTAAAAACAAAAAAAGGGTAACAGAGGTTAAACACATGGTTAATTGGTTAAATATCCTGCTCAATCCCTAACATCAAGTCTTCCCTACATCTCTCTCCAAAGAGGGAAGAGGAACTCAGATAACGATAGGGACAGAGGAAAGGTCAGGTCGAGGGGGCCAGAGCTTTCAGAACAAGAAGGGTATTAAAAATTCACTTGCTGAGTCTTTCTGTTTCAATTCAAGCTAATAGAATAAGACAGTTCAGAGGAACTTCCAATATGAGCAGAACCCTCGAAAGCAAGACCAGAGTAAGTCCTTAGGGTACAGAAACACTTTTAGTTGGCTTGAGTTTAAGAGTCTAATAAGGGCTGTGGCACAGTGGGTTAAAACCCTGGCCTGAAGTGCCGGCATCCCATATGGGCGCCAGTTCTAGTCCTGGCTGCTCCTCTTCCAATCCAGCGCTCTGCTGTGGCCTGGGAAAGAAGTAAAAGATGGCCCAAGTCCTTGGGCCCCTGCACCCCTGTGGGAGACCCAGAAGAGGCTCCTGGCTCCTGGCTTTGGATTGGCGCAGCTCCGGCTGTTGTGGCCATCTGGGGAGTGAACCAGCGGATGGAAGACTTCACTCTCAATTTCTAACCTCTCTCTGTTACATTGTCTTTCAAATAAATAACATAAATCTTTACCAAAAAGAGAGTCTAACAAAAGGGCCTGGAAGATCTGGGTGGCAATCAACTCCACTCCCAAGCATAAAAGTTAGGGGTCTGAGGCAGAGAATCGGGCAGAAGCACAAGAGGAGACTGCTAAAGGAAGGCACTAGTGGTTGTCAGCTTCTCTGGGACCCGGAACTCTGCTTGCTTTCAAATTGTCACAGGTGTGTCCGCTTACTGCATGGTTCTGAACAAGTCATTTCACTTCTCTATACTTTAATCCATCTGTAATATGGGGAAAATAATATAGTGCCTATCTGACAGCGTAAAATAAGACAATGCACGCGAAATGTTTTGAACGCTGCATGATGGTAAGTGCAATTGCTCAATAAATTTTAGCTATTATTATCATCCCAGGTTACCTTTCTACTGCAGTCTAATTCTCAGCAAGGACTATGAGGTTGACACATATACGAGAATAATTCAAAGAGTAATTAGAGAGCATGCTGGTTTATTCTTCTGCTTACTGCAGGAAATCCTGATCATAATTTGGGGGCTCCAGCTTATGAGCGCCACTATAGGCTGGAAGTGAGAGAGACACATGTGAAAGTTTATTACTAACTCATTATGGTAAAAGGAATCCCATTTTATGTTTCTCTACCTGTTGGCACATCAGAATCTCCTGAGGAGCTTTCTGATTTAATTTCTGGGTGGAGGTCTGCACTCATTTTTATCTTAAAAGCTCCCCAGGAGACTGTAATGTGCAAGTTCTGTTGTGAACCAATTCTAAGGCCTTCTATTCAAAAGGCAGTTCCTCAAACAGCATAGGCATCACCTTGAAGTCTGTAAACAATACAAAATCTTAGGCACTACCACAGACCTGCAGAACCCTAGTCTGTATTTTAACAAGATCTTCTGATGATACTTATGTACCCTAAAGCTTGAGAAATACTGCTCCAGGGATTAAGGGCTATGTCATCTCCTGGGGTAAGATAAAGGAAAAACTGGATGGCTATGTCATAACCCAAGGACTATGGAGAATCTTTTAACAGCTTTATTGATATAATTTGCATAAAATTAGTCATTTAAAAAGTATAGTTAAGTGAGTTTTAGTAAGTTTACGCAGTCATGCAACCATTACCACAATTCACTTTTGGAACATTTGCACTGAAACATGTCCAAATTCATTTTATTCTTTATGTTCATATGCAGTAGTCACTCACAGCTCCCACCTCCAGGCTCAGGCAACCTCTGACCTGCTTTCTATACACGTTTCCTCTTCCAGAAATTTCACATTAACAGAATTCTATCATTAGTATCTTGTGTCTTGCTTCTTTCACTACCTTAATGTTTCGTGGTTCATACATGCTGTTACACGTATCAGCAGTTCATAGTTTTATTTTTTGGTAGAATTCACTGCTTGTATATACTATACTTCATTTATTCACTAATTGATAAATACCTGAATTATTTCCTCATCTGGGACTTAGACAAATAATGCTCCTGTAATCACTCGTGCACAACCCTTTGTATGGATATATGTGTTTTTCACTGTTCTTGAATAAACACCTAGGAATGGAACTGGTGAGTCATATAATTGTGTGTTTAATTTTTGACCCATTTTAACAACTGGTTCTTTGTCTTGAATTGCAAGAATTCCTAGTATATTCTGGATACAGGTACCTATTAAGATATTTGTTTCACAAATATTTTCTTCCACTCTATGCCTTTCCTTGGAATTTTCTTAATGGTGTTCTTAGTCTAACATTAAGGTACAGGAAGCACTTGGGAGTTAACCTTTGTCTACAGAGGAAAGTAAGGTAAAAGGTTCATTTTCGTATGGGCGTATCCAATTGTGCCAGCATCATCTGTTGAGCAGACTACACACTGTGGGGTAATTTTAAAGCTCCAGCCTGGAATGTCTTGACTTGAAAACTCGTAAGTTATTCACAGACTGTGGGAAAACTAAGCAGTGGGTGAGAATAAGCATGCAAATAGAAATGCTACTCAGGATTTGGAAAGGAGCATTATAAAATTAGATTCTGGTCTTCAGTCAAGGTTGTGCTGAAGACAGAGAGAAAGATAACTCCTCACATAAACAAGGATCATCTCCTTTAACTATCACTCTAGAAGCCAAACTACACTCTTTCTACCTGCATGAAAAGAAGTAGGTGCCGTTAGTGCTACACTAGGAGAATCGCTGATGAGAAGCAATGTCTGCAGTCCCTTCAGAGTCGAGAGGACCACAAAGAGCCTGAATAGACTAAATACACATCAACATTCTAGCAGAGCTTAGTTCAGCCGTCTTCAGAGGGCCTTCTCTGGCTGCTAAACCTGAGGAGGACGAAAAACCAAAAGAGTTGTACTCAATCAGAAATCCCTTGAGGGAGGATTCCTGAGAAATGAAATGTGGGGAAAGTGAAGCCCCCTCTAAGAGACAGAAATAATAGGGCTAAAAAATCTAGAATAGGGGAACAAATGTAACAGTTGTGGCAGGAATGACCTATACATAGGACTAACAAACTCTTGGCTAGAAGAATGATAAAGAGATGATAGGCGGCCAAGTTTCCTTGCAAAATTCCCATTTATAAATGCAATTTTTGGGTAGTGGTTTACTCTACCTCTGAACTTGAAGATCTGGTCTCTAGATAAAAATCACACTTAGCTGACATTTGAGGTATGAGGTAAACTTTGGTCTTCCAGGTTTTGTAACCTGTGCTCTTTAGCATGTGACTTCTCAAATGCTACTAATTCCACTGAAGTGCAAGAGCAAATTCAAGGCCTTCCTTTCACCCCTAGAGAAGCAGAGTGGTAGGAATCAAGGAAAAATGGGTCTCCTATCTAGGACACTTTCTAAAAGAGGTGCTACTCTTTGATTACTTTTTCCATCTCCTGCACACCAAATGAGTGTGGCACTGATAAGCTGAGTATATACTGAGTACCGCCCCCACAGGAATACACACAAAGAGGAAGCATAGTAGAGGCACAAGGTAAACCAATTCTGAAGTACTGAGGGAACCGAAGTAAATTATAAAACCAGAGGAGTGACTACAAACCAAGGAAGCGCTTTCATCTGGAAAAGATTAAAATTAAAGAAGAAAAAAGTAAGGATGGGGGAAGATTTCATATAAATTTCAGGGTTCTAAGTAAAGAGATACAACTTAGCCTTATTTTAAGACATAAAGGTTTCTTGGACTTGGGAGGAGATATCTATCTTTATCAGAACAACACCAATTCAATGAGAGAGGCTTTGTCACGTGCATTGAAAGATTAACTTTGAGGCCGGCGCCGCGGCTCACTAGGCTAATCCTCCGCCTAGCGGCGCCGGCACACCGGGTTCTAGTCCCGGCTGGGGCGCCGGATTCTGTCCCGGTTGCCCCTCTTCCAGGCCAGCTCTCTGCTGTGGCCAGGGAGTGCAGTGGAGGATGGCCCAGGTGCTTGGGTCCTGCACCCCATGGGAGACCAGGAAAAGCACCTGGCTCCTGGCTCCTGCCATCGGATCAGCGCGGTGCGCTGGCCGTAGCGCGCCGGCTACGGCGGCCATTGGAGGGTGAACCAATGGCAAAGGAAGACCTTTCTCTCTGTCTCTCTCTCTCACTGTCCACTCTGCCTGTCAAAAAAAAAAAATAAAAAAAATAAAAAAAAGAACGATTAACTTTGAGAAATAATTGCAAGCACATATGAAGAGCACAATAATCTGTAGTATTAATTCTTTTTTTTTTATTTATTTTTATTTATTTTTTTGACAGGCAGAGTGGACAGTGAGAGAGATAGAGAAAAAGGTCTTCCTTTGCCGTTGGTTCACCCTCCAATGGCCGCCGCGGCCGGCGCGCTGCGGCCGGCGCACCGTGCTGATCCGATGGCAGGAGCCAGGAGCCAGGTGCTTTTCCTGGTCTCCTATGGGGTGCAGGGCCCAAGCACCTGGGCCATCCTCCACTGCACTCCCTGGCCACAGCAGAGAGCTGGCCTGGAAGAGGGGCAACCAGGACAGAATCCGGCGCCCCGACCAGGACTAGAACCCGGTGTGCCGGCGCCGCTAGGCAGAGGATTAGCCTAGTGAGCCGCGGCGCCGGCCTGTAGTATTAATTCTTAAAAGGTGGAATAATCTTAGATTTCACTACTGCTGGCATGGGGCCAGCACTGTGGCATTGCACATAAAGCCACCACCTGCAGTGCCGGCATCCTATATGGGCGATGGTTTGAGTCCCAGCTGCCCCACTTCCGATCCAGCTCCTGCTAAGGCCTGGGAAAGCAGAGGAGATGGCCCATGTCCTTGGGCCTCTGCACTGGTGTGGGAGACCCAGAAGAAGATCCTGGCTCGTGACTTCAGATTGGCACAACTCCGGCTATGGAGGCCAATTGGAGAGTGAACCAGCGGGTTGAAGACCTTTCTCTCTCTGTCTTTCTCTTTGCCTCTCTTCTCTGTGCAATTCTGCCTTTCAATTAAGTAAATCAAATAAATCTTTAAAAAAATTAAAAAATAAAAGTCAGATTAACTGATAAAAAGAGATTTATCAGTTATGCATTAAAGTACTCTGAAAGGGAAAAGACCCTGGTGTATAACTAATGGCATGGCTATCTGGCCCTATTAATAAGATCTATGATAACTTAGGCATGACTTAACCATGTCCCTTCAATTTGCTGACTAGGTTTCTTTGATTAATACTTCTTTGGTTTATTGAAACTCAGTATTTGTATAATATAAATGAAACAAGTCTATTCTGTGTCTGCTCACTCTTTAATCTATGAAAGGGGTAATCCAAAAAGTCTACGTAGCAATAATATTTAGAAAATGCTTTCAAGCAGCCGGCGCCGTGGCTCAATAGGCTAATCCTCCACCTTGCGGTGCCGGCACACCGGGTTCTAGTCCCGGTCGGGGCACCGGATTCTGTCCCGGTTGCCCCTCTTCCAGGCCAGCTCTCTGCTATGGCCAGGGAGTGCAGTGGAGGATGGCCCAAGTGCTTGGGCCCTGCACCCCATGGGAGACCAGGAAAAGCACCTGGATCCTGGCTCCTGCCATCGGATCAGCGCGGTGCGCCGGCTGCAGCGGCGGCCATTGGAGGGTGAACCAACGGCAAAGGAAGACCTTTCTCTCTGTCTCTCTCTCTCACTGTCCACTCTGCCTATCAAAAAAAAAAAAAAAAAAAAAAAGAAAATGCTTTCAAGCAATATATACATTTGTACATTAGCCCAGGGAGATAAACAGGTGCAATTTCCATTTTACAGGTGAAGTTAAATAACCTGTCCAAGGTTACATGGGACTCACCTGAGGTTAACTGTACGTTCATAAACATATAATTCAATGATTGTATCATATGAAAAATGTATTAATTCTGCAAATGTTAAGGATTTTCTTTTGCATTCTGTCAAAGTTTATTTTATTTCTAAATAAAGCCTTTAAATTAACAGATACGGTTCGTTTGAGGATTCACTTCAAAGACTAAGAAAAAGAAATTCACGACATCAATTCATGATTGAAGGCTAAATTAAATCCACCATACAAATCACTTGCCAAAATTTCATCATGTAGATGTATCATGTATTAGAAAATAAGAAAAAAAACAGAAGAAGTTTATATAACTTGAATTCGGAATCATCTCACTTTGAATGAAGTTTCATTATAAAGGATGAAATGAACTTAAGTCCCAGATGGCTAACACACAAAGAACAGTGAACAGCTCCCAACAGCAGCAGAGCTACTGAGTATTTCAAGGGCATGCTAAAATTCACAAAGCAAGAGAAAGCCAGCCATGATAAAGGTAATTTACTTAGACTTCCACTGTCTGTGCTTCAGTTCTCCCCTGTGCAGCGCTGCACTCTCTGCCTGCCTTCCTCGACTTCTGCCTGAATCTTTTCTTCTCCATGTCATGTGGTCCTCTCTCCTCGCCTATGTTCCCAGGTGCCACTTCACCTCCTTTCCCTGGTTCTTCCTCATCTCTCTTCTGAAACCCTTTGCCTACTGCCACACCCTTCCTTAACTAGCTGATAGTAATATGGAATGAAAGAACTTTCATTTTTAAATACATTTTTAAAAATTTATTTTATTATGAGAAAGAGTGACATAGAGAGAGAGAGAGTGCTTTCACCCTCTGGTTCACTTCCCAAATGCCTGCAATGCCAGGGTTGGGCCAGCCCAAAGCCAGGAACCCAGAATTCTGTCTGGTTTCCTGTGTGAGTGGCAGGGCCCGAGGACTTGGGCCATCACTACTAACTTCCCAGGCACATTAGCAGGGAGCTGGATCACAGGTGGAGGAGCCAGGACTCAAACTGGCACTCCAGTATGGGATGCCAGCATCAAAATGATGGTTTAATCCACTGCTCCACAATACAGGATCCTGAAAGCAATTAAATATAACTATTATATTAGTTTAATAAGATTTATATTAACCTTCTATCTACCTGAAAAAGAAACTTAAGATTATATGCCTCTCTGAAACCTCTGGACTCAGTCTGCCAGGGTTACAATCCAGCTCTACCTCTTCCTGGTTGTGTGAGCTCAGGATGTTATTTTGTATCTGAAAAGTGTGAAAATGAGATATCAGACTAATGGAGTTCTTGAGAGCATTCCAAGGAAATACCCATGTGCCAATCATATTCTATACAAGTATTCAATAAAACTTAGCCAAGACTCAACATATACACAATTTATTTCCCTGTTTCCTTAGACATTCTGGACATTATTGCACAAAGTTAACTTTTATTTGTATCATTATAGTTGATAGAATATAAATTAGCATTTAATGAAAATCTAAAATATAACCCAACATTTCATGAAAATCTGTAATATGTCACACATACCCCAATTGCACCACTAGAAATAGAAATGACAGCAATACAGAGACTATTCTAGTCTATACTCGCTCACCATGCAAGAGTTATGCATCAGGACAGAAAAAGTGCAAGTTAAATGAAACTTCCAGCTAGTAAAATATCAGCAGCAAGTTTAATTGTACTTCACAGGCTTACTCATACTTATACACTCTACACCTCTCTGTAACTCTGCCTTTCAAATAAATAAATTAATATTTTCAAAAGAAAAAATAAAATGATATAATAAAAATAATCCAAATAACAACCTGTTTTGTTAAAGTATGTTGATTCTATTTTTAATGTTCCAACGGCAAATTATTTCATTCTAAAGAGCACTTGGATAGGGCAAGCATATTCTACTGCTGTTAAAGTCTTTGGAAAGCACAGCAAAGTGTAAATACTCAAGTTTGGGCCTTGCAACGGCCTTCAACATGCAAGATCATGAGTACTAAGTGCAACAGATTAATTGTGAGGAAAATGCATGTGGCAGGTTTCCACTAAGGAGTCTAACTCACATATCTACTCCAGAACAACAGAGATCACACCGCTACTGGAAGGCTGATGCGCAATATGCAAAAAGAAAATACACAGAAGCAAGAGCACAACCTTCAAAAAGTCACCGGTGTTTGTGAAAATATTTCAGATTAGACTTTAATATTTTAACAGGGGAAAAATGTCTCCCAGGATGAATAAAATCTAACCAAGGTATAAAGCCCTAATAATCTGTGTTTTAATCATAAATGAAAGCCAATAATCACTTGTCTAAAAAAAAGAATACAAACACCCTGATGTCTGAATATAGAACATTTCTTACATATTCATGTTAACATTCTTTAAACAAGAAACCTATCATCAAAAAACAAAACTTAAAATTAGGTTATACATTTTTCATCATGTCAGACAAATACATTCACAGCTCACTAAATGTTCTTTCCTTACATTTCAAACAGCTTACAAAATCCCACCTGTGTCGAAGAAAGTTTCCACAATAAATGGAAGGAAGACAGAAAGTCTGCCACCACCCTAACCCAGTCCACTCCCCACCCACTTAACCACGCTGGTAATGAGAAAGTAAGGAGGGCATTTTCCCTGTCAACTTTGGCAGAGGATTTTTACACATTTTGTAGTGTACAAATCTGTTTCCTTTTATTAATTAGAAGCTCAGAATGGGCAGAGCTTATAATATATGACACCAAATCAAGCTTCACCTCTCCAGACAGAGCCGGCAGGTGTGGGGAATGTCCAGCCTGCAGGTCGTATGAGGCCTGCCAAAGCAACCGCAGGTAGAACTCAAAATTCAATAAATCTAGGGCAGGATAATTTTTTTAAGTTGTTAATTTTGTATGGTCCACAAATGATGTTGTAAATAAATACCCAAATGGCCCTTGGCATAAAAAGGTCTCCCACCTCTGGGAGAGTTAAGGAAGGTTGTTAGGTATCATCATGAGAACACTATTCAAGGCCAAGTTAATACCTGTCAATGGCACAGGGCCTGACAGATAGGTAGCACTCAATAAACATTCACTGACTACACGAATGAATGAAAGCAACACAGAAAACCATGTCACCAATGACAAACTGACAAATGTAACGCACATTTCTATTGTGCCCATGTGCCCAGTACTGTGCTAGGTCATTTTAGTTTCTATTTATTTATACAATAGTATAAAAGTCCTAAGATGCTTATACATTCCAGGCCAGGTAGAGGCTTTTGAGGGAATTCTAAAGAGCAGGATCCACCTGTTCACTTCCCAGATGCCTGCAATAGCCAGGGCTAGCCAAAGCACAAGCTGGGAGCCAGGAACTCAAATGGGGTTTCCCACTTGAGCCACCACCACTGCCTCTCAATGTGCACATAAGCAAGAATAAGGAATGGAGAGCAGAGCTGGGACTTGAACCCTGGTACTCTGAAATGGGATGCAGATGTCTCAAGCTGCATCTAAAACTGTCAAACGCCCACTGAAGTGCATGTATATGTTAATCTGGGGAGAACAAAAATACACAGAAATTAATAAAAAAAAAAAAAACTAAAATACCAGGAGAAGCATACTTTGTTCACTGAGGTTTTGGGGATTGGTTTTGTTGACGAGACATGGTTCCTTGAGCTTTTGAGTAATTTGTACTAACCGAATGCTCTGGAATTCACTATATGCAGAGTAGGCAATGGAACACGATGATGTACCTGACTCAACTACACGATATGCAGAGTCTCAAGAAAAGTAAGGTCCTGTCTTATCTATGGGTGTGTGCACCAGTGATAATGGTGGTGGGGCAATGTGCACAGATAAGCATAAAAGCATAAGACAAACGCTGTGATCACTATGCAAAAACTGCTCTGGATCCAAAGAAAGAGAGCAATCCATTTTAGGTATTTCTGGGAAGCCAAATGGTATTGTGAAAGTTACAAAAAAGGTAAGACACCGGCGCTGCAGCTCACTTGGCTAATCCTCTGCCTGTGGCACCGGCACCCTGGGGTTCTAGTCCTGGTTGGGGTGCCGGATTCTGTCCTGGTTGCTCCTCTTCCAGGCCAGCTCTCTGCTGTGGCCTGGGAATGCAGTGGAGGATGGCCCAGGTCCTTGAGCCCTTCACCCGCATGGGCGACCAGGAGGAAGCACCTGGCTCCTGGCTTCGGATCAGCGCAGCATGCTGGCCGCAACGTGCTGGTTGTAGCAGCCACTTGGGGGGTGAACCAACAGAAAAAGGAAGATCTCTCTCTCTCTCTCTCTCTCTCTCTCTCACCATCTAACTCTGCCTGTCAAAAATAAAACAAAACAAAACAAACAAACAAACAAACAAAAAGGTAAGACTTTTCAAACATCATCCGAGGCATGGAGATAAAGTAGGATCATCATGAGAAAAGAGAACAGGTGCAATGGTCCAGAGGTGAACGTGAAAAGTGTATGAATGAATGAAAAAGCATGGGGTCACACTGTTAGGGCACACCATTTGCTATGCCAGCATCCCACATTAGAGAAGCAGTCCTGGCTGCTCTACTTGCAATCCAGCTTCCTGTTTAAGTGCCTTGGAAAGCAGCAGATGATGGCCCATGTGCTTGAGCCTCTGCCACCCACATGGGAGACCTGGATGGAATTTTGGCTGCCAGAATTCAGTTTGTTCAAGACCTGGCCACTGCAGACATCTGAGAAGTGAACCAGAGGATGAAAGATGCCTCCCTCTTTCTCTCTCTGTTGCTTTGCCTTTCAAATAAATGAATTAAAAAAAAAAAAAACACAAATTAGAAAATGTAGTTATCAAATATTCCAGTTCTTCCTTGGACAGCACTTGGGCATATAAATTAACCTTCTATACCACAGTTTTATTATCTGTAAAATGGAGAAAAGACTATCAAAGGCTTTCCCATAATTAAGGTCATCCTCATAAATATGTACATTGCCATAGTTAAGAAATACCTTTGTTTTACTGCAATGTCAAGCTCCTTCTAACCTTACAAACCAATAAATCTAAACTTTAGATTGAATTCAAAGTTTTAAAAATTTTTGAGGATATTTAAATTATTTATTTATTTGAAAGGCAGAGTAATAGAGAAGGAGGGAAGGTGTGTTTTAATGACAGAGAAAGAGAAAGAGGAAGAAGAGAGAGAGAGGTGTCTTCATTCTGGTTCATGCCTCAGATGCCTGCAACAAACAGTCAGAGCTGGGCAAGCTGAAGCCAGGAGCTAGGAATTTCATCCCAGTTTCCCACCTGAGTGATAGGAACACAAGTACTTGGCCCATCATTTGCCACCTCCCAGGCACATCGGCAGGAAGTTGGACTGCAAACAGAACTGGGAATAGATACCAGGCACTCCAATACAGGATGTGGGCATCCCAGGTGGTGGATTAACCTGTGTCACAATGCTGGCCCCCTATCTTAAAATTCATTCCTATGATTTAACTCTCATTCCCTTCTGAACTTCTTTTAGAGAATTTTTGGTTTGGGGGAGGGGGATTTATATCATTCCACTGCCTGATGCAATTCAGACACCAAGGATACACATCCAAGCCAGCACTTCAGTTCCAGTACAAGATGGAATATTCTATTTCTCCTGCTAATACAGCTAAAAAAAAAAAAAAAACCCTCTGGATTTATTTTTATTTTTAATTATTTATTTAGTAAAACAATCACATGAAGTCTCTGATCCTTTGGCTAGAAAGGTTAAGTTGCTTTTTTGTTTTGTTTTGAGTGTTTGGTTTGGTTTTGGGCTTTATTCACTGGTGTATTTGGATTGTCAGTTTCTCCAGCATCCAGGCTGGGTTTACAAGCTGCAAAAAGAAAATCGTGGGAGGTCACCAACATGCTTATCCTTGGGTTCAAAAATCTCAACTTGACTAAAAAAAAACAACCAAGAGGTGATAACACTGAGATAACACCAATTTTGGGACTATCTGACAAAAAAAATCGTAAATCTGCCATCATCAAAAAATACTTCAGGGGCTGGTATCGTGGTGTAGCAGGTTGAGCCTTCACCTGCAACAACACTGGCATCCCATATGGGTGCCAGTTTGTGTCCTGGCTGCTCCACCTCCAGTCCAGCTCCCTGCTAATGGGCCTGGGAAAGTAGCAGAGATGGGCCCAAGTACTCGGGGCCCTGCACCCACAGGAGAGACCCAGAAGAATGGTTCCTGGCTTTGGCCTGCCTCAGCCCGGCCACTGCAGCCATCTGGGGAGTGACCCAGCAGATGAAAGATCTCTCTCTTTCCCTCTAACTCTGACTTTTAAATACACAAATCAATTTTTTAAAAAATTACTTCAACAAAGCAATATAGACACACTTGAAGAAAACGAAAATACAGAAATTCTCAGTAAAAAAAAATAGATGATATAATAGAGAAAAAAAAACAGGGGTGGGCATTTGGTACAACAGTTAAGATGCTGGTTGTTAAGTTCACATTCTATACAGGAGTGCCTGGGTTGCAGTTCCTGGCTACTGCTGATTCCAGCTTCCTGCTAATACATACTCTAGGAGATCATAGCTCATCAAGCACTTGGGTCCTGCCACTCACGTGGGGGACCCAGGTTGGATTCCAGGCTCTTGACTTCAGTGCAATCTATGTTGCAGGCATGAGAGGAGTTAACCAATGGTTGAAAGATCTCTTCTACCCACCCCCCATCTGCTTGTCAAACTCTCTTTCAAATAAAATGAAAAGAAATGCAAAAATAAAATAAAAGCAAAATACAAGTTTTAGACCTAAATATATAAATATGACCACAACAAAAACTTCACTGGATGATCTAAACAGCAGGATGACAGCAACAGAAATTTAAAGAATCAATGAATTTAATGATATAACAGAAAGTGGTCAATCTGAAAACACAGAAAATAGACTGTAAAAAAAATGAACACAGCCTCAGGCATCTATGTGGCTATAACAAAAGACTTAACATCCACGTCGCCAGAATTCCAGAAACGAGCAAGAATAAAGGATTAAAGCATTATTCAAAGAACAACGGCAGAAATTTCCTCCAAATGTGGTTAAATAAATATAAACCTACTTATCGGAGTGAAATCCAAACAAGATGAATGCCAAAAAAAAAAAAAAAAAAAAGTCAAGACAATCTTGATCTAACAATTAAAGACAAGAACAAACTTTTGACAGCAAGGTATTTCTACAACTCAAATTAAAAATGACATTTTAAATGACAGCAGATTTCTCATCAGAAACCATGCAAGTCAGATGGAAGAGGGGCAATATTTTTCAAGCGCTGAAAGAAAAGAAATGTCAAGCCAGAATTCTATATCCAGCAAAAATATCCTTTGGGAATGAATAGGAAATCAAGAGATTCACAGATGAGGGGAAATTGCAGCAAGGCTGAGAAAAAGCCAAAGCAGATTCAGCACCGACCCATGTCTTTCCTTTCCTCAACCACCTCTGACCCTGCACTATAGTAACCAGACATGCCTCACACCTGTTCCCGCTGTACGAAAGGGGGATTTCAGTCTGTTCACCTGTTCTAAGGGGCATGAGATAAGCCAGGAATGCAACCACAGCAGTAAGAAATGATTCAAAGTGAAGTCTGAGTGCTACTTAGGATCTGACCAAACACAACTAAATACGCTGCTCTGTTCCACAGCGAACAGTTAGCTTACAGAAACATATCTAATCAGCATTGCATACAGCATCGCCTGTATTTTACAATAATTTAGGAGGACTCTACATTTAACAAATTCAAACACTGACGCCTGTTGCTCTGCCACTTTTGAAAGGACACGGACTCGCAAAGGAGTGCAACGGCACACTGCATCAAGGACGCTACCTACTCAGGCTGACTGCAGCCCTTCCACTCACCTGAGATGGAATGAGGAGAAGCTGTGAGGAGCAGGGAGGGCTGAGAACAGAACACATGTGACCTGCATCTTCCAGAACACACTAATCAGAGGCCACCTGCCCACAATTAGGCATTTCTTATAACTAATGAAATACAGAGTGAAAGAAGTCCTGCTGGGGGTTAGCACTTTAAGACAGACACACTAATTCCTCCTTTCCCCAAAAGTAAACAAGGAACGAAACAATCGTAAAATTATTAGGAGGGCCAACAACTCCTCTCCTCCATCTAGAGAGCACATTTTTGGCATGCAAGAAAAAAGTGACCTTATTATTTTCAAGAACTGTTTCATATCCAGGAGCCCATATAAATCTCTTCAAAGGCTTTCACAAGGGTTAAAAGCCAGGAAATTTAGATGTTTCAGCACCATTAATGCTAACCTTGGCACTGCAACTGCTACCAATCAATTTTTTTTCCTTTTAGAAAGAATGCATAATTTTGATGAATGCTGTTGCAAATTACACGCTAAAAACATAATTTTTCATATGAATGGGGCCAATGTCTTTTAGCATGCTTGTCACCATCACAATACAGCAGCTGATCTTCAAATATAGTTATTAACAACTCCAGAAAATCATTTAGAAGACCAATTCCCCTTTTTAAGGTCAGTGATTACCACAGTTAATGACCATTGGCTTTAGCCATTACTGTCCTGACCTTTACATCATGTTTCCAAATAACACGACAAATTAAATATTAATAATGTATTCTGACCAGTGTTTTCCAGTGACCATCTATGCTCACTCAAAGCATAATTATTCCATGTTTTATAAAACTCAGTCACTTGCTGATTTTTGCTTATTTTCTGCTTGCAGCTGGAGGTGTTTTATGATTAAAATAGGAATAAGACTGAAGAGTGAGGAGACAGGAAAACTTGAGATTAGACTCTATCAGCATTAAAAAAAATAACAGTAAAATATGTATCAGGTTAGGAAACATGAAGGATCCTGAAAGGTACAGATTGAAAAATAATAGCCATCTTAGCTTTACTTTCATCACCCAAAGGCAATCACTGTTAACTTTCTCATAATTATGCACAAAAACATTATTTAGTGCACATACTCAAATACGGCATATGCATTTGTTTATTTTTCCCTTTTATTTTATGTAACAGTTTTACACTTGACATATTTCTAAATTTCATATAACAGTTTCATAATTGACATATTCTTTGCAGCTTTCTTTTTCACTTACAGTATCTTGGAGTCTGTCATATTAGCATGCACAGATTCATCTCATTTATTTAATAGTCACACAATATTCTAGTGCATGAAAACAGAAATTTATTTAATCAATCCTATACAGATACCTAAACAGTCTTCTATTTTTTTAAAAGGTTTTATTTATTAGAGGCAGAGTTACAGACAGTGAGAGGGAGAGACAGAGAGAAAGGTCTTCCTTCCGCTGGTTCACTCCCCAAATGGCTGCAATGGCTGGATCTGCGCCGAGACAAGGCCAGGAGCCAGGGGCTTCTTCCCCATCTCCCATGTGGGTGCAGGGGCCCAAGGATTTGGGTCATCTTCTACTGCTTTCCCAGGCCATAGCAGAGAGCTGGATTGGAAGAGGAGCAGCCGGGACTAGAACCGGCGCCCATATGGGATGCCAGCACCGCAGGTGGAGTATTAACCTACTGCACCAGGGTGCCAGCCCAGTGTTCTATTTTTATTGTTTATTTTGTTTTGTTATTATAAACAATACTTCAATAAACATCCTTCTACATATATTTTCTTTTTCTTTTTAAGATTTATTTATCAAGCCAGTGTTGTGGCATAGTTGGTAAGGCTACCACTTGGGACATTGGCATCCCATATGGGCACCAGTTCGAGACCCAGATGCTTTACTTCTGATCCAGCTTCCTGCGAATGCACCTGGGAAAGTAGCAGAGGGTGGCTCAGGTCCTTGGGCCGCTGCACGCACGTGGGAGACCCAGAGGAAGCTCCTGGCTCCTGGCTTCAGCCTGGCCCTTGCAGCCATCTGGGGAGTGAGCCAGCGGATAGAAGATTTCTCAGTCTCTCCTCTGGGTAACTCTGCTTTTCAAATAAATAAAATTTTTTTTAAGAAGATCTCTCTTTCTGTCTCTTCCTCTCCCTCTATAATTCTCCTTTCAAATAAAAAATAAACAAACCTTTTTTTAAAAAAAAATCCTAAAATATGCTTTTATCTTTCACTCAACATTATGTTAGCTGAGATGTAGACAGATTTATTGATAGACAGAGATGTGCTCCATCAATTTTAACCACTTTCAACTCTTGCAATATGCAATGACTTACGTATCAATTCTCTTAATGGTGTTCACTTTATTACAATGATGCAGCATCATGTACATGATTTCTCTGAACATGTATACAACAGCCAGTATAAGATTTGTGTATGTTTATAAGTTTGTAACCAGAAGATGAGTTGCTGAGTCTTAAAGAGAGTCTTGCACAAGTGTTGGAAAAGATACAAAGAAAATTCAACTCTTTCATTATTTCTGAGAACATAAACTGTCATAACCATGTTAGAGAACAATTTGGCATTATCGTGTAAAGTTTCTTCATCTGTAACTATGAACTAGCTTATCCTTAGATTCTTTCCACTCCCATCATTTAGGACTGGGAGACTTTCTTGTTAACAGGTATGTAACTGACTTTACGTTTATCGTATTCAGAGCAATTAAGCTACAATGAGAAACACACTGCTATATGACGGAAGCAGCATCGTAAGTATAAAATCAGATCGGCAATCTATATCTTAAGACAGAATATCATGTTGATAAAACAAATTCTGAAAAGCCTGAATTCTGAAAGACTACTATTTTCAAATTGCTTCTAAAATATCTGGAACAAATGAAGTAATTAAAACTAGGTAAAAGTAAGGCCGGCGCCGTGGCTCAATAGGCTAATCCTCCGCCTTGCGGCGCCGGCACACGGGTTCTAGTTCCGGTCGGGGCGCCGGATTCTTGGCCCTGCACCCCATGGGAGACCAGGAGAAGCACCTGGCTCCTGCCTTTGGATCAGCGTGGTGCGCCGGCCACGGCGGCCATTGGAGGGTGAACCAATGGCAAAGGAAGACCTTTCTCTCTGTCTCTCTCTCACTGTCCACTCTGCCTGTCAAAAAAAAAAAAAAAAAAAAAAAAAACCTAGGTAAAAGTAAAGTAGTATATTTGGTATGGGTTCCAGCAATGCCCATATGCCTGGGAATTTAACACCATTTAGGGAATTTAACACCATTTAGGAGTATATTTTACTACATACAGAAAATTATATGAAGAATATATCGGACTATGCCTGGCTTTGATAAAAAGGTGGAAAGACACAGAGATGATCCCAGGTCCCCAAAGAACTTTACAGATACCAGGTCCTCTGACAACAAACACTATTTTATCCACAAAGCTGGGGAGCAGGCACTGTTGTTCTTGAAGCTCTAGTTGGAAAATTCTCAAATTCTCATCCTGAATAGCCAATCTGCACAATCTCTCAGATGAATCCATGAGACCCCTACTCTTAGAAAAGGCCTAAGTAGAAGTGAAGACGTTCTGAGGCACCCAGACAAGTCTTTGGGCCTTTGGAAGGATTTGCTTAGATTCTCTATCAATGATATGAGAGATTCCAAAGAACCACAATGGTAAATCGGCTCAGCTAGTAAAAGCAGGTCACCCCATCAACAAAGGATTCTCAGAATCAACTTTCAAAATTTTTACTGCAGGATCAAGGCAGCTGTTAAAGCCAGTGCAGAGAAGAAAAGCTTCCCCAACTTGTATATGAAATTTCTCTTTAAAGACAGGTCCTCTGAATTAAAGAAAGGGTATGTACTTCAAGGAACAGGGGTGAACCTTCTTTGTTCTTTTAAATCTTCGTTTCTAATCCTCAGCAGGTTTTCTGTCTTGGTGATTCTGGGGGAATGGCCTTTGAAGATGGTCTCCCAAGGATTCAAACCTGCTCAATAAATCTTTCCTCATATGTTTATATTTGTTAAAGCATAAAATACTACTTCTCCACTCAAAATCCCTTCTATTACAGAAGGCCCACTTTATCATTTAACGGTTGGTTCAATGTCAGACAGCTGATCATATAAACACATGGTTCTAGTCCTCTGTCTGGTCTTGTTCTTCCTTCAAGAGCAAATGAGTAAAGTAGCTCAGAACCCATCGCCAGCGAACCCCCTACTCAGCCTGTCCCCCTGGGTTCTAAGATCCAGTATTATCCATTAAGGACAGTTAGAACTAGCCATAACTTCAGAACTGAATTAGCAAATATGGTGCATAAGTTAAAATCTGTAAAGGAATATCCACATAAAAGTAAAAATCATGTGAAGTAGTCTTTTCACACAGTATGGTTATCTTTATGCAAATTCGTATTTTCAACTCATGGAAACACAGCACGAATCGGTTTTACAGAATCTAGAATTTCAAATTTAAGGGATATCAAGCTGCATAATATGAAAGAAACTGATAATGAGATATTATATCTTGCAATAAATATAAACTATGTTTCTGGGAAAGAAAGAACAACAATTTGTTTAAAAAATCCAACATCTTCAAGAGAATTTCCCCCAATAAGCTTGAATTTGCTAAATTACATATACATCTCTGATGTTTTAGAGCAGACAACAGTGACTAATTTCAGAACCGTCCACTTGTCCATAGATTCTTCCCTAATTCAACTCCCACCCAGAGAGAAGACTCTGTCCCCACAGTGTCCTTCTCCCCACTGTGTAACTGCTGTGACTCTGTTAAAATCACTGTCAGAACATTCCAGGAACATGATGTATTGATTCCCAAGGGAAGAAAAGAACACAAAGAAAACGTGGAAATCATAAATGCTGCTAATTTCTCAAGCAGCTCTTTTAACTCTCTTAATACTGGAAAGTAACAGATTCCTGTTCAGTGGCATTCCAAGGAAGCCACAATATGTTAATTTATAGAAGTAATATTTCATAGTTTAAGAGAAGCCATAATTTTACAAAAATGTATTTTCTCCCACAAAGGCTAAATAATAATGGTACAAAAACCCACAACGGGCAGTCCTACTCTCTGCTGTCTCCAGCAGGGCTAGCAGAGGCACTGCACGCGTCCTTCAGACAATCTTCTAGTGCCGATGTTTAAATTAATCCTAACATCCCCCGCCTTAAATTAGGTATACACGTGGATGCTACTCACTCACAATTTACTGCAGCATGACACTGTGCAAAATATGTTGCTTTACCTACGTATCTGTGGTATTAGAAATAGCTGAGTGTGGCTTTAGTGAGTGTACAAAGAACTGGTGCAATCTGACGGAAAAGAGTATTACAGATTATCTCCATCAAAGAGACTATTTAATCAACCCTGAAGAAAAGTTTATATCCATATATCTCAAGACATATTTCTGTTTTTTTCTTTGACATACTGAAATATATGAACAATATTACGATAGAACATAATTGTGGCAGAGCAAGATTATTCCAAAAATAGATGTTACTGGGGACTGAGGCTTAGCATGTGGTGTACTTTAATATATCTGCACACACTAGAAAATGTTAACTGTTTCATCTGGCTGTTCTTATACCTTTTCTTTGCAGTATTTTATAGAATTGTAAATCTGAAAACTGATATGAATTTTGATGTTTGTTCATGGACCATGCATTTTGAGATTCGAATGCTTATTTGTAAAAAGGAAAGAACAGGTTTCTACTAATTTTGTTTGTGTTTTTTTTTAAAGCAATGTAGTAAGTGATTTTTAATTCATTAGCAATCAGTTCTACTGGTTTGTGAGGATTTAACAGAACTTGTTGGTCTCTGATTTAGGCACCACCAAGGAGTCCTGGGAGCTTGTGTCCGTGGAAAAGACTGAGCAGACCCAGGACTTGACCCACTGCCACCTCCCTGACCATTACAAAGGCAGGTGTCACTTCTAGCATGGGTGTCAGTTGGTTTACACATTGATTTTATTGCCACACACTGTATTGCTTTAAACCGGCTGAAACTCAGATAAGGAGGGGGGAGGGGCTTTAAAATCCAAAATAACGCGATTCTTCCAGGGTTTTTATAAGGCACACGTCGTTTTTTTGTTTCTAAAGCCTCTTTCTAGCAAGTCAACCTCAGATAACTCACTTAGGAAAACTGAGATTTAAATATGTTCCTACAAATAGATTCCAAACTTGTTTATCTGGCTGTTGGGGAGAGGTGGGAAGTAATTCGTACAACACAGAACTGTTGTGGCGTTGAAGCGAGAATCTCTGCAGCAGTGCTTAGTGGAGCACAGGCCCCCGATAAGCAGGCACACATTTTAGCAGAAATTTGGAATACCGGCTTCCACGGTGACTCTGAAAATAGCCTAGCGTTTTCCTCTCAGATAAGCCACTTAACCTTTCCAGGCCTGTTTCGCATCTGTAAAAGCGTATTTCTGGCGTCTCCCCCTTCCAGCTGGAACAATCTGAGCCTCAGTACACCTTTCAGGGAGGACAGCTGAGGGGGCATCTGGTTCCGACCTCACACACACATCACACGTGACCTTTCAGTACCTTCGCCTCTGCCCGCTGTGGGCACTCATTTGTTCTGACGCGAGTGAGAGGAAAATGAGAATTAAAAGTAGAACTGGCGAAGAGATTCTGTCCCTGCCGACAGCACTGCTCTAACTGGGCGAGCGCCTTCACAGGTGAAGTCCACCCAACAGCAGGCCGGGAGAAAGGCGTCGTGGTCACCAACACCAGAAGCAGATGAGAATCTAGAACGAAGTCAGCCCTGCAGACCAGACGCAAGACTAAGACGATTAGAAATCCGGGCTGCACTATGAACCCGAGGCCGGAGGCGGGAAGGCTCAGGGTCTGCTCTCCCGGCAGGCGCCGCGTTCCGTCTTCCAAGTGGGTCATTTGCATATATCTCATCTCCTGACAGGATCACAACTTCCTTGCAAGTAAGGATTATGGTCTAATTTACATTTACATCCCCTGCTATGCCTGGCACATGGCAGACATTCAATTAATAGGAGGCAAATTAATTAAGTATGATGACTTCCAAAGAAAATCAATGCTTATCTTGACATTCAAACAAAACATCAGCTATGTTAAAGTCAAAATATTTAGCACTGGGCAAAAGTTTGTGGTTTTTTTTTTTGTTTACTATTCACTTTCATTTAATTAAAATTATGTATGCACCTGGCTTGAATATCAACTCTAGAAGGTTTGTTCTAAAAAAAAGTAAATAAATAGCACACCAGCAACCAGTGTTGTTGTGGTACTGCAGGTGAAGCCGCCTCTTGAGATGCCTGCATCCCCTTTCAGGTGCCACTTCGTTTCCCAGCTCCTCCACTTCGGCTCCAGCTTCCTGCTAATGCATCCTGGGAGGCAGCAGAGAGTGATCCAAGTGCTTGAGCCCCTGCCACGCACACGGAGGATCCAGATGGAGTTCTGGGCTCCTGGTCTTTGCCTGGCCCAGTCCTGGTGTTGGAGGCATTTGAGAATCAGTCTCATTCCCTCTCTTTCTCTCTCTCTCTCTCTCCACCTCTACCCCTGCCTTTCAAATAGTTAAACATTAATAAATAACATAAAACAACAGCAAACTAGTCTTCCCTCACCACCCTCACCCCATTAATCCTTCCCTGGAGGGGTTTCCAGCTCTTTCATATGATTACCTTGGAATTTATAGTTGTCTCCAGCCACCACACTTAGACTGCTGTTATTTCTTGATTTCAAGTTTTAGGCATCTTACTTTTCAAATATGAAAATGAACAATGAGCTCCACTTAGATCAACATACACACAAACCTTTCCTATCTAGTTGAAATGTAACTGTGGTTAGATCCTTACTGAGTGTTTACATAACCATGACTAGATAAACAATACTCACAGCTGAGCCAGGTAGTGAGCTATCATTATTACTTCTTTCCTGCACGTCGTGTTGATGTGAGGTTAACCAGTGTCTGGTTAACCAGATCTGTTGTTGCGTGTTTTCCTGGCTTGACTTCCTAAGCATGTAACAGAAATTCAACACTACATTCTTCAAGAGGATACTGTGGAGGTTTTTCTGTTTATTGTGACTCTACGCCTTCGTGGCATTTTCAGAAGCAATAGAAATATTTAAATTGTTGTAAACAGTGTTTCAGTTACAACCTCTTGTTTTACCAAAAAAGAGTGTTGGGTCCTGGGAACAAACTGCCCGAGTTCTCGATGGCTTATAGACATTTTAGAAGTTACAGAACCTACACTGATCAGACATCACTTGAAAGTGTTAAACAGTTTTAATGTGACACAATCAGAACAGCACACGGTATGGAAACAGATCTCGCAGAGACTTCCGACTGCACTGCAACTGGACAGCTGTTAAACTGCTTGACAGTCTTCTCAGGTTACTGGGAATAGCACAGGTTGACTTCTGATTTCTCTACTCTGCCTGAATAATCTTCTGTAAGCACACACCCATCAAGATGGGGTACAGAATTTTCTAAAGGTTAACAAAGCCCGTAATGACAATGAGAGGAGCCTGCAGGGCTACTACTCGGAATAACAAGCTAGTCATCTGGGCTTCAAGGCTCAGGAAGGGCAGCAAATGAAAATGACAATCATAATCTCCACTACCTGAATATGAACCAGGGGCCGGCGTTGTAGCACAGTAGGTTAAGCCACCACCTGTAACATCAGCATCCCATGTGAGTACAGGTTCAAGTCCCAGCTGCTCACTTCCTATTCAGCTCCCTGCTAATGCACCTGGGAAAGCAGCAGGAGACGGTCAACTGTTTTGGCCTCTGTCACCCATACGGGAGATCCAATGGAGTTCTGCCTCCTGGCTTTGGCCTGGCCCAGACCTGGCTGTTGGGACCATTTGGGCAGTGAACCAATAGATGCAAAATCTCTTTCTCCCTCTAACTTCACCTTTCAAATAAATAAGTATAACAACAACAACAAAAAGGTGATCCAACTGCTAACTTTAGCAGAGGACTATGGGTCAGTTTAAGTGCTTTTGTGATGTGCAGGGAAGTTCACAGGTAGAGGAGGCAGGGAATGATCAACAGGGACTCAGTCTGCAGAGTCCTCTGCCGGATTAACACTGAGCAGGGCCGGGCATCTGGTCCTTCCACACAGAGAAACTACGTCCTGGAATAAGAATGGATCTAGAAACGAACTATGAAGAACACCCACCTACTAAAGACAAAGATTTAAATACATAATGCTGGTTTCCTGTTCTGGCAGGAGAGAGGAAAGGATGGGAGATAAGACGTGAAGAGGGCAAAGCTACATCAGGCAACACCAACTTTAAAAGCAGAGAACAGAGTGGGGTCCTCCCATTCCTCCCAGATTAACCATTCCAATCAAGCCCACAAAATGAGAAAGTACTGTGGCTGCTGCTGCTGTCCTGGAGCTCTCCAAAGGAAAAATCGTGCCCATGGAAATTTAAGCCAGAGAAGGAAACAGCCACTAGGTGGCACCAAACCACAGCCAGGATTACGACAAATCCTGCCCAGCCCAATCCCCAGATTTACCTGGTGAGCTGCCTAGTCTTTTCATCAAAATCAATACCACAATCTTGCACTTTACATAACTGACCTCTTTTTACTCATTTTATTGTCTTGGGTGGAGGGAATTTACGCACCTGCTGAAGCAGAATTATTCTAACAGGGGTATCAACAATTTAAAGTAAGTATCATACAGGGAATGGGCATTTAGTCTAGTGGTGAAGACTCCCACATCAGAGTGCCTGGACTGAATTCCTAGCTCTGGCTCCTGACCAATACAGAACCTTGGAGATAGCAGTAATGGCTCAAGTAATTGGGTTCCTGCCACTCATCTGGGAGACCTGGATTGTGTTTCTGGCTTTTGGCTCTGGGCTAGGCACAGTCCCAGCTTTTGCAGGCATTTGGGGCGTGAACCCATACATGGGAGCCTTTTCTCTCTTTCACTTTCTGATTTTTAAAAAATGACATGCCTATGGCAATAAGGAAAGATAATCAGTAATGTAGATATGAATATGAAATATTAAAAAGAATTTATTTTAAAATATTGGTATAAAATATAACAGATATAATACAACTAAAGTCCAAATTACTGACAGAAAACCAGACCAAGACTCTTGCCTAAAAGGCACTGGAAAAAGAAATGTAACCCAGAGTTTCTGATTTAAGCAAGAGGGATAAACAGGAACACTGGCAGAGAAACTGAAACAGTTTCTTTATTCAACAGCTTGCTTTTCTATTCAAAGTTTTATTTATTTACTTAAAAGGAAGAGTGATGGGGTTGGGAGTACAGTAAGAGAGAGTGAGAGGGACAGGGAGAGAGACAGAGATCTTCCACACACTGGTTCATTCCTCAAATGCCCACGACAGCCATGGTTAGGCCAAGCTGAAGTCAGGAGCTTTCACGAGGGTAGCAGGAACCCAAGATCCTCAGCCACCATCCCCTGGCCTCCAGGCCCAGCAGCAGGAAGCTGGAGAGGAAACCTGGACCAGCGGGCATCCCACTGAGCCAGGACGCCCACCCCACTGAGCTTGCTTTTCTGAGGATATTCCCTGACAGCTTATCTTGGAACATGGTACTCAAGGGAAGCCAGACCACTCCCACCGAGGACAGCTGCAGGAAACCAGCGTGAGTCAGATTTTTGAGCATCCTCTCTTCTCTACATCCTGGATGTATTCCCACGTCCCAGGCACTCCACCGTAAAAGCCCTGGCAAGCTATCCTGCGGGAGGCAGTGTCTTCACAGCGCTGCAGTTTGCCACTTGTGAGTACACAGAGCTTTCCTCGGAGTGTCTCCCACTTGAGGCCGAGTTCCTGGCAACCGCTACCAGATCCAACAACATGAAAGAGCAGTCGAGGGACAGGGGGCAGTTGTGTGAACACCCAGAGCACAGGCGTCGCAGGAAAAAATGGTGGAGAGGAACGCAACAGGAGAGAGACACAAAGAAAACCTCTGCAGTAACAACCACAATAAATAGTCCTGGATTAGAGAAAGACAGAGGGAAAGGGCTAACAGGACAATAAGGAAAAAGTTACACTATGAATTTTTTTTTTTTTTTTTAGACAGGCAGAGTTAGACAGTGAGAGAGACAGACAGAGAGAAAGGTCTTCCTTTTCTGTTGGTTTACCCCCCCAAATGGTCGCTATAGCAGGTGCACTGAGGCCGGCAAGCTGCACCAATCTGAAGCCAGGAGCCAGGTGCTTCCTCCTGGTCTTCTATGCGGGTGCAGGGCCCAAGCACTTGGGCCATCCTCCACTGCCTTCCCGGGCCACAGCAGAGAGCTGGACTGGAAGAGGAGCAACCAGGACAGAATCCAGCACCCCAACCAGGACTAGAACCCGGGGTGCCGGCGCCGCAGGTGGAGGATTAGCCAAGTGAGCCGCATCACCAGCCACCATGAAATATTAATGCTAAGTTTTAAAACAAAACAAAACAAAAAGGTAAAGTTCCTAAAGCAGCCAGAGAAAAAGGAGATAAACTTTGAAATAAGAGTACAGTCATCTAATATATAGCAACATTTTAAAATATAAAAGGAAAATAATTTTTTAAGATTTATTTTTATTTATTTGAAAAGCAGAGTTAGAGTGAGAGAGGGAGAGAGAGAGAGAAAGAAAGAAAGAGAGAGAGAGAGAGAGAGACCATTTATCTGCTGGTTCACTCCCCAAATGGCCACAACAACCAGGGCTGGGTCAGACCAAAGCCAGGAGCCAGGATTCTTCCGGGTATCCCACGTGGGTGCAGGGACCCAAGTACTTGGGCCATCCTCTGCTGTCCTCCTAGGCACATCAGTAGGGAGCTGAATTGGAAGCAGAGCATCTGGGACAGGAACCAGTACTTGTATGGGAAGCCAGTGTCGCAGGTGGAGGCCTTACCCATTATGCCACAGTGCCCGCCCAGGAAAACAACTTTGACTGTAGAATTTTGTATCAAGCCAAAGTGCCACGTAAAGGTGAGGGCCGAATACTAATTCCTCAAGCATGCAGAACCACAAAAAGTGTCCCACAGAAACACAGAATGCCATCAGTCTTGGAGAAATAATTCAAATGCAAAAAGAAACAATCAGTAAGATATAAAGATTATCAAATACTTTACCCGTATTATCTTACAACCAAACCATAAGCATAAAAAAGAGGAGGAAAAAATATACCCACAACAGCCAAGAACTATGAACAACTATGAACAACATTTAACAAGAACTGCAAGAAAGGAATAATAAAGAACATCAAACAATAAAGCATTAGGGGAGATCAACAAAGGTTTTTTTCTGAAGACTAAAAATCTTAACAAATATTTACAAACCTTCCCAAAGATTCATTAAAGGTCAGGGTGAGGCGAGGAGATGTGACAAAACAGCAAAAACACTTGGAATAAAGGGGAGTTATCAAATGTTAAAGGGGTTTTTTAATTGTCATAAATCTAGGCCAATAATCAGAAAATCCAGATTAAAGAGGAAAATCCCAAGGAGAACAGAATATGCCAAAACAGTCAAAAGAATAGCTGTAGGCCTGAATACACTAAAAGCTATGAAACAATTTGGAATGGCAGTCAAAGCAGCCCTCTCAAAAACGCCAAGGTTTACATGTGGGTTGTAATGAACTCTACAAAATATTGATGGATTCCTACTACAATTTGTAACAGCAAACTGATAGAGTGTGAAACTGCGCAGTGCATTTTAGGAGGCTAATGTTCTGACAATGTAAGGAAAGAAAATACGGGTCCATTTCACTTATCAATTAGATTGGGGGAAAGCAGCCACCAAATAAAATATTTGCTAACTGAATCCAACATTGTACGGAAATAGAATTGCCATGAGGCGTTCTGGAAGGCGAAAATTGTTCAACATCATATCATTAGCTTAATTAATATAGGAAAAACACGTGATAAAGTTCATTACCTACTCATTACATTAAAGCCTTAAAGTACAAATGGAAAGGAACTTCCTTAAGTTGGTAGAAGCCTTACAAGGATTCTGAACTTCGCTGTAGCACCTGCTAAGTGGAATTCTATAACAAAATAAATTCAAAATAGTTTTCAGTTTTTGTTACTAGTTTAGCTCTCACTACTATTTCAAAATTCATGGATCATATATAATCAATTAATCAGGAATCTTACCAAAGTTCAATCCCCTATCTGATTTTAGGCCCCCGACCTATCTTGGGATTGCAAAAATTTCCTAGAGCAAAATCCTGCATGAATATTACACTAATGGAGAATTAGCATGCCCTTTAAGATCAGAAGCAAGAGAAAGGAGACTACTAAGGTCACTTTCTTATAGTTTTAGAGATCTTGGCCAAAATTAAATGGAAAAAATATAAAATTTGTAAGACTGCAAAGAGGAGCAGGCGTGGTGTAACAGCAGGTTAAGCCACCATCTGGGATCTGTGTCCCATACCAGAGTTCCTGGGATTGGACAGAACCTCCACTTCTGATCTAGCTTCCTGCTAAGGCATTTGGAAGGCAGCAGATGTGGCCCAAGTATTTGGCTTCCTGACTCCCACTAGGGAGTTCCTGGCTCCTGGTCTTGCCTGACGCAGACCTATCCTGGCTGTTGTAGGCATATGAGGAGTGAATCAGTGGACAGAAGGTCTCTTTCTCTCTCTGCCCTTCAAATAAACAACGTTTTTAAACCTTTTTAAAAAGAGAAAATGGAAATAATGGGTAAGTGAAAAAAAGAAAATTTTACAAAAAGACAGGAAAGAAAAGAGGGAAATTATTATTTTTAGGCAATACAAATATCTACCCAGGGAAAAATGAAAATTTTTAAAATTCAGTGACATTATCAGATAAATTAAGGTTGTTATCTTAGAGACAATAAACACTAACGGGGTGGAAAATAATTATGTTTCACATTCAATCTCTACCTGAAATACTTCCATTTACTTTTCCTTATTTCTATTACTTCTCACTTTCATTAATCTCTGTAGTATCTCCTTCAATTATTATAGAGGCAACAAATCATAATAGTGGTTACCAATAGAAATCAAAGATATTTCCATACCACAGTACAGCTGTGACTACCTTGAATTAGCATTGATAGTCATTACTATTTCAAAATTATGGTAGAGATTAGCCAATATTATTATCTAAAATATTAAAAAAGAATATATGGATGTATTTTAATAATATCCTGAGAAAGTTTCCACAGAATTCTCCATATTATCAAGTTCCCAGAAAAATTAACTCTTCAAAAAGCATGATTAGGGAGAAAAAGAAAATTATTTGAATAACATAGCCAATATCACAGGCAAGTTTCAATGCTTACTGTGAATTCTTTGTTGGTTTTAAAATGTCTGTACTTTAGACGCCTCTTTTTCAAGTAATTCATTTGGTCTCAACTGAGCTTGAAAGATAACAGGTACCCCTTGTTTGGCCTCTACAATTTCAGAGCACCCAACACATTAACATGGTCAGGTGCTCTGTGCCATCCGACCAAAGTAAAAACAGTGAAGGAAGCAAAGTGTTTAAACTAGTCAAGAGGGAGTGGACAACGTGGTCAACTGCATACGTCATTACACAAATCAGGATAACAGGCTGGTCCCTGTCTCTATATGAGTTCTTGATTTCAGTATTTACAAATACACAGAAATTACTAAGTGTAAAATGAAAGGGAATTTTAAAAAGTTAAAATTCTCTGGCGCGAATGAGCTTCATTTGTTGAGCAAGGTTCAAGGCTGAGTGCAGAGGTGGGATCAGTTCTCTAGGCCTGGCAAGCTGAGACAATCCACTACGATAACTTCAGCAGACTAAATCTTAGTACGAAAGTACCAATTATAATATAGAAGGAAAGTACAACTATAACTCACGGAGAGTTATTTTAATTAAAGTCACTTGGTATATTTTCCCAAATCTGTGTTAGAATTAGTTCTCCTGTCTTCAATGCCACCAGTTTAAATAAAATGAATCCAAAGGGGAAAAAAATTAGAACTCCGTCAAATGTTTTCTACTTTCATAGTTTACTGTCAGTAAAACACATACACAAAAATTACAGAAAATTACATAATAACTGAGAAATATATTTCAACTTCTATTGGTACTGTCAATACCCTATTTCTTTTTTCTCATGATCCAAGTATGTCTTCTTCAAATATTAAGACTATTTTATGAATTAATGTTGTGAATAACACAAAACTCTATTTGAAGAATCATATCATTTAAAAGTTTTATAATAATCAAAGATTTGTCTACATTACAAATATTTTTCTTGTTTTCATAGTTGCACACTGATTATTTCATTGTCCTGGTTGTATTGATGATGATATATATGACTAAGCTAAGGCAGCTGTTATTTTTTTGGAGTATTGATTTATTAGTCATTCTACCTAATTGGGGGGAAAACAAAACTATTTTCATTCCTCTTCAGAAAAATAAGTAAAATTTGATTTAAAGATATTAAAACAATTCTTAAATCTAGACAATTGGCCCAAAGAAACATATGCATTTTCAACTGACAGAAATTAAAAGCCATCTCTATCTTTCTCAATAACACCCATTTATTACAACTTTTTTTGGAAAGATTTATTTTATTTATTTGAAAGAGTTAGAGAGAGAGGTAGAGACAGAGAGAGAGGTCTTCCATCCGCTGGTTCACTCCGAGATGGCCGCAATGGCCAGAGCTGTGCGGATCTGAAGCCAGGAGCCAGGAGCCTCTTCCGGGTCTCCATGTGGGTGCAGGGGCCCAAGCACTTGGGCCATCTTCTACTGCTTTCCCAGACCATAGCAGAGAGCTGGATGGGAAGAGGAGCAGCCGGGACTAGAACTGATGCCCATATGGGATGCCGGCGCTTCAGGCCAGGGTGTTAACCCGCTGCGCCACAGTGCCAGCCCCCAATACAATTTTATAATGATTTCATTAATAAAATCAGCATGTACTGAAAGATCTTACCTGTGACAGCCAGTGTTCAACTGTATTTTGTCAATATCCACATCATTTAGAGAAACTGTGGTGTACACACATGATAGAATACTACTCAGCCATAAGAATGAAATCCTGTCTTTTACAACAAAACGGATGCAACTGGAGACCATGCACTCATGTTGGAGACTTAGAAGAAGCTCCCGGCTCCTGGCTTCAGATCAGCGCAGCTCCAGCCATTGTGGCCATTTGGGGAGTGTACCAGTAGATGGAAGACCTCTTTCTCTCTCTGCCTCTGTCTAACTCTGCCTTCCAAATAAATAAGTAAATAGATATATTTTTTAAAAAGCCCTGTATATATATGCAATACAAAAAAATGTATTGCAAACATTAAAGGAAAGGGGCCGGTGCTGTGGTGTAGCAGGTAAAGCCACCCCTGCCTGTAGCGCTGACATCCCATATAGGCACCGGTTTGAGTCCTGGCTGCTCCACTTCTAATTCAGCTCTCTGCTGCGGCCTGGGAAAGCAGTGGAAGATGGCCCAAGCCCTTTGGCCCTTGCACCCTCATGGGAGACCTGGAGGAAGTTTCTGGCTCCTCGCTTCAGATCCGTGCAGCTCTGGCCATCACAGCCATTTGGGGAGTGAACCAGCAGATGGAAGACCTCTCTCTCTCTCTCTCTAACTCTGCCTTTCGAATAAATAAATAAATCTTAAATAAAAAAAATTAAAGGAAAAAAGGAAAGAAAGGCAGGTTTGAGGGAGGGAGGATATGAGGTAAGTATGGTATCTTCTTAGAATTATATCTATGAAGTCTGCTTTTTATGTATTAATACCTCAAACCTTTACCATTTTTTTGTGTGTGTTGGGACAATCCAAAATGCTATTAGCTATCTTAAAATAGCTAATTAACTGTTGTCAACCACAGTTACCCTATTGTGCTACAGAACATTAGAAACTAGTTTTCCTATCTGGTTGCAGCCCTATGCCTGTTAACCATCCTCTCTCCATCCTCCTCTTCACCTCATCCTCCGGTAACATCGATTTTTCTCTTTTTCCATGAGAGTAACTTCCTTAGGTCTACACATAAAGTAGAATGCGCAGTGCTGGTCTTTCAGTGCCTGATGTATTTCACTTAACACAATGTCCTCCAGGCTCATGAATGACAAGATTTCATTCTTTTTTTCTGACCGAATACTTAATTGTGTACATATACCACTCATTCTCATCCATCCATTCATCCATCTAGGGAAACCTAGGTTGACGGCACATCTTGGCTATTTCGAATCGTGCTGTAATACAAGGGGCTTCAAAAGTTTGTGGAAAATGCATACTATGAAAAATCTGTGCATGGATTTCAAAATGTTTTGCAGGTAAATACACTTATCTTTTAAATTCCACGTTCCACGATCTTTTTCAAGTGTTCTCAGAAACACAGGAGTCCAAGTATCTCTTGAACATACTGATTTCCTTTTCTTTGGCTACATAACCACTAACAGATTGCTAGATCATATGATCATTCTATTTCTAATCTTTGGAGGAACCTCCATAGTGTTTTTTCATAATGGATGTACTAATTTACACTAGTGATGCAATATTTCAAAGACAGGCTTTGGAAAATATTTATAAAACAAATCAAATTTTAACTACCGGACTGGAATTTTTTTAAAAAAACTATTAAATAATACATAGTCACAAAATATTCAACTTCTAGTTTATATATAAATTAAAAAATGTAAGTGGCTTAAAATTACAAATAATGTTCACTGTTGATGTTCAAGGTATACACTGTAAGACACAAGGTGTTGGGACTGGTGTTGTGGGATAGCAGGTTAAGTCGCTGCTTGCAGCACTGGCATCCCATCTGGAGGACAGTTAGAGTCCCTGCTGCTCCACTTCGGATCCAGCTCTCTGCTAACGCACCTGGGAAAGCAGCAGAGGATGGCTTAAATGCTTGGGTCCCTGCATCCACATGGGAGACTGGAAGAAGCTCCTGGCTCGTGGCTTCAGCCTGGCTTAGTCCCAGCTGTTTGGGGCCATTTGGGTAGTAAACCAGTGGATGGAAGACTCTCTCTCTCTCTCTCTCTCTCTCTCTCTCTCTCTCTCTCTGTAACTTTCAAATAAAATAAGTCTATTTAAAAAAAGATACAAGGTGTTACTTAATCCCACCCTTCCTAGAGAAAGTAAGTTAACCTTTGTAAATTTATCATCTTTATGTATTAGTGTCTCATTTCTTTGAAAGGGAGCAAACTGCTTCCTTCACCCACAGTTTATTGAAGAAATATCTGTGCTTACTCTGAAGTAGGCAGAGTGCTAAAATGACCAAGACAAATTACTTATCACAGCCCTTACGTTCTAAACCAAAGACAGACACAGACAATACATAGGTGGAAAGATAGCTGTATCAACTGTCGCTCCCCCTCTTCATGGAGGAACGACACTAAGCCCTGCCCAGGCTTCATATCCGAGTCACGGCACCATTATGTCGCTCCCCATCTTCGTGGAGGAACGACACAGGACCCTGTATTGTTCTTTCGTCTGCTCGGCCCTCCCCGGGTTTGCTGCTGGTTCTTCCCGGGTTGGCTGCCATCCCTTCCACCTCCGTGGAAGGGCGGTTCCCCCGGCCACTTTCCCCACTTCCGCAGGGGAGCGGCACACTGCCGGCCGGCTCTCTCGGGGGCTGCACAGGTGTTCCTTCAGATAGATGTTCCCCTTAGATGTTCCTGGTGCATGCCGTCTCTCTCCTCCTTTATAGTCCTCCTCCGCCAATCCCAACTCGGCTGCCCACACGCCGAGTACGCTGCTCTCCTCCAATCAGGAGCAGGATCAGCTCCTGGAGGTCATCACTCAAGTTGGCAAGAGGCAGCTGCGTAGAAGCTGTTTTCTTCTCTCCCAGCGCCATATTGTGGGAGAGCAGATGCATAGAATAAGTCTTAATTCCAGTAACTTAGTCCAGTCCGGGTTGCTCCCCACATCAACAAATAACATAAATGTAAGATAAAGTGGGTTAAGGGGATAAAAGTGGCTGGGGTTACTGTATTAGCCATGGGTAGACTAGGGAAGACTTCTTCGGAAATTGAGATCTGTCTACAGAAAATTACCAAAAAACAATGATCATGCCCATGTTGCTTCAGATATGTTTTTGAAATTATTAAAAATGACCTTTTGTTTATCCATGATAAAGAAGGATAGTGTAAACAACTAAATGGTAAAGATTATTTCCAAATAATTTGGTCCTTAGTTTGATAACAACTAATGAAGAACAGCTGGCTAATTTAAATCATGTGTCCCAGACATGGCCCATCCTGTACTAGAGACAGTAATGAAAGAAAGGAGAAAAATTGAGGTTTACCAGTAGACAGCAGCAGTGGGAGTTGGAGTAGGGGAGGGCGTGAGGAGGAGAATGAAGAGAAATAAAAGGTCTCGATGATCCATAAACTGAATAATCAACTCATGAATAAATCAAGAGCAGGTGACATTTCTATTTTCGGTTCACACCCAAGAGGCAACAATTTTAATGGACTGTGTGTCTGTGTGCACAAATGTGTGCACATGGACCGTGGCTTTTGTACTTCCTTTTACCCAGCACTTTCCCTCGCCTACTTGCAAAGCGTTTTATCTCAAAGTAGAAGATTTGAAGGCAAATCTGCAACTATGAAATGGATCTGGTTCAATGTTATCAGAAAAGGACCAGAACTTTATGTTATATAAATTCTCATGTTTTTCTTCTGAGATGCATCAGGCACTTGGCACAATAATTCAGTCACTGCAGAATGCCTGATTCTTCACTCCTTGCCTGATAAACTGTTCAGCCAGAACTATGCTGAATATATTTTTAAAGTATCAAACTCAAAAGGTAGAATTCAAGCCCTGAAGAAAAATGACAGGGAAGGGAGAAATCCATTTTTTTCTTTTTCTTTTTTTGAAGCAACTTGTGGGTTTTTTTTTCTTTTTAGTTTTATTTGCTTATTTGAGAGGCATAGAGAAACAGAGAGAGGAAGACAGTACCTATCTGCTGGTTCATTCTCAAAATTGCCCACAACAGCTGGGACTTGATCAGGCCACAGCTGGGAACTGGGAACTCAACGCAGGTCTCCCCAGTGTGGGTGACAGAAACTCGTATACTTGAGGCGTCACCACTGATCGCAGAGACTGTATTAGAAGCCTGGAGCCAAGAGACAGAGGCAGGTATGGGAGACACACATTTGGATATGGGATGCAGGCATTTTAAGCCTTGGGCCAAGTGCCTACCCTGCGTTCCTTTTTAAAAATAAATACTACTCAACAGAGATTAGATACCATTTATTATATATTATGTTCTTTTCATAGACTTTTAATTAAAGGACTTTAAAATTGACTACTTGAACTAAGTTATCTTGGAATGTAGTCTTTACAGGCGGCAAATTTTTACCACTGTCTTCTCAGGGCTTTTTGCTGGGCCTGAGAATCAAATTGACTAAAGGTAATTCCACAAGAGAAAAGCACAAAATTTATTTGTGACAAGTTTTACACAGGATGGAAGCCTTCATAAGGAAATGAAGACAAAAGACACAGTTAAAACTGAACACTTGTAAACTGAATTAGACAAACAGCGATGCTATGGTTTGAATGCTGTATCTAACCTCATGTTAAAATTTAATTGCCATTGTGACAGCATGAAGAGGTGATTAAGTCATGAGGATTCTGCTGTCATGAATGGATTGATGTCGCTAACACAGGAGTGGATTAGTTTTTATGTGTGGGTTTGTTCTAACTTCCATCTCCTTTTGTCCCCTCTCTGTTTCATGCATCCTTGCTTGCCCTTCCCCCATATCAGGGCACAGCGAGAAGGTCCTAGCAGGTGTCAGTGCCACGCTCTTGGAATTCCCAGCCTACAGAACTGTGCACTGAATAAAACTTCTATTGCTTATAAATTATGCAGGCAGCAGCATTCTGTCACAGCATCTGAAAACTAACTAAGACAGAAACTGGTAGCAAGAAGTGTGGGCATGTTACTATAACAAATATCTGAAAATACAGAAGTGGATTTGGCACGGAGTAGCGCACAGAGGCTGGAAGAATCGGGGGAGTTGGCTAGTAAACACCTACAGAGACATGAATACAGCACCAACGGTAACTGTGGTGAGGGCTCAAAGGAAGAGAAGACTAGGGAAACTCTGGATTCTTGGGGATTGCATAATTGGTAGGGATCAGAGTACCAGAGAAAACATGGGTGATAAAGATCACTCTAATGAGATCTTCAATGGAAATGAAAAACAAAGTACTGGAAACTGGAGTTAAAGGCCATTCTTGCTTTATAGTTGCAAAACACTCGGCAAAATTGTGTCTGTGTTGCAGAACTTCATGGAATACAGCATTAAGGAGAGATGAACTAGACTATCTGGTAGAAGAAATACCTAAGCAGCAAAACACTCATGCTGCTGTGTGGTTACTTTTAACCCATACAACAAGACACAAGAGGCACGGGGTTACTTAAAGACAGATCTATAATTAGGGGCCGGTGTTGTGATATAGTGGGTAAAGCCACCACCTGTGACACCAGCATCCCAGAGGACGCTGCTTCGAATGTGGCTACTCAACTTCCCATCTGCTCCCTGATAATGTGCCTGGGAAAGCAGCAGAAGACAGCCCAAGTGCTTGGGGTTCCTGCACCCAACTAGGAGATCTGGGAGAAGCTCCTGACTACTGGCTTCAGCCTGGCCCAGCCCCAGCTGCGGCAGCCATTTGGGGAGTGAACCAGCAGATGGAGGCTCGGTAGCTCTGTCTCCTTCTCTCTCTGTGTACCTCTGACTTTCAAATAAATAATAAATCTTTAACAACAAAAGACAGATTTATTATTAAAAGGAAAGCAGAGTCTGGTATTTGGTGTAGTGGTTAAGATGGTGCCTGAGACACCTCCATCCCATTATCAATATCAAAATCCGACTTCTGCTCCCAATTCCAGCTTCCAGCTAATGTGCACCCTGGGAGGCAGCGGCTGATGGCTCCAGTAGTTGGGTCTTTCCCACCCACATGGCCTGGTTCCTACTTTTCACATGGCCCAGCACTGGCTGCTGCAGGCATTTGGGGCGTGACCCAGTAGATCAGATTCTCTCTCTCTGCCTTTTCAAATAAATAAATAAATATACATTTTAAAAAGAAAGAAGTGGAAAGCTTGGGGGAAATTCACAGCCTAGTCACATAAAGAATGAAAAGGTATTCAGGAAAAAAGTCCTAAAGATGTGGCCAAGCAAGATTTGATTGGAAGGCAGGCCAGATATTTTACTTCAAGACAATGGCAGAACTACCCTGAAGACATTTCAGAGTTCTTCCAAGCTGCCCCCCCCACACACACCAGTCACAAGTCCAGAGCTCTGGGAAGGTACCGTGGTTTCAGGAGACAGGCCCAGGGCACCCTCCACAGGCACACTGCTCCCTGAATTCCAACACAGCACTCCTCAGCCACCCCAGCCATGGACCAAGTGTCCTCAGGTGTACCTCAGGCCACTCCTAAGGGAGGCACAGGCCTTTAGTCTTGGCAGTGTTCACTGGTGCTGATTCTTCAGGAGTACAAAATAGAAAAACTGTGGACACATGGTTTCCTCCACCTAGATTTTAAAGGATATTGCAGACAGCCTGGGCACCCAGCCACAGATTTGTCAAAGAGCAGACACACCACAGAGTTCCCACTGGACCAATGCCCAAGATAACTACAGGGGAGGGGTCAACCCCCATCGGAGAGAACTGCAGAGCTACCAGAGTGCAGTGCCAGCCTGGGGGAACTGCAGGCTTCAGAGTCTGAGCTGAGAGAACTGATGTATGGGCACAGCCCAGCAGTCTCAGGGGCACAGCTGCCCCACGGTGCCTCGGCTATGAGACGTGGAATCGAAGATTACTAGCCTGCTTTAAGAATTAACATTGGCTTCCCTGTTGGGTGGGTTTTGGACTTCCTTAGGACCAGTTATCCCTCGTTTGTTGCAGATTGCTCCTTTTAGGTATGGAATGTTTGTGCTTCGTCCGTTCCACAAGTGCAGATAACTAGTTTTCATTGCACCGGCTGAAGGGAGTTTCTCTCAGGATGAATCACACCTCGTGTCTTTGAGTTAGATGAGACTTTTGAATCCATAAGGAATGAGTTAAGACTTGACTACTGGGGTGGAATTAATGTATTTTATCTGTGGAAAAGACATGACGGGGGAGGGCAGGGGAAGAGCAGAATACGACTGCTTAACTATCTGCACCTAAAACCTATGTGGAAAATGAATTGGCACTGTAACAGTATTAAGATGTGATGATGTTGTGAGGGCTGTCCTCATGAAGGCATTGAAGCCAGTATCACGGGAGTGAGTGAATTATCCTGAGTGGCCCTCCTGTAAGGTCATGTTTTAGTTGGCTGCTTTCTCACACGTGCACACCTGACCTTTCATTATGACATGGCTTGAACTTCCTCACCAGGTGCTGGCACCTTGCTATTAAGACTTCCCAGAATCCAGAATCCAGAACCATAGCCCGATCAACTTCTATGGTATATAAATCACCCAGATGGTGGTAATCTGTTATAGCACCAGAAAACAGAGTAGGACAAACAGTAGATTATGAACATGTGAAAAACAGACATCAGCAATGTAATTAGCTTAACAGGTAATCAGGTTAATAGATAAGGCCTGCTAGTACAGATTTGCCTTGGTCTCAACTTTTTGTTCTTATCATTTGATAATAAGACTGTCATTCCGGAAGAGAGTGGACACATCTTCGGTGGGAATTTCATCTCCTGCTTTTAAGAAAAAAGAGTCACAGTGATCTTCCTGCACCGCTGCTTTTCAAGTGACTTTAACTCAAGCAGCCAGTCCACCAGAGTGGCATATGATGGGGTGGCAGGGTCTTCACTCATCTGATTCTCTCCTAATGCATGATAAAAGCTATCACTCTTCATCTCCAGATGAGATCCAGGATCAGAGTACTGAGAACATTATCTCATGAGGTCATCTAAGACAAGCACTTCCTGAAGAACATGGCTGAAGAATGTACAGGATGGCCAGCTCCATCAAACTGAGCTATACTGGACACAGATGAAACTAGTGCACAGCAGTGGGAATCTGACCCCGAGACTGGGACACGCTCCCACCCCCTCCTCATCAGAGAACCCAGGTTTGAGTCTCACCTCTACTCCAGTTGCAGATTTCTGCTAATGAACACGCTGGGAAGCAGCAGGAGATGGCTAAGAAACCCATTCCCTACCACTGCTGCAAACATCAGTATAAAGTTGGGTGAATGTACCCCCCTCAAAGGGAGACTAGGCAAGTCTTGGCGGAATGCAAAAAGGCAGCAAAAATGATCCCCCAAAACTAAAAGGTACTCTCAACAATTATGGAACAAAGTATTCAAACATGTGGATAAAAACACTGTAGAAGTAAATAACCTCCAAGCATCTAGAAGACACCCATGCAATGTAAAAAAGAGGGATGCCAGACATGTTACAATAGAGTTAGATTCTAAAAAAAACAGAACCTCTTAAGAATGAAAAGGGAACCTAAATAGACATTCCCAGTGTCTGCTGACACCCTACAAAAGAAGTGATGCCTACTCCACACTCTACTCCAGTGGTAGCTTGAAAAGAGGCTGCTGTTCTTTTTTTTTTTTTTTTTTTTAAAGAAAGGAAGTACACAAGAAGAAAAAAAAAAAAAGACAACACGGCATAATAAACGACGCTGACTTACCAAGCTCTACATTGTCCCCAGGCCAAACAGATGGGATAAGGCATGTTACGGGCCACGTGCCACAGCAGGGAGAAGCTGGGGCTGGAAAGGTAGGACGATGACCTTCACAGACAGCACAGACAGGTGTATGATGCCTTCCCGGGAATGCACGCTGCATATAGTTCTAATTTCTGAAGAGCACCAGATCATAAGACTGGTTGTGTACATTCTAGACCTGGTATTACCACTGATTTCCTCTGAGAGTTGGGAAAATCATTGTGTGTTTCCGTTTAGTCAATATTAGCAATACTGCGCTCTCATAGTTTTGGCACCACTGTGGTTGTCTACCCCATGGGGCAGCGCCACGCCCCACTTTCTCCTCACCAACAGAACCCCATAATGTGGAGCCCATACACCTCAGGGCAGCAGAACCTCTCTCCTCAGTCCCCTCTTGTCTATTTCCAAATGCAGCTAAGCCATAGGTTTAGCAGTCATTGTAATGAAAAAGGATATAATCTAAAAAAAAAAGTTGCATCCTCTAGAAAATCTATCTAGTAAGACCAAAGAAACAGAGTCTCTCTCAGCCACAAGCTTTGAGGGAAAAATGCCATTTAAGATTCTCTCTCTCAGAATGAAGTTTACATGAAGTTCCATGCTAACAATATTATTTCTCCCGTGTACCTTGATATTGTAAGAGGGAAAATTATATACAGACTAATAGACTGCTGAAAGTCATGCCCCAAAGCCTACCTAAAGATTCACCTTTTCCCTCTCCCCCTCCCTCTCCTCAACCCCTGGGTACACTTTTAAGATGCTTCTTTTCCAATAATTACCTCCAGAAAGTGTGCTGGAAATGATGAAAACAAATGACTTGGTAAATAATAGTTTATTTTAAAAGGAGCAGAAAGAGATGATTAGTGAAAGTTAGCACCCATTCTAAGCAAATCATGGAAGAAATCCCAACACTTAATGGTCTCTCTTTACCCAGTGAGCTATGAAAATAACCCATTACAGTTGGAGCGCCCTTCCCTTCTCTGCTTGTTAAAGGCTTGTTCTCGCCATTAATCTGACACATGCCCCAGTCACATTCAAGTGTGACAGCTTCTTGTCCTTCCCTTACCCTGTACCCAAAATATGTTTGATTGTGACGAGGGAAGAAAGCTACAAGCAAAAAGAGAAAGTTCACGTAATCCACTCCTTTACATGTATTCATCACACATTTAATCAGACCATTCTATGTGTCAGGCCCTTAGCTTGGCTAGAAAAGGATCACGGCCGCGGGAAGGAGAACTGAAATCAAGGGCGGGCTGTTCCCAACCCAAGACTTATTTTGTGAAATAAGTCACAGAGCTCTCTTGTGCTTTTCCTCATCTGCACAATCAGTAATCTGGCAAGAGGCGAGGGAAGACACACACCCCCAAACAAATCAGATTACGATTCTTAGTTGGCACAGCCCTGACACCTGGCAAAAGGCATCGGGGTTCTCTTCACCCAATAATACAGATTCCAGTTTTGGAGGAAATACAGGCAGGTCCCACAGTCACACACTGTGATGGGTGGGCCTCTACCATGAAGGAAACTACACACACCGCCAACTTCCTGAACACACACGGATGAACTGGGACAGTCTGAGTTGCCAACAGACTATAAACTCTAAAGCAAATGTGTAGTAACATGCTCATAGAGACTCAGCTACAAATGCAAGATTTCTCCATGTATCTCTGGGACATTTTAGCATTCCATGAAGTTCTGTTCACCTGGTTGAAAAAAACCTTCCAAGTACTTAATAAAAAAGCTAGGGAGGGTACCAGCACTGTGGCGTAGGGGGTGAAGCCACCATGTGCAGTGCCAGTATCCCATATGGGCACTGGTTCGAGTCCCTGCTGCTCTACTTCTGATCCAGGTCTCTGCTACTCTGCTAAGGCCTGAGAAAGCAGTAGAAGATGGCCCGAGTCCTTGGGCTCTCGCACCCACGTCGGAGACCTGGAAGAAGCTCCTGGCTCTTGGCTTCAGATCAGCCAGCTCCAGCCCTTGCGGCCATCTGGGGGAGTATACCATCGGATGGAAGACCTCTCTCTCTCTCTCTCTCTCTGCCTCTCTGTAACTCTGCCTTTCAAATAAATAAATAAAAATATATCTTAAAAAAAAGAAAAAAAAGAAAGTTATGGAGAGAACACAATAAAAACTCTGCAAATAACTTCCGAACAAGAAGTTCTGGCTCCCCCACTTATTACCATGTGACCTTAAGCAAATTAACCTCTGTGCTTCTGTTTCTTCATCTATAAAATGAGGCTAATTTCAATAGGGAGCTGACAGGGTCATAGTAAAGATTAAATGAGCTAATACAGTGATATTTACTGTGGCACACAAAAAACAATCAACAAATCTTAGCTATAATTTTTATAACAAATTACCCACTTGCCAAATTAACAGGGTCTTTAACTTCACTTTACGATAAAACATATACTCTGTGACTTTCTCTCTCAGAAACTATTACATACGACTAGTGAGCTAATTGTGAAATGTCACATAATGAATATCATTATATCAATGTGAATTATTTTTATGTGTATGTGCAGATATATAAAAATAACTTAATCTATGCACAATATGGTACCAAAGAGTAATCATACTTAAGAGTTAACATAAAGACATCCTTCTATATGTTAAGATTTTATATATATTTAAAAATGGAATCCCAAATGTAGGTTAATACTATCCTAATTCCACATATAAGGAAACTAAAGAGCAGACATATTAACCAATTGCTGAAGTCCACACAAAGGAGGTGCCTAGCCAGAATTGAAGCCACAAACCTGTAACCCCAAAACCAGCTCTAGTATTCATACTGCCTCCAGAAGCAACTACCAATCCACTCAACAATCAATACACACACAAGGCTAGTCTGAAAAGTTCATGGAAAAAATGGATTTAAAAGATATTTTGCTGCAAAAATTTGTTTCTAAATCCATGTACTTTTTTCATGTGTTTTCCATGAAGTTTCTGAAGATCTCTTGTGACCCTGTGTGTGTATTTACAAACTGTGAAAAATGCAAATGTGCAACTCAAAGTAGATGGCAAGGACACATGAGTGTTCTAACTGAAGCAAGGGCCTATGACGTTAAGACTTCAACATAAGAATCACTTCAGGAGTTTTCTTTGTAGGGCCTTCCCCCCACACACAGTATTTTAAGTCAAAATAGTTACATAAAGTTATTAAAACAATTTTTAAATGCCACAATTTTCACCTCCTAGGCAGCCTTGGCCTATGGTAAGCACACGATGCCTTCCCTGAATGTATTTTCCACAGAATATAAAACTGTCACCATGTCTCCCTTCTGCAGACCCCTGCTGCTACTACAAAGGTCTCGTGCTTTACTATCTTTTCCGTCAAAAGAGGTGCGGAAGAGGAATGAACTTACATCTCTGAAGTGTTACTCTGTGTGAAGAACTAGAATGTTGCTACAGATGTTGTGAGATTAATCCGCATCTCCACCATACAAGCAACATATTCCTTATTTCCATTTTGCAGATAAGGAACTGGAAATACAGAGACTTAAGTCTCTGGGCAAGATCACCCAGGCAGTAAAGGACAAACCCTGAAGGTGAACTTGAAACCAACTCTAAATCCTACTCACACAGGGACTCCAGAGGCAATTTCAGTATGCTCAGTGAGCAAAACATACCTCGTATTCTTCCCTCACTCCAACCTCCTAGTCAACATCCTCCTCACTTCCTATCCCAGAGCTAGGGTGCATGGGCAATTTGGCTTGGAGGGAATTTACACACTGCACAGAGATTCCCCAATTAAGATAATCATCAAGAGAAAATGATTTGAAGAGATATTAAACACAAAATTTTAACACTTGAAAATGAGTAAGAAGAAAGAAGGTAAATATGAGCCGATGTTAAACTCTCCTTCCTGTGTACTCTTTCGCCAGATACTGAGGAAATTATCACTGTGGGGGATGAGCACATCTAATTCTTATTGTGAAATGGAACACTTGATGAATTAGCTGGATTTTTTTTCATGTTTTCCAACTTTTTAGTCCTTTATGTTTTACTGCTTCATTGAACCACAGAACTTTAGGAAATGGACAAAGTGGTTTATTTTAAATACTTGAATTGTTTTGTTAGAATAGGAAAACATTACTTGCAGAGGAGCTATCAAATGACCTTGATGATCTACACAACATTCATTATAGACTGGTAAACATTTGTGAAAATCCTTGCTGTGATGATTGATTGCATTTTTTCCTTGCTTCAGTTACCTCAAACTAAATTGCCTGTCATTAAAATGATGACTTCTGTCAATGTAGTTTCTTAATCCTTCCTCGGTCCTTTCTAGCAATGACAACCTTAGAATAATGTATTGTTAAGCCTTTATGGATCAATAATGCTCAGTATAAAACACTGCAATCTACCACCAGGATTTTTAGCCCTCTCTTCATAATGATCTCTGACAAGATAACCAGCAGTAAAATTTCTTACTACAGAGAAAAAAAAAAGGACATCTAACAAACAAGTCGAATGCAATACTATAAAACAGCATATGCCAATCTGAACAAGAATTCTGAGTGAAGCTCAATGTTAGCAAAATGCTTTTATCCTAAAGTAGTTAATGACTGAGATGTCATTTGAAGACTACTCAAGAAAAAAAATATTATTCTTGCCCTTAGACATTTCCAAATGATTTATGGGAGGTTATTTATGTGAAAAGACTTCTCTACCATGTTAGAAACAGAAAGTGTCCACTTAAAAAACATAAAACACAAGCCAATATGCATAACCTGGTTTTTCCCCCCACAGGCAATTAGGAAAGACTTTTCACTTCAGCTATCTTTAGCCTGTACCTTAGACATCTTCATGTGAGAACTAGATTATAATTACCTTTTAACGTGACAATTTAGGTGTCTTCATTTAAACCAAGAATTAATGAAAATAAATTCCATTATATCAATGAAAACAGAGCCATGACATTGCGTTATAATTGACATTGCATCTGTTTTATAAGGAGTTACATTAAATAAGTCTTAATTCTACAGATGTTTCACCTTTTATTAAACTCGGCTAACCTGAAATCATTGACAGCATGAACCAGAGGGGTGATTTTTCAACAATCCAGAATTTTATTGTATTTGTCTTCCCAAACTACTTAACACCAGATTGAGAACAAGCTGTTTTTACTAGTAGGCATTATCAAAACAAAATCAGGCTTTATTAGATGTGGAAAATAATTAACTCTACATCAACTTAACATCTTAAACTTTCTAGGATGTAACCTCCATTCTTCCTCAAGAAACCATGAAAGGAACTGAGCTTTAGGAAGCAGGGGTAGGCACTGTGATGCAGTGGGTTACGTTGATACTTGGGTCATCTGCATAGGACATTAGCGTGCCAAGTGCTGGCTCCTCTATGTCCAATCCAGCTTTCTGCCAATGGACACTCTGGGAGGCAGATGATGGCTCAGTAGTTAGGTCCCTGCCACCCATGTTAAGGATCCAGATTTAGTTCCAGGCTCCTGCCTTTGATCTGGTCCATACCCAGCTGTTGCAAGCATTTGGAGAGAAAATAAACAGATGGAAAATCTATCACTCTGCCTGTCAAACAAATAAATAAAAACTTTCTCAAAAGAAAGGATAATAGGCCGGCGCCGCGGCTCACTAGGCTAATCCTCCGCCTAGCGGTGCCGGCACACCAGGTTCTAGTTCCGGTCGGGGCGCTGGATTCTGTCCCGGTTGCCCCTCTTCCAGGCCAGCTCTCTGCTGTGGCCCAGGAGTGCAGTGGAGGATGGCCCAAGTGCTTGGGCCCTGCACCCCATGGGAGACCAGGAGAAGCACCTGACTCCTGCCTTCGGATCAGCGTGGTGCACCAGCTGCAGCGTGCTGGCCGCAGCGCCGGCTGCGGTGGCCATTGGAGGGTGAACCAACGGCAAAAGGAAGACCTTTCTCTCTGTCTCTCTCTCTCACTGTCCACTCTGCCTGTCAAAAAAAAAAAAAAAAAAAGAAAGAAAGAAAGAAAAATACAGAAACTAGAAAAAACAGGGCTCTAACATAGAAAAGAAGCAGAAAGGTTGAAAGGTCAGGAGCAATGTCTGTGTGAGGGGACAAAGTGATTCTTCTATCCATTTGATAATACTGAAAAGAGTTTAGCATTCTTTCACAATTTGGAGTAAGAATCAGACATTGATACAAAGAAAGCTAAGCAAATGAGAAAAAGGAGTTATTAGATGCCTCCTCCCAAAATAAATAAGAACTAATTAAACAAGAAGGGAAGAAACTGAACATAGTACACGAAATAGCTCTGTGTAAATATCCCCAAATAGCATGTTATAAAGAACAGCAGAAAGATGAAAACAGGAGGCTAAATCATTTTCTTTCATAGTAGAAAACCACTAGATAATTACAACTGAAAAGTCAGGAAATGGCAATGACAAATTTGAAGGGGGGATGGAATACAGAGGTAAAGAAAAGAGGAAAAAGAACAAAAGATTGAAAGTGGTTTGTCACTGTACAGAGAACTAAGGAACAGAGAGACCCCATTCTTCACTTAAACCCCAACAAAATTCAACGTTTTTAACTATGTGCACTTAGTGCTTTGTGAAAAAATTCAAGCACTGATCAACACTGATAAAATCACATGAATGTTGGGCAAAAAAATGAATTGCAGAATGGTAAGTTCACTATTAACACTTTTTAACAAGTTTAAAGGAGAAATCCCAAAGTCAAGGGAGTGTGAAGACTTTGAAGTTAGGCCAACTCGAAATGCCTCTACATAGTAGTGATGCCATAGTTTTCCTATGTACCAGGTAGGGATAATGCCAGGACATACATGATCACATTACCTGTGGATTAAATGAGAAAATGCACATCAAGTAACTGCTACGTAATAGATTTGATAAAATGTTATCATTCATTTTTTCCTCTCTACATTTCTACTATTCTCATGTTTGTTTTTCTGGTTTTTATTGAAAACTTAACAACTTTTTATTTTTCTTAAAATTTTCTTATAATATATATGTAAATTAAATTCAAAAGCTTTTCCACAGAATTTTAAAAGTTCCTTGAGTTAGAGTGTTGCATCTTTCTTCATTAGCTAGTGTCAAAAAAAAAGTTCAGCCGCAATTACGTCTGCCCTGTGCTAATCCCACACACAAATAAACACTAGAAAAACGTTTAAAGAAAACTGGTTTGAAGGGCTGCTCTGACTTCTTCTTACACTTTTATTTTATTCATACTGACCACACATTTGCTCTTGAGAAAAGGTCTAAAAAGATACAGGAAATAAAAATATCCAAAACGCATGCTTCTATTATTTGGACTCAGAAAAATGATACTCCAATGTGTGGCAATTTAACATTCTGATGTGGAAAAATAATCTTAGAATCAAGGTCTGGGCCTTGGGGCTCATTCAAAATTCCAAGGAGGATCATTTTGCAAACTAATTTTTGTCCAGGTCCAGTTATTCCCTCAAATAATATTTAATACCCCTCAAAACTGCCTACATTCTCCCACTCCCTCGTGCCCCATGAGGCAGGGCACATAAACATTAGAACACTGGGCAAGTGAACAGCCATGCTGCTCCTAGGGCCCTCCCTTCTACATGTTCATAAGTGTGTGTATTTTCTATTTAATCTATTGTCAGTTCCTATCAGTAAACCTTTGGAGGGGGCTGGGATAGCTTTCCCTTCACCCATACACTACGCTTAAGTTGCCTGCTGTAGTCCAGATAGAGAATCAGAGGCAGGCAAACCCAGTGTGGTATGATAAGTCATGGCATTTTATTTTATTTTATTTTATTTTATTTTAGACAGGCAGAGTAGACAGTGAGAGAGAGAGAGAGAGAGAAAGGTCTTCCCTTGCTGTTGGTTCACCCTCCAATGGCCGCCGCGGCCGGCACATCGCGCTGATCTGAAGCCAGGAGCCAGGTGCTTCTCTTGGTCTCCCATGGGGTGCAGGGCCCAAGCACTTGGGCCATCCTCCACTGCACTCCTGGGCCACAGCAGAGAGCTGGCCTGGAAGAGGGGCAACCGGGACAGAATCCGGCGCCCCGACCAGGACTAGAACCTGGTGTGCCAGCACCGCAGGCAGAGGATTAGCCTAGTGAGCCACGGCGCCGGCCATAGTAATTTAATTTCTACGCCCATTCTCCACAAAATGGCCAGAATAATCTTCCAAAATTGTAAAAGGATACACATTCTATTGCTCAAAATGAGTTAATGCCTACATGCTATGCTTTGCAGTTTTGTCCCCAATGGTTTATGTGTTGGAGGCTTGGCTTTCCATGTGCAGTGTTCGGAGGCAGTGGGTCCTTTAATAGGTGGAGCCTAATGAGAGGTCAATATTGGCCACTTTTTACTCTGTAGCTTCCTGCCTTGTCATGTGATCTCTCCTCACACACATTCCTACAATAACACAACCCACAAAGCCCTTAGCTGAGACTGATCTGGGGCCTTCAGCCTCCCATAACTGTGAGCTAAATAAGCTTTCCATTTAATGTTATCCAGGTACTTAGTTACCGTAAAAGAAAACTGATTAATGCACTCCCCAATGTTTAAGAGTAAAATCCAAACATCATCTCTGGTAAACTTCAGGGCCCAAAGCCCCCTCCTCCTGACCTTGCTCTCTAAAGGCCCCACATCTTTGCATATGCCACTTCCTCAAGCCAAAATCTCTTCTTTATTTCCTATGATCCACCTGAAAATATTCTTTAATTCTTTAATAAACTAGCTGAAGCATCTTACCTCTCAAAAACCTTTTCTGGGGGCTGGCTTTGCGGTGTGGCAGGTTAAGCCCATGCCTGTAGTAAGCCCATATAGGTGCAGATCCAGCTCTCTGCTAATGCACCTGGAAAGCAGGCAGCAGATGGCCCAAGTGTTTGAGCCCCTACACCCATGCAGGAGACCCACAACAGGCTCCTGGCTCTTGGCCTGACCCAGACCTGGCTATTGTTGGCCATCTGGGGACTGAACCAGGAGATGGAAGATCTCTCTCTAATAAATAAATAAATCTTTAAAAAACAAAATCCTGTGTTGAACTTCCAAGAAGACTTGAGCAACACTCTCAGTGTCTGTTTAATCATGCCTTCTTATGGCACTTAGAACATTACATTTAGTTCTCTGCTGAGATGCCTTTCTCCTCCTGAATAATATTTCACCGGGAAATAACTAGACTTACCACAGTATGTGTCAGACACTGGAAACATACTTACTGAACAAACACAATACAGTTGTGATAGTCTCTTAGTAGTCTGACAATCTGATTATGACTGATACCTTAAAATACTTCTTAGTAGCAATTATTGCATCTACAATGAAGAACTTTCATTATAAAGACTGCAGTATCAATGAGTTACTTATAAAATTAAAATACTTTAATTTTAAGTGGCCTATTCCCTTAAGAAACTACTGAAAACTTTCTAATCTAAAACAATCCAATTATTAAAAATATTTTCAAATATGGAAACAGGCATCATTTTATTTCCAGGAGACAATTTCAGAATACTTTGATGTCTCCTCTATAATGATCCTAAGTTTTTTGAAAATTATATACAATTCATAAAACAAAAAATCAAACTTTATATGTCTAAAATAGTTACATCTATTGTTCAATGTTTATCTTCCCCCAATTAAGTAAGGCTTGCTTATTGGTTATATTTTACTGTCAAAAGATGAAACAACATAAAAGACAGGAAGCCATTCACAGCCATTAATTGTACTGCTGCAAAGAATCTTGTAGCACTCAACAGTAAGGTTCCCATCCATGAGCATTTGGCCTGGCAGTTAAGACACAGGTTGGGATGCCCACATTCTACATCACAATACCAGAATTTGAGTTTCAGCTCCCTGTCCAGGCTCTGTTCCCAATTCCAGCTTCCTGCTAATGCAGATCCGGGGAGGCAGCAGGATGGCTCAAATAATTTGATTTCTGCCACTCACATGGAAGACTTGGATTGAATTCTAGGCGCTAAGCTTCAGTTCTTCCCAATTCTAGTTATTATCTATATTTGGGGAGTGAACCAGGGGATGGATGGAAGCTCTTTCTGTCTCTGTCTCTCTCTCTGCCTCTCAAAATTTTAAATTAAAAAATAAACCTGTAAGGATGCCACTTAGTAGGAACATATTCAATCATTAATAGAAAAATTTAAAGCAGATACACGTAACATAAAACAGACTGTCAAATCTTTTTTTTTTTTTTTAACAGATTTTTATTTATTTGAAAGAGACAGAAGACAGAGATCTTCCCTCTGCTGGTTCTGTCCCCAAATGCCTTCATCATCCAGGGCCAGGCCAGGCTGAAATTAAGAGCCTGGAATTCAATTCAGGTCTCCCATGTAGTTGACATAGACCCAAGTACTGGAACAATCACCTGCTGCCTTCCAGGATGCACATTGGCAGGCAGATGGAATTGAATGTGGAACCAGGACTCAGACCCAGGCACTCCTATAATGGACACAGCACTCCAAAGTGTCTTACCTACTATGCCAAATTCTCACCTCAACCTACACTTATTTCTAGCATAAGCATTCAATCATGAAAACAGACACACATCCATGACATTTTTAAAAGTCATGCAATGTATATACTGTTAATGATACTGGTATTTAAAATAAAGGACCCAACCCAACAAAGCATCAAATTTCTCTTTGCTCTGTTATCTGAAGTATATGCTTTTTGTAACTCCTAGAAGTAGTAGTCTCCTATTCTTTGTGCTTTATAATCTAATATCAACATTACTCAGTGAGTCTCATTCTTTACGAACATTTCTATGAATTTTTGAACTGTCTAGGTTCAGAAGCATATATCCCAACAAAAGCTTCTAACTTTCATCTTACCAATGCCAAATGGTGAGTAAAAATTTCAAACTGAAGAAATCAGGTTTAGCTACAACTAAACTATGCATGTATATACACCTGCATTCTCTTAACTTTTACTTATGTGCCCATTCATACCCTCTCCCCAAAAATCATTGAAAGCAAATAAGGTAATTCAAACTTGGCTGGAAGTGATTAGAAAACACATCAAACCAAGAAAGAAAAAGGTGAGTAAACAAGTAAATCCACGACCACTGTCAATCACAGGACGTCTAGTTGTGCAATAAGCCTTGTTACAGGATGGCTTCACACGGTGTCCTTTACAGCCATCTGCAGATGTTACTACATTCAGATTTTCTCCTATAAAAAGGTCTATGCTAGGTCTTCATATTTAAATTTAAAAGTCTTCCTATAAAAAGGAATGTACCAATTTCTTATTTTATGCTCTATTTTTTTTTTTTTTGACAGGCAGAGTGGACAGTGAGAGAGAGAGAGAGAGAGAGAGAGAGAAAGGTCTTCCTTTTGTTCGTTGGTTCACCCCACAATGGCCGCTGCGGCCGGTGCACCACGCTGATCCGAAGCCAGGAGCCAGGTGCTTTTCCTGGTCTCCCATGCGGGTGCAGGGCCCAAGCACTTGGGCCATCCTCCACTGCATATTTTATGCTCTTAACAGTATTTCTCTACATTCTTCCACAAAGAAAAACATTTTGGTTAATAGTTATATCAATACTTTAACACAATTCAACAACAACTTTTGATAACATATTTATGTACCTCCATACATGTTTCAATTCTGAAGAATTAACTGAAACTACACAATTGAACTTTTAAAGAAAATGATTTTCAGATACTGAAGATTTTTAAATTAACATTAAAATGTAACATTCACAACACAGTAGAATGATTACAGATAATTTACTATTTACCATAAAGAAATGTTAAATATTTGAGAAGATATACCCTTACCAGATATTGCACCTGTATTCATGTACCAAAACACCACGTAGTAATTCATAAATATCTACAATTTTCAAGTGTCTGTTACAAATTTTTAAGTTAAAAAATAAAATGTGATACGTGTAAATAAAATGTGTCAAAAAAACTTTAAAATGTTTGTTCCATATTTGTATAGTTTCCCAAATTTTGAGATAAGGTGTTAAATTGCTCATTTGAGTTTTTAAAATATTATAAAGGAAAGAATAAGAAAGGAAGGAGGAGGGTGGGAACATGGGCAGGAGGGAGGGAAGTATCACTATGCTTCTCAATGAAATACATGAAATACATGAAATCTGTTCACCTTAAAAAATATAAAAATAAACAAGGAGAAATATTGCTAACAAATGAGAAAGCAAGGTTGACTAGGGTTGTACACTTTAGCTGTTGAGTAGGAAGGGAAAATAGCAAATGAAAATGTAAAGAATGAAATGGACATCTTGTGGTTTGACTGTTGTTTTGAGCACTTGTTTATACTTCTGTGGAACTGTGGTCTTTATACTTTTTACTGTTGAATATTATGGTTAGTGGTGCATTATGCCTATGATGACAGAGTGGCCTGAAATTATGTTCTTGCAAAAACTAAACTAAACTAAAAAAAAAAAAAAAAAAAAAACCAAAAACAACAACAACAAAAAAAAAAAAAAAAAGAAAAGAAAGAAGGAGGGAGGTTGAGGGAGGGAGAGTGGGACAAACAGCATTATGGTTATCTTAGAACTGTACCTATTAAATAAATGAAACCTGTTCTCTTAAAATACAAAATAAAATTAACTGTTAACATTTATCAAGCATATGTACCAGGCACCATCTAAGAACATTACACATATTAAAACATTTGATCTTCACAATAATCCTATGAAGCAGGTACTGTTACAATTCCCATCAAACTAAAGTGAAAATCAAGAAGCTGAGGAATGAAGTAAAGTGTTCAAGACAAAGAAGCAGAGCTGCAATTTGTACGCAGGAAGTCTGCTCTTCAAGTTATATGCCCTCTTGTATGTCAAAGGCTACCCTTAGGAGTGGATTTAAAAGATCAAACAAGCAAACAAAAACCTTTACAAGTTACTGGTTTCAAAGGGTTCATCACTCCCTCCCTCTCTCATATGTATGTATGTATGTATATATATGTATATATATATATATGTATGTATGTATGTTTACCCTTAACATGACCAGCCAAGTTTTAGTAGAAAAATAAGCACTCCCCACCACTCCACCAAAAATAAACAAACATACAAAACACCCCAACAACCATCCACTGCTATTGAGAAAAAATTAAAAATTGAGAACAGAGTGGGACAGGAACGATATTGGACACAACACCATTACCTGGGAAGCTCTCTGAAATAATGAGGATTGAAGAAGATAATAGAAGAGTAGAAAGAATGAAGTTATTTCCAAATCTTAGAAATTTTAAAGATGAGATGAGTGACGGGGAAGTGAATATCAAGTTTCTAGCTTAGAACACTGCGACGAAGTTATGATATTAAATGAACAAAGGAGGATGCAACAGGTATTGAGGGGAATCAACATTATTATTTGAAACGATGTATCTGACACCACAAGTCTTGATTTCTATATTTAAAAATATACTATTTTCTTTCTAAGAATACATCTAATATGAAGCATTGAATGATTTCTGCTTGGGAAGTATGCCCTAAAATCGAAAGATCAACCTCCCTAAAACCCCAAAGCACTGATTTATTTACTGTACATTATTAATGTATGAGGGTTAAGACTTTGATACAGCTGTAGCACCCACTTTGATGTCAGGAATGGAAAGAAATACCACAGCTGCTTTCTACACCTAATCAAAAGAATACACATTTTTAATATCTATAAGATCACCAAATGTCACTTTAGGCTTTTTTTTACTTTGATCTGAAAAAATTTGTTTATTAAAATTAACTAGTATTAAAAATTGACATTTTTTAAATACTTTGTTTTATTAGTATGTGAGTTGTATATATCCATTTCAAAGTAACATACACAATGACCAAAGTTCAACATTATTAAAATTATATTATAATAAACATATTAATCATTTTATTATAAGAATTTATAGTTAACAACTAGACAATGTACTTCAAATTATTATTAGTGAAGAAAAATAATTTAAGAAGTATTTAGTTTTCTTAAAAATTAAATCTAGCATCATTCAGGTTAACTCATAGATAAAAGCATAGGAATCACCTAACCATTCTTCCTCAATTTGATCATCTTCACAGAATGTTTTAATAACTTCCCAACTAAATAGGATTTATTCTTGAGAAAATATCATATATCTCTATCAAAGTATAATTTAAAATTCAGTAGCTTATGGCAAAGTTAGGAAAACTTAAATAGTAAGGTATGTTATTTTGTGATATATAATAACATAGGCATATTATGGGAGGTAGTTTTTTAAAACATATCCATACTGTGAAATAATTAAGTAAGACCTCAGTAACTAAGGTATGTAATCATTTAACAAATTCTTGATGAATTCACAAATTAAAATACTTCAAGTTGACCAACAGGTGGTGCTCAATCACTATTCAGAAAGGAAAAAAAAAAAAATTCCCCAAACCATTTACAGCACAATGGAGTGATTTTCAGATTCTGTGGCATTTAAAGAATAAAACACCAGAAAACTCAATGCATAAACATCAGATTAACGGTTTCTTTGCTGGACAGAAAAATTTGGCCACCTTCCAAAAGAATTTTAAGACCAATACTGATTTGACTATTCATCTATAATTCACTGCCAAAAAGCTGTTTTAAAAATGTTTCTCAAACAATGCTTTAAAAATTAATAGTAATGCAAAAAAATGGTAACTAAAAAATAAACTTTAGAAAACTGTACCAGTGCTCACAATAAATTAAAAAATAACTCTTGAAATAATTTTATTCCAACTTAACTTACACATGTAGGATCTGAATAGTTGACATTGTATGTCTTTGGCAGAAAGAAAGTCTTTAAAACAAAATACAACTAAGACATTTAGCAAAATCAGAAGTCATGCATTTTTGAAAATTTGGGTTTTTACATGGCATCAGTTTTTCCACTTCTCAAAAGAGCTAGTAGCCTGTCTGACTGAATTCTAAATGTAATCTACTCTCACCTTGTCAATAATGCTGTTAATGGTGATAAAACAATTTCACTAAATTATCATAAATATCCAGTAAGAATTATAGTGTAAAATTTTAGTTCATAATATAACAAGATTTATTTCTTCATAAGGAAGAAAGAAACAAAGTACCATAGGAATGCTAGAAAATATAGCCCCATGTGATAGAAAAAGCCCCATAATAATTTTTAGTCTATTCAAGTTCTTGTATTCTTGCTACTTAATATGGAGGCAGTATTTTGCTTCTAAATGTCTAAAAGAACAGAAGGCACAAAGAAAAATTACTTTCTTATATAAAAATCTGAACACAGAAAAAGTTGTTTCCATTCTTTTTGTCAAAGGAGATAAACAAAGCAGAACAGACGTGGATCTAAACTAAAATCTAAACAAAGCAACTTCAATGAGCTTTTTGTTTTATTGGAAACATCTTATGCACAAAGTTTTCTTTTACAAAACTTAAATGCCACTGATTGCCTAAAGGCACTAAGAAATAATCAACTCAAATTCAGTCTGAGGAAAGGCAAACAGTGTTATAATCGCAGAAAACATAAACAAATTTTTTAAAATACCAATGTTCTTGATTAACATGAAACACATTTGATGCCTTGATAATACAGTATCTTCCCCATATAGAATATTAAGTAAAAGTATCCACATCTTAAAGTCCTAATTCATTTTGTTTAATTTTAGATCCATGCTTGCTTATTTACTGTTAATACTATTACTCAAAAATCTAATGTGGTTGCTACATATTTTCAAAATGAAATGAAAAGTTAAAAACCTAACACATTAGCATTTGAAATATATATATTTATTGTTGCAGCTTACAAAATCAGAGCCTCTTCTTCTCTATCCACACTGAAAATTCTGGCACACTGATTTAAATAATAATACTAAAAATTAAACTCTATTTTTCATGTGAAATATATTTCAACCCTTAATTAAAACAGGACATTATAACATTTTTTTCCTCTAGTACCCCTCCCTTTTACCTAACTGCTACTCATTTTAAGGTAAGTATACATCTGAAAAAGTAGGCCCAAATTTTTGTTACTGTTTTAAAGCCCAGTTTGATGTGTAACATTTTTTAAGATCTTTAAAACTCTAAAAATAATTTACTCAGGATTCTACCAAAATCTTATTTTTCTTTTAAATTAATGGCAGAGTTGGACCTTTACCTCTACTACATACAGGATAGATTCTCAACTTGCACGTAGTCTAAAGCTTCTTAGGAAAATTCCCTCTCCTCCACTTTCTTACTAAATCTGAGTTGTCTCAAACCCTTCCCACTCAAATCCCATTAACGTATATTTTGTAAACACAGAAAACAGTTTTCAAACTGCTTTTTGTATCTACACAGGCAAGTTTACATTACAGAAATATGTACTAGAAAATAAAGACACATTAGTTTATAGAGATACAAAAATGCTTTATGTCACAATATAAAAGTTTTTAAATAAAAAAATGCCAGCAGGTAGGTTCATTTCTACATAATCCATCCTCTCTCTCTGTCTCTCTCTCTCTCTATATATATATATATATTTATACACACACACAGAAAGATATCTATCTGTGTGCATATATATATAAAACTTCCAATAAATTACTGTAACAAACACCTATACTTTGAAATGCAAAAAAATTTAAAAATATAAAACAAGGGCAGTCGCCCCGTTCAAGATTGGCTGCTTGTCCAGGAAGGCCTGGGTCCCTAGGTAAGTTATCCGCTCTGCAGGAGCTGATTGAAGCAGTGCGTGTGAAATTCGGAAGGCTCCAGGAGGAACTAAATAGCGTGGACACAATAACACGACAAAATGTCAGTCGAGAATCTGAAAAAAAGGGTAGATGTCATGGAAAAATAATTAGATATTTCTTCCCAGAACATCTGAAATGATGGGTAAATGAACCTTTAGATCCTATATTTAAAAGATTCAGAAAACTAATTTCTTAAAGTGCAAAAGGAATGTGTCCATTCTTACAGAGTTACAATTTTCAGTTTATGTGATATATAATATTTGAAATCAGAAATAGTCATCAGCATCTCATTTGAGATTTTTAAAAACACTGTAAACTAATCACTGGTTGTGCTAATGGTTAGATTTAATATTTACATGTTTGCCTTAAAAATTTAGGAGTTTAAAAACAATTTTCAGAAGTTTTATATGTATAAATTTCATATAATTACTTGCTTAAAAATCAAACTGTAGCAAGGAAAAAATACATGTGCTTTAATATTCAACTATGTCAAAAATCTAAAACAGAGGATTCTTTATACAGAGATAAACTCTCATTCTCTGCTTCCTACTTCTTCAAAGTGCGTCAATTTACAGACAAATAAATTTAGGAACTGTACAACAAATGCTTCCAAAAAGAAAGATAGCAGTTTTCCTTAAATGCATGGATCAAATTGTCTACAGTGTTATCTGGATAAATGTTAAAATATAATGACTAAATATTATTTATTTCTCTTACATTAATTAATTATCTCCTTACAGAAATTTTTTACAGCTCTGAATGTAGAGCTTCATAATGCTCTCTATATACAGAAAATATGTATTCATTCTACTCTATGTGGTTTTATTTTGCTGTGGTAGCAATTTGTGAAAAGCTGGAAGGCAGCTCCCAGACCTTAAAATTATTCATTAGTATGAAATAACTCACTTAGCTACGTTTACATACACATATATACACAGACACACAGCAACAAAGAGAAAGGAGAAAATAGAAATCTCTATTTCTGGTTGGGTTTTTATGACCCTTGACTTTATATAAGAATGGTTTATATAGAATTGTTCACATATATAAGTTCTGCTAGTTTCAAAAAACTGGTGACCTAAAATGATTTATAATTAAATTTCATAATAGAAATATTAAATGTGTACATACACATTTAAAGTGTAAGCTAGTAGTTAAAATATAGTTTGTGATTACGTCAAGAGTAAAATAAAAAGTAACAGACCTACTAAAGTTTCATTTTATAAAATCAAATTGACTCGTAAAGTGCTCACTACAGCATTCTGACTGTAGCTTTTTACTGCATTGTCTATGCTTCCTGAATTTTTTAAAAAGTACCTCAAAAAAGCCTCAGGGGATCTCTGAATTCCATTATTCCCATCAATTAGTAACTCTGTGACCTTTGTCTTTATTTTGTGGCTCAGTTTACTATTGACCATTCTTAAAAAGAGAGGGAACACACATGGCTATATGTGGATTAGGTGATTAAAACCCAAGATGAGTTTAAGAGCTTTAAACATGTAAAATAAGAGGGAGTTGTAACAACAAAGAGCAAGTCAGTTTTTCACGGAGAAATACTGGCATCTTCTAAACTGTAAAATAATTTTAATAGTTTTAGATTTAATAAATATCTTTCAGCACAGGTTTATATAGCTGGTAAGTGCTGCAAGATTCTGGCATCTTTCTTATGCAACACTTGAAGCTACATTTCTAATGGATAAAAATTTAATTATTATGTAATTTACTATTTGAATGCAATGGAAATGAATTGTGGTGAGGTTTATATTTTGTTTTAAGTTGCAGTACCGCAGATCTAGTCTCAAGAAAAAACATAAACATAGGAAAAACAATATTTTATATTTTTCAGGATATAATTTCATTACTAATAATAAATGCATATCAATTACTGAGTAAATGGAATATGCTAATGGATATTCACTAAGAGAAATGATTTTTCTGTTTAGAAGAACCATCAAAAATTTGAAATCCAAAAAAGTCAGGCACATTAATTCCCAGAATGATCATTTGTATGAATTTAATCAGTACCTATCATGATTTTTAACTGTAACAATAACAAGAGGTCTCATTCTTAATAGGAGATAAATATATTGATATTGATATAACAGGATAACTAATTTTAAGAATACCTCCTAGTAGGACAGGCAATCCAACCATTTCTCATGTCGTGATTGGAATATGACATTTCTGTGCGCCAACCCATCATAAGTCTTTCTGAAAAACATGCCACAAATTTGGACCAATCAATAAAGCACTGGTCAAGTCTAATTTCTCTAAAAATACAAATGTCATCCAATGTAACTAAAGTGACACATCCAAGGAAAAACAAAGTTTTTCACTAAAATAGTGACAGATAGTATAATGATTATCCCTACAAGAACATAAAGCATTCAATAGTCAAAGATATTTTTGAAACTATATTAATGCATTGTTACTAAAGTAAAATTTCTTTCAAAATGGGAGATGGGAGGGTTTACCTATGTTTACAGAATAACTGTTTCTGATAAAAATTAGGAATAAATATTACTTCCTAATTCTACTCAAGTAAGTATTTCCTTAGAAGCCTCTCTAAATGATTCTGCACTTTAAGGAAATAACACTTTTAAAGTAACCCTTCAAGAAAAGAGGATTAGCCTCTCAATGCCTAGGCTTAAGCGAAACCTTGGAAAATCGAGAGACACTTACAAAACAAGAATCTATACACAAATCCTGAAAAGTTTCTTCTCACCAAGCAATTGTAATTAGGGTAACTTTCCTCTTCAAAGCCTTAACCTAATTGAACTATTAAAGAAATACATTCAGTATTTTAAGTAATATTACTATAGTCAAACAATACTTGAAGGACTGGGATTTTTTTTTTTTTTTTTTTTTTTTTTTTTGACAGGCAGAGTGGACAGTGAGAGAGAGAGAGACAGAGAGAAAGGTCTTCCTTTGCCGTTGGTTCACTCTCCAATGGCCGCCGCACCGCACTGATCTGAAGGCAGGAGCCAGGTACTTATCCTGGTCTCCCATGGGGTGCAAGGCCAAGGGACTTGGGCCATCCTCCACTGCACTCCCTGGCCACAGCAGAGAGCTGGCCTGGAAGAGGGGCAACCGGGACAGAATCCAGCGCCCCGACCGGGACTAGAACCTGGTGTGCCGGGGCCGCAAGGCGGAGGATTAGCCTAGTGAGCCACGGCACCAACTGGGATGTTTTTATTTTGTGGAATATCTTAATACAAAATATTTTCTTTCAGTAATTGTCACATATCCTTTTTGCATATACTGATCATTTTTCCCTATAATTTATAGAATTCACATACAGATAAATCTCAGTTTTAAGAGCAATTTATGTTGAAGACAAATCCATGATAATTCATTTCAAAATAATTTTTCATCTTATAAAAAAGAAAAGCCAGAGAATTTAAGCCCAAAATGTCACAATTAACATGTAACTCAATATACAAAAAAGTGATTTACATTCTAGAATACCTAACACATAACACAATAGTTGCCACTATTTTATGAAAACTGTATATGAAACTGTAAAGCTTCATCATTTTTAGTTCAAATATAGCTGGTATTACAAAATGCTTAAGTCTTAGAAGCTCAGAAAGATCATGAAACTCAAATAAAAATGCTTCAAAATATAATTACTTTATAAACTATGGTCACTAAATGACCAGATACAGGGCTCAAATAACAACCACATAATAAACCCTATGTTTGGCTAAAAAATAGACAGCAAAATGACTATATAAACATTGCTAAATAGCAACTTGAAGAGTCACCTAGAACACACTCCTAGTCCCAGTTCAATTCCACTTGAACAGATCAATTCCCCCAAAACACACAAACACCAAAAAATCAATAGAACTCATTTCTCTTTCCCACATTTTTGTCTTCTAATTTAAAATCCAGTGGAAATAAACGCAAGTTAAAATGCTCTTTCTCTATGGAATATAATTTTTAATTTAAGAAGAGTTTGCTGTCATGTAAAAATATGTAACCTGAAGACTATTTTTTACTTTAACTAAAGGCTTCTCCCACTTAAAATAAAGAGTTGAGGGGGAAGTACAGTATTTTAACTACAGGAAGAGTTCTCAAAGTTTGGTCCAGTAATTTTTACCTAGGATCTATCTAAGACATCTATAAGGTCAAAACTATTTCAATACTACTAACATGTTTCATGGCTTGTCAACTCTCATTCTCTGAGAATAAGTATATTTTTTCAAAGACTGTATGACCTTTGTTAAATATCATCAATCTGGTCACTAATGGAACGTGACCCTATATATTTAAAACTTCTCATTTTTAATTTCAAATGAAAAAAAATCAACAGATGTAATAGCAGATATAAAACTCTTTGGAGTCACCAGTAACTCTGAAGAGAATAAATGAGTCCATAGACCACAGTTTGAGAACTACTTAACTGAAGAAAATCTGATCTCAAATAACTGCTTTTAATTCAGGATTGTAGGATCCTGTGCCATGCTTCTTCCGTCTACTAATTTATCTTTCACAGTTTAAATATATGAATCTCCATCTACTCTAATTTTTACACTTTTAAATCTAAATAAGCTATGATGAACACTAATCACTTCTAAAACAGTTGTTTTAAATAAATTTGAAGCAGCCAAAATTTCTAAAAATATTTCTTTTACCTTATGCATTTCTTTTTTTGGCTGCAAAATCAATTGATGTCTTTAAGACTTTCTTTATGTTTTCATTGAATATTTTCTTACATTTCACTAAATTGCTTTTCTTCAAGACCAGTATTCCAGAAAAACTATTTTAACTTTCACTATTGATTTTGCTTCAGTATTTAATTTTTATTTCAATTACTGATTTTATTTTAGTAACTGTGTTTCAATGGTGTCAGCTGTTATTTCATTTTAATATTCAGTGGTTCAACCTATGGCGTTCATTCAACATTTATGAGCTAACCAAAGAATATAATTACCACTTGTAATTATTCTCAGGATAAAATTTTTGAACTCTAATCAAATTCATAAAGAAACTTCAGGAATATAATCACTTTTTTAGTGGAGATTTCCTCTACTTAATTGACTCTAAGCTTAGCCAAAGAAATAAATACACATTTCTGCTTTAATTTTGGCCTCTTGGTTGCCAAGAACATAAATCAACTCAAATGAACTCCAGAGAATCTTAGAATTACTAACACAAGAATGAAAAAGTCTAGGCACCAACAGAGCTCTCACACACTCTACCTTACTATCTCTACCTCTCACAATCTATATTCTTTTTCTGTTACCTCATATTTCAGTCTTACACATACTGCATTAAAAACTATTTACCTCCCTACGGGAAGATAAACTTCTTCCTGATCCTTTTCTATAAGAATAAATTTTTCCCTTAGATGCACTTTTCTAATGTACTCATATGGCTACAATAAAAACTTTTCTAATAGGAACTGATTCAGTTTCTACATTTCTGATTCCCAAAAATCTGATGAGTTCTTGGGAAATGTAAACTTGTTAAGCTTCCATTTCCTCACCTAAACAAGTGAGGAGGTAAGACCTACCTCGTAAAGCTATCATAAATCAGCAAGTTTTAAATGATAAGCCCGGTAGAAGAGCAGAATTTGGAAGAGGAAGAAGTGAGTATGAATGGCATACGCAGAAAACCACATGTGGACCTAACACAAAGCAGGTTTCTAAGGGCACAGAGTGAGGCTTGCTAAGCAGAAGGCAGGTCAAGAGGAGCACTGACAACTATGCTAAGGAGTGTAAGGGTCTCCACCCTGTTTGAGAGGAAAATCCACTGAAGGGTTTTACCAAAGATTAAGAGAAGGGGGTAGATAGGATTACAAGTTCAGTCCAATTGAGTTTTGGGCACGCTCAGTTTGAATTGAAAATAAAGGTTAAACCTAAAAAGAAAAAATCAGAACTCTAGCACTCCTTAGGTGGTCCTTGCAAATTGTTTTGACGAATCTCAACAGAAATATCCATCTACCATCTGTTGTATCTCTCTGGTTCTGAAAACAACATCCCATAAAATAGTATTCACTCTTTTTGTGTAATACATTCTCAACATATGCACTCCTTTAAAAAAATGCAAGTTTGGAATTCAATAAATTTATATCAAATCCCATTACTAAGGCCATTACCTGAAGAATGGTTTCAGGTTCTGTTAAGGTAACCTGAGTAGACTCTAAAATCAAGGGTTGTTTCAAATGAAATTTAATCCTCAATTGTTTACATGGTGGGAGAACCCATGAATCTGTGTATTTTACTTTGAGGGTAAATTTTTATTCATTTTCTTAAAAACAAAATGTGAGGGTACCTCAAAAGTTCATGGAAAACGGAAACGAGAGATAACTTTATCTTAGTACAAAAACGTTCAAATCCATACATAGTTTCTTTCCATGAACTTTGGAAGATCACTCACCCATATATTTATTGATGTTACCATTCTCTGAGTCTGTAGATACACAGGGAAAACATACTTCCCAGGGCCTTAAGAAGGTCTACATATTCAGCTTTGATGCTGTGAAATAATTATGAAACCTTGAAAAACTTGCAAATTATATAAATTAGAAAAGAACATAGGTCTCCAAGAGCAACTTTTATTGCTTTTTACTCTAAAATAACATTAGAATCCACAAATTGCTACAACAGAGGTAATAAGAGTAATGGTTATGTAGATTTTGATACCGTGCTGCCCAGACTGCTGGTGGCCCTGAAATTTACAAGCTGTCATTTCTGTTTCAGGTTTCCTCATCCACTAAATACAGACAACAGTGCTAACCTCATAGGAAGTGTGGGACTTACACTAATTAAAATATGTAAGTGCTTATAAGAAAATTAGGTTCAAACGTTAACTGTTAGTATCACTTATCTTGGAACATGCTATTTATTTTATTTTATTTGTAAGTGTTACAGAGAGCAAAAGACAGAGGCAGAGACAGTGAAGTCTCCTATCCGCTAGTTTACTCCCCAAATGGCCACAACAGCCAAGGCAGAGCCAGGCCAAAGCCTGGAGCCATGGGGCTTCATCCGGGACTCTCACATGGGTGCTGGGGCCAAATTAGTTGGCCCATCTTCTGTTGCTTTCCCAGGTGCATTAGCAGGGAGCTGGATCAGAAGTGGAGCAGCCAGAACTCAAACCAGCATCCATATGGGATGCAGTAGCGGCTTTATCCATTATGTGAGAATGCCAGCCCCAGAAGTTTACTTTTTTAAATGAATAGATCTTTCACTGTGTAGTTTGTCAACTATTTTTTCATTCTCAGTATGGAAAGGGAACAGGGTTACCATTTGCCATCACAATATATGCAGAGTACTGTGCCACAGTATTTTAAGTTGGGTATAATTTGAAGGTCTAATGATCTTCATGCATTCTGTCTTCTCTATCACTTGTGAGTATATTAAAAAAAATCCAAAGATTTCTCTAAATATTGAGACTAATATTTATTCCGTAATATTGTAGTTAGTGATATGGTGTAGCAAGTTAAGCCACCATTTGAGACACTGGCATCCTATATCAGAGTGCCCTGCTAATGTGCATGGGAAGGCAGTAGATGATGGTGTAATTATGGGAATTCTATCACGCATGTGGGAACCCAGGATGGAATTCTTGGTTCCGGGCTTCCGCCTGGCCCAGTCTCAGCCACTGTGGCCATTTGGGGAATGAACCAGCAGAAAGGTATCCTTATCTCTCTGTCTCGACTTTCCTCTTTGTCACTGCATCTTTAAAATAAATAAATATGAAAAATTATAATATTAAATGGGTTAATAAATTTTATGTCTTAATCCCTGCCATCATTGCTTCTTATACTTTTTCTTTTATAGTATACATTATTTTTAAATTTCTTATTTATTTTCATTTTTTATTCAAAAGACAGAGACAGAGATCTTTCCATACTCTGGTTCACTCCCAAAAATGCCCTCAGCAGACACGGCAGGGCCAGGCCAAAGCCAGGAGCCTAGAATTTTATCTGGGTCTCTCACCTGGGTTGCAAGACCTCAAATACTTGAGTCATTATCTGCTGCATTTCAGGATGTGCATTAACAGGAAGCTAGATCAGAAGCAGAATAATGAGAACTGGAACCAGACACTCTGAAATTGTATGTAGGCATCCCAAGTGGTGACTTTAGCCACTGTGTCAAATGTCCACTTTGTTACACATTATTTTTGTTACCAATCATGAAACCCAAAAAGTCGTAATCTGGGACCACCCCTACACCCCTATACCTCTCACTTCTTTCAGGCTACCACTAGGCATAACACAGTCTTGGAATTGATATTTATATTGAAGAACTTGAGTCGCCAAAAAAGGCTATATTATGTAAATAACATCTCTTTAAAAAAACTCCTTAGAAAAATTTTTTAGAAAAAAAAAAAAGCTTCAAAGTTAAAAAAGTGGCCAAGTTAACCATTTTGTGGCATAAGTAAAACCTTGTTTTATATCAACCTCTGATTCTCTGTAAAAGATATATATATATATATCCATTTTCTGATAGATAATCTTTGCTTATATGCTGATAGCAAGTTCTGTTGGACAAAATATCCTGTATAGCAAATTACCTTTCAGCATGGCCCATGGAGGTATCTTTGTTGTCATCAAAAATTGATGTTGAGATATTTTTGTAAAATATTAAGGAATAAAGATGAACCATCAGAAGCTTTATAAATAACTCTAGTCAGCTTTAAATTCTGAATACACAAAAATGAGATGGACAATGTAACAATTTCATTTAAGCAGTGAATGACAGGAGACATAAGACATGTGCAAAATGTCTTACATATCAGATTATCAATTAATATCGCATTACAGATTCAGATTTTCAGTTCTGTTTATTCCTATAATATGACAGAAATTCCATCTTTCCCCTCATTTTCACAACAGCAACATATGGAAATTCTTACTATGGCTGCATTTCACTATCTTGTCTTTTACATTTTATGAATTAAAATTTGGTAATAAGAAAGAACACTGTAGTATTAATATTAAAGACACTAACAATTGTGGTAGTCATTAAGAATAATACTAGTAGGAATGCTAATATCAAAGTATGGTGGCTTTCATTTCTTAAGTGCTTAGAATACACAGGCATTATACTAAATATATTTTATATATTATCCCATTTCAACAATCCTATGAGGAAAATATTACTCCCATTTTACAGATTAGAAAAACTGAGGTTAATTAACTTGCCAAGATAGCACAGCAAACAGGCAGCAGAACAGAAAATCAAAGCATGTCTGCCTGCTTAACACTCCACTCCACCATGACTTCTGCTCGATTATTCTGCAGCCAAAACAGGCTGTGACAGCAGTTATTATTCCAGATTACATGTAAGCAATCATTATACAAAATTGTTTAATGCCTAAGAGACTCTAACTGAGCAGTGTGACACCTCAAGCCACCAGTAAGAACAGAATTTTTCACTACTTCCTACTTTTCTGTTTTAATAGTTAAGAAAACTGTTTTTACTTGAAAAGAAAATAAATCAAGTAGCACTAATTTTTTTCAAAAAAACATAACTGTTCATTTACTAATTCTAAGAATTAAAAGACAGTTTAACACATGGTTTACAACAGACACAACAGCATTCACACATCCTGTGGGCAAGAGTACAAACTGATACCACCATTCATCCTGAAAGGTGACCTGTCAATAGGTGGCCAATTTTAAAATAATTTCCTTCTTGGCTGGCGCCATGGCTCACTAGGCTAATCCTCCACCTTGCGGCGCCAGCACACCGGGTTCTAGTCCCAGTCGGGGCGCTGGATTCTGTCCCAGTTGCCCCTCTTCCAGGCCAGTTCTCTACTGTGGCCAGGGAGTACAGTGGAGGATGGCCCAAGTCCTTGGGCCCTGCACCCCATGGGAGACCAGGAGAAGTACCTGGCTCCTGCCATCAGATCAGAGCGGTGTGCAGGCTGCAGCGCGCCGGCTGCGGTGGCCATTGGAGGGTGAACCAACGGCAAAAGGAAGACCTTTCTCTCTGTCTCTCTCTCTCACTGTCCACTCTCCCTCACTGTCCACTCTCCCTGTCAAAAAAAAAAAAAAATTTCCTTCTGGATCTCAAAATTTCACTTTTAGAATTCAGTCCAAGAAAATAACCCTAGGAGTAAAAGAAAAAAACCTGGCATAACAATGGGAAATTATTATAGGAATATTATAATAGTGAAAAACCAAATAACCTAAATATGTAACAATAATTAATAGATTACCTAGATCTGTAAATTAATAAGTGGAATACCACCAATGCAGTGGAATGTAAAATAGCTTTTAAACATAATAGTATAATCTATATTTATTGACATAGAAAAATACATGAGAAAATTTTTAAAAGCATAACACAAAACAATATTTAATATGAACAATTTTTAATTTTAAAATGTATTTACATCTGTGCATATGTGCAAGTCTTAAATGAAACAGAAAATTATGAATAGTTAGATGCAGCTAGATAAAATCTGATAATTAATACTTTAAAAAACATCTGTACTGATGTTTCAATCAATATGTATTATTTTTGTAATCAGAAAAAACGAGTCACTTTCATTTTTTCAAAACAAAAGAAATAATCAAGATAACAATGAAGATATAAGAACAAAAATATTCACTAAAGTGTAACAGAGTTAAAAACCAGAAACAACTTAAAATGCCAAATAAATGGATATAAACAAACTTTCCAGCTATGAGGACTAATGTTCTATCAGATTATTCTTGGCTCAGGATGATGTTCAAAACTAAAAAATAACTGAACCCATGTATAAAACACAACACTTTTTGTGAAATATAACATAATCACACAGGAAAACTCTGAAAGTAATCACTCAAATATAAGCACTGATTGATTTATCTTTGGGTGGTACATTTTTGGGTAATTTGTGATTTCTGCCATTTATGCTTCCCTGTGTTTCATGAGGTTTCTTTAGTAAGCATGTATCGATTTTATAATTTTAAAAAACAAAATGAATAAAATGATTCTTCACCCCTTCACTGCTTATACTCAAGACAACAAATATCCTATATCCAATACTTCAAAGAAAACCACTGCATTTAGAATAAGAATGATAGATGGCAAAAAGCCACAAAGATTTTTTCTAAAATTGGAAATTTCTATCAAAATGCAAAGTATCATTCTATTATTAAAAGTTTTTATTCTGTTATTTAAAGTTTTTTGAAAGGCAGGTAATTTTCTGTGCATTATCAACTAGCTCTGAGGGTAATTCAAGGTCTTCCTAAGCATCAATAGGATTTTGTGGCACATTGCCTAGACAAGATGTGGTTGTGAGGTCTCAAAAAATTCATCAAACCTCTGGATGGGCTCCCTTCAATAGCTACAAAATGACTGCAAGGAAGGGGCAAAAAGTAAATAAATAAATAAAAGCACTAGCACACTCTCCAGTTACCCTGACCCTCAAAATATGACCCAACCCTTTTCTAATCAAATATATTTTGTCTATAACAAAATGAATTTACTGATTTACTCCAGGAAACTATTTTTAAAAATCCTCTGCCCCAAATCTGGGACATTTCCATTAAATGCTCATATTAAGCTATCTGTATGTGAAAGATTTAATTAAATCAGAAATGGCCCACTTACACTGTGTAGCTTAATAAATAAATAGCCTAGCTATAGCAGTAATATTTATAATAGTAAAGTGCTTACATAAAAATTATTTTTCATTAGAACTTTGACATATTTTTAAAACTTTTCAAAAAACTAAATATAACTACTTAAAATTAATAAATTATGAATGTCAGGAAATTTGTTCATATTTATTACACAGTTCTCCCATTGCCATATCAGTCTGGAATTTAAATTTTTTTAAACAAAAGACAATATATGGCCAGCTTGCAGGGTCCCTGAGGGACACATTTCCTGCATAAGAATGGCCTCCACCATAACACCAGAGTACACAGTTAATCTGCTTGACTATCTGCTGCTGCCAGTTGAGACTTAGCCCCCTTTCCTTCCAGCATTATCTCTTAGCCAAGCTGCCAGTGGATTTCTTCAGATAACTGCAGCCAATGGCATTCCTGGCTTCTAAAAAAGAACAATTCAATTATAGGTCAATTCTATGGGACTTAGAGGGAAAAGAATCAAGGGAAAAGTAAGCACTCCTGAAATCATCAAATTCTACCTCTAGATCCCCACTGGAGAAGCGCCTCTATTTACTTCTTGTCACTAATTATCTTCACACTCTGTACTCTAAGTAAGCTCCAACAAAGGCTGAGAGCTCTCCCAAATGTACAAAAGTAAATGACTTCTGGTCTCTAGGTTCCCAAAGAGCCACCACTGGTATTTTTCCTTGAACTGAGTCTTCACAACAATTAGTCCTTTTAATCCTTCTTCAGATCACCATTTGTTATTACATACTCGGATGATAGAAGAGAGAAATAAATGTTAATAATGTTTTGTGTCTTAGGCAAGTGAAAAAATAAATCCTCCTCACAGAAAGTGTGTGGTAACAAGGGCTTACAATGAACACACGGAAGGGAAGAAGACAAAGGTCTGAATATATTCTAGATAGATATTTACAAAAAAAGTTGTAGTCAGTCCCTTTAGCTTTCAATCCAGAAAACCTACTCTCCAGACCCTGACACCCATTCCTGTGGTCCCAGTTACCGTATTACTAGAGTTTCTGTCCAAACCATTGGAGGTACCATCAGAAGACAGAGAAGTGTCTTTGTGGACATCCCAAGTTAGTGTTCTGAAGGCATGTTTCTACAGGAACATTCTTAGAAAGGATGGCTAGGTCTCGTAATACCATCAGCATTATTTTAGCTCAAGTGAAAGGTTATTGAAGACTACATTAGGGACTCATTACATAAAACACTCCTAGAAAGAGTAAGTGTTGCTAGTCTTCCCTTAACTCATGAAAACAGCACAACTTTGAAAAGTCAACTCTTAGAACACTGCTCATTTGTATTTCATGAACTACCTATACGTCTGATGCAACCAGAGTTAATATAGCAACATTTCCCTGTAAGAAAGCAATTTCCTTTCTTCCTATAAAAAAAAATCTTCTTTTTCTAAACTTACATATCCTGAGTACCAGATTGCCTGACTATAGCAGTCCAAGCCATTGCTGGAAGGCAGCCCCAATAGTAGGATGAGAGTAATTTCACACATATCGTCTATTTAAGCAGTCACACATGTTATGACACTGCCCAAATGCCAAAGAGTGAGCAAAGAACTTTTATAAACCTACATTTCACTTGAAGAGCACCTTAAAACTTATGAGAAAAAGTCTGTTCTTGTAATTCTAAATTTGTCACTTCAAAGGGAAGGTAATTTTATAGAAAATTTTTTTTTCTATTCTTAAAAATACAACTAGGTAAATTTTTCACTATTTTAAGGAAACACAAAGGGATGATTCTTATTCCACTATTATCTGAAGGCCATGCAACATATTTATAATGTTTACTACTATCTTTTCAGGTCTTCTAACTAAAACACTCCAATACTGGTCATTTCTAAATAAGGACATAGTCATTTCAGCAATCATAACATATTTTTCTCCCACTTCTCCATGATAAGCTAATGGTAGGGACTTTAATTTCCAACCTAAGATCAGACATAGGTTACTCAAAGAAAATAAAACTTAAGCCAATTGCAATCTTCAACTGACAATCTGCATCATATTTTTAAATGAAGGAAACATTTCACATATGATCAAATCTTAGTTACTAAAGATCCGCTTTCCAGGATTTGTGCAGATTTTACTTCTCCTTACAACTTCTACTTCTGGTTCTTTAGCCACTGAAGAGATCAGGGAGTTATAAGAAATGATGAATAGAGTAGGCAATTGCAAGTTGTCAGAAAGAATTCATGTGATCTTGATGAATGAGCTGGCTCACCAGTAATACTGATGTACCTACAAACCCTGAGAAGTACCAGGGATCATAACTTCTCTAGAAAAGTCCTATCTACCAGTCATATTTACATCCAGCCTTGGGGAGCTAGACTGGCTATACATCTTCTGGGAGCAGATACTTCAATTTGAAAATGACAGGCCAACTATTATCAAAAAGCAGAGGCTTAAGGCCATTTAATTTTTACTCTACTTCCTGCCACACAGAAGTCCACCAATGTGTTGGCAAGGGAGGAATTAAAACAGACAGACCTAGTTCTGTCACTCATTTACAGCAAGCCAGAAACTGCAAAATATATCCTTAGCAGCTATGCTAAACTACTCTGCACATTAACATTTCAATAGTGTTGAATAGCAGCAAGTAAAAAAAGGGTTAAGTCACAGTATCATGTTTGAAGTCTGTCTTTCAATTATTTATATGTACATTTAATATTTTAATTTCTATTAGCTGTCTTCTTACTACTAAGAGAAGAGTTATCATTTTACTCATCAGCCTCCGTGACAATAAATACCAGATATATAAAAGTAAATTTCATCATTTGAAATTCTAGACATTTTAATCATACATTTAATGTTTATCAATGCTAGTCCCAAAGCACATCTAAGTATCATTTCTTAACATCCAAAAGAGTATCTTCTTTATTTAACTATATACTAAAGGCTGATACAGTACAAATAAAGGAGAATCTAATTTTTTAATCGAAAAATAAAATTCTTAAAAATCTGACTAGTTACCATAAAAAAAAAGTATGTCCTCATAGTCAAAATAGAATGTGATGCAAAATACCTATTTGGTGGCAAAAGGTTAAAAATTAGCAAATATGGCTAAAAGGTAATATGAATTATTTGTACAATCCTTTCAACATTTTTGTTTCGAAATTATTTAAAAATAAAAAGAAATTTAAACAAAATTGAAAGACCATATTTAAAACATTTTCTTGAATACACCAATAATCAAACAGCCTTAAATGCCAATTTAATTTTTGCACATTCTTCTGAATATATCTTCTGCTCAACTGTGATAAAAGAAAGAAATCTACCAACTCAAATACACTCTTAAAAATGATCAGAATGATCAGTCTTTACACTATCTGCCAATATTTAAATGGCATAATCAAGAAGATTTTACATTATGTTTACAATGACTAGACTTAAAAGAATTCCATATGAAACATAAAATTCCTAAGATTCCCATAAATTAGTTTAGAAAATGAATAAGTAAAATAATTTCTAATTTAACATTCTGTTCATATGGTTGGCACATGTTGTGCTTTAAATGCCATCTTGACATTATTCACTTTAATCCTAAAAAAAGTTGTTTTTAGCCTGAATATTTCATCTTTCCATACAAGAAATTTAATTCAAACTAATACAGTGTTTGAAAGTTAAATAATCTGTCTATATCACCTACAAATTAGGGGGGAAAAAGAACAACATTTGTATAAAGCTAGCATTCAAAGTATGTGAAATTACCACTCATAAGAAAGATGACATTTTATTTTCAGATCAGGCAAGAAAGTCACTGCAGTCCTAACAAACACTACTCCTATCCTATATTTACGTAACAGTCTCACAAAACTTCGCATACTTATAATGCAGGTTTTATAATATCAAATCAATAGGTAAATTTTGTAACGCCTGTCATGTTAAGATGATTGCTTGCCTGATTTTCAAAAAAAATTTATGTTTTTCTGTTTTTAGTTACAGCTTTATTAAGAAAAAAGATAAGGCAAATGCCAGGTAATACACCATTGTGTTCACTGTGAGAACAGCACTCTAACAATCAATAAAGAAGACAGATTGTTTTAGAATTGATAAAATAACAGAGCTGGGAAAATGCAACTTGTCTGAAACTAAAGGAAAAATAATCAAAATGTAGAAAATAATCCATTAAGTCACTTTAATATTGAAGTAAAAAATGATAAAATTACAAATTCTCATTTATCTTTTAATAATCTATGTAAATCCATAAGATCCAGAGAAGATGGAAAGAAAACAGCTTGAGTGGTTTCAGTTTCATTTTTGCTGACTTTGCTATTAAAAAGAGAAATATCTTTGTAAGATCACAAATATTCGCAATTGCAATTTGGTATTTTGTGTTATTGAATGGTGAGAAGAAAATATGTAATTCATGCGATAAGTTACTAATACTGCAATAGTTATTTGGTATAGTATAAGCACATTATACTAATAAATTTTATGACATAAAATAACATACTACAAATGACCCCAAATTTGCACAAAACCAATATTTTTCTGTTACAATAGTTATTCCAATTATAGCACAACCAAAGGACTTTTATTTTATTCTAAAAATATGAACCTTATCAAAAAAGAAAATCTTTCAAGCAAAAAAGCATTAACCACATGCTTACATAACTTCAGCACCACAGTCAGTCTCAAAACAAAACTGAAATCATGCTTGCCAACCTACATAATTTAGTAATTCAGTTAGGACATAAATCTAATGTTTTCCAAATATTTAAAATAAACAGATCAGTAAAGACCAATTATGTCATAAATCTATAAAATTCTTTAGAATTTATGTGAGGAAACATCATCTTTGATCCTTAGAATAAACCCTATATGTAAAAAGACTTCATTTTAGAAATCCCAAAATGGGCACAAACATGACTGGAGGCTGACTATAATGCTCCCCGCAGACTCACACACTTTGCTGACGAGGTTGGCTCAGGACATCTACTTAGGAAGTATTCAGTCATGAAATCTCTTTCAATGAGGTTCACAGATATATCCTGAATACAATGTATTATGATTTATGAAAAATTATATGTTGTAAATTCAATGAAACTCTATTCTGTGCAAAGATTAAGACTTTCGCTAGATCCATCCTAGCTTACTTGACCATCCAAAAACTTTAAAGGGGAAAACGGTCAGTAACTTACTATTAAGATATTTTGCTAGACAAATATATTTTTTAAAGATCAACAAAAATGGAAAAGTATTTGATTCTCATTTTTCGTGAAATAACTCCTATTACAATAAATATTTCTATACTACATTAGATATAAACCTGAAAGACACTTAACATACAGTTAATGAGATCCTGTCTTTCATAAAATAAGAACTAGCTACCATTATACAGAATTTTTTATAAAGCAAGCACTGAAAAGCATTTATATGTAAATGTATCTGTATGTGTATACAAACCCTCTCTGAATACGACTGGTAAATTTTTTAACATTAAAATATCAAAATAAAGGGTAAAGGGCATTTTTTAATTAAGAAGACAAAAATTATCTCCTGTATTTAATGATTTCTGTTCATTATCAGACAACCTAGATTTAGCTCTGTTAACCAGTCATTTTTAAACAGTATACTAAGGCTCTAAATACAATAAACAAGTCATAAATTAGATAACGGCGTACCAGAAAAGAACACAAATTAAATAATACGTACTGGAAATTATGCTGTTAAATTTTTTAGAGATCAGCAATCACTAAATCACACCAAATTATCAAATAATTAGAAACACTGTAAGTTATTATATACCCTATTAATAACAAGAAACATCAGTTTAACATTGTGGCAATATATTTTTTCACTTCAGCTTTTTAAATAATTTCTTGCTTGTGTGTTCACCACATTTTAAATAATCTATAATAATAATTCCAGACATACTCAGGTGGAAAACATACATAATGGTCTCAATTTCTAGTTCTAAGACACATCACTATCAAACCTCATTAGGTATTAAGTGGAACAAGTACAATGCTAAATGTTAACTTCTTCTTAAAATTATGTTTGCATTGCAGAGTTTTCAGAAAACACATATAAAGTCAATGTGTAAGTTCTCCAACAAATGTACATATTTGTTAAAGTCATACATCCAAAACCTTGATCAATACTTTAAAGATTCTGATATTCTAATATAAAGAACTCCTTTAATGAAAACACTAATTTTTCTACAAATTAATAGTCTAGTAAAGAAAATATTATCAGGATTATGATATAAATATGAATTTATACCAAAGATTAATCACCTTAGGTACATTAAGAAACCATTTCCAAACATCTCAACATGTCAAATTCATGAAAAAATTAAAATATATCAACCCACTTATATTAAAATTATCCTGATATGATTAAATATCTATTCCAAGACTTAAGTAGAATTTCAGTCACCAAATTAAGCAGTATAATTTAGGTTATGTGCACCTTACTAATCTAGTGATTTGAGTGCAAAAGCATTTCAAATTATATATTCTGTTTACGAATCTGCAAATAATCATAAAATTGTCTTATTGGGATCCTATTTAGAAACACTAAAGCCTTAATAGATCATTAGGTAAAGATAAACTCATACTTGATTTTGGTCCAAAACTACTTTTATGAAATATTTCACAAAATATTTCCATGCCTATATGTGATAGCTGTAAAGACTGTAAACATTTTTCTTCCTAACAAATGAACATTAGGCTTCCTAACATATAGGCAGAGAAAAATACTACATGCATAGAACAAAAATGTACTATATTCTTAATAATTATCAACTAATTTTTTAAATTATAACTAATGAACTATACCAACATATAATATTCAACAGAACAATAACGTACCCACAGTAATTTAATACCTTACACACAAAGTTTTAGCCTTGCTACACCTTTATTGAAGCAGTCAGTAAGATATATGGATAGTAGCCATAAAGTATTTATCTTCTATTATATACCTTACATGATGCTATGATTAATATATTTGTAATTATTTATACTTTTATATAAATTTCAAAAATCTAATACTGTTAAAAACATGCATACAAGAAAAGTTTCTCAAAAACCAACATATATAAAAACCTGGAAATTTTGAGGCAAGAAGTAAAAACCAGTTTTAGGGATTAACAGCATTAATATGTTTTACTATTTGTACATAATTCTCCCTCTCCAAAACTATGTTTAATTAAGCTTTACTGACATACTATGAAATCATAACCAGGAAAGAGAAGTAGCCTAACTTACAGGCTTGAGAGACTTAAAATTTTAGTAACAGAAAAGCTCACAAGACAAAACTACAATGAGATGCTCTCAAATAGTGAAATGCTTAACATGCCTATCTATGGCAATCAAACCAAATAAATGGCGATCATGAAATCAACTGCCCAACCTCCATAATAGTTATGAATATGATAACTGCGGCTAGTATTTTAAAGGCCTTTTTAACTTTACAGTTTTAAAAATCACAGTGGATGCAGAAGATTTTCTTTAAAAAAAATGTTACAATACAACCCAAAATCAGGACGAAACCCAATCATGACTGCTGAAACTGATTTCACTTATCTGAAACATTCTGCTTTGTCTATACCCCAGAAAGACACAAGGTGGGGACACAGCACTGCCTTCCAATGGTTTTACTCTACATACAGACAACAAAAGAGTTATTTTAAATCAGCCATTATATTTAAAATTATCTTTTATATAATAATTTTAAAATTACATAATCAATGTAGTTCTTGAAGCTGACCAACCTAAACTACAAAATGGGCCAAATTAGGCATAGGAAAAAAATCAAATCATTTCCAGTAAGACACATTTTAAAACAATATTAATCAGAACTTTCTTTGAAGATTTTGAATATGAAAATTGTCAGTGTGACATTAAAACTAGAGTTAAACAAGAATTAAGGGTTTTATTTTGTGGTTAGGACAAGCAGCTGCCATTAGGGGGAGATTATGACTAATGAATTCCAGCTATGCCCTGCAATGCAAAATATATTAACAAATGAAACAATTTGAATTACTTAATACAATTCAACAGATATCATAAGACATTCGAAATAATGTGAAGATTGTAATGTTTTCCTACTAGAGCTAAATATTTCTTAAATAATTAAAAACATTTTTAAATAAAACTAATTTTGAAAATAATTACATATAACCCTAAGTATAATATATATTAAATAGGCAAAAATCTATAATATAAAAGTAATCATTAGAGAAAGTTATTTCTAGGCAAAACAGTACCATTTGAAATTTTTAGTAACTTCTACTTTTTAAATATAATAGTTTATTTTATATATATAACTTCTACTAATATTACCATAAAAGCTAGGCGAATTCCTCTAGGCTAGACACCATCAGAATGTTAACAGCAGTATTTTTTTCTCAAATACAGTATGTACCTTTGAAATGTGCGCACTGAAAAATAAGTTTATCAAACATGAGTTCAAATTGTTTTCAAAGGCCCAAAAGTGATTTACTGCTCTCAAATACTATATATATATATATCACAAAAAAACCCAATCTTGTTATTTCTTTTTTTAAAAAACCTATTTTCTTACATCAAAAGGCATTTTCTAAGACAATAATAAAATGCCTGTTTAGAACACACAGAACTGCAAACTTAACTCTCCTAACTACTTTGCATTATTTCATCACATTTAAATTCTCCATGTTTTCCTTTTTCTTTCACCTTTGGCTTTGTTCCTTTTCTTACCTTTTCTTTTACGCCCTTCTTTGTTTTTGTCTTTTCATATTTCATTCTTTCTTTAAGCCAGCAGCACATGGAACCAAGGTGGCCTATGTCTCCAGGTCTGATATCACTACAAAAAGTAAATTCTTACTATTTTTAAGGGGAGAAAAACAAGCCAGTTATCATCTGGAAAAGGATGAGGGGATTTTAACCCACCAGACAAGCCTGTCCAATAAAACTCAGACTCGAATCAAGTGATTATAACTTCTCAGGCACACACATAGAGCTCTTGGAGAGCATCCAAATTTGGGGAAGGGGGGGGGGGTCTCTTCTCTCCTGTCTAGAAAAGAAAACTTAAAAAAAAAAGGGAGGGCTATAATAATTCAATTTCACAAATCCACTGAACATGGAAATGTTTAAATAAATTCTTTATAAGCCAGGACTTAAAATGTTTTAATAATTTGTAATTTTATTTAAAGCTTTACAACTGAGGGAAGCCTAAACTGTTTTATACTTCCCACAATGCTTGTTCCAACTAACAAGGAGTATTAACTACTAAATATGTAATTACTAGGCTAATCAAAAATGAAAATGCTAATTTTTATAACCCCAAAACAAGGTTTAAAAGCCTTTATAGCTTGATTTTGTTATATTATCATATTTTAATAGGTTCTCTTCCAACAGCTTTCTTTATAAACCAAATTAGCTTGTAACAGTTTACTGGTAATGACACTTTTAATCTCAAAAAAATCATATACATTTATTGAAAGAAAAGCATACTTAATACTTATCTGCAAACAAGTTGTATGCCAAATGTCTAAAGCTAAATAAATGTTCACCAACTGGTACACCTAATGAAGGATGTCCAAAAGTATTTACTTAGCAATATACCTTAATAAAAGTACTCTTTGTGTTACCTGAAAATTGATGTTTAAAAAATTATTACTACCACTACTTATCTGTTACTTGGCATGCAAGCCAACTTGTCATATGCTCTAATCTACGACAACATTCACATTTAAAGCCTTTAATTGCTGAATAGACAGTAATATTAAAGCACTGAATCAGAAGAATATGAATATCAAAGTTTCTATGGCTCAAAATATATCCACAACCTTAAAATATTATTTTGCTGCTTCTTTGAGGATACAGCAGTAAAGAAAGTGAATCAAATTCATTTCTTTTACTGGTGCAGATTCAAAATATGGCCAGCTCTTTCCACACTCTGTCAACGTTAGAAATGACCACTGATTTACAGAAAGGAAGAAATAACGCTTAATGCTATTCTAGAAAAGCACATCTGCATACATTTGCCTGGAACATGCTCCAGTGTTCATGTTGTGCACCCCTCCTACCAGACAATATTCCACTCCATTAAGAAATGCTGCTTCTGCCTTTGCAATTATAACTCAAAATTAAGAAGCAAAAAGAAAAGTAATAAATATAGGTAGATTTTTTTTTAAAGCAAAACAAACTAAATTGGAAAAGTACCTTAGGCAAAGCCAGAAGAGAAACTGGGAAAAAAAATGCATAACTGCTACCACATATAAGGAACTAATATCTGTAACATATAAAAAGTACCAAGGAACACAGAAGAAAAGAATTAGTAACTCAGGAGAAAAATTAGCAAAGGATAAATAATCACAAAAAAGAAATCCAAATAGCTTTTAAACACTTGATGCCCAATAAGACTCATATTGACAAAAACAAATTACTCAGATACCATTTGTTGTCCATCAAAATAGCAAAAAACTGAATAGTTTAACAACACAGTATTAGAAAAGCTGTGGGAACCAAGCACGTTGACCAATAGCTTACAGGAATGTAAAAAATATATTAAGTCCTGAAAATGATATCTGGCAACATCTACCAAAATCATAGGTGCCTCTTCCATTTAGCCTAACAATCATTCTGGAAAGCTCTCCCACAAAGACACTTAAATTTGTTCAAATGTATATATTTGATGACATGACAATTCACATAACAGTGAAATAATGGTGTACTCTATGTGCCAAGCAATCAACTGGGGATTGATTAAAAGAGTTATGTTACTTCCAAATACTAGAATATTATGTCAAAGAGAAGAAAAAAAAAGTACTTTTATGAATATTTTATGAGATCTGTTAAGTGGAAAAGTGCAGTATACATATTAATTGAACTTTTGTATAAATTACAGACTATCCTTTGTGCAAATCAATCTACTTTTTGTATCAGAGAGGAAGTATATATGATTCTATTTTTCCACATTTTCATTTTCATTAAAACACACTGATTATAAATGAGAGCAATGGATAACATGAAAAGAGGTAAGAACAAGTTTTTGGTTTTAATTTTTTTAAAGACTTATTTACTAACTTGAAAGTCAGGGTTACAGAGAGAGAGAGAGAGGAAGGGAGAGAGAGAGAGAATCTTCCATCCACTGGCTCACTCCCCAATTGGCAGCAAGGGCCAAAGCTGTGCTGATCCGAAGCCAGAAGCTTCTACCGGCCACGTGGTTACAGGGGCCCAAGGACTTGGGCCATCTTCTGCTTTCCCAGGCAATAGCAGAGAGCTGGATCAGAAGTGGAGCAGCCGGGACCTGAACCAGCACCTATATGGGATGCTAGCACTGCAGGCGGTAGCTTTACTCGCTATGCCACAGCGCCGGCCCCCGTTTTAATTTTTTTAAAACAATCTTATTTTTGAATCATAACCCTTTCAAAAAATAAAATATGCTGATTTTCCAGAAATTGTGGGAAACTAATACTTTAGTTCTCCCAAATAATTTGCTATACTGTTAACAATTATTTAACAGATGTTCTCAAACAGAGTTGATGAGGTAGCAATTATCATACTGAAAATATTGAGACCTTTCTGTATGCAAGAATCCTGGAGAAAAAAGCCCAAGCTCCACAACTTTACATATGCTAATATAGCATCATCAGTTTATAGCTAGAAAAATTATACTACGTATATCTGACATAAACAATAGTGCTCAAAACTGAAAGCCCACTTAAGGTGTCACCTAGAACGCCCCCAACCGTCTGATCAAGTGCCTGGGTACGGGTCCTGGCTCCACTTCTTATTCCAGCTTCCTGTTAATGCATACCCTAGGAAGTAGCAGGTGATGACTCAAGGACTTGGATCCCTTACACTCATGTACAGACCCAGACTGAGGTCCCAGATCCAGACTTCAGCCACCCCCAACTACTGCGGACACTGTGGACATTTGAGGAATGAACTTGTCTCTGTTTCTTTCAAATTAAAAACGAAAATAAATTTAAAAAAATTTTAAAAACTGATAGGAAGGCCCATAGTTGATAGCATGTCCAATATGAAAAACCTAAAAGCCCTTCCTCCAAAATCAGGAAAAGAACAGAGTGCTTCTTTATGTCACTTCTAGTGAATATGACACTAAAAGTGCTGACCAGAGCAATCACGCAAGAAAAAGTGATTCACATGGAAAGAAATATTATCTCTGTTCACAGATCATGTTACCTTAAAAACTAAAAGTTATTTTTTAAAAATAGAAAACCCTAAAGGTGTTAGAAACACACACACACACACACAAAGTAAACTTATTAGAATTAACAAATGATTTCAGCAAAGTTGCAAACTATAAAATCACTATTTTATTATTTATTTTCTGTTTGTACCTTTTTTCTCTTTAAATATTCATAGCTTCTGTGGATTACTTAAATGACTTTTATGCCACTTAAATGTATCTATTAGCTTTTTGTCTACATATTTTGTAGTATGACTGGTAACTGTTGAGGGGGAGTGCTATATATCGTCCTTTCACAGCCTTCTTACTTTTTCAACTTCAAATAAAATACAGAATCATCATAATAAAAACCAACACACAAAATTCTAAACACTAACAACAATAAAAATGAGCAATTAAGAGAATAATTCTATTTGCAATACCATAAAAAGTAGTAAAATACTCAGCAATAAACTGAACCAATTAGGTGAAATGCTTGCATGTTAAAACAACAAAATACTGCTGAAAGATATTATAGAATACAAAAATATATGGAAAGAAATCCCCATGTTCATGGATTGGAAGACTAATATTACTAAAATGGTAATATAACTAAAATTAATAAACAGATTTAATGCAATGCCTTTTACAATGTCAAAGAGATATTGGGCATAAAAAGAAAATTCCATCCTAAAATTAACAAAGACTCAAGAAACTCCAAATAGAACAATCTTGAAATAGAACAATGTTGGAGGTCTCACAATTCTTGATTTCAAAATGTATTACATGGCCAGCACCGCGGCTCACTAGGCTAATCCTCTGTCTGCGGCCCTGGCACCCCGGGTTCTAGTCCGGGCTGGGAGTTGGATTCTGTCCCGGTTGCTCCTCTTCCAGTTCAGCTCTCTGCTGTGGCCCGGGAAGGCAGTGGAGGATGGCCCAGGTCCTTGGGCCCTGCACCCACATGGGAAACCAGGGGGAGGCGCTTGGCTCCTGGTTTCGGATCAGTGCAGGGCGCAGGCTTGGGCTGCCACTCAGGGGATGAACCAAAGGAAAAAGAAAGACCTTTCTCTCTGCCTCTCTCTGTCTCTGTATCTCTCTCACTGTCTAACTCTGCCTGTCAAAAAAAAAAAAAAGTATAACAAAGCTAAAGTAATAGAAAGCCTGGTCCTATTAAATGAAAAACAGACATATCATAGATCAGTGAAATAGAGTACAGAAACAAACCTTGAATGCATGGTTTCTCAAATGATTTTTGACAGGGTTGCAAAGACTATTCAGTGTGGAAAATATTGTCTTTTCAATACAGAGTGATGTGAAAACTGGATAACCACATGTAAAAGAATGAAATTGGGGCCAGTGCTGCGGCTCACTTGGCTAATCCTCCACCTGTGACGCCGGCACCCCGGGTTCTAGTCCCGGTTGGAGTGCTGGATTCTGTCCCGGTTGCTCCTCTTCCAGTCCAGCTCTCTGCTGTGGCCCAGGAAGGCAGTGGAGGATGGCCCAAGTGCTTGAGCCCTGCACCCGCATGGGAGACCAGGAGGAAGCATCTGGCTCCTGGCTTTGGATCAGCGCAGCGCCGGCCATAGTAGCCATTAAAGGAGTGAACCAATGGAAGGAAAGACCTTTCTCTCTCTCTCTCTCTCACTGTCTAACTCTGCCTGTCAAAAAAAAAAAAAAAACAAAAAAAAACAGAAGTTCCCCCAAAAAATTAAAATTAGAATTATCAGCTATCAGCTGATTCAACAATTTCAATGAAAGGTGGTTTTTAAAAGCAGCATGATTCACAACAGCCATAAAGTGGAAGCAACCCAAGTGTCCACTGATTGATTGATGATAGATAGATAGATAGATAGATAGACAGACAGACAGATAGAGGATATTATTTCCTTCCTTAAAAAGGAAGAAAAATTTTACATATGCTACACATGAATGAACCTTTAGGACACTATGCTAAGTATACCAGCCACTAAAAGACAAATACTATAGGATTCTCTTATATGAGGTACTTAGTGGAATCAAATTCATAAAGACAGAAAGTAGACTGGTTGTTGGAAGAGCCTTGGGGAATGAGACAGTGCCCTGTCATTTGATGGATGTAAATTTTTCAGTTTCATAAGACGAAGGGTTTGGGAGATCGGTTATAGAACAATGTGACTGTATTTACCACTATAGAATGGTATACTCAAAACTAGTTAACAGAGTAAATTTTATGTTATATACATTTTTACACAATTAAAATATATTTATTAAGAACTAAAAATTGACAGGAAGCCATAACCAAGTTCAGTCATGGAAAAAAGGAGTGGTCAACTAAGAAGCATTGCTTCTATATAAAAACTACCAAAGAAGTCAAGCAGCCAACAACATAATACCTGTGAAATTCCCTGTAAGATGAGTTAAACAAAAATCTAATTTTAAATTAGTGGAAATCCTGAAAAGTAAGTAGGATTTATTTCAGCAGGAAGAAAAGGTATAGTACTCTACAAACGAGAAAAGTAAATGAAGGTGGAAACCATGAGAAGAACAAAAGAAAAGCAAAATATTAACATAGCAAGTCCCCCACCTTAACATATATAACAGAACTTTCCTTCTTCAGTAGGAAAATAATTTTCTTGAAAAATAAACTGACTTGTCTGGAAGTAGTGGCATCTGACAAAAGAATAAGGAGATAATGCAATGCAGATATAAAGGGGTAATAAAATAAAACAATCAGTGTTATTACAGTAGGAACTTCATGGTATCAACTAGAGGAAACAAGAAAGTGTAATGATGACTGAAATAGAGGATGGATGTGAGCAAGACATAAACAGTGGCCATAATTTTCTATTCTATGAAACCAAAAAAATCCTTTATAGTCTGTTAAAAAAATCCACTCTTCCAAAAATCATTTTTGAGCAACTACCAAGTACCCAACACTCTTGCAGGTGGGAAGACACAGCAGTACACAAAGCAGACAACCTTCCTACTTCCACTGAGTTTTCAAGTGGAGGAACACGATAAACCAACAATTATAAAGAAAAACAACTAACTCTGTCAAAAGATTTTAGACAAAATGTAAAAGCATCTACCATGGATAAAACATACCCCATCAAAATTCAAACCTTCTGTTCTTCAAAAACCTCATAAAAACAAAAGGGAAAGCTATGCATGAAAAAAGCAATTACAATGCACATATAACAAAAGAAATTACAACACAAACATATAAAGAACTTGATGAGAAGGCAATAAATTCTAAAAAAAAAAAAAAAAAAAAAAAAACAAGTTGTATAGACACATCTTAAAAGAAGAGAGTAATACCTAACACTCACATTAAAATGTGGTCAACATCATTTAGACAGTAGGGATAACCAGTATAACCACTGAGAATCAAAACCAAATTTAATATAAAAACATATCCACTTAGAATGGCTAAATTAAAAAGTTACCACTACCTGTTGCTATGTATGAAGTACAAACAGAGCTCTCAAACACTGCTCATAGGAGGAAAATTGGCACAATCACTTTGTAAAACTCTGACAGTTTCTCACAAAGTTGAAGTTGAACATACAATTATCCTAAGACCCAGCCACCCCACTCATCTGTATTTACTCAAGAGAAATGAGCTTTTGTCCATTCAAACACTTGTTCAAAAATGTTCATAGCATCTTTATATGTACTATTTGAAAACTGGAAACAACCCAAATGTCTTTTAACAGGTAAATAAATGTTTTATGTCCTTATAATGGAATACTACTCTACAATAAAAAGGAATAAACTATGAGACAAAATCACACACAAAATGCACCTAGCTACTGTCAATAACTTATGAACCGGGCCGGCGCCGTGGCTCACTAGGCTAATCCTCCGCCTTGCGGCACCGGCACACCGGGTTCTAGTCCCGGTCGGGGCACCGGATTCTGTCCCGGTTGCCCCTCTTCCAGGCCAGCTCTCTGCTGTGGCCAGGGAGTGCAGTGGAGGATGGCCCAAGTCCTTGGGCCCTGCACCCCATGGGAGACCAGGAGAAGCACCTGGCTCCTGCCATCGGATCAGCGCGGTGTGCCAGCTGCGGCGGCCATTGGAGGGTGAACCAACGGCAAAAGGAAGACCTTTCTCTGTCTCTCTCTCTCACTGTCTAACTCTGCCTGTCAAAAAATATAAATAAATAACTTATGAACCACAAGTGAATTCAGGCTTAACTAAAGCTGACCTAACAGAAAATTAGCCAAGAGTCAAAAAGGATCACTTCCAAAGTGCACAGTGGAAATGAGACACTAAATTAACTGAACCTTAGAGCCTACAAAGTCCAGTTATCGGTTCCAACAATAACCTTCTATTGTTAACCAACTGGGGTCAAGTTTTCTGTTAGTTGCTCTCCAATGAGTTATAAATGATATGATGCAGCTCATACATAATGAGCTCAGAAGTCTCCATTTAATAAGAGTTTCATTGCTATGTATGAGGATTCATGGCAAAGAAAATGATACCTACCCAATGGAAAAAGTAATAGACTGTAATAACCATTGTAAATAAGTTACAAGGAATAAAACATAAAAAGATGTTTACAAGTGTAGACAATGTTTTGAAAGGGCAAGCAAACACTACTGGTTAAAAATAACTCTTCTAGAAATTCCCTACAAGATGAAAAGTTCACTACACTCTTTCAAACACATAAACCAACCATTAGATATTTCTACTTCTGCCAAGTTTTCAGTAAGCACAGCATTAGCTACCAGCAAAGCTCTGTCAATATTTCTAGGTTTCCTTTGGTCATGAAGAGACAGAAATGATAGTTTGGAAGTCAGCAAGACAGGTGGGAAGCTAGCATTTTGTGAACAACTGCTAGTTGCCAAGATGTCAAGAATTTACATATACTTCTGATGCCACTTAATATTTTCAACAACCAAAGTAGATATCCTCATCTACAAACATTACATAAGAAAATAAAACTCTGGGACTGGCGTTATGGTGTAACAGGTTAATCTGCCACCTGCAATGCTTGATTCCACATGGGCTCTGGTTCATGTCCCAACTACTGCACTTCTGATCCAGCTCCCTGCTAATGGCCTGGGAAAGGCAACAGAGAATGGCCCAAACATTTGAGTTCCTTGCCCCACCTATACCCTTGTAGGAGTCCGGGATGAAGCTCCTGGCTTCAGCATGGCCCAGCGTTGGCTGTTGCAGACATCTGGGGAGTGATCTGGAGAAGGAAGGATATCTCTCTCTCTGCCTCTCCTATGTAACTCTCTCAATTAAATAAACAAATGTTTAAAAACAAAAAGAAAAGCTCTAATACTTAACTCACTGCTTAAGAAGGAAATCACAACTTATAAAATAGTAACACAGGGGTCTGGCACTGTGGCTTAGCAGGTAAAACCGCTGCCTGCAATACCACCATCTTAAACGGGCTCCAGTTCGAGTCCCAGCTGCTCCTCTTCTGATCGAGCTCTCTATGGCCTGGGAAAGCAAAAGGCCCAAGTGCTTGGGCCCCTGTACCCATGTCAGGGACCTGAAAGAAGCTCCTGTCTTCAGCCTGGTCCAGCCCTGGCCATTGCAGCCATTTCAGGAGTGATCCAGCAGATGAAGGAGATCTCTCTCTCTCTCTCTCTCTCTCTCTCTCTCTCCCCTCCTCTCCCCCTCCCCCTCCCCCTCCCTCTCTGCTTCCATGTAACTCTTTGAATTAAATAAACAAATGTTTAAAACAAAAAAAGCTCTAAGATATTTAACTCACTGCTTAAGAAGGAAACCACAACTTATAAAATGGTTAACACTGGGGGACAGCACTGTGGCATAGTTGGTAAAGCTGCCGCCTGCAGCACCACCATCCCATATGGCCTCTGGTTCTAGTCCCAGCTGCTCCTCTTCCACTCCAGCTCTCTGCTATAGTCTGGGAAAGCAGAGGATAGCCCTTGTGGGAGACCCAGAAGAAGCTCCTGGCTTCGGATCAGCCCAGCTCCAGCCATGCAGCCATTTGGGTAATGAACCAGCAGATAGAAGACCTCTCTGTCTCTCCCTCTCTCTGTAACTCCACCTCTCAAGTAAATAAATAAATGAATCTTTTTAAAAAATTGTTAACACTGGAATTAGAATCTATACCTGTTACAAAAATTATCTTTCTACAACATCTTGATGAAAGTAACAAGACGTATCTATTATTATGGGTCTTTTTCTAGTCCACCCCAAAGAAAAATATCAATTACATCTCATTAGAAAAATATATTCTCTAAAGACATGAGTACAGAGATCAATTTTGTATAGAGGCTGTCTATGTTACATACATATGTATGAGTGTGTGTGTGTGTGTATCCATCCTATTTGAAAGGCAGAGGGACAGAGACAGAAATTGCTCCATTCTCGTGTCATGGTTCAGTTCCAAAACACCTGTAGCAGTCAAAGCTGGGACTGGAAAGTCAATTCCAAGTGTCCCATGGAGATGGCAGGGATCCAATATTATTTGAGTCATCACCTGCTGCCTCCCAGGGTCTGTATTAGCAGAAGTTGGAGCTGAGACTCAAACCCAGCCAGTGTGATATGGGAAGCAAGCACCCCAAGCATGACCTTTTTTTTTTTTTTTTTTTCATTTATTTGAAGTCAGAAATACAGAGAGAGAAAGAAAATGAGAGGAAGAGATAATCCATCCACTGGTTCACTCCTCAAATGTATGGGGCTGGATCAGGTCAAAGCCAGATGCCAGGAGCTTCTTCTAGGTCTTCCATATGCAGAGGCCCAAGGTCCTGTGCCATCTTCCACTGCCTTCCCAGGCACAATAGCAGGGAGACTGACCGGAAGCAGAGTAGTGCATTGTCACTGCACAGGGAGGCTTAACTTTCTATGTCACAGCACTACCCCCCACCCCCACCCCCAAGCATGGTCTTAACTGCTAGGCCAAATGCCCAACCCTAGTTTCTGTCATTTTTAAAGCATCTTAAATCTAACTAGTTACTCTTCTCTCTACCTCAAGGTGTTAAATTACTTAATGATCTCAAAAAAAATCACAGCAACAGGAAGTCATTACTTAAAAGAAAGAAAATTAAGGATAGTATTAAAGCATCTTAAATCTAACTAGTTAACCTTCTCTCCACCTCATGGTGTTAAATTACTTCATGATCTCAAAAAAAATCTTGGAGCCTGTGCCATGGCTCATTTGGTTAACCCTCTGCCTGTGGCACTGGCATCCCATATGGGCAGCAGGTTCTAGTTCTGGTTGCTCCTCTTCCAGTCCAGCTCTCTGCTGTGGCCCGGGTGGGCAGTGGAGGATGGCCCAAGTGCTTGGGGCCCCTGCACCCGCATGGGAGACCAGGAAGAAGCACCTGGCTCCTGGATTCGGATTGGCGCAGCACCAACCATGGCGGCCATTTGGGGAGTGAGCCAACGGAAGGAAGACCTTTCTCTCTAGCTAGCTCTCCCTCTCTCTCTCTCTCTCTCTCTCACTCACTGTAATGCTACCTGTAAAATAAATAAATAAAAATCTTTAAAAAAAAATCTCAGCAATAGAAATAGTCATTACTTAAAAGAATGAAAATTAAGGACACTATTAAAGCATCTTAAATCTAACTAGTTACCCTTCTCTCTACCTCAAGGGGTTAAATTACTTAATGTTCTCAAAAAAAATCACAGCAACAGAAATAGTCATTACTTAAAAGAATGAAAATTAAGGATAGTATGTAGAGAAGATATACTTTTCTGGTATTTTCAAAATAACAAGACAACATTAAAAGGGTACAAATGAACATGTGACAGAAATCCATTAAAATTTATGGCTATTATTGGAAAAGAAAAGAGCCAAAGTATGTGTGCATGTACATATATATATATGTACATATACATATATTTATATATCAATAATCAAGTGCTGTGGAAGAAATTATGTAGTATAATTTTTAAAAGAGTTACTGTGAGAAGCATGTTTATATTTTAAAACTTTTTTAAAAATAATCACCAGAGAGATTAGCAGAAGGCTTTCATTTTCATTTTTTACTTATCTGTTCTATTAAGGATTCTATTCTAGCCCTCACTGTTACAGACATTTAGGGAGTGAACCAGTGGATGGGTAAGCTCTGTGTGTTTCTGCATTTTACAAATAAATAAAAATCAATAAAGTTTTTAAAAAGAAGGCTTTTAAATTTAAATGTGCCTATGTAAATACTTGTATTTGTATTTAGGTATGTACTTAACGTAAGTATTTCCATTTGTATGTAGGTACATCTAGTCTCTTTCCAAAAAGGAAGCAGTTCCTTTTGAATATATACTCCATAGGAAAAAAATTAGTTGAAATAAATTTAAGGTAAAAGGAAAATTAGTTTTTAAAAACTGCTATCCTTTAACAAAAACGGAATTCCTGAATTCTGCCCTAAATGGATTACTGTTTCTTATTTTCAAAAATGTCACAGAGGAAAAAGTACCTCTATATATCTTTTATAAAATGTACTGTATTAACATAATAAAGGGAAACAACTGATCAGAAGTCTAGCTTTTCCAATTAATGAGATGGGACAGAATATTTAAGTGAGGGTTCCCATAAGTGAAGACTCTGTAGAGCATACTGGACAATGTCCTTAACAATATTTTAATAACAAAACAACTCAAAGGAATAATCCCAAAACTCAATTCATAATGTTTAATTCTTCAAGTACTGCTACCAAAGCAAGACCCAAGTACTACTGCAGTTCAAACAAGTCTTTAACAGCTGAGCATCTCTATCAAAAAAAATCGTAACAAGTCACTGTAAGTTTTATGTCACATTTTATACTATTAAGTGGTTTCTTCAATTTTAATCTTCAAAATATTTCACATTAATTAGGTAACTAAGGCAAAGTAACTTAGAGGTTATCATTATTAATAAATTAAGTATTATGTAAATGTCACAATTTCAAAATCTTACTCGCAATACATAGTATCTAATACATGACAGGATAAAAGAGTTCATGGTCTAGAGCAATGGTCTTGACAGAGAGATATTACTATCTTCCCCAGCAGGCACTCAGGAAGACACAAGATAGAAAGAAATTACTCCTGTTAGTTAAGAGTTACTATAAAGTGAACTGGCATGACACTGATGGAAAAAGGAGATTAGGAATCACAGTGATACATATTTGGTTAGAACTCAATAAATGCTTAAGGAATGAACAAGTGAATGGTAGGAGACTGGACTTAGAAAAAAATGCTGACTCATGTAGCTAGAAACTATAAAGTAGCCAAAGAGAATATATTTTCCAAGATTATATCACTTTTCAAGCTTTTAATACAGATTTTTAAAATATAGTGTCACATCACTCTCTTAATTTATGTTTCACTTATTTTTCTATTCTCCCAGACATCATAACTCAATCATTGCTCTAGACCATGTGATAATGTTTTTCCCATTAAATTGTCCAAATGATTGGTCTACACTGAGAAAACTCTTTGAAACTTTTAAAAATCATGCAAGGGAGTGCTATTTTGCTTATTTAGACACCACTCACATTAAAGAATACAGAATTTCAATGCAATCAAGTTTTTCAACTACAACTCGAAACACTTTATGCCAACTGTCCTAGCCATTGTGTCACAGCAAAAACACACTCACTACTCATGTGTTTGTGGACAGTGGACATTCATGGCAGAAAAGTATACCACATACAATTATGTATCGGACATCATACTTAATAATAATAAAGGCTATGTAACTGGCTTGTGTATTTACTATACTTTTATCATTACTTTAAATTATACTCCCACTTATGAAGAAAAAAGCTAACTATGAAATAGTACCACTGTTATGCCAGCAACAATCTTACACATATCATGCTTGCCATGTCACTTGACTCCATCAAGAAGTCACACCATGTGACCACATCAAGTTTGTATAAATGCAATCTATGATGTCTACATTAGGAGATTTTGTAGTTGTGCCAACATCATAGAGTATTTACACAAACTACGATGGCCATGATGTCATACAATATTATGTGATCACATAAATAATATAATATACCTGATGTGTCCTCATCACAAATATTTTTATCCTGCACAGCGCATTTCACCAAAACTCTGTATTAGACCAATACAGAGCCAGTAATTAATTAACTAAATTGGGGTGAAGGAACCTATTTTTCTGCAGATTGATAGTTCTGAAATCAGGAAAAGTTTTCTTATCAACATAAATATTCCACATTTTTTCTTTTTTCCTCTCAGAAAAGCTATTATTGACTATTATTTCCATTTCAAATAAGTTTACTACATTTATTTTATCCTTATGAAACATGACTAGTTAGATGTAATAAATTATTGATGACCTTATAGCCTAGTAAATAAAATATAGAAGTCATCTGATAAGCACAACATTCACTTACCTCCATACTAAACTGATATTTGCATAGATATGAGTAAAATTTATAAATGGAAGATACAAAATGCAAGAAACCAACATACAGATACCTTATATGCATCTTAAAATCTGAAACAATGCAGAACTATAGCACAGAATATCTTAAAATTAGATATGGACTGTATCAAGTTTAAATTCAGAAACATACTTCCCTTAGATTAATTTGTTACATTAAATCCCTTTTAAATAATATATTAAACTATCTGTTAAAGCAGTTTTCTCAATTCATCAATGATTATTTAGAAATTTGATTGAAAATGAGTAAAAAACTAAACAATTTATTGCATGTGCAAATATACATAAGTAACAAAACAGGAAAGGATTTCAAAACATAAAAATCAGGACAGTGGTTGCTGCTGGTTATTTCTGATTACCTCTGGAGGGATCCAGAGATGAAAGGAGAGAGGAATGCAGGGGTAGATAAAGTTATTGGTAGTCTTTTAGTTTATAATGAACATAGAGGTTCCTGAGTAAATGTTAAATAACTTTTAGATAAATTAACTTGCACAACATAAATCATGTCTAGATTAATGATGACAGTATGCTATGAACCAATGATTTTGACTAGTAAAATTCTATGTTGCTATGGTTCATTTTAAAAATTTTTACTTACAGAAATTTCTTTCATAAATATTCCTTTCTAATGTTAATATTAAAGTATCTGCAAACTCTAATCTTTCACACACACTCAGAATGAACGGAATATCAGAAAATGAAACTCTAAATCATTCTTCATGAATCAGTAAAATTACCATATTGACATCAATTTACAGTCTTCCTTTCACAGTTCAGGAAAAAATGTTACAGAAACAATCAAGAACAAAAATCAGTGTAACTAATAGATTATACAATTAATCTACATTAAAATTTCTTCAGCTTCAAAAAGCTTCAAAAATATGTGTAGAACTTTAGTTTACAAGATATTTTATTCTGGATGAAATAAACAAGATAAAAATAATATACATAACTCAATGCCAAAAAGTACTTCTAAGTCAAACTACTTTAAAATGGGTGACTAAGCAAAACATATTTAATAATAAGTTCTAAGCAAATTTAGCTTAAAAGTCAAACTATATGAGTATTGATAAGTATGTTCACAATCTAATTCTGAAATTTGCCAAGCATAAAGTATATTTACAATTAACAGTCTGCAAGTCAAACACTAAATGTGAATATAATATGTTTTTATGTTTTTATTTCTGAATTTTAAAGGAAGAGGACTTCAATTACCTAAAATTATCACAAACAAACATGGGACATCACATAAAAATGAACAGATAGACAAATTACTAAATTAAGATTCATTTTAAAAGGCTCAGGCACTAAGATTCTTTATTCTTCTGATTGAAAATAAAATAAGTAATTTCAAATAAATCCTTACTTTTATAATCTGAAACAAAATGACTATTAACTACTTTTGAGTCTAGATAAAATGCATTAGTATTGGAAACATCAACAATCGAAACTCACACATAGCAGAGGTCAAATATTTGCTCTTATTGTGAAGGAAAACAACATAACTGAAATTTTTAGAATATACTTTGTAAATTACCCACACAACAAGCTAATGAAAGATAAAAATATGATTCTTCCAGACTTCTAGTCACATACCTCTAAATATAAGAGCTAGAGAAAACACCACCTATGTAAAATCCAATGAGATTGTCTCCTTAAATTTTCTTTGAACTGACTTTATTAGAAAGGGTTGCCTTCAAAGAAAATATAATAACATACTTAAGTGCAAAGAGTTAATTCAAATGTATTCAGAAGTACATAGCAAGGAAACTTCTGAAATTTTGCTACAAGGCCACCTATTATGTGCAAAGCTCAGTGCTTTTACAATTACATAAATGATCTAAAGTTATAATTAGATGCTTGATAAGTGAAGACTCTGTTGACTTCTAGAGCCTATCCCATACTGTGTTGAAATGTTCTTACTAGTATTAGCTATAAATATGTAGTAATAACAAAGTAAATATAGGCACATTTTAATATTTTATTCAATAAAGTGACTTCTAAAACTTCTAGTTTATTAAAGTAAAAAATTTAAACACTCAAATTGCCCAAGAACTAGTAAGTAAATATCTTCTGTACTCCAGTTAAGCTTCCATTCTGACTTCTAATTCACTGTACATCAAAGAAAATCAACTTGCCCTGACACATCAGGACTATTCCCTTCAGTGATCAGGCAGGTGTTGAGGCCAGAAAGAGAGCCTATTTTCCACAGCCCTTTACCTTGTTTGATCACTGGTTACTTTTGATCTGACACTGCCCTCTCTCTAGTAATGACTTCCCCTTCATAGACCTTACCTCACATCTGTCAGAAAGAATAAAGGACATCAAACTGAGACCTGACACCGCCTATGGGCCATGCGATGTGCTGCCAACTGAATGTTCCCCAGCTCCCACAATTTTCAATTCAGTTTCTTTTGTTCTGGTAGGTACAGGGTTAGGGTACCAATGACAGCAGAAGGATTATGCGCCAACTGTGAAACCAAGCCTTCTTGAATGTGTATCTTTTATCTTTGCTTCTTCATCTTCTTAAATGCTGCAAACTTCATGGTGGTTACTATGAAATACATATTCAACAAGTGCAATAGAAAGTTTGTTTAAATCCTTTTCCATGAGAAAACAAAGGATGCAACGTATTATAATTCAACTACAAAGCTTTAAGGAAAAAGTTTCAAACCCAGTGTGATTAGTAAAGGCCAGCTGTCAAAGAGCATGTTAATAGTAAAGGAAACTAGAGAAGTTTTACGAAAAGTTTTATTGCTTAGTGGATATTTCCATTCATCGTATAAAACTGAGACAGTTCTTTAAAACAATTCACATATTCACAAGAGGTAATCATTTCAATTGTTAAACTACAGATTCCCACACAAATCTGGTGTGAGAATAAGTTAGTACTGAAAATAAATGCTACTGATTACTGTTCAAATAATTCAGTGAGTATATGAAACCTTTTTAAAAGGCATTAATAAGTCATTTTTAAATGCCACCAATTAGAAAAATCTACTCAAAAATCACTGTGATATCATTTTACTCATAATTTTTCAAATACTATTTAAATATTTTATGAGTTCTTGAAAATAATACTACCTCCATACAATATACACACACATGTAGATGACACATTATCATGCACGCAATAAAGGGATTTGAAGGAAGCAGGTTTAGAGGCCTGAGTTCACTTTCAAGGTTAAGACACTATTTTATTGCTTTTTAAGTAGCAGAACTCTTAATTTTTTTAAAGGAGCGCCATTAGAAGGAAATAAATGATCAGCAAAAATTATGTGCAAATTTAATGTAAGTGTAGTAATAAAGTACATATAAACAAATACTTAATATTGAAGATTACAGAAGCTCAGAAGTAGAGTATAAGCATTAAGGTGATTACAAGTCTATTCCAGTAACTGGAGGAAGTTCATTTCTACAACAGCTGAAGAAATGTATAAAGGAGGAAGGTACCCATGTCTCAAGAATTATCTGTGACTCTACACTAATGAACTTCACTAGACCAAAAATCATTACTCACAATAGGAGAGAAATGTGAAAAACCATCTGTTCTTATACTGATTAGAAAGCATAATTATATCTTTTTTTAACAAAGCTCTTCTTTTGTAATCAAAAACCATAGTAATATAAAGTATATTTTAAAATATTGTTTTAAATAGAATTTAACATTGATATACGTGGGCTAACTTTACTGAAGAAAGCCACATGGGTATACTAGTAAAAGATACCACTTGTAGATGAAAAATATGCAATGCAATCCAATGACAAATAATCCAACACTTGTCCAATATATTCTCTCACTTTCCAAATGTCAATCCTCCAAAAAATGAATAATCATTCTATCAAGATATCTATAAAACTGTTAGAACATAATGAGTACTAGAGAAAAAAGATAATAAAATAAATGGAAAGAACTTATGAAATTATAAACCAAAAATTTTATTGAGCTATTCTTAAAAATCACTTGTCAGTGTAACTCCAGTTAAGACATACTACTCTCGAGTAATGCAATGTTCTGAAATAAATTTAATGCCACGTATGTTTGGTGTACTTTGTTGGTACCAGGCAATCAAGATACATATTAAATATCATATTTAATTTATCTATTTGTAATTGAATAAAGTCAAACTTTTTAAAACAAATTGAACAAGGTAACTTTTACCTTTGCAATAATTAAAATATAATAAAAGAATAAACTATGTTTCTTAGAAATCTTAAGACATTTTTGTCCAAAACCTGGCTGGAAATACATTAGTGGAAATGTTGAAACATACCAAATATTTTCAATAGGCTGTCAACCAAAAATGAAAAAATACAATAGGTATTTTGCAATAATAAAGTTTTAATTTAAAGTAATTAGTTTAAATACTTTTAAGAAATCATTACCTAAAAAACTACTTAATTCTTGAAAAGAATAGAATATTATGGGATTTTACTTCCTCAAATTATTTTTGCCATTATTTTGGTATCAACACCAATGAAGAATATCTTGACTTACAGAATGAAACAAATATTTTACCAATTCAATTGTTAATCAAAATTGAATCTTATGTCCTAAAAGCTATAATTTCACATATATACTGAAGTATAAATAACATTTATGTAAGTTACTGCTGTATTATTTTTAGAATGTGATTTTAAAGAAACTTTTTTCCTGGTTTCAAAAAGAATTTTTTCCCAATAGACCAAAGGATTTTAGTATATACTATTCACTTTCACTGATAGTCCTTTTCAGAAAATTTACAATTTTATATAGAAAAATTTCATTAAGAAGTCCTAACAATTATTCATTTATCAAAACATGAAAAAATATACTCAGTTACTGTATATAGGTTTTAATAAAAGATAATCCTACCCATATTTGTAAGGAGTTACACTGAGAGACATGACTAAACACAAACCCTCAAACTATCAACAAATTATTAAGACATAATTAAATACAGGAGGCTGAAATTATGAGAAAGTAATAAATATTGTGGAAGTCTCAAATGTTAGAGAAAAAATAACATGGATCTGAGCTTAAAGATAATGAACACATACTGGAAGAAAGCCAGATGAAAAGAAGAAATGAAAATAACTGAATGGACAAATAGAGAAACTAATGAGATGGAGACTAATAACTAGGGAAATCTTTGATGTGAGCCACTCCAGATTTCTGAAATGATGAATTTGTATTTCAGCAAGAGCACTCCTGGGTTGTGCACATAATAAATAAAAGTCAACCTCTGGAAATGCCTTAGATTATGAATCAATTAAGTGGAATACATAAGGAAGTTTTGCCTTTCATACACTTTTCCATTAAGTTCTTTCCTAGGAAGCTTAAAATAATTTACAGGACACATACTTGATTACAGAATAGAATTGCCTACAATTACATATGAAGAAAAACCGGCTTATGAATATGTTAGTTTGTGTATATATGCATAAACTTGTACCCTTCAAAAACTTAATTTTATAGTTTGATATTTCACATACTCTTTTCAAAATCTTCAAAGGAAATATTAACCTAGCAAAAGAAAGGTATGTAATTATATTTTTATTCCCATTCAGAGAATCTATAAATCACAGCATAACCTAATTCTACTAGCAGAAAAGCTAACAGAACATGATGCACATAAGTTTATAATCTTTAGGCATTCACACAGACATTTAAACTGTAAAGAATATAAATACATACCTTCCTTTTTACAAGAAGCAAAATAAATAAAAGCAAAATAAAATAAAAGCAAAATAAAAGATAAAAATAATCATTCAAATATGGCTCAATTTTAAGGACTCTGATATACAATTGCCTTTTTTGGATTACAGATTTTCAAAAGATTCATTTATATATCTTATAAAATGAATGATAAATACCTAGATTCTCTGTTCAGATAAAAATAGCCAATAAAAATATGATAGTAGACACTACAATCTTTCTGTCCCCAAACTGTGCTGATATAACATGATCACTTCTACTTTAGAAAACAAAACAATGAAGGAAGGCAGTCACCAAAGAAAAATGCTTATTATTACTGTAATCTAGATGTGGGCCACACAAAATAACATGCCACAGAAAGGAGGTTAGGAAAAAAGTAAACATCTGGTTTTTAAACTTCTCAGCCACTAAAATCCAGAAGACAGTCAAAGAAAAAGAATTCACCCAAACACTTTCATGACTATTCATCTTTCTACTGCTCATCAGCCAACCTCCCATTTAGACCTTTAAAAAGAATTTCAAGAAATATAGCAAAGTAAGACACCCTACACAATATGAGTAAGGAAAAGCTGCAGCACTAACAGGAACGGTCCTTACCACACAGGTGTAGATAGGGACATAAACTGTACAACTTTTGCCTGAAGAGAGGATCGCCTGGTGAAAGCCCAAGTGGCACAGGACTTTCACAAAACTGTATCTTTTTTATCATGACAACAAAATGATGGAAAAGGTGCATCCTAGGACTTGAGAGCTAGGTATAACTGTAGTTATAAACTATAGTCAGAAAGACAAATCTTTTTTTATAAATGGAAGATAAGCTAATTTTCCTTCCCTTATGCCTCATCACTAAAACAAATGGGATTAAGTCTTATATAACCTAAAACCTTACCACCTCATTACTGTGGATAAATAAAAGCATAAGCCCAAACTCCGAGACTCAAACAATACATCTCACTTGTTGACTGACAGGATAAAAAGGTAGCTGAGGAACACGTACTCATAAATGACAGGCTTAATATACTTCCTGCATCCCACCACCATCTAACCTTATAAACTTTCCATTTGCTAAAGTCTAATGACTTGACTCTATCTCAATCCACTACCTGTTGTCAACACTGGGAGTTAAAGTTCAAGACAGCACTTTCACATTTATATCTGAAAGATATTTTAATTTGCTCCAAATCATCCTGAGTTTTAAAAATGCAATTCTTAGAGACAAGAAATAAAAATCACATATTTTTTTAAAATGTACTTAAATTGCAGAATATAAATAAGGGGTAAGGGAAACACCGGCTAAAGAATTATAACACTAGGAATAACTAACTAAATTTTAAACTCAAAATAACAAATCTAGAATTTGGTCCAGAAAAAAAAAGAAAAATAAATAAAATTTAAATATTATTTGGAGTATTATTTTTAGCCATATACAAATTCTTCATTATCTACATTGGAGTATATTTCTAAGAGCTTTTAATACTAGGTTAGCTTCCTCCTGAGATCTTGTTTACATTTTGTGTATTTCCTATTATCAGTTGATGGTTTCCTGGAGTCTGTGAACTAATTTTGAATTCTAAAATGAATATAATTAAGAAGGTAAATCTGTAGAGTAAAAAAATTAAAGCATTAAAAATAGAAGTTATTTGGATACTGTCTAAGGCACTGCCTGACTTCTTTATGACATTGCCACACAGGGAAAGAAAAAAATACACACCCACACACACTCATTCTTTACCATATTCTATGCCTTTCAATGACAGATTACAATCTGCTTATCTTCCTATCAAAATATACTTTAGATTAAAAAGGCAGCCAAAAGGAAATACACCAATAGATTAAAAAGAGAATAACAGAGTAAGATTCAGAAAAAGAATGTATAATGAGTAAAAATGTATTTCTCTCTCAGATTGAATGATCTTGTCAAATAACTTGTTTTTAATTAAAATAGCTCTTTCAAATACCACTTCAAAAAAATAAAACCAACTTCATTAACAATAATACATAAGTCAACAGAATTCTGACTTGAACAAATTATATTCCAGTTTTTGTCCCAAAACTATTCCTTGAGCACATTAATTACTTTATCTGGATCAAGCTGATACACACACACACAAAAAATGACATTAATATGGTAACTAGATCAAAGAAATTTACTTGCTTAAAAAAATCAGAAAGAGACTGTTTCCTTAAACTATTTTAAGCTTTTATCTATGTATTCAAATTCCTCTTCTTTTTAAAAATAATTTATTTATTTGAAAGAGAGAGAGAGAGAAACAGAGATTGAGAAACACTTTTCATAAACCAGTTCACTCCCAAAATGCCCACAACAGCCAGGACTGAGCCAGGACAAAACTAGCAGCTTAGAACTCCATCTATGTCTCCCACGGGGGTGGCAGGTACCCATGTACCCAAGCCATCATCTGCTGCCTGTTAAGATGTGCATTAGCAGGAAGTGGAGCAGTAACTTGAACATAGGTCTCTGATACGGGATGTGGGTATCACAAGCAGTGTCAAATGCTACACCAAACACCAGCCACTGTATCTTCTTTTGAAAATATGACTCCAATATATTTAAAGAAATAAATATTTGGGCCGGCGCTGTGGTGCAGTGGGTTAATGCCCTGGCCTGAAGCGCCAGTATCCCGTACGGGTGCCAGTTCTAGTCCTGGCTGCTCCTTTAACGATCCAGCTCTCTGCTGTGGCCTGGAAAAGCAGTAGAAGATGGCCCAAGTCCTTGGGCCCCTGTACCCATGTGGGTGACCCGGAAGAAGTTCCTGGCTCCTGGCTTCAGATCAGCACAGCTCCGGCCATTGCAGCCATCTGGTGAGTGAACCAACGGATGGAAGACCTCTCTCTCTGTCTCTACCTCTCTCTGTAACTCTGTCTTTCAAATAAATAAAATAAATCTTCACAAAAAATTTTATAGAAAGCTTTTATTTAATAAATATAAATTTCATAGGTACAACTTTCGTATTATAGCAGTTTTCCCCCCATACCTGCCCTCCCACCCCGAAACCATCCCACCTCCTACAACCTCTCCCATCCCATTCTTAAGATTCATTTTTAATTATCTTTATATACAGAAGATCAGCTTAGTATATACTAAGTAAAGATTTCAACAGTTTGCACCCACACAGACACACAAAGTATAAAGTACTGTTTGAAGACAAGTTTAACATTAATTCTCATAGTAGAACTCATTAAGGACAGAGGCCTTACATACATGGAGAGTAAATGTACAGTGACTCCTTTAAATTGTTGATTTAACAATTGACACTCTTTATTTATGACGTCAGTGATCACCTGAGGCTCTTGTCATGAGCTGCCAAGGCTATTGAAGCCTCTTGAGTCCACAAACTCTGACACTATTTAGACTGGGTCATAATCAAAGAGGAAATTCCTCCCTTCAGAGAAGGGTACCTCCTTCTTTGATGGCCCGTTCTTTCCACTGGGATCTCACTCACATAGATCTTTCATTTAGGCCATTTTTTGCCACAGTGTCTTGGCTTTCCATGCCTGAAATGTTCTCTTGGGCTTTTTAGCCAGGTCCGAGCCTTAAGGGCTGATTCTGAGGCCAGAGTGCTGTTTAGGGAATTTGTCATTCTATGAGTCTGCTATGTGGCCTGCTTCCCATGTTGGATCCTTCTCCCCTTTTTAATTCTATCTATTATTATTAGCAGACACTTGGTCTTTTTTTATGTGATCTCTTTGACACTTATTCCTATCTTTATGATCAGTTATGCACTTAAACTGATCACTTTAACTAGTAAGATGTCATCGGTACCTGCCAATTTAATGGGATTTGGAGTTCCACGGCAAATTTTTAGCTTTACCCTTAGGGTTAAGTTCAAGGGAACATGTGCCGAACTGTACATCTCCTCCCTCTCTTATTCCCACTCTTATTTTTAACAAGGATCAATTAAACAAAATTTTTTTTAGAGATTTTTCTCTTTTTTTTATTTATTTTTTTGACAGGCAGAGTGGACAGTGAGAGAGAGAGACAGAGAGAAAGGTCTTCCTTTGCCGTTGGTTCACCCTCCAATGGCTGCCACAGCTGGTGCGCTGCAACCGGTGCACCGCGCCGATCCGATGGCAGGAGCCAGGTACTTCTCCTGGTCTCCCATGGGGTGCAGGGCCCAAGCACTTGGGCCATCCTCCACTGCACTCCCTGGCCACAGCAGAGAGCTGGCCTGGAAGAGAGGCAACCGGGACAGAATCCGGAGCCCCGACTGGGACTAGAACCCGGTATGTCGGAGCCGTAAGGCGGAGGATTAGCCTAGTGAGCTGTGGCGCCGGCCTTAAACAAATTTTTAAAAGCATATTCAATTCTGTAGTAACCATTTGTCACAAAATCAACATTTACAAATGTCCATTTCATGCCACCACTAGGGGTGGTAACTATATACACACAAGATACACACACTCCCTAGCCTCAGAAGAATTGATATTCCAACCCTGAAGTAGAACAGGTCGGGGTAAGGGTATATAGAAAGTAGGAAAGGGGGCAGTGGAGGGTCTAAAGGGAAGTTGCACAGCAGATACCAAAACACAGATATGTGGAATAAGTTCTAGTATTCCGCAGCACAGTGGAGTGACTACACATCACAACAACCCATTATATATTTTATATACACTTTGAAGGGAGGGCAAAGGCTCAAAACACAAAGAAATAATGAGAGAGAAATGCAAATTACCCTGATTTGGTCAATACACATTGTACACATGTACTGAAATATCACCCCATACCTCATAAATATGCACAATTATTACATGCTAATTAAACAGAAAGACTTTTTAAAAAAGATTTAATAACCCAACAGTGAGATATACCTATAAAATTATTTCAGTTACTAATGGAGAGCAATTTGGTATGATCTGGTAAACATTTGTACATACCTTATGATACCCTAGAGAAACTCACAGACAAGTACAGGAGACTTGAATAAGGATTTTATATCTGCCTTTGACAGTGAAACACGGAAAGCAATATAAGTGTCTTTCAGTAGGGAATGCATGAAAAGGAGATACATATATAGAATAGAATACTAATATTTAAAAAGAATCTACATATTGACTATAGCTTGATCTCAAAAACAAAAGTAAAATGCAAATTATAAATTGTTACATACTTTGTGAGACCAATATTTAACCATATGACAACACATATAAATTATATGTGACTACAAACACAGCAATACTTTTGTGTTGTTCATGGTTATCCACATGCATGTTATTTTTTAAAATTAATCTATTTGAGAGACAAAGTGCTCATTCACTGGTTTTCTCTCCAAATGTGCACAACACTCATGGCCAGGCCAGGGCCAAAGACAGAGTTGGGAACTTAAGCTAGTCTCTCACAGAGCTGGAAGGAATGCAATCCCATAACTGATCACCACTACCTTTCAGGGTCTGTATTGGCACAATGATGGACTCAGGAGCAGAGCCAGTATCATCCCTTAAGAGACAAGAGTGGCTTAACTAAGCCAAATGCCCACTCCTGATAAAGTATTTTTTAAAGCATCATTACAGTCATCTCAGGAAGGAGACAATGGGATGATGTTAGGAATGCAAGACTATAAGAACTTAAAGTTGATTAAAGCTGATTTGCTTCAAGCAGCATCAGCAACTCAACAAAATGTTAATTGCCAGTTTCTAGGTATGTTATTATTCTTTTTAGCATTCTGTATTTTCTTAATTTCTCAAATAAAAAAAAAACTGGTCACATTTTACGTTTGCTGAAATTGCATTCTATGATCCTCATTACCTAGAAAATTCCTTATTTCTTATCAAGACACTCAAGAAATTCAGTAACTTAGTCTCTGCCTTCTTCTCAAGACTTAAATATAAACAATTCTTCCACCACCAAGTCCTAAGTTTTGTTATAACACCTACCACTTATCACAACAGTCAGTGTATTTTCCTAATTCATCTCTGATAGTGCTGTTTCCCACAAATGTAATCATGCACCCCGGCCAAAAAGCATTCATCTGTGTCATGATCACATCACAATACATCGTGCAAGACCTAGTTCAAGTGTCACTACTATATGTAGGAATTTCTGGTTCCTTCACATCTCTCTCTCCAAAATAACTCTTTTTGAAATTAATGCTTCCATAGCCCTTAACAGTAAACCAGACCGCCTCTCCTTGGTCTAAGTCTTCTTTAACTCCCTAACACCTCTCTTAGTGTCTGACCCATAGCAGGTATTCAAACATTACCTGACTGAATGAACGTTTGAAACAAGTTAAGAGAGTAAAGATTTACCAGTTTTTGAAACCACTTAAATTTCAATTAAATGTGCTGGACAAAAATGAAATAGTGCCAGTTTCTAAATCCAAATGTTATAGAACTATAAAAATATTTTTTTCAAAATAGAAAAACTTGGTATAAGTAGTACAATTCTATCATTAAACTTATGTTCACATCTGTAGAAATTTAAGATCAACACTAAATACTATATTGAAGAAAGCTTTCCTCTTTGATCATTTTACAGTTTTTCTAGAAAAGTTTGCAATGTAGTTTTTACTTGCAACTTCCCCTGAAATCAATTTGAATCCTAGCAAAAATATCTTCTACTCATGCTAATTGTTAACTTCCTCCTTTATTGTCTCAAGCACCTATCCCTAAGTGTTCCTCTGCAGATGACTGTGTTTGGGAACTTATTGCTTGGTTCAAAGTGCGTAGATTAGCATAAGCTGTGATATATCCATGCAACCAAAGGGGCTGAAGAACAAAGATCTGCAAATCTTAGCAGATCTGGTGAGAATTTTGACTTTGACACTTATTTAGTTATTGCTTAACTTCTGGGGGCCTCAATTTTCTTATCTGTGAAATGGAATAAAAATTGCTATCTCACTTAGAGGTTGTGAGGGTTACTTACATAAGGTAGCATAGTTCCTGAAACATGATAAATATTCAGTAAAAAGACAACTGTTTTAAATATTTTGTAATATAAACAAATGACAGCAAAAACATCAAATGTACCTGATGTATGTTATGAAGGTTTACATCTTCCCCCTCAAAAAAATCTGTATATTTAAATCCTAATCCCCAAGATGATATATTAGGAGGTGGGGGGGGGGGGTCTTTGTGATGTGATTAGATTGTGAGAGTAGAGCCATAATAAATGAATTAGGGTTCTCATCAAATAGGCCCAGAAGCAGGCAAACAGCCTACAAGCTAAGATGCCTGAGTCCCATACTGGAATGCCCGGCGTTGTTTCCTGGATCCAGCTCCTGAAGACTTGGAGCTCTTGCCAATACAGACTCTGAAAGGAATCAGGTGATGCTCAGGTAACTGAGTTCCTGCCTCTCATGCTGAAGATCTGGAATGAATTCCCAGCTCCTGCTACAAGACTGACCCAAATCCTGAATGTTATGGGCATTTAGGAAATGAGCCATTAGATGGAGGACAGCGCTCGCTCTCACTCGCTCACTCTTTCTCTCTCTCTCTCACTTGCTCTTTCTCAAATAAATAAAATATATTTAAAAAGAAATAATACACCCAAGGGAGCTAGTTTACCCCTTTCATCATGTACAAACACAGGAAAGTGTGTATGAACCAGAAAGCAAGCCTTACTATTTTTCAGCCTCTGGAACAGTGAAAAATGAATCTCTGTTTTTATAAGTTATCTAGTGTATGGTATTTTTGCAAAGCAGCCCAGAGTAAGACAATAGTACACAATACTAAGATAAAGTTAAATATCTTTAGGACAATTTCTTTAGAATGCCACAAGCAAGTGTCACTGCTCCCTGGAAACCACCACTCTGGGCCTAAGTAAATGCCCCATCTAAGGTAAGCCATCTATCCTGAGGGATTTTAGAGACTGAACTGAGTGCTCAGAAGACAGAATCCATTACAAATAAAAATTATTTATGTATGTGATTATAAGTAAACTCACTTTACAAGGAATAGTATTTGAGAAACAAGATATCAGAAGTGTAATGGGGAAATCTGGGATTAGAGGACAATTAATCTCCTTTATATATATATATATATATATATATATATATATATTTTTTTTTTTTTTTTTTTTTTTTTGACAGTCAGAGTGGACAGTGAGAGAGAGAGACAGAGAGAAAGGTCTTCCTTTGCCGTTGGTTCACCCTCCAATGGCCGCCGCTGATCGATGGCATGAGCCAGGTGCTTATCCTGGTCTCCCATGGGGTGCAGGGCCCAAGCACTTGGGCCATCCTCCACTGCACTCCCTGGCCACAGCAGAGAGCTGGCCTGGAAGAGGGGCAACCGGGACAGAATCCGGCGCCCCGACCGGGACTAGAACCCGGTGTGCCAGCGCAGCAAGGCGGAGGATTAGCCTAGTGAGCCGCAGCGCCGGCCCTCCTTAATATATTAATTCATATATAAAGACCCTCAATATATTAACTCTACATTGAAGACTAAAACGGTTATGGGATGCAAGTTCTCAAAAAATGCCAAACTAGCTACTGATATTTTGCACAAATGTTTATCTTACTATCCCAGCTGATGATCTACACGATTGCAATCCATTCTATTGCAACAGCCTCAAATCACTGTCAGTGGCTAATCGGTGAAATCAGTGATACTGCGCACAGACACAGCCCGGCTCAAGTTGGTAGATTACACAAAACAAACCCTGACAGGGAGAGGTAGAAAACTTTCACTGAAGTCTTCCAATGTTAGGGGCCATGAAACACATGTGATACTTTACCTCTTAATCTCATTGAGTCTCATTCTCATAAGAACATGTTTGAAGCAGCACTACACATTTTCTGCAAAGAAGGAAATCAAAGTGCAAAAATTCCCACAACTAACCCAAGTCACATGAGTAGGAAATAGCAGGATCAAGGTGTGGGCCACATTCCATGTGACACAAAAATAGCATTTGCCTCAATCTCTCAAAATGCTTCCAGTCAGGAGGAAGAAAGTCTAGAAAGATAAATTTAGAACCTACCTCATCCATGCAAGCCTCCAAAGAATATTTTTTTTAAACTTTGAAGTTTATTTTATTTATTTGAGAGGCAAAGAGACAAAGACAGCTCCCATACATTTGTTCACTCCCCATATTCCTAAAGTGGCTGAGGCTGGACCAGGCCAAATATGGGAGCCAGGAACTCAAGTCAAGAGAGCTGGCCTGGAAGAGGGGCAACCGGGACAGAATCCGGCACCCCGACTGGGACTAGAACCCGGCCAAATATGGGAGCCAGGAACTCAAGTCAAGCTCCCCCATGTGGGTGATAGGGACACAGCTACCTGAGCTATCACTGATGCCTGCAAGGTCTGCATTAGCAGAAAGCTAGCATTGAGAGTGGAATGGGTTTTGAACCCAGGCACTCTGATATAGTATGCAGTTTTCTCAACTGGTGTCCTCAAGCAGTAGGCCAAATGCCTATTATGAATAATAAAAGTCAAAATAATATTTTACAGTAATGGCCAAGTGTCTCTAATAGATGTCAAATCATCTGTAAGAGATGTCAATGAATTACAAAACTAGTAAAGTATCAATTAACCAAGAGTCTGAAAACAAAAAAAAATCACACTTTACTTTTAGGAAATAAAAGTTTTAACCAAGAAATTTTTATCATTTACCTAAAAATTTCTAAAATATATTCATACTATAGGGCTATTTTCCTGATAATTCAAAAATCTATACTAGTCCCTAACTCTTCAGAGGAGAATGTGAAAAAACAATAGACTAAATGCAAACATGACCCACACAGATCTATATCAATATACTGACCCTATGACTTAAAACATAAATTGTTTTTTAAATAAATCATAAAATCCTAGTACTTTAAAATATCAGGCTGGATAACAAACAACAGATAATCTATCCAATCCCATCATTTCAAAACTGAATGAAAGTCCATCTAAAAAGTTCCTCTGTCCAAAAAATAGAAAAGCAGAATCTGGCTACAGGAAGAGTAAAAAAGCAGATAAAATATACTTACTGAAGTCTCTATGTCATCAATAACTACACACCCACAATGTTTGACTGTGCTCCCCAAAGTTCATATTTGGAAGCTTAATCCCCAAAGTAACAATGTCAGGAAATGAAATCTAATAAGATGTGATTAGAACATTGAGCTCTACACTCACGGACGATCTGTCATCAATACAGAACTGGGTTAGTTATCTCAAGGGGACTTATTCTAAAAGGAAGTTAGGTTCTGTCTCTACCCCTCACTCTCTCCCCCCTGCCCTTCCTCTTTCTACTATGGGATGAGGCAGCACAAAGGGTTTGGCCAGATGCTGACACCATGCTCTTGGACTTGTAAGTTTCCAAAACTGTGAGCCAAACAAACCTCCATTCTTTACAAACTACCCAGTCTCAGGTATTCTGTTACAGCAGTAAAAATGGACTATGACAATCCCCAAACTAATTATGACATAAAAATAGCTTTTGTGGCAAGTACACTGAAGTGATATAAAAGCTATCACTAGAAAGACAGATGCATACAATATGCTACACTCTCACTATGGTTATATTTCTCAAATCTATTTCTAGAGTCTACACAAGAGTTTTAGAGCAGATGCAAAATACATCCATGTAAGTGCATGGCACTTGTCTCACTCAAAAATGACTGAAATAAAAATTTTCTTTTAGGAAGATTCTACCTGTATGTCTCAACTCTGCTTCACTGTAACTTATTTGAGTTTTAAAATGTCAAACCATTGCCCTCACTTTCTTTCCGTGGGAATAAAACCTCTCCCTCTGATAAACACAGATATCCTTCCCTGTTTTATTTAAAGTTTAGGCTACTTAAATTAGTGCCACAAATATGGAAGTTCAAGTATTTTAATTGTTCATGTAAAATGGCAAATTCATCTTGTTGCATTCTAGATGTAACTATATTTCAAACTTTAAAAAGAAATGTTCCCATTAATTTGACCTAAAGAACAAATATTTCAAAAGAACAGCAGAAACGTATACAAGCATTATATCCTTATAGTTATATCCAGGACACAAAAGCTGTGCCATTGAAATATACAGACAATACTGCCATCTAAAGGCCAAGGTATAATATGAAACAATATATACTCAGTCAAATATGGACATGTATAAAAATCAACTTGATATTACAAATCAGCAAAGTGTATACTTTAAAAAATGCTATAATTTATTCATTTATTTTTATTTAAAAGGAAGAGACAAACAGGGAGAGAAATATCTCCCACCTGTTGGCTTACTGCCCAAATGCCTACAAAAGTTAGGGCTTGGCCAGGCTGAAGCAAGGAGCCTGGAATTCAATCCCCAGGTCTTCACATGGCTGGCAGGGACCCAAATACTTGAAGCATCACCTGCTGCCTCTTAGTGTAAGCAACAGCAGGAAGCCAGAATCAGAAGCAGAGCTGGAACTTGAACCCAGGCACTCCAACATGGGATAGGGCAGTCCCAAGCAGATCTTAACCACTATGACATAAACCTGTACCCTATTATTATTTCTAGACTACTCTCTCTTAGGGAGATTCAATTTATCAGTAGAATTACAAAATAATTTGGGTAATGATCATTATTTGTCAAAGAGGAGGTCAAATTCTGACAGTATACTTCCACGCAGTGTTTTCTCTAAGTAACACTATTAGTTACCAATCTAAAATACTTGTTGCCAAATCACTAGCAATATTTTTCAAAAGAAAAATACCCAAATTACTAAAAATTGAAGTTTTGTTTTCTTTTTTTTTTTTTTTTTGACAGGCAGAGTGGACAGTGAGAGAGAGAGACAGAGAGAAAGGTCTTCCTTTGCCGTTGGTTCACCCTCCAATGGCCGCCGTGACCAGCGCACTGCCGCCAGCGCACCGTGCTAATCCGAAGGCAGGAGCCAGGTGCTTCCTCCTGGTCTCCCATGGGGTGCAGGGCCCAAGCACTTGGGCCATCCTCCACTGCACTCCCGGGCCACAGCAGAGAGCTGGCCTGGAAGAGGGGCAACTGGATCAGAATCCTGTGCCCCGACCGGGACTAGAACCCGGTGTGCTGGCGCCACAAGGCAGAGGATTAGCCTATTGAGCCATGGCGCCAGCCAAAAATTGAAGTTTTGCAAATAACTGAAATATTTCTTATCTCATAAATTTTAAAAGTGCAAAACAAAGTTCTTTTGGGAGGTTAGTTTTTAAAGTATTCAATAAAGAATTCAAATTTCCCCAAGAATCTTAAATGGTAAGGATTTTACTGAAGTGACCCTCCTTAAAGAGCCAGAAAAATTACTTCAATGACATCAAAATGTTTAAAGTCTGAACTAAAAAATACAAAAATAATTTCCTTAGGAATTAAGTATAGAGTATATGAATGCAACAAGAAACTTCAAAATATAAGCAGTTGATTTAATTGGCTAAAAATCTTTTTCATGTGCCAATAAAAATGTCTCTGTGTTTATTCAATAAGAAACTGAATATCAGTCAATATATAGTTACATCTAGAAACTGAATATTTGTCAATATTAGTATTAACAAATATCCCTATTAATTGAACAATAGAAAATTTTTAAGTTGGAATTCTCTTATCTTCAGTGGAAAGCAGAATCCAATATTAAATAACAAATATAATTGTGATATAGCATAAAAACAATTAGGTTTTCAGTGTCCTCTATGAGAGCTTGTACTGGAAATTTTGAGGACATTATGTAATTTAATCCTTTAAACCACTATCTGCAAAAAGACATGTAACAGTTGCCTAATTTACAAATAAAATTTAAAGAGCTTAAGTAACTTTCCCATTGTAAAAAGGCAAGTTAGTACCCTCTAGGAATCAATCTTCAGTCTCTGTGACCCAGAAGACGTCATCATCTACAAAATTATATGGTATCAAACATGATTATTACACTGATATTAAATGTCAAGAGGAATGTGAAATATTTTTACTAAATAGTTTAGGGGAAAAATATTCTATAATCTATCATAATAAAAGTAATTTTATTGTAACACACAGTGCTTCAATTTTTTCTAAGTAAAATATTTTTTTAAAAATTATTTATTTGAAAATTCGGAAAGAAAGATGCCATCTAGTGATACACTCTCCAAATGGCTACATGGTCAGGGCTGGACCAGGGAACAAGGAACTCACACCACTTGGCCTTAGGGTGGACCTGAGCCATGATTACTGCTTCCCAGTGCCTGCACTAGTGAGAAACTGGAGTTAGGAGCCAGAGTTAGGGATCGAATCCAAGTACTCAGATGTAGGATGTGGGCATCATAACTGGCATCTTTACCGTCCCTAGAATTGTTTTAAAAATATCATTATCGGGTCAGCAATGTGGCTCACTTGGTTAATCCTCCACCTGCAGCGCCGGCATCCCATATGGGCACCAGGTTCCAGTCCCGATTGCTCCTCTTCCAGTCCAGCTCCCTGCTGTGGCCCGGGAAGGCGGTGGAGGATGGCCCAAATGCTTGGGCCCCTGCACCATCATGGGAGACTGGGAAGAAGCACCTGGGTCCTGGCTTTAGATCAGTATAGCTCTGGCCATAGCGGCCATTTGGAGGGTGAGCCAATGGAGAGAAGACCTTTCTATCTCTCTCTAATTCTATCTGTCAAATAAATAAAAATAAATAAATAAATATTTAAAAAATAGCATTATCTTAGTGGAAGTACTGATGCTTCCAGAGAACTTTCCACTTATGTTCATATATGAGATATATTTATCAGATATTTATCAAATTTCATAAACTAACTCCAGGGCAATAAAAAAATCTCTACTTTCCAGGGGCTATTTAAAAAGCAAGTCTTCTTTATAAATATGCTGTACATTTAGGACCAACATTTCCAAGTACACTATTTTTCAACATTGAGAATGCCTATTTGAGCCTCCCTCATGACAATCTCTTCTATTAACATGTACAATGTATCCATTAAACCAAAATTAAATGGCTTTGGAATTTTATTCATGTATAAAAAAGGAATGAAACACTGATACATGCTACATTGATGAACCTTGAAAACGTAATGGGTCAAAGAAGCCAGAGCTACATATTATGTAATTCTACTTACATGAAATATCTAGAATACCCAAATCAACAGAAAGAAAATAGATTAGTAGCAGCCAGGGGCCGGAAGAAGGAAGGGGACAGTGATAGCCAATGGGCACATAGTTTCTTTAGGAGGTAACAAAAATACTTTAAAACTAGATATTGGGGATGACTGCACAACATTTTGAACATACTAAAACAAAGGAACCATGCATTTTTAAAGGTAAATTTCATGATTTATGAACACTTATCTCAATAAAAGAAAACTGAATGGCTTTAAATATATTAAGTACGTCAGTGACACATGTAGTTGCATGTGCTTAAAACACGAATCTATTTAACTGCAAAGATTATCTGCCCCTATTTATTCCATTTTTTACCATACTAAGTAAACTGCTCCATTTCACAAGTGTTCTTGAGCATCAGAAAATACTAATCATCTAGCAATATTATTCCGTGGGAAATCGGAATGAACTACAACCACAGACTTACGTTTGACAAATAAATCTTTTTTCCTAATTTTCCCAAGTTAATTCACTGTCAGAATTTAAAAATCACTTGATCACATGCAAATAAGGCATTTTAAAAAATACATACAAGTACCTATCCAGTTACATTACGAATTCATAAAACCATTGTTTGGAGAGGAGTTCTGGTTTTGAATAATTAGTATTTGCCTCTCAACTATCAAAAGAAAATAGGCAGAAGAAAATTTATCTACAAAGTTCAAGGAATTCAGAGGACAAAATAAGCAACACAAGGATGATAACAAGTACTTACTAATTTGTTCTCCTGCATGTATATTCTTTGCAATTTCAGACAGCCCTTAGCTATGACGATCATGCCTTCATCTGAGATCTTGTAACACTGGCCAAAATGAATATCTTTGAGTTCTCTGCATTTTGAGCCCAGCTGTAAACAAAAAGATTTGGCTGAATTCTCAGGAAATAACAAAGGCTACATATTTCTTGGGGGATTTTTATATAATTTTTTGAAAATAACCATACCAGCATTAAACAGTTATTTATAAAGTACTTTTAAAACAACACTGAGTGTAAACCATCCCATAACTAAATTGTTATTAAGACTTTTCACCTTCTCATCTACTTCCCTACTGTACTTACCTCATATGGCATGCTTACAAGGTACCTAGATTCCTTAACACTTGAAATTCACATCTTTACTTCTCTTAAGTCTTTTTTTTTTTTTTTTTTTTTTTTTTTTTTGACAGGCAGAGTGGACAGTGAGAGAGAGAGACAGAGAGAAAGGTCTTCCTTTGCCGTTGGTTCACCCTCCAATGGCCGCCGCGGCCGGTGCGCTGCGGCCGGCGCACCACGCTGATCCGATGGCAGGAGCCAGGAGCCAGGAGCCAGGTGCTTTTCCTGGTCTCCCATGGGGTGCAGGGCCCAAGCACCTGGGCCATCCTCCACTGCACTCCCGGGCCACAGCAGAGGGCTGGCCTGGAAGAGGGGCAACCGGGACAGAATCCGGCGCCCCGACCGGGACTAGAACCCGGTGTGCTGGCGCCGCTAGGCGGAGGATTAGCCTAGTGAGCCGCGGCGCCGGCCTCTTAAGTCTTAATAGTAAAAAAATATTAATAATAATCTAAAGAGATTCATTTGGTATATTTATAAAATTTGAATATTATAACACCATTAAAATTAGGAAAAACTGTTAAGTAAAAAAAGTATGTAGGTTTTTAAAGAAAAATCCAATTTTATAAAGAAATAATGCATACTTAAATGCACATATATACACAGAAGAAAAGAGACTGATTTCACACGAGGGTGGTAATAGTGGTTATTTCTGATTAGTAAATGGGTGAGATTTTCCTATCAATATTCTCTAATTTTTGAAAATATAATTACTTTCATAATGAAAAAAATACTTCCAAGTTTTGTTTCGAGTAAAGTAATGCTAGAATCAAAAAGATATTAATTCATTTCTCTTTCCATTTTATTCTAATTTTGTCTATATGATAACCAATTATATATTCCTCAACAAATATAAATAACCTTCATGAAGACAGAGATTTGCCTGTTTTGTTAAATAATGTATCTCTGATCCTGTGTCTTACACATAGTTGATACTTAATAACTATTTACTGAGTATTCAAACAAAAAGGGTGATTAGAATTCTGTGTTGTAAAGACGCCTCTTAAATAGCACAAACACAAGAAATCAAGATTGATCCTCAGATACCACCATGGTCCAATTAATTTTTTTAAAGATTTATTTATTTATTTATTTGAAAGTCAGAGTTACACAGAGAGAGGAGAGGCAGAGAGAAAGAGAGAGGTCTTCCATCGATGGTTCAATCCCCAACTGGCCGCAACAGCTGGAGCTGCACCAATCTGAAGCCAGGAGCCAGGAGCTTCTTGCAGGTCTCCCATACCGTTGTAGAGGCCCATGGACTTGGGCCATCTTCTACTGCTTTCCCAGGCCATAGCAGAGAACTGGATTGGAAGTGGATCAGCTGGGGGGTCTCGAATCAGCACCCATAAGGTATGCCGGCACTTCAGGCTAGGCCATTAACCTGCTGAGCCACAATACCAGCCCCTAGCCCCTTAAATTTAAGGTTTCTAAACTGAGTCCATGGAAAAAATTCAGGGATTTCAGAAAAGTGAACATGAAAAAATATTACATATTGATTTTCATAAATCTTCTAATCCAACTGTAACATTTCCTTCACTTAATATGAGCAAAATACCACTGATAGTTTAGCTGTACCTGTGACTTTGGAAATAATGCAAATCAAAGATAATTTCTTATCATAACACTATTGCTACAAATACCTAAAAATACCATTTTTTTCTTCAGCATCAGTATTCATCATGCTCATTAGAAAAACTACCCATCCTTATTTAGTTCATTACAAGAAACACATATATTTCGAGAATAAACATACAATGGCAGGGGCCGGTGCTGTGGCACAGTAGGCTAATCCTCCGCCTATGGCGCCGGCATCCCATATGGGTGCTGGTTCTAGTCCCAGTTGCTCCTCTTCCAATCCAGCTCGCTGCTGTGGCTTGGGAAAGCAGTAGAAGATGGCCCAAGTGCTTGGGTCCCTGCACCCGCATGGGAGACCAGGAAGAAGCACCTGGGTCCTGGCTTTGGATCGGCACAACTCTGGCTGTTGCAGCCATTTGGGGAGTGAACCAATGGAAGAAACACCTTTATGTCTCTCCCTCTGTCTGTAACTCTACCTCTCAAATAAATAAATAAAATCTAAAAAAAAAAAAAATTATAATAGCTCTTGACTTAGATGTGAGAAAGCTGAATCCAAAAGCCAATATTGGGCACAAAGCAGAGTACACCTCAGAACTTTCAAGAGGCCCATATATGTCTGGCAGTGAGGGTGAGAGTGAGAGTGAGGCTAAGAACAGATTCTTGAACATCTGCTTAAGAAGTAATTAAGCCTTCAGATTACCACCACTCCACACCCATACCCCACACTGCCATTACTGTGAAGCCTGACCCCCTTTACCACAACATCAACAGACTGGAGATCTCCAGGGAAGTAAAAGATGGGGTTTATGAACTGAAGTATACTATACATAGCTGAAGAAAGCACATTTAGAAAATGCAGGGACTGTGTGAAAGTTTATACAGTGAAAATTGAAAAAAATCAAATACATAATTCTATTAAATTCTCTAGGATGAAAAAAAGTGTGAACATTCAGACTGTAAAGGTTTATCCACATGCCCAACAAAGATGACAAAAATAGACTCATGACAATGATAAATTTCAGACTTCCAGAAAAAAATAATTTTACACAAAGAACCAGGATAGAAATGCATCAAACTTCTTATAAACACTAAAAAAATGCCGGCACCGGGGCTCACTAGGCTAATCCTTCGCCTGCGGTGCTGGCACCCCAGGTTCTAGTCCTGGTCGGGGCACCGGGTTCTAGTCCCGGTTGCTCCTCTTCCAGGCCAGCTCTCTGCTGTGGCCCGGGAGGGCAGTGGAGGATGGCCCAAGTGCTTGGGCCCTGCACCCGCATGGGAGACCAGGAAGAAGCACCTGGTTCCTGGCTTCGGATCGGCGCAGCGCCGGCCGCAGTGGCCATATGGGGGTGAACCAACGGAAGAAAGACCTTTCTGTCTCTCTAACTCTGCCTGTCAAAAAAAAAAAAAAAAAACTGCAGAGTGATGTCATCAAACTCTGAAGCAAAGTTATTTCTAACCTAAAATTTTGTACTCACAATTGAGGTCGTAAACTGTTAGGACAGAATTGGGGATATTTTCAGAAGTGAAAGTCCTGAAGCAGATTCATCCCAAGCAGCTGGCGCTGTGGCGCAGTGAGTTAAAGCCCCAGCCTGCAGAGCTGGCATCCCATATGGGCAGCAGGTTCTAGTCCCAGCTGCTCCTCTTCAATCCAGCTCTCTGCTGTGGCCTGGGAGGGCAGTGGAGGATGGCCGGGGTCCTTGGGCCCCTGCACCTGCATGGGAGCCCTGGTGGAAGAAGCTCCTGGCTCCTGGCTTCGGATCGGCTCAGCTCAGCTCTGGCCATTGCAGTCATTTGGGGAGTAAACCAGCGGAATGGAAGACCTCTCTCTCTCTCTTTGCTTCTCCTTCTCTCTCTTTGTAACTCTTTCAAATAAATAAATACAATAATTCTAAAAAAAAAAAAAATTTACATCCCATACATTTTTTAACAGGACATCTCTGGAATCTGTGCTTTAGTAAACATGAGAATACACGAAGAGAAAGACGACACCACACCTGGGTAATGGATCTAACCCAAAAGAAAGACGAAGAAAACTGTAGGAATAAGAGTGACAGTAAGATACTAAGATGACCAGTAACACAACACCATTTAAAACCAAGAAGTCCAGACTACAGCCTTCAGAACATCACAGGCAAATATACTGCATGATGATAAATTTGATTTTTAACACATAGAAATACTAATGCAACTAAGGAAAATCAGTGAGCTCTACTACTGTTAAGATATATAAAAACTAAGCAACTACAGAGGAAAAAAATACTACTTACGGTGAAAATGAACTATTGTAGAGAATAAAAAATGGAGATAAATGATTGTAAAATGTGAAGGGTGAATATTTACTTTTTAAAAACTACAACAGAATTATATTGGAAGGATGAGAGGAAGAGAAGTATAAGTGAACTAAATCTTTTTGTTCCATATCAAGGAGACAGCAAAAAACAAATAAATAAATACAAACATATTACAGGGCAATGTTTTCTCTTTCTGGAAGAAATTCATTGGCCAAATTGGTCTCTCTACTAATTAGTTTGCATTTGATAAAATGCACATGTTCAGCACATCTCTAGAATTCTCTTGGGAACAAACTGCCTACAGAGAACAAGTAATCTTCGATTCATTTGAGTCCACTCTGCCAGTCTGGTCTAGCCAACAACTGAGAAATCAGTTGGTCAAACCCAAGTCAAGTTAATAAGGCAGTCTGGCTCTACTCGTAAGCAGCATTCTTCACCTTAGATTTTTCTGAGTAAAATAGGTGATTGTTTTCACTCCAGTATTATTTCTTTGTTTTATTTCTCAATCTGATAATATCCTAGAAAGCAAATAGTAGGCCCCTTGAGACTTTAACATTTAGTGCATCAACCAGAACATTGAGAAATATAAAAATATAATGGAGTGACTGAAGTTTTTGACAGCATCTTAAACATGCTTTATTTATTTTAAATGTTTTTGTTTATATAAGAGGAACAAATTTAATGTATTTCACATTTGCAGTTTTAAGAGAATGATGATACTTCCCACTCTACTCTCCCTTTCTAGTTTCCACCCTCCCTCCTCCTTTTTCTTTTCATTTGTACAATGGCATATTTTCAATTTACTTTATAGTCACAAGCTTAACCCTTCACTAAATAAAGAATTCAACAAGGACTAAGCAAAAAAACCACTGTTTCTCAAGTGTACAAATAAGGGCTAGAAACAATAATCAAATCTCAAAATTCTGCTCAGATACATTACATTTTTGGGGGTCTCTATATAAGTTACCATAAATCAGGGAAAACATATGCTATTTGTCTTGTTGGGACTGGTTTATTTCACTAAGAACAATGGTCTCCAATTGCATCCACTTTGTTGTAAAAGACATGATTTCACTCTTTGCTATAGCTGAATAGTATTCCATTGTGTATATACACCACATTCTCCTTATCCAGTAATCAGCGGATAGACACCTGGGTTGAGTCCACATCTAGCTATTCTGAGTTGGCTTGCTATAAACATGGGGGTACAAAAAACTCTTTTATATGCTGACTTATTTCCTTTCAGTAAATTCTCAGTAGAGATCTACCCTGGGTCACAGGGTAGATCTATTTCCACATTTCTGAGGCCTCTCCATACTGTCTTCCACAATGGCTGTACTAGTTTACATTCCTACCAACAGTGTACTAGAGTACCTCTTCCCCCACATCCTCATCAACATTTGTTATTTCTTGATTTTTAACTGGGGTGAGGTGAAACTGCTTTGTGGTTTTTATCTGCATTTCTCTGATGGCTAGTGATCCTAACCATCCTTCCATGAGTCTGTTGGCCATTTGTAATTTATCCTTCAAAAAATGCCTGTTAATATCCTTAGCCCACTTCTTAACTGGGTTGTTTGTTTTGTTGTTGATGAGTTTCTTAAGCTCTTTGTATTTCCTGGGTATTAATCCCTTATCAGATGTATAGATTACAAATATTTCTTCCCATTCTGTCAATTGCCTCTTCACTTTGTTGAGTGTTTCCTTTGCTGTGCATAAGTTTCTAGGCTTGATGTAATCCCATTTGTCTATTTTTGCCTTTATTGCCTGTGATTCTGGGGTCTTACCCAAGAAGTCTTTGCCTATGCCAAGGTCGTACAGAGCTTCCCCTGTGTTCTCTGATCTTAGATTTTTGATGGATTCAGGTCTTAGATTTATATCCCTGATCCACTGTGAGTTGATTTCTGTATAGGATATAAGGAAGGGGTCTTATTTCATGTTTCTGCATGCATAGCTCCAATTTTCCCAACATAATATTTGTTGAAGAGACTGTCCTTTCTCCAGGGAGTGGTTTTAGCTAGTTTGTCAAAGATTTGTTGGTTATAGATGTGTGGATAAATTTCTGAGATCTCTATAAAGTTTTCCATTGGTCCACATGTCTTGTTTTGTGTGAGTACCAGGCTGTTTTGAAGATAACTGTGTTGTAAAAAGTCTTGAATAGACAAATTGGTAGAATTTCAGGTTAAAACATGTAAATCTCACTGCTATAGACTAGCAAAGAGATTTAAACACAATGTTTTTACACTGATAAGTAGCACTGGTGGCTTTATCTACAAGGAAATGACTTTCAGAGTCAGAGGCCATGAAGATAACCATACAAAGATAAGGACCATGCATTTGGCCTTTGCAGACATTTTCAGCACGTGTAAATGTTATGGTCAAGTCTGAGAGCTAATTTGGGGGAAGAGTACCTGAAGGGACAAGATATTATGACTTACTACTATGGAAAATAATTGTCATTTAATCTCAGCGCAACAAATAATATTCTATTTTAAACTGTCACTGAATACACAAGTTACACAAATTATAGCCATGTTCTATCAGCACTAATCACCAAGACAACATCCATCAATGTCCTAAATTTCAGACATTTGAAGTAAAACATATCTAACAAGTTTCCCAATTTTGCTGATATTTTTCAAATCTCTCAATATAACCATTTGTCATGACCCACCTGAAAAAAAAACATTCAGAGGGCATCAACAAAGCTCCCTGAGGGTATACCTCTTGTCATACCTAGAATTTGGCACAATTAGTCCTCTACCTAAAAGCCACAGAAGCAGCACAGAACTGTGGGAAAGTAAAATATCCCATTCTCCATTGGCATATTTCAACTTGGCTATTCAGAGAAACCTGCAGACACAGGAATGGTTTTCAAAAGTTGGTCTTCCATATAAATTAGTAAAAGAAGAGTGGATACAGCCACAGGCCTTTGTATCTGATATCTACCCCTCTCCCAGGATCCTACCATGGGAAAACATTGGGAGTGCAACACCTGGTCCAGACTGATTTCTACAAGCTGCTGTTGATATGGTTAGGTAGGTAGGTAGCTAGGTAGGAAGAAACAAGGAGCTGAGAGACTACCAGCAAGAGTAGTGAGGCCCTGAACCGCCTAAAACTGCACTCCCTTCCTGGCTGATCCAACATGGATGCAGTCTCAGTGTTCCCATTCCCCATCATGCACTTGAGCCTCACTTCTCATGCAGGAGACACTGTGATGACCATGTGTATGGGGACACTACCACACCTTCCTAGAGGTCACCACATGCTGAAATCCTGCTAGAACTCCATACTCTTTGTATACTGAACTAGGGTATCATCCCTCTATACTATAAAGTGACCACTCTATCTTTGAGAGGGAAACAATTGTCCTTGCTTTCTCATGGAAAGAGGTTACCCACATTCACATCTGAATGTGTACTTATTTCTTTAAGTGTATCTTCCCTTCCTGCACTTCTGTGTCTCTGCCTTGAATTCTTTTCTATGTGGGTGACAAGAACTTGCAATAAAGCCTGCCAGGGACCCCATTTCTCACAACACTGTTACCTGGGAGGCCTCATTTACATAACAAGACAACCCTTGCTTGCTGTGCACATCTCCTCCAATATTCCACAGCCCACAAACACTTCTTTCCACCTAGGAACTCAAGTACCTGTATCCTTTAATAAAGCTCCCTATGTAAGGAGCATCAATCTTACCCCTACTGTCTGTTTATTTTTTCATCTACTTGAAAGATAGAGAGAGAAACAGAGTGGGGAAGAGAGATCTTCTATCTGCTGGTTCACTCCCCATATGCCTACAAACAGCCGGGATGGGGTCAGACTTATGTCTGTAGCCAGGAACTCCATCCAGGTCTACCACATGGATGGCAAGAGCCTTGTACCCCTGTGTCGTAAGCACATAATAAAACTTGCAGGGGCCAGTGCTGTGGCACAGTGGGTAAAGCCATGGCCTGCAGTGCCAGCATCCCATATGGGTGCCAGTTTGATTCCCAGCTGCTCCACTTCCCATCCAGATCTCTGCTATGGCCTGGGAAAGCAGTAGAGGATGGCCCAACCCCTTGGGCCCCTGCACCTGTATGGAAGACCTAGAAGATACTTATGACTCCTGGCTTCGGACTGGCACAGCTCCAGCCATTGCAGACAACCGGCAGATGGAAGAGCTCTTTCTCTCTGTCTCTCCTTCTTTCTGTTTGTAACTCTGACTTTCAAATAAATAAATCTTTAAAAAAAAAAAAACTTGTATGTCCTTTTTCTTGTTACCTGTATATTGTCAGTTTATTTCATAGATTCAAACCTTCAGAGGGGAAATGAGAAAATTTGAACCTTCCTTAACTCAACTATTTTAAATACAAAGAATTCTCCATCTAGCAAGAACATGCTAGACTTGGAGATAGGAGCTCTGAACTAGTAAAATGGAGAGATTTTGGTATGAGCCCTGGCATGTAGAATTCAAAAAGGTAATAACACGGAGTAAGAACTCTGGTTAAGAGTTAAGGCCTATTCTAGACAACCTAAGTTAGCAGATTTTGGAAACACCTTGGGTTTCTGACAGATCCACAGTAATAAAGTATAAAACTGAGACTAAAAAGGATACAGCAGTATGTGTTATGGAATATAAATTTTTAGAAGTCGCCACTCTGTTCTAAAATATAAAAATCTGAACGTATCATAAAACCAACAACCCTTCAACAAAAAGAATAGAGGGTAAACCACTGGCCCCAACTGGAGAGAGCCACAGAACCACAATTCACTCAAAGAGAAACCTAGTGGCAGAAACAGAGCCAAGGCTTGGATTTTTAAAAACTGAAGTGTATTTGAAAACTGCTAGGGGGACTAGCATTGTGGTATTGCAGGTAAAGCCACTGCCTGCAAGGATGGCATCTCCTAAGGACACCAGTTCCTGTCACAGCTGCTCCACTTCTGATTCAGTTCCCTGCTAATGGACTGGGAAAAGCAGCAGAGGATGACTGGCTCAAGTGCTTGGGCCCCTGCCACCCACATGGGAGACCCGGATGACGATCCTGGCTCCTGCCTTCAAGCTGACCCAGCCAGGGCCGTTGCACTCATCTAGGGAGTGAACCAATGGATTGAAGATCTCTCTCCTTCTCTCCTTCTCTGTGTAACTCTGATTTTCAAATAAGTAAATAAATATTTTAAAAGAGAAATAGGAAAAAAAAATGAAAAATTCTAGAAGCTTAGTATGGTCAAGTCTGAGAGTTAACAATTCACAAGAGACCAAATTACTGGGGGAGTCTCCATTCTATTATGTTTTATCTACCAGAGCTCTACAAGGTCCTAACAGAAAGTTCAGAAGAAAAATTACCTGAAGCACTTGGCAGTGTGGAAAGTAACCATTTGGAAATATACCAGAGCAGTCTGTTTTTAACAAGGTTTGCCCTCAGAAGGATCTATTTTACCAAAGCCTAACCTCCTGGGGTTTTGTCAGTCTAACTTTCCTAAGAGAAGGGATACACCCAATTCCAGCCCCCTGCCAACTACCCTTCCTCATTTATAGGGAAGAAAAAACGAGAAACACTGGGGAAGTTAGCAGTCCAGGGACACACAGACTCATTAAAAGACTGAAACCAGGCCGGCGCCATGGCTCACTAGGCTAATCCTCTGCCTTGAGGCGCCGGCACACCAGGTTCTAGTCCTGGTCGGGGCGCCGGATTCTGTCCCGGTTGCCCCTCTTCCAGGCCAGCTCTCTGCTGTGACCAGGGAAGGCAGTGGAGGATGGCCCAAGTGCTTGGGCCCTGCACCCCATGGGAGACCAGGAGAAGCACCTGGCTCCTGCCATCGGATCAGCGCGGTGTGCCAGCCGCAGCGCGCCAGCCGCGGTGGCCATTGGAGGGTGAACCAATAGCAAAGGAAGACCTTTCTCTCTGTCTCTCTCTCTCTCACTGTCCACTCTGCCTGTCAAAAAAAAAAAAAAAACACAACAACAAAAAAAAGACTGAAACCTAATCACAGTATTAATACAATGCTTCTCTCCACCCACACCTTTTACTATCACATTATTAAGAACCACTTACTAAAGTTCTATTATAAGTACTCAGTGCCCACCTTTGAAGGAAAAATTACAAGACACGCTAAAAGGCTAAAAACATGGTTTAAAGACACTAAAGTAGCATCAGCTTTTTTAGAGTCAGATATGGCAAGAATGTTGGAATTATAGAAGGAATTTTTAAAACTATGATTAATATGCTAAGAGTTTTAATTGAAAGAGTAGACAACATGCAAGAACAAATGGATATTGTCAACAAAGAGATGGAAATCCTAAAAATGAATAAAAAATGTTAGAAATAAAACATTTCTAACAGGAATAAAAGAATAAAGACAGGAATGAAGAATGCCTTAGATGAATTTATTAAAAGACTGGACACTGCTGAATAAAGTCTCTGAGTTTCAGGACTGATAACAGAAACTCCCAAAACTGAAAGGCAAAGAGAAAAGAGACTGAGAAGAAAACAGAACATCCAGGAATAAAGGGATAACTAACGAAAGGCATAATATAGAAGAAAAAAGGAGTATCAGAAGAAAGCAAGCAACAGAGGAATATCTGAAACACTCGTGACTGAGAATCTCCCCAAATTGTCAGACACCAAACTACAGATCCAAGAAGCTCAGAGAACACTACTCAAGATATTGACAAAAAAATTTACCTGGGCATATCATTTTCAAACCAAAGAAAATGAAGACTCAAAAAAATTGAAAAAAAAAAAAAAGATAACAATACCTTTCCTATAGAGAAGCAACATAAAAATTATATCAGACTTCTCAGATTACATGCAAGCCAAAACAGAGTGAAACATTTAAAGTTTTGAGGAGATAAAAACACCACCCTAGACTTCTAGAACGTGTAAAATTTTCTTTCAGAAGTGTATGAGGAATAAAGACTTCTCCGACAAACAAAAATGGAAGAAATTTGTTGCCAGTAGACCTGCCTTACAAGAAATAAGAAAAGAAGCTTTGCAGAAATAAGCAAAATGATACAGGTCAGAAACTTGGATCTACTTAAAAAAAGAACAAACCGTGAAGAAAGAATAATGAAGGTAAAATAAGAAATTCTACATTTCTTAAGTGAGGTAACAATAACAGACTGTGCAAAGTAAGAGCAATAAATAATATAGCTTAAGCCGGCGCCGTGGCTCAATAGGCTAATCCTCCACCTTGCGGCGCCGGCACACCGGGTTCTAGTCCCGGTTGGGGCGCCGGATTCTGTCCCGGTTGCCCCTCTTCCAGGCCAGCTCTCTGCTATGGCCAGGGAGTGCAGTGGAGGATGGCCCAGGTGCTTGGGCCCTGCACCCCATGGGAGACCAGGAAAAGCACCTGGATCCTGGCTCCTGCCAGGATCAGCGCGGTGCGCCGGCTGCAGCGGCGGCCATTGGAGGGTGAACCAGCGGCAAAGGAAGACCTTTCTCTCTGTCTCTCTCTCTCACTGTCCACTCTGCCTGTCAAAAAAAAAATAAATAAATAAATAAATAAATAATATAGCTTATCATGTACACCTGTGCATATACATGTACGTAAGTGAAATGAATGACAGCACCAATACTAGGAACAGGAGGGCTGGGACCTATGTGTATTTGCAGCAGGTGAAGCCACCACCTGCAATGCCAGCACCCCATATTGGAATGCCAGTTAAAGTTCCTGCTGCCCTACTTCTGACCCAGCTCCCAGCTAATGTGCCTGGGGGCTTACATCCCTCTCATCCACTTAGGAGAAACAGATGAAGCTCCTGTTTCTTGGCTTCAACCTGGCCCATCTCTGGCCATTGTAGCCATTTGGGAAGTAAAAAAGCAGATGGAAGATCTATCTCTATCTCCCTCTGATTTTCCCTTTCTCTATCACCCTCCTTTCAAATTAATAAAATCTTTTTTTAAGGGGATAGGAGGGGGAAATTAGGAGTATTTTCACAAAAACTCACATGACCCTATGGTAGTGAAGCAACGTGCTATTACTTGAAAGTGGATTTGATTAATTCAAAATGTCCTGCAAATTCTAGGGTAACCATTTTAAAACATAAAAAAAAAGTATCTAAGACATGTTAAGGAAGAAGAGAAAATGAAATAATTTAAAACACATAATTAAAACTACAAAAAGGAGAGAAAGTATGAAAGACAGAAATATAAGCAAGAACAAAAAACAAATAGAAAATATGAGATATAATCTAATTAGAGTTAACCAGAGTTTAGAGGAGAGTATGAAATGAACAGGCAGAGCACAGAGGATTTTTAGGACTGTTAAAAACTCTGTACGACACTGTAGTGATAGATATATGGTATATACATATATATATATTAATATCAACATAAATCTTCTAAACCTGAAGAATACAGAACAAAGAGTAAACCCTAAAATAATCTATGAACTTTGAGAATAACAAGGTATAAATGAAGACTTACCAATATCAAAAACGTATCAAGACGGTGGGGGATGTTGACTATGGAAGAGGTTACACAAAGATTATATAGGAAATTTCTGTATCTTCCTCTCAATTTTGTTATGAACCCATAGGTGCTCTTTAGGGCACAGCAAGTTAAAGCTCTGGCCTGAAGCGCTGGCATCCCATCTGGGCGCCGGCTCTAGTCCCGGCTGCTCCTCTTCTGATCCGGCTCTCTGCTATGGCCTGGGAAAGCAGTATAAGATGGCCAAGTCCTAGGGCCCCTGCACCCATGTGGAAGACCCTGAAGAAGCTCCTGGCTCCTGGCTTCGGATCAGCGTAGCTCTGGCCATTGTGGCTATCTGGGGAGTGAACCAGCAGATGGAAGACATCTCTCTCTGTCTCTACCTCTCTAACTCTTTCAAATAAATAAAAATAAATCTTTAAAACTAAATAAAATAAAATGTAGTCTTTAAAAAAGGAAGTCAATGGAACACTCACAAAACATATACAAAATTTCAACTCCAAATGACTTGAATAGGCACTAAAACTGTAACTTAAGACAGAGAACTAAAATGAGCGAGAAAGGAAGAACTTAAAGACAATCCTTCAGAATTGTTAAAGCAAAAGTAAAATTACCATTATTAACTAAAAAGAAAACCTGGAAATAATCACTTCAAATATGGCAGACTTCAGTGAAAGTTAGGAAAGAGAAAGACACAAATAATTATAAAGGAGAAAATAGTCCAAGAAGACAAAGTAATTCTTAATGTGATGCACCTGACAACAGACTAGCGGAACATGTAAACCAAAATGGAGAAAACGGCAAAGGAAAATAAAACCAAAAATGAATCCTCTAGGCCAGGGGCTAGCACCGTGATGCAGAGGGTTAAGCCTCCAATTGTGACACTAGCACAGGTTCAAGTCCCCCTGCTCCAAATATAATCCAAGTCCCTGCTAATGCTCCAGGGAAAGCATAGGTAAATGGCCCAAGTACTTGGGGCCTGCCACACATACGGGAGACCTGGACAGAATGCCGGGTTCCTGGCTTCAGCCTGGACCAACCGTGGCTGTTGCAGCTATTTGGGGAGTCAACCAGCAGATGGAAGATTTTTCTCCCTGTCTCTCCCATTTTCTGTCACTGCCTTTCAAAAAAATAAAATAAATTTTAAAAAACCACCTTTACAAAAAATAAATCTTTTATTATAGTTGGAGACTTTAATATCCTATCAGAAATGGAGAGATCTCACAGGCAGAAAATCAGTAAGAATACAGTTGAACTTAAAATCACATTAATCAAGTGGATATCACAGTCATCTATTGATTATATCACATTCCACAACAGCATAATACACATTCTTCTCAAACTGATCTGGAACACTCACCAAGATAAACTACATTCTGGGTCATAAAACACACCTTCCCAAATGTCAAAGAACAGAAATTATACAATGTCTGCTCTCAAACCAAAACAGAATGAAACTAGAAATAGTAACAGCAAGATCACTGGAAAAATCCCAAAATATTTGGAGATTAAACAACACACATCTAACTAACACATGGGTCAAAGATGAAACCTAAAGACAAATTTTAAAATAGTTTGAATGAAATGAAAATATATAACATAAAAATTTATGGGATGCAGCACTACTTAAGAGGGTAATTTTGAATGTAATACTAAATGTGATTCTTTGGATGCCATTCATTTCTGAGTTTTTCATTGCTACTGCTCAGAAATACAATTTGTTTTCACAGGTTGATTTTATATCCTGGGACTCAGCTGAAATAGCTTATTAATTCAGTTTTTGTGGATTTTGGAGGTTTTCCTTTACATGAAAGAATATCATCTGCAAATAGAGATCGTTTTACTTATTGCTTTCCAATTTGGAAATATTTTACTTCTTTTCTTGCCAAATGGCTCTTGTTAAAACTTCCAGTACAATGTAGAACAGAAGGACCAAAAGCAAGCAATTTTGTCTTGTTCCTAATCTTAGAGGGAAAGATTTCCACCTTTCCCCACTGAATATGTCAAGTATGGTTTGTCACATATGGTCTTTATTATGCTGAAGTAATATTACCCTATTCCTAGCCTGTTGGTTATATTTCCTTATTATGAAATCATGCAGGATTTCATTTTGTTAATGTGGCAAATTACACTGAGTGATTTTTATATTCTGAACCACCCTTGTATTCCTGACAAAAATCACACCTGGTGATGGTATTTAATCCTTTCACTATGCTACTGAATTCAGTTTGCTACATTTTGTTGGAGACTTTTGTCCACTCATTAAAAAAGTATTAAATTTCTCTATATTTGTATACTTTCCAGTTGTCTTTGTTATCAATTTATAAACTCACTTTAAAGTAAGATATTCTGCATGATTTTATTTTTTCTAATTTATTAAAACTAGCTCTGTGATCAAACCTGTGGTCTGTTCATGAGAATGTTCCACGTGCACCTGTGAAAAACATATTCTTCTGCTGTTGTCTATTGTATATGTTGGTGTGATATAATTGGTTCACAGCACTGTTCAAGCTCTCTCTTTATTGATCAACTATCTGGCTGTTCTATCCTCACTGGAAGTGAATTTTCAAGTCTCCAACTATTAATGTACTATTTAATTCTCCCTACAAGTCTTTCAATTTTTGCTACATATATTTATTAGGCATCTTTTTCTTAAGTGCATATATGATTAAAGTTGTATTTTCAAGGTAGACTGAACTTTTTGCCAACACATAATGACTCTGTCTTTTGCAACTCCTTTGGACTTAAAATCTATTTTGTCTAGTAATAAAATAAGCACATTAGCTCTCCTTTGGTTACTACTGGTATGGAATATTTTTTGTTATCCCTGCATATTCAACCTCTATGAGGCTACCTTTACTAGCATTCTTTTATTCTTATATGGCTTTGAGTTACTATCTAGTGTCTTTTTATTTCAGCCTGAAGTACTTTCTTCAGTATTTCAGGTTGGACAAGCTTCATACTTATAAAAATCCCTTAGCTTTTGCTTTTCTGGGACTTTTTTTTTTTTTTTTTAAAGAATGATTTATTTGAAAGGCAGAGTTACAGAGAGAGGGAGGAGAGACAGAGCAACAGAGAATTCTTCCATCCACTGGTTCACTCCCCAAATGGCCGGAGATGCGTCAGACAAAAGCCAGGAGCCAGGAGCTTCTTCCAGGTCTCCCTCTTTAGCACAGGAACCTAGGAACTTCGATCATCTTCTGCTGCTTTCCCAGGCACATTAACAAGGAGCAGGATGGAAACTGGAGCAGCCAGGACTCGAATCAGCACCCTTATGGGATGCTGGCACTACAGGCAGTGGCTTTACCTGCTACATCACAACACCATCCCTATCAGGGACCACAACATGGCCTCCTGAATTCTGTTAAAGTCCTAGATTTCAGAGACCACTGCATGGCCTGAATTAAGATGGAAGGCATGCCTGGCCAGACTGCAAAGGTGACTGGTCAAGGTAAGTTAATGGCAAAGGTCATTTGACAAGATGCTGAAGCAGTTAAGGAAATGCTGTGGAACAGGTAAACAGCAAATGGGACGGTCGCCCCAGTTAATAATTAGTTCTCCTCAAGACCCCTCCACATTGTGATTGTTCTCTTAATCTTAGCTTCCAAGCAAACAAGTCCTTCCTATAAACAGCAAAACTCCCCATTGTTTCTTGTTTCACTGTTTAAACTCCCTCATCATGAAATCCTGTTCTCGCAAAACTGCACATTGATTAACCGATCACGTCACCATTGATAATAAATGCTTGGAGTAAACAGACATCTGGGCCTCTGCTCCCGCCTCCACCTTTGGCAGTAGACAGAGTGTACCCTGGTTTCCCCACATTAAAATCTTTAACCCGAGTCTGTTTCCTTAATCTCTATGAGCCGTCCCTCTTTCTGGTTAACCTGACACCCTGCCGCACTGGACTCAGCACAGCCCCATATGGGAATATCTTAATATCTCTCAATTCTGGAATAACAGTCTTGAGATGAATATAATTTTTCCTATTTTTTCTTCTTCTGATGCTGTACTTATAACCAGTTCACTGCTTTCTGGTTTCCATGGTTTCTAATGAGGAGTCAGTTCTTAATTTCATTGAGAAACCTTTGTATGTATGGAAAGTTACTTATCTGTTGCTGCTTTCAAAACTTCCTATCTTTGGCTTTTGAAAAGTAGACTGCAATTTGTTGCTCTGTAGATCTCTTTAAATTATCTAATTTACATTAAATAAATTTCTTGGGTGTATAGATTCACATCTTTCATTAAATTTGAGAAGTTCTGGCCACTATTTCTAGCAACTAAGTTCTTTCTCTTCTAGAAATAGTGTAACATAAGTATTGTCCTGCTTGATAAATTTTTTCACTGATTTTTCTCTTTTTATGTTCACATTTGCTCTTAAATCCTTCTAACACAATTTTTATTTCAATTATTGTACTTCTCAGCTCAAGAATTTCCATTTTTTATTTATTTGAAAGGCAGAGTTGCACAGAGAGAAGGGGAGAAAGAGAGAAACTTGCATTCGCTAGATTACTCCCCAAAGAGCCACAACAGCTGAGGCTGGGCTAGGCTAAAGCCAGGAGCCAGGAGCATCTGCCAGGTCTTGACATGGTTGGCAGGGGCCCAAGCACTTGGGCCTTCTTCCACTGCTTTCCCAGGCACATTAGCAAGAATTTGGATTGGAAGTGGAGTAGCTGGGATTCAAATCAGCATTCATATGGGATTTTAGCATTGCAGCCTGCAACTTAACACACTGTACCATAAGGCAGCCCTAACATATGGTTCTTTTTATAATAACGGCTCTTTACTGGTATTCACATTTTGTTCAACCATCATTTTCCTCATTTCCTTTAGCTCTCTGTCTACTGTTTCCTTTACGTCTTTCAGTGTATTTAAGATAATTGATTTAAAGTCATTTTATAATGGGCCATTCAATGCCCAGGCTTCCTCGAGTGTGTATTCTGTAACACCTGCTTCTTCGGTGTCTTACAATTTTTGTTGTTGTTGAAAACTAAAGGCTAGGATGTTATGATACAGTACCAATGTGCTTACTCAGGAAATTATATTCTCCCCACTTCACAAAGGTTTGATGTTTTTAATTACTCAAAGCTTAACTTACGTGCAGCAGTCTTTTGATAGAGATTTCCTTGAATGCCAAAAGTTTGAAAATATAACTAACTAAAACAAGTAACAAAAATACTTCTCTTAGTCTTTGCAGACTCACTCCGGGATGAGGTATTCCTTGAATACTTAGCCATGTCATTTACAACTCCTCCTTGATCCTCACTTCTTGCATGTACTGAGCCTACAGAGCAGCCAGAAATGAAAATGTATAGTCTTCTTGGGTCTCTCCTGAGCATGTGTCCTTCCCTGGGCAAGCATGTTGCTTTCTAAATTCTCTATATACACTGGCATTCTGATTGCGTTAATTTACCAAACTTTCTCCCAAGATCTTTTTCCAGGCCTCAGGAATTCTATTCTATGCCTCACCACACATAACATTTTGCCCAAAGTTTTTTTTCATTGGCCTTGTAGTATCCAACTGTGTCCACTGTTTTCCCCCCTGTTCTAAATAAGGCAAAACAGATACATGAATACATGTCTCAACCCTTCAAGTAAGCTCCCACACAGAACCAACAAACACAACAATGTTCAAATAAGGTTTGCTCTCTTTCCTCTGGAATTAGGAACCTGGGCTCAACACTGAGAACGGTGCAGCTATCTTCAAGACTGTTGCCATGCTAGGGAGAGCGTAGGCTAGTGAAAAAGTGATGAAGTATTCTGCCATTTTTTAGTTGGCCTTTTCTTGGTTCAGAAGTCACTTGGTTGCTGTAAGGCCCTGACTGCTGTGGTGGGCATTTGGCACAGCATAGAAGATGCTTTTTAGAATGCCTACATCTCACACCAGCGCCTGGGTTTGCAATGTGTCTCTATTTACAACCTAGGTTCTTGCTAACATGCATACAGAGAGACAGCAGTGATGGTTCAAATACTTGGATCCCTTCCACCCATGAGAAGGAGACCTGGATTGAGTTTCAGGCTCCTGTCTTCAACCTGGCCCAGCTCCATCTACTGTGGGCATTTGAGAAGTGAATTAGCAGATGAGAGATATTTATCTTTCTTTGTGTTTGTCAATTTTTACTGACGGAGGAGGAAAACAAGCAAAACTCTATAATTTGATCTATAGAATCAACAATCCAGTCAATTGCTGAGTTAATAAATTCAATGGAAAAAGTTCCAACAAAAATGATCAATTATGAGTAGTTCTATCCTGGGTTTTTTAAGTCTATCACATATTTTAAAGTTGTTAGTTTACTAAAACTATAATATTCTTCATGGCAGGTTTTACCAAATATCGCTGGGTCATGAAATTAATTTAGTGAGTGGATCAAGGCCAACATGTATTTATTTAATGCAAGGATATATTTTGGTCCATATAACTTTATTTCTACTATATCAAGTTTTATTTCTCTTTCTATTATGCCCATAACACTATTCCATCAGAAGAAAAAGTCTAAAATAGGACACACAACCTCTTACAGCAAAGTCTTTTTTTTTTACACTGGAATTCTTTTTTTTTTTTCTTTGACAGGCAGAGTGGATAGTGGGAGAGAGAGAGAGACAGAGAGCAAGGTCTTCCTTTTTGCCATTGGTTCACCTTCCAATGGCCGCCACGGCCGGCGCACTGCGGCCGGCGCACCACGCTGATCCGAAGGCAGGAGCCAGGTGCTTCTCCTGGTCTCTCATGGGGTGCAGGGCCCAAGCACTTGGGCCATCCTCCACTACACTCCCTGGCCACAGCAGAGAGCTGGGCTGGAAGAGGGGCAACCAGGACAGAATCTGGCGCCCCGACCGGGACTAGAACCCGGGGTGCTGGCGCCGCAAGGCGGAGGATTAGCCTAGTGAGCAGCGGCACCGGCAAAGTCTTAAACACAGTAAATCATTTCTGTTAATACTGTAGTCAGATTCTCACATAATTACTAAGGTGGCAGGGATAGATTGTGACATTACTTCTATCAAGATACTATCTCATAAATAACTAATTCATAATTCAGAAACCATGAAAATTTGAAGCAAATATATAATCTAAATAAGGTGTCAGGCTCCAAACTACATAACTACTATCAACGTTGAAAATTTCACAATACTTTATTTGGACACTAAGTTTTGCTACTTGAAGAACTTTCTATGTTCCTAGTATTTCAACAATAAGTATGATTGTATTCTGTTTCATAAGTATTACAAGAAACAGTCTCAGCAGTCTGTCAGATTTAACTATGTAACAGATTTAATGCAGTTTTTAATAAAGAAATCTTTCAAAAATGTTTCATTGTTAGAGGTGGGTTGGGATGCCAACATCCCGTGTCATTATGCCAAGGTTGAAGTCCTGGCTTCATTCCCAATTCCAGCTTCCAGCTAATGCATACCCTGGGAGGCAGCAGGTGATTGCTCAAGTAGTTGGGTCCCTGCCACAGGTGAGAAACACTGAGTTCCAGCCAATCAGCTTTGCAACAGTTTGGATTATCTGAGGACTGAACTGGCAGTTGGGAGCTCTCTACCTGTCTCTTTCTCTGTCTCTCTACTTCTCAAATTCATTCATTCGTTAAAAACAAAAAAGAATAAAAAAAAAAATCTGCTCAGAAAAAAATATGTAAAAATTCCACTGAACATTTTTTAAAGTTTCACTGTTAAGTATAAACTGCTGAGAAATTTCTATCAAAATAATTAAAAGTATGCTACAGCCATAAAATGTTAATTTTCTCATAGATTAATTTAACAGATTTGAGAACTTTATATAATGTTTTGCTAGTGAATAATGCTGTATATTACAGAAATCAATTAGTAAAACTATTAACTAACACTGTTACTGCACAATTTGCCTTTGCAGATGAAATTTGCTCCCCCTTATGAATTGTTAACATTCTTAAAACATACACTGAATTGACAAAATCCAGTACTCACTATTTAGGATACAATCCTCTAAAGTTCTTCTAATACTGGACTTTCAGTTAATTCATGTGTAACGTTAAACGACCTTCTTTCCTTGAGTGAATAATCCACTCTGAGCTGTAAAGTCTCAAGTGCCATTTCTGAAGGAAGTATTTATAATTGAAGTACTGTGCCAAATAGATTTAATTTTCACTCTTTTTCTTAATTTTATACTCTTTAATTTGGACTTGCATTGATGCCTTAATACATTTGGATTTGCTTTTGCTTTGTTTTAGGAGGCAAAGAGACAGAGGGAGACAGATGAAGACAAAGAGACAGAGCTCATGCCCACCTATGGGCTCATTTCCCAAAAGGCTAGGGTAGGGCTAAGCCAGATCAAAACCCGGGAGCCAAGAGCTCCACCCAGTCTGGTGGCAGGGACCTGACTAAGTCAGCCATCACTTGTTGCCTTCCAGAGTCTGCCTTAGTAGGAAACTGTTTTCAGGAGACAAAGCTAGGTATTGAGCCCAGGTGCTTTTGGCAGGCGACCTAAGCATCTTAACCACCATAGGCTTAAGTCTCATTTAGATGTTTTAAAGTATGTAAGTATGTCATCTAGTAACATAAAAGGGAAATTAAAAGTTAATTTTTAAAACCTCATGTTTAATCCTCCACCTTGCGGTGCCGGCACACCGGGTTCTAGTCCCGGTCGGGGCGCCGGATTCTGTCCCAGTTGCCCCTCTTCCAGCCCAGCTCTCTGCTGTGGCCAGGGAGTGCAGTGGAGGATGGCCCAAGTGCTTGGGCCCTGCACCCCATGGGAGACCAGGATAAGTATCTGGCTCCTGCCATCGGATCAGTGCGATGCGCTGGCCGCAGCGCACCGGCCACGGCGGCCATTGGAGGGTGAACCAACGGCAAAGGAAGACCTTTCTCTCTGTCTCTCTCACTCTCCACTCTGCCTGTCAAAAAAAAAAAACAACTCATGTTGACCCAAACTGCATACTATTATCTAAAACAAAACTAGGTATAAAACTAAGTAACAGAAACATAAATTAATAAAATCATTGGTCTCAGAAGTTTAATGCAAAAATTGACAGTTAATTTACAGATCACACATGGCACTGTAGTTCTCCAATGCAAATACATATTCACTGATAGATAAAAAAGATAACTCACTTTGGTTTCCAAGCATTATTTTTAACGAAGAACCTTTTCAAATGTTGCTATAAGAAAGCATCTTAAGTTAATTTCAGTAAAAGTAGTTCACAGATGTGAAAATTTACCTGTTTGAGTCCTTCATCAGTAAGTTTGTCCTGATTACCTACATGGACTTTCTGGAGTAAAGGACAGTGAGAGGCAACCGCAATAATGGACGTGTCAGAAAGCTGTTTACACCTGTAGGCTGTATACCTAAGAAGTCCAGGACACTTAAATGCTAAAACACATACTCCAGTATCAGACATACTGCGACAATCAGAAATGTTGATTTCAATTATATTCTGACTTCTTGATGCAATTTTTTCCAATAATTCATCAGTGACCTATGAAAGAAAAAGCAATAAATTGACTTTTGCTAAAAATCGAACTTAATTTCTATTCTTCCATTAAATTCTATCCTACACATAACAGATTACATCATGGAAAACACAATCAAAAGAAAACTTTTCTTATCATTAAAGCATAATAAGAATTATCATATAATAAAAAATGTATTTGGTCTTTGTCCCAAATTCCTGGCACAGAGTTCCTAAAACCCTCAAAATTTCCGGAGTGTGTCTTTTATTATAATTCATAACAAGCCCCTCTAACCACACTGGGGTTTGTACAAATGAGGTGACTCAGAGGGGGGCACCCAGGAAAGTCTCAGAATGGGGGCTGGCTACTTGAAAGACTAACTGGGGCTAAGAAGGTAGTAACTTTGCTTCTACCTCCAACCTCCAGGGAGAAGAATGGAGCTGCAGATTGGGATAAAAATTCTAAAACAGGAGATTCTTGAAAGAGAGCCTCTTGCTTGGTAAAAACATGAAAGTGCTGGGACAACAGGCACCCCTATACCTTACCCTACGCATCTTTTCTAGTTGTCTGGTCCTGATTTTGTCTTTTATAATAAGCCAGTAAATATAAATGTTTTCTGAGTTCTATGATTAGCTGTAGTTAATTATTGAAAGTGAGGAGGCAATTGGGATAATTTATAACCGGTGAGTCAGAAGTATAGGTGGCTCCTGGGACTTGAAACTGGCATTTGAAGTGGGGCCAACCTTGTGGGACTAAGCCTGGTAGGGTCTGCACTAACCCTGGGAGTTAGTGTCAGAATTCAGCTGAATTTTAGACATCCAGCTAGAATCAGAGAATTTGTTGTTAGTGTAGAAAAACTCTTCATTTTTGGTGTCAGAAAAAAACAGGGAAGAATATATGTCCTAGTTTTCATTAAAAAGCATAAAAAATCTACCAGCACTGGGAAGCTCACTTTAACAAATGTTCAAACTCACCAAAAAGTCACTACAAACAAAACCAGACTGGGATTTTAAATGTTTTGTTCTCTATTTTTAACCCAGCAAATCTTCTACACCAGTCATTATGGTGTATGAATACAGACAAGTTATACTTTATATCAGATGATGCTACTTATATAAATTTTAATTATCTCACTAATTCTATCAGAATATTACCTTACATGTAGTTCATAGTCTAAAAAATATATAATTTTGCATTTCAAAACATCAATTACCATACAAAAATGTCCATGGCAAGAAACTATGCTCAAAAAACTCAATGCTAAATATAAGTAACCATAAAATTTATGTGACAAAAAACTCACATGGCCATTTGAGTTCAAAGAAAAGAAAAATCACCCTCTACCTACTCCTTGCCCAACTACCACCTTTAAAAAAAGGAAAATACAGTTAATGCTGCTCAAATCCTGTAAGTAAAAAATAATGGAAAGAGAAAATTTACATGAAATTTAGAATGGAAGAAGCAAAGAACTAGAATGTCGTGCAACACTAGGAAGAGCCAAAGATGAAAATATCTTTGTTCATGCTTGCTGGAAGCAGCACAAATACAGACATTCCCTGAAAAGCTAAAATTCTGACATATCTGTTCTTTACTTCTTCATCTCTACACCTTACTGTCAGTGGAGTGGGAAAGCTAGTCTTAAGTTTGCAATAAATAGCTCCAATGCCCATGAGTAATGAAGCAGAGAGCCAATGAATTCCTTTATAAGTAATTTCTCTCCATTCTGGTGGCCACAACTAACTGCTCACCATTCTCCCTGGACACAGATTTCATGACTTCAAACAGGCAAATAACTAATTCTGTAATTGTTTTAACTTTTTATCAATAAGGCAGAAAAACAAGCAGAATACCATATTCACAAACGCTCTGGAACATGCTTAGTTTGTTTAAAAGGATGCTGTGTTTTACACACACTGCCAGTGGTGGGTTAGAGCTGGCTTGTACCAGCTCAGAAGAGGATACATACAGTGTGCATTTCTTTCCAGATCTGCATTCAGAGCGTCACAGGTATAGCTTGAAATCAGACAGGGTGGGATTATTTACATCATAGAAACTGGCACATACTGCAATGAGGGTTTTTTGTAAACCAATTGTTAAACATTTACCAACACACCACTGTTAATATATCACAGGACTTAGAGAAGGCTTACTACATAAATAAAATTCTATTCTTACTAGATATTTTAAACTCTTTTTTTTTTTTTTTTTTTTGACAGGCAGAGTGGACAGTGAGAGAGAGATCTGATGGCAGGAGTCAGGTACTTATCCTGGTCTCCCATGCGGGTGTAGGGCCCAAGGACTTGGGCCATCCTCCACTGCACTCCCTGGCCACAGCAGAGAGCTGGCCTGGAAGAGGGGCAACCAGGACAGAATCTGGCGCCCCGAGCGGGACTAGAACCCTGTGTGCCAGCGCCGCAAGGCGGAGGATTAGCCTAGTGAGCCGCGGCGCAGGCCTTAAACTACTTCTAATGCCAAATATTGATGACCAGGTTTTAAAAGATAAATCCAACAGGCCCAAAAACTGATTGCAATAAACACTATAAACTCTATCTGAATTCATACTACAATATAAATATACTGGGCAGCAAAACAATGGGAAGGGTTAGATAATCTATCAAAAGAAAAGTCAAACTGTTGAAATCTTAATGTATGCTAAACTGATCTTCTGTATATAAAGAGAAACAAAAATGAATCTTGATGTGAATGGAAGGGGAGAGGGAGTGGGAAAGGGGAGGGTTGCAGGTGGGAGGGATGTTATGGGGGGGGAAGTCATAATTCATAAGCTGTACTTTGGAAATTTATATTCATTAAATAAAATTTAAAAAAATAAAAAAATAATAATCTTAGACCATTATACTCCTATTTCTTAATAAAACAGAGTAACAGCATTTATACAGAGGGTTGCTGGGAGGATCAAATAAATATGCATAAATCCTTAAAACAGTACATAGCACAAAGTCAGTGCTCTATGTTTGCCTAACCTTCTACTATTAAACTGTTATTCTACTATTTGTAATATGCTCTCTCCCCAAAAGGAAAAGTTTAGTAACTTTTTAAAAGGTGATTTTAAAAGAGGGAAAACAAAAAGGACTAAAGCAGATGAAAAATACAAAATTATCAACCTACACTAAAAACTATCTTGTTCACCATGAGAATCTAGTTTTAACTTGATTTTACATATACATAAAAAATTAATAAAGCACAAAACTGAACATTAAACTCATCTGAACTATCCTGAAAAACAATACAGAAGAGATTTTCCTAGGGAAATAAATATTTTTTTATTAGGTCAAATTGAGTGTTTCTTAGAATTAAAGCCCATACCTGCTGACGACTACTAAGATCCAGCTGCTTCCAGAACTGGAAATCTAAACAAAGGTCCCGCCAATACTTGCAAACCAATGATGCAGAAAGGCAACGCTCATCCAGGGACAAATTGGAAAATATCTGTGAATGAAAAAGGAACCATATATGTGCTAAACATTTTCAAAGCATAACATTTTAGAAAATTTAACTTAGCATCTTAAATTTAGGTAGCCATTACCGGAAGTCCTCATTCTATAGACTTCCCTAAAGAGGAAGTAGGGTACTAGAACTAAGAACATGGACTGATGTCATCTTTTGTATAAGAAGAAAAGGAAGGGAATACTAGCATGTATTCTGTATGCTTACTTTTTAAAAAACAAGATGAAGTAAAGTCAAAAAACAAATTCAAAAAAAATGCTTACCTTTAGGGGAAGAGAGAAAACAGTACAAAGGAGATAAGAGATTAAAATGAGATTACTCTCAAGTTTTATAGTTTGACCTTGGAATCATCTCTGTATACATGATTAAAGAAAAAAAAGAACAAAAGTAAATCATAAGAAAGATAATTTACCTCTGATTTCTTCCTAGAAACTCACAACCCTAATCTAACACTGAAATATATACATATATATATATATTGTAAAACATTCTATTAAAATATCTGATCAGGACTCCTCAAAAAATTCAATGACATGAAAAATAAGAAATAACTGAGAATGTTAATTCTTAACTAGATGCTAGAACAGAAAAGGACATTAACAGCAAAACTAATGAAATCCACATAGTAATATATTAATGCTAATGCTAGTTTTGGCAAATGTACCACAGTAATGTAAGATAATAAAATTGATAAAAAAATGCAAAAATAAAATAAGTAAATAAAATGAAATGCAATTAGGTAAAAAATACTGGGTGAAAAGTATGAAAATTCTCTATATTTCTACTTTTTCTATAAACTATTCTACATCAAAACATCATGCTGTACACCACACACCTACTCCACCACACACACATGCAAAACATGCACACAGGGGCCAGCGGTGTGGCATGACTGGTTAAACCACCTCCTGTGATGCTAGCATCCATTACGGGAACCAGTTGGGGTCCTGGTTGCTCACTTCTGATCCAGCTCCCTGCTATTATGCTGGGAAGGCAGTGGAAGATGGCCCAAGTGCTTGTGTCCCTTTCACCCACATGGGAGATGCAGAAGAAGCTCCTAGCTCCTGGCTTTAGCCCAGCTCAGCCCTGGCCATTGTAGTTATCTGGGAAGTGAACCACCAGATGGAAGATCCCTCTCTCTTTCTCTCCCTTTCTCTCTCTGTAACTCTGCCTTCCAAATAAATAGAATAAATCTTTAAAAAACATCCCGGGGCCAGCACCGTGGCCCAGTAGGCTAAGCCTCTGCCTATGGCACTAGCATCCTATATGGGCACCAGTTTGTGTCCTGGCTGTTCCTCTTTAGATCTACTCTCTGCTTATGGCATGGGAAAGCAGTAGTAGATGTCCCAAGTGTTTGGGCCCCTGCACCTGTGTGAGACCCGAAAGAAGTTCTGGCTTCAGAATGGCTCAGCTTTGGTGACTGCCATCATTTGGGGAGTGAACCAGCAGATGGTAGATCTCTGTCTCTCCCTCTCTCTGTTAACACTACCTCTCAGATAAATAAATCTTTAAAAACACACACATATATGAACAAACAATAAAAAATAAAATTATTCTAAAATAAACTATTCTTAAAAGAATTTTTGAAAGTTAAAGCTTAAAAAGTAGAATCAGGGTTAGGACAAATACAGATTTTTTTTTGAGCTATATCAGCAAATACAAAACGTGAGTCCTTCTGAGATCCTGAACTGAACTATTAGAAGATCTGAGACAATCTGATAAGACTGAAGACATAATAGATGTTAGCTGATTTAAAAGAAAGTATTCTTTACTTTTTAGGCTGTGATTATATTGTGGTTATACTGAGGCTATGATCACATTAGTTTTTAAAAGGTATTATCGGGGCCGGCACTGTGGCACAGTGGGTTAATGCCTTGGCCTGAAGTGCTAGCATCCCATATAGGCGCCAGTTTGAGACCCAGCTGCTCCACTTCCTGTCCAGCTCTCTGCTATGGCCAGGGAAAGCAGTAGAAGATGGTCCAAGTCCTTGGGCCCCTGCACCCATGTGGGAGACTGGGAAGAATCTCCTGGCTCCTGACTTTGGATCGGCACAGCTCCGGCCATTGCAACCATCTGGGGAGTGAACCATCGGATGGAAGACCTCTCTCTCTCCTCTCTCCTCCCCCCTCTCTCCTCTCTCCTCTCTGTGTAACTCTTTCAAATAAATAAATAAACCTTTAAAAAAAAGGTATTATCTATTTTAGATATGTACTTTAATTTTTATGGTCAAAATTGATGTCTAAAAGTATGCTTCCAGGTACTTTATTAGAAACAAAACATAGGAAAGATAAAACAGGAAAGGAATAATATTGAAACTACATAAAGGATACAAACGTTCGTTATACTTATTTTCTACTTTAGTTTGTGTATGAAATCATCCAAAACACTAAGAATCTTTTTTTTTATTTGACAGTGAGAGAGACAGAGAGAGGTCTTCCCTCCATTGGTTCACTCCCCAAATGGCCGCTATGGCCGGCGCTGCGCTGATCCAAAGCCAGGAGCCAGGTGCTTCCTCCTGGTCTTCCACGCAGGTGCAGGGGCCCAAGTACTTGGGCCATCCTCCACTGCCCTCCTGGGCCACAGCAGAGAGCTGGACTGGAAGAGGAGCAACCAGAACTAGAACCCGGCGCCCATATGGGATGCCGGCACTGCAGGCAGAGGATTAACCAAGTGAGCCATGGTGCCAGCCCCAACACTAAGAATCTTATAGAACATGTGCCAAATTGTTGTGTTTAAATCATAGCTTTATCATGTATTATCTATGCAATCTGAAGAAAATTATCTAAACTCTATGTACCTAAATTTATTTATCAGTAAAACAGAGAGAATACGGCATTTATCTAATAGGGTTATTGTTGTGAACTAAGAGTAAAGATAGGGGCAGGTGCTATGGCACAGTTTGTTAAGCTACTTAAGACACCTGCATCCCACACCCAAGCACCAGTTTAAGTTCTACCTACTCCACTTCCCATCAAGTTTCCTGCTAATGAATCTGGGAAAGCAGAGGATAATGGCTCAAGTACTTCAGTTCCTGCTACCCACATGATAGACACAGATGGACTTCCTGGATCCTGGCCTAGGACCAGCTTGTTGTAGCTGTTTGGGGAGTAAACCAGTGGATAGAAGCTCTTTCTCTGTGTGTATATGTCTCTCCCTCTCCTCTGTCACTCTGCCTTTCAAATAAATACATAAATCTTTAAATATATGTAAGATTGCAAAGCTTCTACAACTGTGTCTGAAACAAATTAAGTAGTACATAAATGATTCCTTTCATAACTATGACCTAAAATTATTTATAATGGTTAAAAGTAGCAGGCATTTAACTAGAATCTCCAGCATGTTTCAATCTTGAGCCTTGGGAAAACAACCACTCTCCCTTCACAACCACTGTGCTTTCACCTCCAGAGTCTTAGTGAAAAATACGGAATTTGCATAAGAATCACCTAAGGGAATAAGCCCACTATCGCTTCTCACTCCCACTCATTACAACTAAATCCTCTGGACAATATGCTACAAGCAATTTTCTCACTAAAAGCAATTTCCTTGATAATGGATGGATTGTGGAAGGGAGCCAAATTTGAAGAATGAACTTACTGGGGCTTTTTTTTTTTTCTTTTATCCCCTTGCTTGGAATTGTGGGTGACCCTATAGAACTCTACAACCAACCAAAATTTAAGTAAAATTTCATCTTTCTAGACAGAAAACCAAGAAACTGGACTTCTGTAAGACAAAGAATGTGAGATGAGGCTGCGTTTTTTGGTTTTATTTTCTTTCCTTTTTTTCTTTCTCTGTAAAGGATATGTCCCAAATGCTGCTTTAGGAAGCAGAGCTGCAATGTGGCAGTCATGCAGGAACCTAAAACTCCAAAGGTAAAACTATTTTTCTAGCCATAAAAACCAGGGAAGGGAACACAGTGGTCCAAAGAGTGTGCAAGAAATTCCCACTACTTTCTTTCTACCATGAAAGCAGCCCCAGAAATGCAAAACTACACAGCAAATATCAGACAGAAATGCCATCTTTCTGAAGCTAGCACTGTGGTGCAGAGGATTAGGATGCCACTTACAATGATGATACCCCATATCTGAACGCCAGTTTGAGTCCCAACTGCTCTGTCTCCAATCCAGCTCCCTGGGATCATAACCAGGAGAGCAATGGAAGACAGCCAAGTGCCTGGGCTCCTCCATCTACATGGGAGACCAGGATGGAGTTCCTGGCTCCTGATCAACCTGGCATGGGTATTTTGGGAGTGAGCAGTGAATGGAAGATCTCTACTTCCACTGCTCTTTCAAAGTGAATAAATCTTTAGAAAAAAAAATCCATTTTTCTAGCCATTGACAATACATAAATTAATGTGTATGGTTGTTTGAAAATAAAACTTTATTTATAAAAACTATAAGTAAACTTGGCCTGCACAGGGCCATAGTTTGCTGACCCCTGCTTTACAATATAAGCATGTGAAGCTATAAATTTCTTTAAATCACTGCTCCAGCTGATATGTGTTGTTTTCCATTTTAATTCAGTTCAAAATTTTTCCTAATTTTCCTTCTGATGCCTCATTTGATGAATGGGTTATTTTTAAGTGCATGAGGACATCAGTAAAAATAACAGAAGAGGGAATTCCAAAAGTCTGTTCCGGAGGCCAGCATTGTGGCTTACCAGTTTAAACCACAGCTTGTGATGCAGGCATCCCATATGGATGCCAGTTTGTGTCTCAACTGTTCCATTTCCGATCCAGCTTCCTGCTAATGGCCTGGGAAAGCAGTAGAAGAAGGCCCAATTGTTTGGGTCCCTGCACCCAAGTGGGAGACCCAAAAGAAGCTACTGGCTTCATCCTGGCCCAACACTGGCCATTACAGCTGTCTAGGGAATAAACCAGCAGATGGAAGATCCCTCTCTCTCTGTCTCTCCCTCTCTAACTCTGCCTTTCAAATAAATAAACGTCTTACAAAAAGAAAAAAAGCCTGTTCCTTCACAAAAATAAATTGACAAAAACTAGCACAATAAAATGTATGAAAATTTTAGAAAATAATAAAAACTTGACAGGAAAATACTTTGAAAAGCAACTAAGTGCCAGTGTATAAGGAAATCTCTTTCAAATCATACGAATCACTAAAAGCTGACCAAGGGCTTTAGTGACTGCACAGAACAGAAAACAAAGATCTCATGGCGTAAGTTCAAAAGAGTCACCGATAAACAAACAGAAATGACCACAGAAACAACAGTAAGTTCTAGTGAAAGGAAAGAATCTCACTTCTAGACTTGCCACAATATTCACACTGTCCAGTTTAAATACATATAACATACAATAAAACATTTAAAACACATAATAAAACATATAAAACAGGACTTCAAAAGGCTCATGGAAAATTTCCATTATCCTTTAATTCTATTTTCCATGAACTTTCAGAAGCCTCTCATTCATGTATGTATATATAAGACATGCCAACAAACAAGAAAGTATGGACCAATTCAAGAACAAAAGAAATTAATAGAAACTTTCTATAAGAAAACACAGATATTGTACTTACTATTCAAAGATAATAAAACAACAACATATACTCAAAGAACTAAAGGAAACCCTAAGAAACAAGATGTCTCCCCAAAGGGAGAACATTAATAAAAAGTAGAAATTAGTGTGAGCACTGTGGCACAGCAGGTTACACTGCTGCTTGAGACACATCCATCCCCTATCCCAACGCCTGGGATCGAGCCTTCACTCTGCTTCCAACCCAGCTTCCTACTCAGGTGACTGAGAGACAGTAGATGATAGCCAAAGTACTTGCATTCCTGCCACCCTCATGGAAGATTCAGATAGAGTTCCTGGCTCCTGGTAAGCCTGGCACAGCCTTACTTGCTGCAGGTATTTGGGGAGTGAACCAGTGGATGGATGATCAATTGATCTCTCTCCGCCTCTCAAATAAACCTTTAAAAAGGGAGAGAGGGCAAAGATGACCTCCATGTACTGGCTCCTGAGTTATTTCTTCACTATGGACTGAGATCATTTAGCTCAGTCCAAACCAGCGTCAAGTTCAAATTTTTACATATTAAATTATCTTTCAAATAGCCCAAATGCCTGCCCCAGCTAAAACTTTTTAAATTTGGTGACCCATACGAATCAGAAAGATACACACCAAGATACATAATAATCAAATTGTGGAATGTGAAAGACAACAGCAAAAGAAAAGCAACTCCAATTGTAAATGGATTCTCAACAACAACCAATTTCTTCTTGAAAACCAGATAAATAAAGAAAAAAAGATAGGGGCCAGCGCCTTGGCACAGTAGGTTAATCCTCCACCTGTGGCACCAGCATTCCATATGGGCGCCGGTTCCAGTCCTGCCTGCTCCTCTTTCAATCCAGCTCTCTGCTGTGGCCCAGGAAAGCAGTACAAGATAGCCCAAGTCCATGGGCCTCTGCACCCATGTGGGAGACCCGGAAGAAGCTTCTGGCTCCTGGCGTCGGATTGGTGCAGCTCTGGCCGTTGTGGCCAGTTGGGGAGTGACCCATTGATGGAAGACCTCTCTCTCTCTCTGCCTCTCCTCTCTCTGTGTGACTCTGACTTTCAAATAAATAAATAAATCTGTAAAAAATAGAAAAAAAAATGATAAATCAGGGGGATAACATATTCAAAGTGCTGGAAGGAAAATGGTCAACCAATAATTCTATACTTGGCAAATCATCCTTCAAAAAGGAAGAAAAAAATTAAAATACTTACAAAAACATCCAGTAGCTGAATACTGAAACCACATGAAAAATTAAACTACACCAATAAAGGTAGATATTGATATAGGTAAATATAAAAGTCAGTAAAATATGGTTTTGATTTATTAGTCTTCTTTGGTAAAATTTAAAAGATAACTACATAGAATAAATATAAATCTATGTTGACTGGCACAAATATAAAAAGGTATAGTTTGAGAAAATAACAATAAATATAGGAGCAATGTTTTTGGACACCAATGAAACTAAACTATATTGTTATAATTTATGGTATAAATTAAAACCCTCCAGGCACAGCTCTCCAAATTTTTTTGGACCAAAATAAACTCAAACTAACTTTTATAAAAGTCTAAACAGGATCTACTTTAAACAGTAAGAAGGATGAAACATCAGTGTGAAAAGATTCCCCAACAGAGCAAAAGGAATTCTGCTAAAATTGAGCAAGAACAAACGTCAAAATCTGTGGTGAAACCTGACAGGAATGATGAAATCATTAATCCTTTAAACAAAAATTTATGGGGACAATGCTCCAAAGAAATCAGCACTTTACAAATGGATAATTTGTTTTTAGAAGGTACAGGATAAGGTGAGTGTTTGACGCAGCACTTAAAATGCTGCCTGGACACCAGCATCCCATATCTGAGTGCCTAGGCTCAAGTTCCAGCTCTGCTCCATGTTCCAACTTCCTGCCAATGAGCCTCCTGGGAGGCAGCAGGTGACAGTTCAAGAATAGGGTCCCGTAACTCATTTGGGAGATCCACTCAGAGATCTTGGTCCACTGTTTTGACCTAGCCCTACCACAGCCATTGTGGATACCTGAGAAGTAAACCAGTGGATGGGAAGTCTCTCTTTTCTGTATTCCTTGAAGTGTGTGTGTGTGTGTGTGTGTGTGTGTGTGTGACTTCCTTTCAAATTAAATAAATAACAAAATAAAATAAAAAAGAGGGGGCAAACATTGTGGAACAGTGGGTTAAGCTACCACACGGGACAAGTGCATTTCCCATCAGAGTGCCTGGGATTGAGTCTACCTCCACTTCAAATCCAGCTTCCAGAAAAAGATGACCCAAGTACTTAGGTTCCTGCACCCACATGGAAGACCTACATGGAGTTCCTGGCACCTGGTTTCTGTCTGGCCCAGCCACAGCTGTTGCAGCCATTTGGGAGTGAACCGGCAAATGGAAGATGATAGATCTCTCTCTCTTTCAAGTAAATAAACAAATAAATAAAATTTTAAAATAAAAAAGAGCTCTACATCACTCAGCTTTTTAAAAACAAATTAAATAAATTTAAAAAAAAAAAAGACAAGATATACTGAAGGTGAAGCCCATTGCAGCAGACTGTCCACAGCAATTTACAAGGTAAAACTTAATGCTGTTTATACCCCAACTGGAAAAGACTGACAATTAACAGCAGAAATGATAGCTAACACCACAGACATCTCAACTGGTTCAGCTTTCAAATTTTCAATGAAATTTTGTAAATGAAACAAACTTGCTGCTCTATGGATACCAACACTGTTGCACCCAAATGAGCTGCAGACAACAACAGGGTTGCCAACAGAAACTTTGAACAAATGACATCAACATTCTGAGGCATTTCTTCAAAGAACTGTAACAGAAAATGAAACGTGGCTTTACCAGTTGCACAAAGTGATGGCTACCAAGAGGTGAAAGCTGTCAGTCAAAGCCAAAGCAGAATAGTCAAGAGCAAACGTCATGGCACCAATAAGCATTGTTGAGATGCTCAAGATTTTGCTTTTGACTTTCTGGAAGGCCAAAGAACGATAACAATTGCTTATTAAGAAGTTAGCCAAAGCTTTAGCAGGAAAGCTCTCAGGAGAGTGCTTCTCCCCCACAACAACTGCCCTTGAAGTCTGAAGCTGGAAGCTGGAATCAAACCCAGATACTCATATTTGGATGTGGGCAACTTAACCACTGAGCTAAATGCCATCCCCACCCCTCTACCCCCTACTTTTTTAAAGACAGAGAGGCAAAGAGAGACAAATTTTAGAGCTAAGAGGCAAGTAGCTTTATACACTAACGATGAAAAACCAAAATCAAGAAAGCACTACCATTTACAACATCAAAAAAAAAAAAACATTATTGTATAGCTTCCATATCTTTATTGCAATTTTTCCATTTGTTGAGTCAATGACACCATACTCTCCTGTAATTATTCCGAAGCCAGGAGCTGGGTACTTCCTCCCGGTTTCCCATCCAGGTGCAGGGACCCAAGCACTTGTGCCATCCTCCACTGCCCTCCCAGGCCACAACAGAGAGCTGGACTGGAAAGGAGCAACTGGAACTAGAACCTGGGATGCCAGCACCGCAGACAGCGGATTAGCCAAGTGAGCCACGGTGCCGGCCTCTGCTAATGCATTTATAATAGCAGTTGGACGTCTTTGTCAGCTAAGTCTGATATCTGGGCCCATTTAGAGTCAACTTCTACTAAATATTTTCTTTTTCATCCATGTTGGTCACATTTTTGTGCCTCTTTTATGTGTCTCAAATTTCTTTGTTAAAAACTAGTCACCTCACTTTACATAAGGTGCTACAGAGTTCAATTAATACAATTTTTTTCTGAGCCTTCTTTTAACCTGCCAGAACATTAAACTATTTTTTTCTTAAGATTTATTTATTTCAAAGAGTTACAGAGAAAGAGAAATATCTTCCATCTGCTGGTTCACTACCCAAATGACCACAATAGGGATGGGCCAGGCTGAACTCAGGAACCAGAAACTCTATCCAGGTCTCCCTTGTGGGTGGCAGGAGCCCAAGTAATTGGGTCATTTTCCACAGCTTTCCCAGGTATATTAGCAGGAAGCTAGATCAGAAATGGAGCAATTGGACCTCGAACAGAGCCCACAGGGTGCCTGCATTGCAGGCGGTGACTTAATCTGATGTGCCACATCAGCCTTTAAACTGTACCATCTGTGTTCCCTGCAGTGTGTACGTCTCTGCTCAAGCTTTAATCCTTATTTACATTTTTTTAGCCTGTCTTCCTAGAAGTCCCCTTGTCTAACCAGCTTAATTTTCAGCTAGCTGTTTGGCAAAGGTCTGCTCAAACACCTTGAGCCTGCTCTTCAATTTGTGTGTGAATTAGGAAGGGCACATCCAAGACCAGGCCAGTTCTCCCTTGCTTTCTACTAGATACTCTCAGGTCTCCCCTGCACATCTGCATGCTTTCACTACACACCGGTATGTGTCCAGAGACGATCACTCCCTGCTTCTCTCATTTGCAAGGTTTCCTTTTGATAGCTAGTCTCCTCATTCCAACTGGCAACACAATCTCACATTAGCAAGGATGTGGTTCCCCCCCCCCTTTTTTTTTTCCTACCAAGGTCACCACTTTTAGCTGACAAACACTCTCAATTGAGTTAGCCCTCTGGTAATACAGCTGCTGGTTTTCCAAACTACCGTTTTTGCCAGAGGCATTAGGGCAGGAGGTCATAGCAGATGCCCCATGCTAGCATGCTACAGACTTCCACTATTCTTACCTGAAGCTCTAACAGTTTTCCTAACAACAAATGCTCCTTTTGTCTACTTTTGGTTCGTTCATACAGCTCAAATGATTTGGGGCCTACATATAGAGGGAGGGAGGGAAGGAGAGAGAGAGAGGGAGAGAAAAGAGAGAGATGACCAAATCTTTATGAAGCAATAGCTGGAAGTCCCTTTTTTTTTTTTTTTTTTTTTTGTATAAGTCTATGCTTGGCCTACTAATTTTATAGAAGGGAAACTAAAGCATTAGGGGGCCTAAACCATTTTAAGATTAAAAAACTGGATGGTCTTAAAGCATTCAATTGTTCCTTCATAAATAATATGCAGAGCAGGCTTTTGGTGCAGCAGTTAGCATGCCACTTGTGATGCCTACATCCCATACCCAAGTTCCTGGGTTCAACTCCCTGGTCTCCTTCCAATACCTGCTGCCAATGTGTACCCTGTGAGTACACAATGTGGTAATGTATACCCTGTGAGTCATCAGGTGATAGCTCAAGTACTTAGGTTCCTGCCACCAGTATGGGAGACCTGGATTGAATTCCAGACTGCTAGCTTTGACTTGGCCCAGCCCCAGCTATTGCAAGCTTTAGGGAAACAAACCAGAAAATGGTCTATATTTTCCTTTTAAGTAAGCAAAAGAAAAATTTATTTTAAATTGAAGTATGCTCACACGCTCACTGGTACATAGCAGCACTTCTTTGAAATGTATCTGACTTTGACTAGTACTTTCTTTGATGTATTTTCTTTTGTAAAAGTGAAATGACTGTTATAAATCATAAATCATTGACTAAATCCAGATGGATATAGATCACTTTTGTTTATCCTAGTAAAAATGAATGTAAACTTATATAATATAGGTATTTAGCCAAAGCAAGCAACTATTTTAGAATATATTATGCTCAAGTGAAATGCTTCCACATTTGCCTTTACTTATGTTCTCCGCCTTTTCCTCATGTAACCTGGTGCCCCATGACAAAGAAAGGCTCAAGGTTAATTCTTCACAGCTACTCTTTACAAGGCACCGCAACTTCTTGAAAAAGAACACAAATCTGACTTTTTTTTGTACCCTAATAAGGTTACTTAAGACTACTTGGTATCCTCCAGTAAAGAAAAATCATGGGACCAGCATTATGGTATAGCAGAGTAAACTACTGCCTGCAAGGCCTGCATCCCATATGGGCACCAGTGTAAGTCCAAGCCCCAGCTGCTCCACTTTCAGTGCAGCTCCCTGCTAATGCACCTGGGAAAGCAATGAAGATGGCCCAATCCTTGGGCCCATGCATCCATGTGGGAAATCCAGATGAAGCTCCTGGCTCCTGGCTTCAACCTAGCCCAACCCTGGCTGTTGTGGCCATTTAAGAACCTCCCTCTTTCTCTCTCTTTCTTTCTTTCTTTCTTTCTTTCTTTCTCTCTCTCTCTCTCTCTCTCCCCCTCTCCCTCTAACCCTCTCTCACCCACTCTCACTCTCTCTGCCTTTCAAACAATAAATAAAATAAATCATAAAAAAAGAAAAATCATGAACTTGACTTTTAATTTAAATCACTGGCATAAGGGGATAAAGGGAGAACGAGAATGAGGAAAAGAGCAAGAGGAGGGAGAGACAGCTCCCAGCTGTGGACCCACTCTAAATGCCGGTAATAGTTAATGCTGGGGCTGGCGCTGTGGTATAGTGGCTAAAGTCACCACCTGCAGTGCCGGCATCCCTATGACACTGGTTCGAGTCCTGGCTGCTCCACTTCCCATCCAGCTCTCTGCCATGTCCTGGGAATGCAGCACAAGATGGCCCAAGTCCTTGGGCCCCTGCACCTGCGTGGGAGACTCAGAAGAAGCTCTTGGCTCCTGGCTTCCTATTGGCGAAGCTCCAGCTGCTGCGACCATCTGGGAAGTGAACCAGAGGATAGAAGACTTCTCTCTCTCTGCCTCTGCCTCTTTGTAACTCTGCCTTTAAAACAAATAAATCTTTTTTTTTTTTTTTTTTTTTTTGACAGGCAGAGTGGACAATGAGAGAGAGAGAGACAGAGAGAAAGGTCTTCCTTTTTGCCGTTGGTTCACCCTCCAATGGCCGCCGCACCGCACTGATCCGAAGCCAGGAGCCAGGTGCTTCTCCTGGTTTCCCATGTGGGTGCAGGGCCCGAGCACTTGGGCCATCCTCCACTACACTCCCTGGCCACAGCAGAGAGCTGGCCTGGAAGAGGGACAACTGGGACAGAATCTGGCGCCCCAACTGGGACTAGAACCGGGTGTGCTGGCACCGCAAGCGGAGGATTAACATATTGAGCTGTGACGCCAGCCCAAACAAATAAATCTTAAAAAAAAAAAAAAAAAAAAAAGTTAATGCTGTTAGGGCCAAAGCCTTAAGTCAGGAACTCAATCCAGCTCTTCCCTGTGCGACGCAAGGAATCAAGTACTAGAATTATCACTGCTGCCTCCCAGAGTGTGCACTAGCAAGAAATTGCAATCGGAAGCCAAGACTGAGAATTTACCCCAGATGCTCTGATGTGGGATGAGGGCATCTTAACTGCTGGACTAAAGGCCCACCATTGGATTTCTTAAAGACATTCCATTTCATCATTGACTTAGTTCATCCCCAGAACTCCTTTCCTTCTAAAGGAAAGCCTTAAACCAAGCATGCACAATATGGCATATATGACATAATTCCTCTGACCCACTAGTATCCACCTTCTAACTTTACAAAGAGGTACCATGTTGACTATCATTACCATGTGATTTCACTTGTGTTCACAGGTAGAAAAAACAGATCATGTATTTTAGCTTTCCCTCCAAAGCACATCATGAAATTCTGCCTTGACCACTAAAGCAAGCTTTTGATAATGATCCTACGAAAAAGGATCTAATTTCTAGTGACACATTATATGGGTGAATGCACCGTGAGTTTTTTAAAGAAGATGACAGATTCTCGATCTCCCATCTAGTTTCCTTTTGAAATAAATGGAGATGCTGATAGGAAGCAAGATATCTAAACATACAGACTAAAAAGCCTCTAATATTTAAAGGGTGGGTATTTGGTGCAGTGGTTAAGAAGTTACTTGGGAAGCCTACATTAAAGTCCTTGCTCTGTTCCAGGTTCCAGCTTCCTACTAATGTGCACCCTGGGAGGCAGCAGGTGATGGCTCATGTGGTCCCTACTACCCACCTGGGAGAACAGGATGAAGTTCCAGGCACCCAGCCCAGCCTCAGCTGTTGCAGGCAATTGACGAGTGAACCAACAAACAGAAGATCTTTCTGTATGTGTCTGCCTAACTTCCCTTCAAATAAGTGAAAATAAATATATTGCCAATATTTAAATATGGATTTACCTCAAGAATATCCAATTATTCAAATAGTAGCTACTTAAAAATATTCCACTGCTATCACTTGGTAAAACTGTTGCATGGTGGTACTATGATATCAGCAGTCAAAGCTGTTTAAAAAGTTATATAGGCAACAGGTAGCAAAGGCTGAAGCTACTTTTTTGGATCCAAAACAATCCAGTAACCAAAGAACAACTGTAGCACTGAAGAAAAATGCTTCTCCCAACATTGACTTTTGAAGCACCATTCTCTGCTTCTTAAATTTCTCACATTTAAAGACTATACAGCTCAACCCTACAGATTCAATCATAAAATTAACCTCTGATTCACAGGGGTTAGAATTCAACAGATATAAATCCAACAAATTTCAGGAAGCCCTTTCATAAAACCCCTGAGACTTTCTTCAGTCCCTCATAAACAATATGCTGAAAAGAGCCCCAGATCTGGAAACACTGACATGGGACCCAGCCCAAGGCCTGCCATCCATATTGGCCCAGAGCCTAAGGTTTGGGCACAGCGCTTTGACTTCTCCAGGCCCATTTCTTCATGCACTATATTGCCTCAAAAGCATCTTCCTGTCTTAAAGTTCCAGAATTCTGATTCCCAGGTAGCCTTATTCTTTCCATAAAGAATTCAGTCCATTTTTAGACAGCTTTAATTATTAGAAAGGACTTTCTAAAATTCCAAATATACTTACTCTTCAAGTGTGGAATTACTTTTTTTGAAATCTACCCTAGAAAAATACATGACCATATGTGCATAGAAACATATCTCCTACAAAAATTATTTGCAGAAGTAAAAATTTTTTGGAGGCATCCATTAATAAAGAAATACAACATGGTATAATACTATCAGATACTAAACAGAAGCTTTAAAAAAATGAAGCAAGCTATATACTCACTAGCAAGGAAGACCACCAAACCACACTGTTAATAACAAAAAAGTTTCAGAACATTCAGAACATTCTGATGCCACTTAATTAAAAAAAAAATGTTTGCCAAGACAAAAATTTCTAAATGTACACAATTCAGTATGATAGCCACTAATGATGGTATATTTCTGAAGCGTGACTACTATGAGAACCGAATTTCAAATTGTATTTAATTTTAACTTCTTTAAATTTAAATATATGTGGCTTTTGGCTAATATACTACATAGGACAAGTCTAGAAATAAACAATCTAAACTGGTTAATAGTTGTTAGTTACCTCTGGAGAGGAAAACTAGATAGTAGGGTAGGCAAACTTTGGCTTTACCTGCATTGTGTGAATGTTTTAAAGCCAGTAATGGTTATTATTATACAAAAGTAAAATGAAAAAGTTTTGTTGATATTGAGACAAAAATCACCCTATGAATTAACACATAGTTTAGTTTTTCTGTTCTGCCAAACATAGAAATAACTGGGTAAATATGGCAGCTTTCCCCGAAAGACCTTTAAATCAAACTCTTCACCCTTTTTTTAAACATAATATCCTGCTAATACAAAAGATGTAGCAATACAATTTTATTGTATTGATCTTACTGACCCATTATCAAAGGAGAAAGGCATACTTTCTGATAATATCTTCTAATGGGGGTGATGAATTTGTGCCTCTCTCAGCAAGAACCCTTCAAACTATTGGGAAAATGTTGCAGCTCCCTCAGTCTTCTCGTAGCCAAACCCTTCAGTCCTTACCAGAAGCAGAACCAGAATCTTATACATCACATGGCTCTCCTCTGGCTCAAACAGCAGCAGCTCAGGTCAGAACCTTCCGTAGGTGGCATATTGGCCCAGAGCCTAAACACCTGGTCATTCATTCATTCATAAATATTTACTGAGTGCTGTTGCAATATGGGCCAGAAACTGCACATGTGGGATGAGACGCAGCACATGTGGGATGAGATGCAGCACGGAGCAGGTATGTATCCACAGAGCCCCGTCTCCCAAAGTTCTATTTGGGTTGGCACACTCTGCAAAAATAACCTATTTCAATTCATCCCAGGCAGTCCAACTTCCTTTGTAATCAACAGCAGTAATATCACGAGACTCAAGAATCTTTAAGTTTCTAATATGAAGAACAAAGATCTATATAACTTGTCCAAGTATTCCAGTACAACAAAGCAAGTTCAGGAGTAATTCCTAAAAGTCCTTTAGACCCAGTTTTCAACAACCTACAACAAAAACGTGAAAAAGAACAGCTTTTTATAGTTTATCTTTCTTATAACATCATTCCTTTCTTTTTATTTAATTAAAATGTTCTTTACCTCATGATGAAATGGTTCCAGTACAAAGAGAAGAGTACTTGGCTTTTGTTTTGGTTTGTTTTCAGTCTTATTTGCCAAATAAGACAGGAATCAAGCCTCTATATCAAAGATTTGTTGATATTTATCCATGTCATCCAATGATCAAAGGGCAGGAGAAAGTTTTGTTTGCCCTAAGATGCATCCCCGGGCGTGCGTGCACACACACACACACACACAAACACAGGCAATTACTCTTTCAACGAATATACCTCCATAAGAGTTCAATCATGACATTCTGACACAAACAAATTAAACTTTTTCCTCTCTTTCATTGTATTATTCACAAGAACATCACCACCACAGGAAAACAGATGCAAACACACAGGACTGTAAATATGCAAAAGTCTAATCAAAGACAGTTTGTTGGTGACAGTAACAACTGTAAATGATGACAGTTACTTCAGTGGTAATCAAAGTAGCCAAATCCTTATTAAGGTTAATTATGGTTAGTCTTAAGTATCATCCACACTTCCAGAAAAGGAAGGGTGGGGAAGAAGAGAGGAAACAAGGACAAAAAAAAAAAAAAAAAAACAAAAAAAAAACACATTAAATAACCTCAGAGTAACTCCATCACAGAACTAAAGTTTGTCACTAACAATGATAAAACTGCAAACTTCACTTCACAGCTGAAAGTGACACAACGTCCTCACAGAACATTCATTCACCTCTTGTCCACTCCAACTTGTCCCCCACAAAAATGCAAGTGTCCTGAGCACCAGGGATTCTGCATGCTCTAAGGGTTAAAGCACAGGAAGGCACTGCAAGGAGGCATCAACAAAAGGGAGTTGAAGTCAGGATGCCTAAATTCCCTCCTTCCAAAGACAGCTCTGCCCTTTCTTTACTCTGTGTGTGACCTTGCACAAGTCATCGACCGTCTTCAAGTCCCACTAGACTGAATGCCCCCACTGCAGGCAAGACCACTGCTGCCTGATCCCACTGTCAGCCCTCACCCACAGGACAGAAAACTCAAGTTTCTTCTTGTATAAAAGGCCCTGCGTGTCTCTCCGCGTGAACTGGAGGACTACATAAGCTATGTATATAAAAAGCTCTGGCACAGTCACCGATTGTGGCAACTGCTCAAGAAAAGTTAACTGGTACCACCATGAACTAGCAGGTAGCAAACCTGAAAACACTCCAGACTGAAATACTAACACCAGCTATAAATACCCACCAGGTACAAGTGGCAGATTTGATTAAAAAAAAAAAAAAGTACTTTACAGAAAACCTAGGAAGAATGTGTAAGCCACGGCGCCGGCAATCTAATAATAGCTGAACCCTGAATGGTAGGTAGCAGAGCCACGCCATTAAAAGGAGACACCTCACAGGCCCCAAGCCCAAGCCCCACCAGCTGCCCGGCCTGCCCCCCCCCGAAGTCCCCGGCGGCCGGGGAGCCCCCTCCTCCGCCGAGGGGGAGGAGAGAGCGCCGCGCGGGGCGGGGGCGAGGGCCGGCGGGGGGGAAGGGAGCATCCCTGCGCCTCGCGCCCAGACCCACCTTAAGCAGGATAGACGGCGGCAGCTGGTTGATGTCTGGGGTTTCGGGGGGCGGCTCCCTGTGCCAGTCGCAGGTGTTTCCGGGGGGCTCCTGCCAGTCCGTGTCTCCGCATTCAGGCCGCTGCTGGGCGGGCGAGGGGGCGGTGCCCCCGGCTCGGACAGCGACTCCACCGACCTCGGAGGGGGCGCCTTCGGCCGCGGGGCAGGAGGGCGGGGGGCAGAGAGGCGGCGGGGGCTGCTCCGGGGCCTGGCAGCAGCCGGCGTCGGGGGGCCGCGGCGGAGAGGCGCCTCCCCCCGCAGGCCCTCCCCCGCCGCTGCCGCCGCCGCAGCCCCCGCCGCCGCCGCCGCAGCGGGGCTGCTTGCAGGGGGTGCAGGCGGGGACCCCGGCCCCCTTCCGCTTGCACACCATCTCGGGGGGCGTGGAGGGCTCGGGCGGCGGCGGCGGCGGCGGCGGCCCCCGGAAGAGCTGCACGGCGGCGGGAGGCCCCAGGAAGCGCACGGGCCCCACGCTGGCCAGGAAGAGGCTCCGGCCCTGCTGCTCCCAGGCGGCGGCCGCGGCCAGCCCCAGCTCTTTACAACAGGCGGCGGGCGACGAAGCCGAGGCAGCGGCGGCGGCGGCGGCGGCGGCCGAAGAGAGCAGGAAGCGGCGGGCGGCGGCGGCGCAGTCCTCGGCGGCCAGGGCCGCGTAGTGCCGCGCCAGGTGCTGAGAGGAGGCGGCGGCGGCGGCGGCGGCGTAGGCCCCGTCCCGCGGCAGCGGCGAGAGCGGCGGCTCCTCCTCTGGGCCGGCGGGGGCGGGCGCGCCGGGGCTGTGCACGATGAAGCAGAGCATGCAGGGCCCGCGGAAGAAGCAGTCCCGGCTCCGGGGCGCCGCCGCCTGAGGGGGCGCCTTGGCCGGGGTCCGGCGGGGCAGTCTGAGGAGTGGGCGCCGGCGGCGGCACCAGCTGCAACAGCGAGGCCTCTTCTGGCTCGGGCGGTTACGCGGCTCCTTCGAGAGAAGGTGGCCCATATAGAAGGCCCCGAGGAGGGGGACCGGGACGGGGACGGAGGGAGGGCGGCCCAGAGAGGCGGCCTCTCGGCGGCCGGACTGACCGCTCGCGGGCTCGGCCTCTGGCCCGCAGCGGGGTCGCCGGCCCTACGCACACACGCGACGGGGGAGGGTGGGCGTCAGCTGCGGGCAGCCCGGGTGCCCGACGGGGGGCTACATGCTTTGCCCAGGGAAGCCGGGAGAACGCTGGGCGCGAGCTTTGGGAACGCGAGGGAAGGAGAGGGCGAGCGAGCTTGCCGGCTAGGCAACCAGTGCAGGCCCGGCCGGCCGGCCGGCCGGCTCAGTCAGTCAGCGCGGCGGCGGCGGCGGCGGCGGGGGCGACGCCGGGTCCCGCTCGAACCATTTTAACTGCGGCTCCTCCGGCGGCGCGCGCGCCCGCGACTCAGCTCGAAGCCGCGGGAGCGCGCGGCCCGTGCCGGGAGGGGGCGGAGCTGGCCGCGGGGGCGCGCTCGGGGCGGGGACGCCGGCGGCTCACCCGGGACGGGGGCCGCCACGGGGAGCTCGCGGCCGCGGCGCGCGCCCGTCGCCCAAGGCTTCGCGGAGGCCGCTGGGCGCACGCCTCTAACGCGAGGCGGGAGGAGACGCTTCCGAGCCAGCTGTGTGACATCCGTTTCCACAGCCGCACTGACGTCTCGAGGTGTAAGTTCAAGGGCTGCCATTGGCCAGGAGCCGCTCGGCTCTTCCCCTCACCTTCCACCCCATCGTCACCCCCCGACTCGGAAACCGAGGCCAGAAAGCAGGTTCCGCCGGAAGGGCCGATCTGGACCCGGATCACCCCGGGGGAAGTGTCCTGTGAGGGGCTCGTGATTGTCCGGCACCCCTGCTTTTCCCACTTGTTGCACAGTATTGGTTGCCTTTCCACAACTTTCTTCCGAAATGATAGCACATAGCAATCACCTACACGTGCCGAGAGGTAAGCACTTTTCGGGATCCAGTGAGTCATCCAGCACCCCAAGACTACAAGCTATTGCTCACTGTGTTGTCTGCACGCTCGGCATGCTGTCTGTCCGTTCGTCGGTCAGATGCTTGAGACGGTACTGGGACTGTGCATGGTGGTGGAGGCCCAGGTGAGGAAGAGGAAATAGGCATCCAGGCAATGCTGTGGACGGGTCAGAGACTAGAGCAGTACCCAGTGTGGCGAGGTTGGCTTCCACGATGGAGAAATTGGAGGAGGCTTGACTACCCGTGGCATGGCCCCCGTGTCTTCGTCTTAGCTGTAACGGTGCCTCAGAGTGGATGAGTTAGAAGCAAGTGGAAGTTTGGCTTAGAGTTGTGGAGGCTGGAGGTGCCGGGGCACGGTACCAGCACGCGGTGAGGGCCTTCGTGCTGCTTGGTGGTATTTCTTCACACAGGCTCTGAGGCAGAAGATGGAGCTTCATCCTGTTGCATCAGGAGCTCACTCCCTGGGTACGGTTTTCATGAGTTTATGAGGTAGAGCGTTCAGGACCGTATCACCTCAAAGGTGCCACTGCATAGCGGCAATTAAATGTGAATGTAAGTTTCAGAGGAGACATCAGACCCTAGCAGCCAGTAAAAGGGAGCTAAGGGAGTAAGAAGATGGACTGCAGAGACCTTTAGGAGGGGTAGCGTCTCGGCCGTGACTGCAGGGGATAAGGAAAGGGGAAAGGACGGATGTAGGCAGGCGGATGTATCTGGAAGCAGAGTGAGGGTTCGGTTTCTATTGAGACGATCACCTGCTGGAGGGGGGGATGGGAAGTGGCAGGTGTTCATATAAAGATAACTGGAGAGAGCCTGTCGAGGAAGGAAGCAGTATCTCAAGACTGGAGGCCCATGGACTTGGCGATCGCTGAGCCTATGTTATTTTCCTACTGAAATGGCCTTAGTCCTCACCTAAACATGTCACCAAACCTTTGCTGGTACTTGCCTGTTTGTCAGAAATGACTTATATTTTAAGTCTCATATTCAGGAATCACCCTTTCTGAACTTGAACAGTGAAATGGAATCCCAAGAAACTGAGAGGCAAATGCTTGCCAAAGGGTTTCACTTATCCGTTACTCACTTTTTTTTTTTTAAGATTGATTTATTTATTTGAAAGAGTTGGCAGAGAGAGACCTTCCATCTGCTGGTTCACCCCGTAAGTGGCTGTAATGACCAGGGCTAGGCCAGGCTGGAGCCAAGAGCTGCTTCTGCGTCTCCCACATGGGTGCAGGAGCCCAGGGACTTGGACCATCTTCCCAGATGCATTAGCAGGGAGGTGGATCAGAAGTGGAGCAGCCGGGACATGAACCGGTACCCATATGGGTTGTGGGCGCTGCAGGTTGTGGCTTAACAGGCTGCACCACAGTGCCGATCCCCTACTCACTTTCAAATGTACTGCCCAGACTTCATTTACCTATAGATGTTGTCTGCATAGCTTCCCCCCATCTGCTTGTATATAGGGGCTGTTTCTGAGCCCTCAAATCACTGAAGAATTCCAAGGGTTGCTTAAGGCCTTATGATAGAGCCTTTACCATTTCTACCATCTTTCCAATCTGCACTCAGACCAAAAGGAAAGCGTATTCTAATACTTTGTTAACTCTGTCTGGCAGAACTGTGGCCCTGGTGCTCACCTTATTAAAGAGCTCCCTGGACACCATCCTCTGAAGGGAGAAGATCTCCCTGGAGCAGAGCATAACAGGTGAGCAGGGGGCTGGGGCAGGACCCAGCAGCACTGGTACCTGGGAGGAGCCTCTTCACCTTTGTGTCAGTTCTTCAAAATAGAATTTGGATCCAGGGATCAGATTCCCCCAGATTCTTAGGAAGTGTCCATGTTCAACTGCTTGAGCTTTGCTTGGCAACCCCCTGCCTGAAGTTGCTTATAGGGTGTTAACCTTGTTTCCAAGGCTGAGGAACAGAGTAGCCTCTGTTTTGAGAATAGAAGTTAGTGTACATTTATTTTTTACTATGACTTGTTCAGAACTACATTTCACTAAGTGTCTTCTTTCTGTTATTGTTTCTGGAAAGGAAAGTTCTATTAAAATTGTTTTAGTTTGAATATAGAATAGTTTTTTTTTTTTTAGTTAGGGCTTATTTTGAAAAATTTTGAGTTTAATTCAGATGTAATATTCAGAAGCAGTTGTTCTGATCAGATGGCTTAGAGAAATTTCTGGAATATTCACATTCAAAGATTCCTTATTAATGAATGTCTTTGATTTAAATCTAACCAAAATCTGCAACCTTATTCTTTGTACCTTTTTATTATATGGTATTACCAAGCTTCGTTTAAAACAAATAAAACACTAATCTATGTTTTAGAAAAGAATTGTGGCCCTATCAATTTACTACCCTTTGACCCAGGAATCATGCATATACTATTTATCCAAGAGAAATAAAAGCATTTAACCACAAGACTTGCACAGAAATGTTCATAGCAACTTTATTCGTGATTACCAAAAACTGCAAGTAGCCCAGATGTCCATCAGAAGAGTGGATAAGTAAATGTAGATATTTATCCAATGAAATACTTCTCAGCAATGAAAGAAAAAACTATAAACAATCATAAACTATAAAATCAAAACTATAAACGTCAACATCAGGCATGACCCTCTGTGACTATAATAGAAAAGATAAAATAAAATAAGATCTCCATAATTATGTCTGATCACAAGCAGATAGAACATTATTCTCCAAATCTCAAAAACTTACTGAATCAGATTCTTTGGAGGTGGGACTGGGACTTCGGCATCTCTAGCTCATTTTAACACACTCCCTGTGTGATTCCAATAGACACCCTGGCACCAGACTTCTCAGAACTACATTTAACCTAACTCCAACTTCCGTTTTTCAGAGATGAGTGAGACAAGTGACTCAGACTTTTGACGTAGTTTCTGAAATTTGTGCTACTGCTTTTCTTACTCCAAATTCCTGAGCCATTCAGCCATGAGTATATTGTCTTTGGTTTACCCCTTGAACTCTGTGCCCTTTTTATGATAAGTGACAGTCTTGTTTTATAGTTAAGAAATTTTCATGTATTTTTACCAGCTACTATCATCACCCTCCCCCTCATTCTCTGCAGAAAAATTGCAAATGCCTTGAAGCCTAGGATTATCCTTTACCCTTCCTTCTCATTCTTTACCACATGGGGAGCACTTCAAATAGTTTATAGAAAATTGAAGTAGCAATCAAGTTTAATTTTATGCAAAAAAAATGAAATTCATGCATAGGAGGGGTATTCATAAAGTTCATGGAAAATGCTTATGAAAATTATGCATGGATTTAAAAATTTTTTCACAAAAAATTTAATTCTATTTCCCATGAATTTTTAAGTACCCTCATAATAGAGACTTCTATATACTTTATCAGTGGACTATTATCATAAAAGCTAAAATCAGTTTTGGAACTCATTACTGTAAATAACACATAAATATTTAGGAAACAATTATGACTAAGGGCTATAAATAGCAATTATAGAGACAGTTGTTTCGGTTGATGGCTTTGTGGGAGGAGGGGTTGGATTGGCGCCCTCAACAGCCAGGAGCAGGAATGGGGCTATCAATTTGACCTTAGTGCTACTGACAACTGGCCTGGCATTCTCAGCTACATATGAGAATATATTGAGGCCGGCGCTGTGGCGCAGCAGGTTAACACCCTGGCCTGAAGCTCTGGCATCCCATATGGGTGCCAGTTCGAGTCCCGGCTCTTCCTCCAACGACCCAGCTCTCTGCTATGGCCTGAGATAGCAGTGGAAGATGCCCAAGTGCTTGGGCGGCTGTACCCACGTGGGAGACCCAGAAGAAGCTCCTGGCTCCTGGCTTCAGATCGGCGCAGCTCTGGCTGTTGCAGCCATCTAGGGAGTGAACCAGCAGATGGAAGACCTCCATCTCTGTCTCTACCTCTCTCTGTAACTCTTTCAAATAAATAAAATAAATCTTTTTTAAAAAAGAATATATTAAATGCAAATGCCCTAAACAGCACTCTGGCCTCAGAATTAGCCCTTAAGGCCTTAGAATCTGGCTGAAGAGCCCATGAGTTTCTCAGGCATGGAAAGCCAAGACACTGGCAAAAAATGGCCTAAATGAAAGATCTCTGTGAGTGAGATCCCAGTGGAAAGAAGGGGCCATCAAAGAAGGAGGTACCCTTCTCTGAAGGGAGGAGATAACTTCCAGTTTGATTATGGCCTTGTCTAAATAAGGCTGAAGTTTGTGAACTCAAGAGGCTTCAATAGCCTTGGCAGCTCATGACAAGAGCCTCGGGTGATCACTGACGTCATAAAGAAGAGCGTCAGTTGTTAAATCAACAACAGGAGTCACTGTGCACTTACTCCCCATGTAGGATCCCTGTCCTTAATGTGTTGTACTATGCGAATTAATGGTAAAACTAGTCTTCAAACAGTACTTTATACTTTGTGTGGGTGCAGTCTGTTGAAATCTTTACTTAGTATATACTAAGCTGATCTTCTGTATATAAAGATAATCAAAAATGAATCTTAATAAAGAATGGGATGGGAGAGGGAGTAGGAAATGGGATGGTTTGTGGGTGGGAGGGTGGTTATGGGGGGAAAAACTGCTATAATCCAAAAGTTGTACTTTTGACATTTATATTTATTAAATAAAAGTTTTCTAAAAAAAATGTTGAATGTAAACAGTCTCGTAAAACATCAGCATTAGGCATGGCCCCCTATAATTATAATAGAAAAGACAAAAAATAGGATTCTGTAATCATGTCTGAACAGAAGCAAATACTAGAACATTCGGCAAACCACAAACGTGACTAGACATTCTGACTGAGTACTGTTTCTTCACCATTTACAATCATAGCCTTTCTCCATTCTTCCTGCCTTCTAGAGAACAAATATTTAAATATCCAGTTGTAGGATTAGATATCCAGTTATAGGATTACCTCTGTTTCCTGACAGGACCCAATCCAGGGCAAAACCTTAAACCTTCTCCAAAATTGTCTAGCACAAGGCCAATGTTGTAATAAATCTTTTGCAACACCCTTGTACTCAGAGTGCCCGCAGTTCCTTGTGGCATGCTCTCTGCTCCTTGCAACAAGTCATTAAACCCAACTTGGTTTGACTACAGGTGTGTTCCTACTGGTCTTTAGCTGGAGGACACTAACATTTGTTGTAAACAAATGTCACCACTCTATCTAAAATTATATCCTCCTTTTCTCTTTCCTGTTACTCTTATTTTGTTTAAAGCTGATAAACAGATGTGTTTTGTTTACTTTTGATCTGTCCCACCAGATTGTAAGTTCTATGAAGATAAGGATTCTGTTCCATTTTCAGGAAGATAATCTGGGAACTGTGTAAGTGATGGACTGGAGTAGGAGCAGGTTCTTAGCAGAAAGACCAAGGTTGGTCAGATTCAGTGAGGAGGGCTTGAAAGTGAAAAAGTATGCTGGGGATAATGAGGTAGGAGTGTGGGCTAGAAAACATTTCTGATGTGGAGTTTTCAAGATTTAATGAATTATCTGTGAAGTGAATAGAGGGAAGGGAATGATGGATAGAAAGGAAATGAAGAACCCCCAAACAGCTACCTGTGTGTTCTATAATATAATAATAAGTAATATATGTAATATATATAATAATGTACAATATTATAATATAAATGTTTATATTATAAAATATATACTTGATTCATATTCCAACCTGAGATAGTTCATTAGGACATAGATTCACACTGAAAGCCAGCATATACAAATCTGTGAAACAATTTAAAAGACCTTTTCTTTATTCTTTGCTAACAGCCTATACTTACTGGAAATGCACATCTGGTTGAAAGACACCCACTTATAAAAGACTTTATTGTGTGCAGTTGGGTAATTGTGATTGTGGCACATAGTTGGAACATCCTATAATATCAGTGATATGAGGAGACCACGGTTCAAGTGCCATTGATCTCACAGACAGTGGATAGGTGCAGTGGATGGACTTCAAGGGCACTTTTATAGGGCAGAAGGCATTTTATACTCAGTGAATTGTGTTTTTCTGAGATACCTGAAGTCAAACATGATAGAGTAAGCGTCAAACTTTCAGAGAATTCCCTTCAGGAAGCCCACCTGTACCATTGAAGAATTTGTCAGGAACAGGCACTGTATGAAAGTTCAGTTGCGACTTGGACAGCTCCTTCCGCAGCTCTTCTCTTGACTGAATTCTGTTCTTCCAGATCTTAGCCCAGATAGCACCTCCTACCGTGAGCTCTTCCCTGGTTATTCGGTTACATCACTCCATTTGTTTCCATTTCAGCAGTTCCCATAGGTTTCAGTTGTATTTCTGTATTAGCTGACTCTGGCCCCATCAGAAGTGAACCCTACTTTGCTTACGCCCAAATCACTAGTCCCTAGAGTCATTAATCAGTTGAATTTTAAATACAGACTATCCTGGTGATCCTGACATAATTAAGTGAACTCTTAAGGTCTAGAAGTGGCCGGTGCCGCGGCTCACTAGGCTAATCCTCCACCTGCAGCACCGACACCCCAGGTTCTGGTCCCATTTGGGGCACCGGATTCTGTCCCGGTTGCTCCTCTTCTAGTCCAGCTCTCTGCTGTGGCCCGGGAAGGTCGCAGTTGTCTTGAAGAAACAAATTCCAATGTTATGGAGAGGACCATGTGGCAGGAAATTGAAGGTGACCTCTGGGAACCAAGAGTAGCCTCCTAGGTAGTGGCAAGTAACAAAGTAGGCCCTCAGTTTAACAAAAGGCTTATTTCTGGCAACAACCGCAGGAGCTTAGAAGAACACCTAAACTTCAGAAAGGTGCACAGCCCAGTTGAAGACCTGAGTTTCAGCCTTGTGCAAACCTGAGCGGAGAACCTAGCTGGGATCATTCTGGGACTTCTGACCTACAAGACCGAGAGACAACAAATAGGTGTTGTTTTAAATCATTGGGGTTTTAGTAATTTTTTCATTTGTTTTTGCAGAAATTGAAAATATATTCAAACACAGTCATGTGGAAACCAGAATGTGATATAGTCCCTTTTTTATTTTTATTTATGTATCTATGGGAGGCAAGGAGACACAGATCAGAAGAGAGAGAAAAAGATCACTCTCCAGATGCCCACAACAGCTAGGGCTGAATCCTGGCCAAAGCCAGGAGTCAAGAACCCAATCCAGATCTCCCATGCAGGTGGCAGGGACCCAGTTACATAGTCTATCACTGCCCCCCATTATGCAATTAGCAGGAAGCTGAAACAGCAGAGGCAGGACTCATGCTCAGGCACTCGAATATAGGATGCAGATATCCCAACCTTGGTATCTTAACCTCTAAGTCTGACACCCTTGATGGTAGTTTTAACAGGAGAAAACCGACAGTCAGTTATCCATAACTCCAAGGATTAATTCAGGCTCATAAAAGGAAACATCTAACCAGGAGTTAATACAGACAATTCACTGTCCTCCCACTTTTACAAAACTAAAGGATTACTGAGGCAAAGATAGTTCCTGGTTATGATTTATTTTTTCTTTATTTAAATGAAAATATGACACAAAGATGGTGTATTATTTATATTCCTTCAATTTTATGCCTGGCTGTAACCTAAGATTTTATTTTCTTATTTTCAAATGTAGAAACAGTGCCTAGAAGAGAAAAAAAATTAAGTTACATGTCTCCACAGCCAATTTCATGTTTTTCCCTCTAAATATAGTCACATTTGGGTTTCTTATATATACTTTTTATATAGTTACATATTTGTTCACAGTAACCAAAGTCCATATCATTAAAATTACTTTTAGTAACTCCCACATGTAGACAATTAGTGATATTAGTAAAATAATCAACCAAAAGTCCCCTTAACTTTTTGCCCCACCCCAAGTCTGATGAGTAGCAGGTTGCTCCTTCCTAACCCATTCCTTATTTTTGGAGATAAAATCATAACCAGGATCATCAAACTGCAGAAGATGAAGGAACCATTCAGGTAATATATGCAGTTTTTCCCAGGCAGATGGGAGACAGAGGAAGAATGGCAGGAGTGGTACTACAAGGTTCACTTTCCGCAGGGGCCACTACCTGTGGCTCTCACTTCTATCTGATGCTGCCGGGTTTAGTAATCACTGAATTACAGAACTTTTTACCTTTTGGTGCCTCCTGTTCCAAGTAATAAGGCTTAGTTTTTTATGGCTACTCAGGTGGTGGATAATTTTCCCTGGATATAGAAAGGGAAGGCAGGGACCTTCTTGTTTTTTTAAGTTATTTTTCCTCTCTAGGAACATGAATTCATCCAGTCAAGTTTGAATGATTTGAAACATTGCACTACCAGTCAAAGGTGGTCACCGTTGATTTACCACTAGGTGCTGTTTCCTTGTGTTACAGATGTGGAGGAACTCTGTTCTTAAAATTAGTATCTTTGTTTTCCTTGTCAACCATAAAAGTATAAATAGTATGCTGTCCATCACCAGCATTCTATACAGCCTTATAAATAAAACAAGAATGAAAGAAGAAAATTCACTTTGGAAGTCTTAAGGACGCTCAAGTGTGTCAAGTGTGTCAGAATCTTCATTGAAAGAAATGTGTGGCACATATAATCTTTGGAATATGATGAGAATCTTTAAAGACTGCTAGAAAGCTTGTTATTTCTAAAGGAACTTTAAGGAAAATTAACCCAAAACCTACTTTTAAATTGTATTGCCTATTTCATAATTTTTTTTATCTGCGTTCATTACCAACCAGCCTCCTCTCACCCCTGAAATAATCTCATTTCTGACTGTCTTTTTTCTATTCCAATCTATTCTTCAACAATATTGAGATATGCTTCATTGTCTCTTCTTATGGATGTAATTTTGGGAAATTGTCTGTGAAGAAAATTAATCCTTTCCAGGCACATTAAAGGGAATATTTGCCAAGATCAAGTTGGAGAATAATTACTCTGAAAAGAAACTTTAAAGGGAGGGTTAATGAGGGGAATAATAGTTTCTGGAATAAAACATGAACATGGAGTACATTTTTCTGGAAAGCCATCAGTTTTTAGACTATGTGAGGTGAATATGTATGTTTATGACAGTACTGCAGAAAGTTAAAATGGAATTGAAAGATGTTTATTTTACTGCAGAAAGTTTTGAAATCTTTACGTAGTTTTTCACAATTCATGTTTTCCATGAACTTCTTAAAGATATCTCATCTGTTAGAAAGGGAAGATGAGAAACACAAAAAGCCCCTAATGTCTACCATCATAAGTAATAATTTTCAAGAAATTCCAATTTCTAACTTTAACTCATGCTTTTCCTTTGATAGTGAGGAAAATATTTAGGCATCCTTTTGAGTACACCAAGAACAAACATCAGGTCTTCATTTTCACATGTCAGCTGAGAGAAAAAACTTGGAAAATAGAAAACAAAAGAGAGAGAGAGAGAGAGAAATACATCTCAGTGTGGTAGTTTCTTTTAATGACACTCAACATAGGAACTGCCCCTTCCTGCCCCAGAAACATGGATCTCAACATCATTGTTGATTAAGGTTTTGCAAAGTAAGGCCATAATAAGATACCATAAGATACCACCAGATAGAAGATCTTTCTCTCTCTCCCCCTCCCTGCTACTCTGCACAAACAAGAGAATGACTAAAGACTGACTTAGCAACTGCTGATTGATGCAGAACAACCAAAACTCTCAAAAACTGATGGTGGAAATGCAAAGTAGTCCTACCACATGCTGCCAGGTTCTCATAAAATTAAAAATAAAGTTACCATCTGATCCACTAATCTCAGTCCTAGCTGTTTACTAAGAAGAAATTAAACATGTTTATGCAAAAACCTGTATACAGTGTTTCAGTAGCTTTATTTATAATTGTCAAAACCCACATGCTATTCAGTGTTTCCAATTGTGAATGGATAAACTGTAATGGATTCACACACTGGATGAATCACAAAAAATCATGCTACGTACAGGAAGTCAGAATCAAAGGCTGCATGCCATGTGACTCCATTTATTTGACTTTCCTAAAAGGTACAATTGTAGTGACATAAAATAAAGCAGTGGTTACCAGAATCTTACAACAAAGGAAGAGTTTACTTGGAAAAAAAAAAAAAGAGAGAGAGAGAATTGAGCATTTTGGAGGGTTAGAAATGTTCTGTATCCTGATTGTGATGGAGCTTACATCACTGAATGTATGTGTAAAAACTCAGAACTATACACCAGAATAGATGAATTTTATACAAATTATACCTCAATAAACCCGACTTTAAAAGAAGAGAATACTGGACTATAATTTTATAAGACATCTAACCTAGACTCTTTAAAAACTGATTGTATTGGGAACAGGCATTGTGACACACCAGGATAAGCCACTGCTTGTGACACCGGCATCCCCAGATTGGAGTCGTGCTTTGAGACTTGGCTGCTCTGCTTCTCATCCAGCTCCACGCTCATGGACCTGGGAAGCAATGGTAGATGTCCAGGTGTTTGAGCCCCTGCTACCCATGTGGAAGACCCTGATGGAGTTCCAGACTCCTGGCTTCAACCTGGACCAGCCCGAGCCGTTATGGTCATTTGGGGAGTGAACCACTAGATAGAAAATCTCTCTCTTTGTCTCTCTGTCACTCTGTTTTTCAAACAGATAAATAAATATTGGGAGGAAAAAAAAAGCATTGTCATGGAAAAAAGCAAAGTGGGATATCGTAACCGGATTTAAAGAGGTTGCAGAAACAAATACCAGATGAAATATATGAACCTAGAATGTATTATGTAACTCAACAAAACAAACAATAAGGGGCAGGTGCTGTGGCACAAGGGGTTAACGCCCTGGCCTGAAGCGCCAGCATCCCATATGGGCGCCGGTTCGAGACTCAGCTACTTCTCTCTGACCCAGCTCTCTGCTATGGCCTGGGAAAGCAGTAGAAGATGGCCCAAGTGCTTGGGCCCCTGCACCCACGTGGGAGAACTGGAGGAAGCTCCTGGCTCCTGGCTTCAGATCGACACAGCTCCAGCCGTTTCGGCCATTGGGGAGTGAACCAACAGAAGGAAGACCTTTCTCTCTGTCTCTTTCTCTCAATGTCTTTAACTCTACCTCTCAAATAAATAAATAAAATCTTGAAAAAAAAAAATAAAATCTTTGTAGAATTGGGGATGTCTGAATATGGACCAGATATTAGATGATATTGTATAATTATTGTTAATTTTCTTACAAGGCGATTATGATTATGTAGGAGAAAGTAATTTTTGTTAGGAGATGCATACTAAAACATTAAGATGAAAATTATGGGATTTACAACTTGTATATGGAAAAAGAGGCAGGTGAAGAATCTGTAGGAGCAAATCATGTCTTTAAGTTTAGCGATAACATTCTGATCTGAAATTCTACCTTTGTTATATACTAAATGTAAGTGTATTTGTGGAAATTTCTTTTTTGCCCCATTTGTCATCAAGTAACTTCTTTACGAATGCCATCCTAGTTTGTTTATTATGATTGTATAATATGTAGTATGTCAAGTATCTTCATTATTTATCTTTTTCCAAAATATTCAGGATTCATCTCATCAAGACATAGATGTTAGAATTGTATTGTTAGCATCTTATTTAGAGTTTGATTAGTATTGTTAAAATTATAAGCTGATTTGTAGAAAATAAGCTTTCTTTAAGATTTATTTATTTATTTGAAAGGCAGAGAGAGAGAAATAGAGAGGTCATCCATCCACAGGTTCGCTCCCTAGATAAGCTGTGCCTATCTGAAGCCAGGAACCAGGAGCTTCTGGTCTCCCATGCAGGTGCGGGGGCCCAGGGATTTGGGCCATCTTCTACTGCTTTCTCAGGCCATAGCAGAGAGTTGGATTGGAAGAAGTGGAGCAGCCAAGAATCAAACCAGCACCCATGTGGGTTGCTGACACTACAGGAAGCAGCTTCATCAGCTAAGCCACAGTGCTGCCCCTAAACATTTCAATATGAAGGAACATGATATATTTCTTCAAATCTTTATGTCCCTCAATAAATTATTTTACTTTCTAGTGTTCTAATGTGAACTTTTTTCTGTTGTATCTTTTCATTAGTAATTCTTGATTTGTAGGAATGTAGTGCTTGTTGTAGTTGTTACAAACCACTTTAATGAATTCACTCATTAGCTCTTAAGGCTTATAAACTGAAATTTGCTTAGGAAAAGAATCTAGTCTTCAATTAAAGAAATAACTAATTTGACCTTGTTTACAATGTAAATAACTTTCATTTCTTTTTCTTAATCTTACTCATTTGCATACAATTTCCTAAACAATATCAATAGTAACAATGAAACAAGCATGGTTATAATGTGCCAGAAATTTATAAAAATTAATGACTCTGGGGGCTGGTGCTTTGGCACAGCAAGTAAAGCCTCCTCTTGCAGTGCCAACATCCCATATTGGCACTGGTTCAAGTCTCGGCTGCTCCACTTCTGATCCAGCTCCCTGCTAATGTATCTGGGAAAGCAGTGGAAGATGGCTCAAGTGCTTGGGCCCCTGCACTCACATGAGAGACCTGGAAGAGGCTCCTGGTTCCTGGCTTTGGCCTGGTCCAGCCCCAGCCATTGCAGCCATTTGGGGAGTGAACCAGCGAATGGAAGACTTCTCTCTCTCTCTGTTCTACCTCTATGTAACTCTGCCTTTCAAATAAAGAAATTAATCTTAAAAAATTAATGACTCTGATACTACCTAAATTAAATGTCTTTGATTAGTGAGATAAATATTCTTTATCTTGCATTTATACTTCTCTGTTATTTTAAAACCAAAAGGCAAAGTTGCATACACTTTCATGAATTTTGACAGTTGCCTTAATCAATCTTAATAAATTGCATGTTTTTCATCTTTGCTCTACAGATGTGATAAATTACATCAACAGATTTCTAGAGACTTTTTTTTCCCAAAGACATTTATTTATTTGAAAGAGTGGAAGAGATAGAAAAAGAGATCTTCTATCCACTTGTTCATTCCCCAGATGGCCACAATAGCCTCAAAACTGTGACCTAAATAAACCTCTGTTCCCTGTATGTTACCCAGCTCCAGGAATTTTGTTATAGCAAGAGAAAACTGACTTGTGCTGAACAATAGTGAAGCTGAATAAATAACTCTCTTGCTAATTTCCAGAAGCCCTCTTAATATGAGTGATATTAACTCTTCATTCTTTTTAAACCATCTATTCTCTCAGTTTTTTGAGTTTATGCATGTCTCACTATATAAAAATATCTATTGTTATGTTATTAAATATGTCACCTATGTGAAAACTCATAGCTTCCCTGCATTGCTTAGGAAGGTCGTATTTTTATTTCCCATGAAAAACCGTAGAATAATTATACTTAGTATTTGAAAAAGAACAAAAACTTCTCCAAACTGTAAATACAAATGATGAATCTTATTTTTGAACTATAAAAAGTTTGAAAGATAAACCAATTCAACTTACATAGATTCACAAATCTAAATAAAGTATATACATAATGTTAGTAGCCTTTCAAATAAGTAAATCTTTTTAAAAATATAATCCAGTGTTGATAAGCATGTGGCAACTGGTATTATTATACCTTAGAGGAATAACAATTTCTATAACCTTTGTAAGCAAATTTAAAAAATCAATTAAAATTTCTTTTTTTCTTTTTTTCTTTTTTATGTATTTTTAACTTTTATCTAATAAATATAAATTATAAATTTCCAAAGTACAGCTTTTGGATTACAGTGGCTTTTCCCCCCCATAACTTCCCTCCCACCCGCAACCCTCCCATCTCCTGCTCCCTCTCCCCTTCCATTCACTTCAAGATTCTTTTTTTTTTTTTTTTTTTTGGACAGGTAGAGTGGACAGTGAGAGAGAGACAGAGAGAAAGGTCTTCCTTTGCCGTTGGTTCACCCTCCAATGGCCACTGCGGCCGGCGCGCTGATCCGATGGCAGGAGCCAGGTGCTTCTCCTGGTCTCCCATGCGGTGCAGGGCCCAAGCACTTGGGCCATCCACCACTGCACTCCCTGCCATAGCAGAGAGCTGGCCTGGAAGAGGGGCAACCAGGACAGAATCCGGCGCCCCGACCGGGACTAGAACCTGGTGTGCCGGCGCCGCAGGCAGAGGATTAGCCTATTGAGCCGCAGCGCCGGCTAAGATTCATTTTCAATTATCTCTATATACAGAAGATCAATTTAGTATATAGTAAGTAAAGATTTCAACAGTTTGCACCCACACAGAAGCACAAAATGTAAAGTACTGTTTGAGTACTAGTTATAGCATTAATTCACATTGTATTATACATGAAGAACAGAGATCCTACATGGGGAGTAAGTGCACAGTGACTCCTGTTGTTGACTTAACAATTGACACTCTTGTTTATGGCATCAGTAATCACCCTAGGCTTTTGTCATGAGTTGTCAAGGCTATGGAAGCCTTTTGAGTTCGCCAACTCCGATCTTATAAAATTTCAAAGGCTTATTCCCTTTATGCTAGACTCTATAGTATACAAATAATAACACAAGAATATTCAGTTATTAGTTAATACAGAAATGTGTATTTGTATCTAAAAAATAGAAATAAAGGAGAAGGAGAAGAGGGGCCAGTGCTGTGGCATAGCAGGTAAAGCTGCTGCCTGTAGTACTAGCATCCCATATGGGCACCAATTCGAGTCCTGGCTGCTCCACTTCCAATCCAGCTCTCTGCTATGGCCTGGGAAGGCAATAGTAGATGGCCCAAGTCCTTAGGCTCCTGCACCCATGTGGAGACCTTGGAGAAGCTCCTGGCTACTGGCTTCAGAGCAGTGTGGCTCTGGCCATTGCAGTCATTTGGGGAGTGGATGGAAGACGTCTCTCTCTCTGCCTCTCTGTAACTCTGCCTTTCAAATAAATAAATAAATATTTTTTTTAAAAAAAAGAAGGGAGAAGACATCAGGAGAGCTTATCTTACAACTTGTATACAATTTTTACCATCAAATTCAATTAATATAAAAACAATATAATTGTTAAATATATAAACCAGAAAATAATTAGCTAAGTAATTGATTTTTAAAAGATAGACAAAACATTGATAAGGCTGTTTTGGGAGTCAGACACTGTGATTGAGGAAATTTGACCCAAAAGATACATTGGGAATGACAGACATCAATTGCAGGATGTTTGCTTTTAGCACAAACTAGATATGAACAAAACCACCAGTGTTGGCTAATAAATCTCTTCAACTTTCATAAAATTAAACAGAGAATGTAATCAGGATAATGATCAATAACAGAAGATATCTGAAAAAAAATGTAAATATGTGCTTGGATTCCAACTAACAAAATACTAAATAACTCATGTATAAATGAAGGAAAGATCGTGAAAATTGGAGAATATCTTATTTGCAAACAGACAACATCCCCAGTGCCAATTTTATAGGCCTTAAGTAGATCGGTGGGCTGTGTTCTGAAAAAGCCAGAGGGGTCTGCTTTTCTCTATTTTATTTATCTGTCTATCTATCTATCTATTTATTTATTTATTTGCAAGTACAAAGTTGGAGGAGTCACCGGACTTCTCTGCATTGTAATTTTCTCATCTTTACACTGAAAGGGTCCTTATGCTCTAAAGTGCTTAAATATTCAAAGTGTAAAGATTTTAAATTATTGAAGGATATTGGACTTGAAGTTCTGCCTTGCAATGTATAATGTATAATGTCATCTCTACAAATTCTCACAAGATTCAGTTAATGAATTCTAAAGGAATACCACTTAATATATGCATACTATAAATGGGGATAATTAGAATGGTATACATTCACCTAAAAATTCTTTTAAAAATAACAAGAATGAATATGCATGGATTTCAAAATTTTGAGCATCAAAACAAACTTTTTCGGTTTCTTTTTCCACTTTTTGAAATGCTGTGTATGTGAATAAAAAAAATCTGCAGCATTATTCCACTCAAATAACTTTCAAAATCAGAAAAAGATGCAATAGCTATGATTAATAGTACACAGTTAAAATGTCAAACTATGAAAGAAAATAAGAAAAATAAATAAAGGAAAGTACTGGATAATGATGTCCTTTAAAGTATAAGTTGGAATTAACTTTCTGGCACCATGCTAAGATTTTGCTCCATTTTTTTAAATTTGAGACAGGGCTAGTACATTAGGATTGATTAATTATAAAATTTTCCTTTATCATACCTGTATAAATTAATGAGACTAAGTAGACAAATCTTCGGTATGTGTCTAGAAGGCCACCTACATGTTTCTCCCATGTAATCACTAGTCCTGCAACGAGAAAGAACATGTGCAGGAGTTTTCCAGGCACCATTTGTCTTGCTATTAATACTGCATGACTGTGACCATTATTCTGTCCTTTATCACCAAACCTAACCGTTTGCCTGATGATGAATTTATCAACTGTATTTTACAGTATTTACTATGTTGTATCTGACATGCCAACAAAGGATTTTCTTTTTGAAGGGAAGGTCTATTTTTATATTATTTTTATGAAAGAATTCACTTCTATAACTACTGTGAAACCCAAAGCAAAGTTAACAGTGATGCATTCTTTTTTTTTTTTTTTTTTTTTTTTTTTTTTTTTTTTTTTTTTTTTTTTTACAGGCAGAGTGGACAGTGAGAGAGAGAGACAGAGAGAAAGGTCTTCCTTCGCCGTTGGTTCACCCTCCAATGGCCGCCGCGGCCGGCACGCTGCGGCTGGCGCACCGCGCTGATCCGATGGCAGGAGCCAGGAGCCAGGTGCTTTTCCTGGTCTCCCATGGGGTGCAGGGCCCAAGCACCTGGGCCATCCTCCACTGCACTCCCTGGCCACAGCAGAGAGCTGGCCTGGAAGAGGGGCAACCGGGACAGAATCCGGTGCCCCAACCGGGACTAGAACCCGGTGTGCCAGCGCCGCAAGGCGGAGGATTAGCCTAGTGAGCCGCGGCGCCGGCCGCATTCTTTTTTTTTAAGATTTATTTATTGGGACTGGCGCCGTGGCTCACTTGGTTAATCCTCAGCCTGTGGCGTTAGCATCCCCTGTGGGCACCAGGTACCAGTCCCGGTTGCTCCTCTTCCAGTCCAGCTCCCTGCTCTGGCCCAGGAAGGCAGTGGAGGATGGCCCGAGTGCTTGGGCTCCTGCACCCGCATGGGAGACCAGGAGGAAGCACATGGCTCCTGGCTTTGGATCAGCACAGTGCCAGCCATAGCAGCCATTTTGGGGGTGAACCAACGGAAGGAAGATCTTTCTGTCTCTCTCTCTCTCTCTCACTGTCTAACTCTGTCCAATAAAAGAAAAGATTCATTTATTTATTTTAAAGTCAAAGTTACACAGAGAGAGGAGAGGTGCAAAGAGAGAGAGAGGTCTTCCATCTGATGGTTCACTCCCCCAATTGGCCCCAGTGGCAGGAGCTGTGCCGATCTGAAGCCAGGAGCCAGGAGCTTCTTCCAGGTCTCCCATGCGGGTGCAGGAGCCCAAGCACTCGGGCCATCTTCTACTGCTTTCCCAGACCATAGCAGAGAGCTAGATGGGAAGTAGAGCAACAGGGTCTCCAACTGGCACCCATATGAGATGCTGCTGCTTCAGGCCGAGGCATTAACCTGCTGCACCACAGCGCCAGCCCAACAGTGGTGAATTCCATAGGTAACTATTTCTTAGTCTAGATTTTCTGGTTACAATCAATATCTTTCTCAACTGCAACTGAAAACCTAGATCCATAAGGCCTCTGTCCCTACCCTTCTATTCCAGACAAATGCAAAGTAAACTAGGTAAGAGATGTTTCAGAGACATGACTATCTTCTCAGAAAACAAACCCTCGCCTTTGCTTTACAAGGCAGATAGTCCAAAGATATATGTGGAAGCGTTTTTCCTTTTATTGCAATGATCACATGTTGAAACAAATTACCCGGGCCGATGCTGTGGCGCAGCGGGTTAAGGCCCTGCCCAGAAGCACCAGCATCCCATATGGGCACGGGTTCTAGTCCCGGCTGCTCCTCTTCAAATCCAGCTCTCTGCTATGGCCTGGGAAAGCAGTAGATGGCCCAAGTCATTGGACCCCTGCGCCCACATGGAATACCCGGAGGAATCTCCTGGCTCCTGGCTTCAGATTGGACCCATGGGGGCCAGCTGGGGAGTGAGCCAGTAGATGGAAGACCTCTCTCTCTGTCTCTACCTCTCTCTGTAACTCTGTCTTTCAATAAGTAAAATAAATCTTTAAAAAAAAAAGAAATTACCTTAATAAAGGAATGGCTGAATAAAATATATGCCACAACAAAATTATTGAATAATCTTTACAATTAATGAGGCAGATCTTTTCATTCTAACTAAGAAGATGGCCATGTAGATATGAGTATAAGGAAAATGGTAGACAAATATTTATTGCATGAGTCTATGTTCTAAAAATCTATATGTGATTAGTTGTATCAGTTCTATCTTCATAAACTTCTGAAAAGATTTGGTTTTGATATATTGCATATTGTTAATATGGTACCTACACCGGCAATGAGAGAGGAACAGGAATGGAAAGACCTGAGAGGAAATTTCATTTTATACTCTAAACTTCAAAATGCAAAAAAGCTTTTGGATGATTTTTTGTGAGTTAGAAAACTTAATGAAGTTGGGAAGGAGAACATTTAAAGTCTATCTTCTTTTTATTAGTTATTTTTATTTTATTTAGGAGCCAGAGATAGGCAAAGATCTTCCATCGACTTGGTTCACTTCCCAAATATCTGCAACAGCCTGAAGTGGGCCAAGCCACAGGAGCCCACAATTGCATCTGGGTCTCTCACACTGATGGCAAGTCATCGTCTGCTGCCTCCCAGAGTGCTCATAGTCAGGAAGCTGGAAACCAGAAGCATAGCCAGAACTCAAACCCAGGGACTCCAGTATGGGATGTGAGTGTCCCAAGTGGCAACTTCACCATTGTGCCAGATACCCACTTCCAAAATCTTAGTACTTTTGATCCTTAGAATCATGTCTGTAAAATGAGACTAAAATTATGTTTGAGGTAATTTTGATCGTTTCTAAAAGAAAATGGAGCAAAGTCTGTACGGAAGTATTAATAATATTATACTTTTGAATTTGAAAGCAATTCAAAGAATTTTAAGAAACATTCCCAGTCATAAGTGCATCATTGGAAAACTACATAAATTCCATGGCTAACAGCAGTTTTCAATCTAATAACAGAGTAATTAAAAATCCCTTGGTAAATTGTTAATAATCTTGGACTGATAAGAAATAATGAGAGTAGAACCTTTTCCTCTTCTGTTTGAGAAAGCTAGAGGAATGTTAGTAAGGCTTTAATTTAACCAACGGGTGTTGCTTGGAATGCATAACACATTTTTTCCTGCAGCTTCATTTTTAAACATGTCTGTGAGGCCTGAAGACCAGATTTGAAAAGTTTATTCAACCCAAATATGACTGGACTGTAGTATTAACAGTAGTCCTATTAAATATAAACACTTTCGTATGAGAGAGTGGAAGAATAAATCAGTAGGAAGGGCCAGGAAGCTCACTGCATTGTGAATGCTGGGAGGAAAGAGCTGGTCTTCCTTGTTTATGGCTGTTTCCTCAACATCCTGCCAGAGTTGGTGCTCAGTAAGTGTTGAATGAATGATCCAGGTACTATCCTCACTGTCCCTGAGGATGGGATTGGATTTTTATAATAAATTATGCATGTCTTAGTTCATTATTGAAGAATACATTTTTAATGGTAAAATCATGAACCTTGCACAAAAATGAAGATGTTTGTAACAAAGAATGTTTTAACTCAATTATTAAGGGACATAGAAAAGTATATAAAGTCATTTAAATAATATCCAACAGCAACACAAATAGAAGCAATCAGGATTACTGAAATGAGTTTAATAGATGCAAAATAGTCAGACTCCACAAGGAAATAATCAATTGCAATCTTCACTGGAAAAAAAGTCATTTGCATTACTTTCAGTTTGCCACACTAATAGTGAGCTCAGTAGCAAAGAAAACTAGAAAGTGAAGAGTGGGCTACACAACACCTAGTATTTCATAGGATACCCAGCAATAGTCTCTCTCTCCCTCTCTTTTCTTCATCATTTCAAAGTCTTTCATAATTTTTCTGTGCTCTTTTTCTTGTGACAATAATAATTTAAAAGGATGCATTTTATAGTTTATTAAAATCACTTTATTTCTTGACTTGTAAAAATGCACTTTAAACCAGTCTATATGTACATAGAAAGTATTATTGAAAATGAACTGTAAAACAAAAAGAGGAGCATAGATATTAATACTATTAATATGTTAAATAATATTTAATAGAATATTTATTATCTATAATAGTCTATTAAAATATCAATAAATCATGTTTATGTTGGAAAATATGTTGTGTGGTTATTGCACAACTTTGTGAATGTTCAAATCCGTGGGATTATATTGTATATGGGTGAGTTTTTTGGTATATGATTTATGATAGCACTGTTAAGTGAGGATAGTGCTGGGGTGCAGCGGGTTAAGCCGACATCCACAGCACCGGCATTCCATGTGGACACCAGTTCAAGTCCCAGCTGCTCCACCTCTGATCCAGTTACCTGCTAACGAACCTGGGAAAACAGCAGATGATGACTCAAGTCCTTGGGCCCCTGTGCTGACATGGGAAACCCAGATGAAGCTCCTGGCTCCTGGCTTCAGCCTGGCCCAGCCCTGGGCATTGCTGCCATTTGGGGAATGAACCCACAGATAGAAGTCCTCAATCTCACTCTCTCTTTGTAACTCTACCTTTCAAATGAAATAAAATAAATCTGAAAAAAAAGGTAAAAAAATGAGTACCTGAATATTCTGATGTTAAGTAAAGAAAGACTATATTTAATATATAAATTAATAATTTCCATTCAACACATGTTAAAAAATGGGACTTCCAGATCACACCCACCCACACCGATTAACATTTTTTTCTGTTTTCCAAAAGTCTTGAAATCAATGAGCTGGAAGTGAGAGGAAAAGAAAGTCACTGTTCTATAAAAGAGGAGGTCACTCATGAGGTAATGTTGGGAGACAGTCCTTCCAAATGGAAATCTCTGGAAACTGCAGAAAGGAAGCGCAAGATGAGAAAAGCCTCCAGAAGAGAAAACTTTAGACTCTGTACACTTAATTTGTGTGCACAGATTGAGTCATTTCGTCAGCTTCTAATAACATCAACTTTTTTCCCTCTTTGGGCAGCAATGAATAATAAAAAGGAAAAAGTTTGGTTTCTAATCATCTCAAGAGATAAAATTATCTATGAAAACCAACTTTGGAAACATAAAAGTGAAGCAAAAAACAGCTATTCTTTGCTAAATAAATATTGTCATCTTCTAAGAGCTCAGGCAAAATGACTGTGGATGAAGACAGCGCAGCCAGCAAGAGCGTGCACTGGTGCTCCCTGTGGTCCTTGTGTCGGGGCTCCTCAGACTGGTGCCTCTGTTCTTTGTTTAAGGGATCTGTCCTTTCTCTGCTCAGCTTGGGACATTTGTTTTGCAAGGTGCAAAGTAATTGTAAGTCACAAGCTTCTGGAGACATCCATGGAATTCTTCAGGGTTATATGTGTATCAGCAGTAGGTTTGGTTACCGTCTGAAGCCTAAGGAAAACCAGTGTGGACTCAAAAAAGAGCATGATGACACACAACACATAATGCACGCCATGGGTAATCTTCAGACAGGCATTGGCGGTCACATGATTTCCTGTTCCGTGATCACACAAGCACAGTCCGGAGATGTCGCCAGTATGCCCCTGTATGCAGAATTCAGCTGAGCACCCCTGGCATCACCATGAGGAGCAGCGGGGACAGCAAGTCACAGTGCCCACACATGACGCAGGCTTCATGAAAGATTTTCTCTGTTGACAGGCAGCTCTGTACAGTATTCTCTTCAACACTACAAATTAGCTTCTTTCTGTGTTTTGTCTTCTGCATATAAGCTGATTAGTTCTTCTGTACTGCTCTGAAGAGTCTGACATAGGTGATCCAGTAAAGATCAACTCAGTTTCTTTGATCTTGGAAACACAGAGGTCTCTAGAGTTATACCATTTTACAACTTCCAAGGTGTCGCATGTCCCCCTTAGGGTTTCTGCAGTGAGCGATGGTCACAGAGCTGCGGAGACTGAGCCACCTGGGACCTCACCCAACAACACAGCCAGAAAGCCAAGTATGGCAGTTTCAAAGACAATTCTTGATTTTTTTTAGGGCCAGCGCCATGCTCAATAGGCTAATCCTCCGCCTGCAGCGCCGGCACACCAGGTTCTAGTCCCGGTCGGGGCACCAGATTCTGTCCCGGTTGCCCCTCTTTCAGGCCAGCTCTCTGCTGTAGCCGGAGAGTGCAGTGGAGGATGGCCCAGGTGCTTGGGCCCTGCACCGCATGGGAGACCAGGAGAAGCACCTGGCTCCTGCCTTTGAATCGGCGCGGTGCGCTGGCCGTGGCGGCCATTGGAGGGTGAACCAACAGCAAAGGAAGACCTTTCTCTCTGTCTCTCTCTCTCTCTGTCCACTCTGCCTGGCAAAAAAAAAAAAAAAAAAAAGACTGGCTTAATTAGATTTATCCCAATATTTATATCAACAAACTCTAGCCTGTGCACAAATTCCACTCCCAAAGCCCATTTTTGTACTTCCTTAGAACTAAGAATGGTTTTTACATTCCTAAATGGTTGAGAAAAAACATGAACAGATGATGATTTTTTTTTGTAAAACATGAAAATTATATGAAATTCAGATTTCAGTTTTGATAATTAAAGATTTATTTGAATATAGCTATGATCATTTGTTTGCATACTGTTTTTGGCTGCTTTCTGGCTATAGTGGCAAAGTCAAGACATTGTCACAGAAGTGATAGAGTCCACAGAACAAGGTCAGGACGGGGATGAGACAAATGAAGTGCTTGCACTGGGGCACAGGATTTACAGAGGCATGAAAAAACTCAGTAATTAAGACGAATTACATTTTGGGGCAGCATTTCATGCACGTGACATACTGAATCCCATAGCTCAGCCTGACCTAACTTACACATGCTCAGAACACTTAGATTAGCCTGCAGTAGGGCAAAATCATTTAATACAAAGCCTGCTTTATAATAAATTATTTAATATTTCATATAATTTATTGAAAGGATCAAAATTCAAAATACAGGTTTTACTAAATGCATATTGCTTATGCACCATCATAAAGCTACAAAGTTACAAATCAAATTATCATAAGTTGGTGACTATTTGTATATTTAAAATGAAAAAAAGATAAAAACCATGAATAAAACATTAACATCTTAAGCGAAGACAGGGTCAACATTACTGATTTTTCTTTCTTTCTTGGTTCATAACATGCTGCCCCAAAATATGACACCTTGGTCTATTGGATATTTGAAACCGAAGGAGTTTGAGAAAAAGACTTTAACAGGATCACTCTAACTTTCCTCATACTTTTCTCCCTGAAGCAGTTTTAAAGACTCTTATGAGAGTCATCCTCCCCATACCTAAAGAAAAGGAGAATTCCTATCGCCAAAGAAACAGATGCCAGGAAGAATCTGAACAAACAGGCCTTGCCAAATGTCTCCCACTGATTGCCATTAGAGCCCTAGTACATTTCTCCATGCTCATCCATTCCTCATGAAACCCTGAGAGTAAAAATCTAGTTTAAAAAGCCACTCAGGTTTAACTTTCTTTATATTTTCATTTCCTTATGAAGACTCCCAGATCTAGTAAAACTTCTATCAAGTAAGTTTGTAGAGGCCAATGTTGTGATGCAACAGATTAAGCTGCCACCTGCAGTGCCAACATCCCATATGGGAGCACAGTTCCAGTCCTGACTGCTCTGCTTTCCATCCAGCTCCCTGGTCATGTGCCCAGGAAAGCAGCAGAAAATGGCCAAGAACTTGAACTGCTGCCACCCACCTGGAAGACACAGATTCAGTTCCTGGCTCCTGGCTACAGCTTGGCCCTGCCCTGGCTTTTGCAACCATTTGGGGAGTGAAACAGCAATAGAAGAGCCCTCTCTCTGTCACTCTGCCTTTCAACTAAGTAAAATAAATCATAAAAAATAAGTTTGTGTGATTTTTTGTTGTTTGGCTTTTGTTTTAGGATCCTTAGTCATGAACCTAGGACAGGTAGAATTAAAGAGATTTTTCCTCCTCAAGGCTGCAAGATACAGTGGCGTGGGGGCCAGCTCTGTGGCATAGCAGGTAAAGCTGTCACCTGCAGTGCCAGCATCCCATATGGGTGCCAGTTAGAGTCCTGGCTGCTCCACTTCCAATCCAGCTCCTTGCTAATGTGCCTGAGAAGCAGTAGAAGATGGCCCAAGTCCTTGGGTCACTGAACCCACATGGAGACCCAGAAGAATTGCCTGCCTCCTAGAAATTCTTGGACCAGCCCAGTTCTAGCCATTCTGACCATCTAGGGAGTGAACCAGAAGATGGAAGATCTCTCTGTCTCTGTCTCTCTCCAACGCTGCCTTTCAAATAAATAAATAAATATTTTTTTAAAAAAAGATGCACTGGCATGAAACTGCTACATCTTACCTCACCTGGTCCTGGCTTTTTTACAGAAAGCTTAGTGAACAAGAGTATTAACAAGTCACATAAGCTTCCTTGCTTTTGCTTTTCAAACTTACACACTAAGTGCTAAGGCCACAAAATAAAGTTTTCGATTGGAAGTTTCATCAGGAATCTTGGATTGGAACCTTAAAATGTTCTCTTATTTGCTATCTTACTGCTAAGAAATAAAGCCCCAAAATGCATCTCCACCAGATTTCTTCTGTAATACCTACAAATTTGGGTAACTTCCTCTTTTTCAGTTCCTTGATATTGGTCAAGTTTCCTGACTTGCTGATAAATGATCTTCCGTTTATTGTCTGAAAGCCTGGGTGGCACCTTTTAAAGCAGATTTTACTGAGTGGCTTTTATTGGTATTAGTCCCATATGTAAAGTTAACCTTTGTTTTCCATAAAATAACCTGTCATAAAAGGACATCATTCTCAAGTTATATACTCTAGGAAAGGCCTTGGTTATATAATTTGTCCAATTATGCTATGGTATAAAGGCAAATCAATACATACTCAAAGAAAGCAGGTAACTTTATTGTCATGAAAAGCAGTGAGACTTAGTAAATGTTTCAAGATTCTGGGAGCTTAGTAAAAATCAGGAGCCATGTAAGAATGCTGTATTTCAATTGTACAAAAGCAGTCCGTTACGTTGTGGGTTGCAGAGTATTTAAGAAGAAACAGAAAAGGCTTTCTGATAGATCCAGAAAATAAAACAATAACATAATATCAACAATATTCCAAACAAATACCACAATAAAATTCCCCTCATCATACTATTCAGTTTCTATAGTTAATTTTTGCTTTGCTGGATCTTGGTTGGCAGTCTGCTTTCATGAAGTCACAGTTTCTGGACTGAAAAGAGTTCTGGATATTCTGATTCAGGTCATTGGCAAGATTTGAAAGCTGTCTAAGTGATATCGGTTTAGAAGCCTGAGCAGGAGTATGTTTTGAATTTGAAGTCTCTAAAAATAGTCCTTTTCCACAAATCTCTAAGACTGTCATTACTTGTTCAGGACATAAATTCTGGGTTGTAACTTAGAGTCCTCAGACAAATATCAGAGTGAAACAAAAACTATCTGTAGATTACAAAGAATTAGTGGCCGTGGCTCAATTATTATTGGGACCAATATCACAATGGAAGACAGTACAAGTCTCTGTTAGGGTGTGGTACGTAACTATTTCACAAGTTTTGTGAATTTTTTTTACATTTCAAATTTCTCCTGAGATTGAAAACCTGTTATGGACAGTAAGGACCAGAGCAAATGTCCAGGCGCTTCCCATAAAGCATCCAAATTCTGGAAAGTTCAATAAGCAAAATTTGCCTACACAAACTCATTCTAGGGACAATTATTATCTCTTCTAATCTGACGACCCTTCCCATCCAATTCTTACCATAAAAACATTGCCAAAAACCCTAATTATTTCTAGATTCTCTCTTCTAGTAAGGCTGGAAACTAAATATTTGTCATTTTCTTTCTCAGGGGTCCTTTGAAAGAATACTTTTCAATGTGAAGGTAACCTGGTATTTTTATTTTATTTTTTCAGAAGTTAGGAATCTAATTATGGGAAGGTAGTTTCAAAAGAATTGTAGGAAAATATATGGACAATTAAGGTAGAACCATGAGATACTGAGGAACAATACTTAGATGTTTACTCAAAGTGATAATAAAAAGTTTTAAAAGTAGACATAGAAGTAACATGACTGTAAAATTCTTAGCTTTTTCCAAAGAGAGACAACTCTGTTCTTTTTTCCATAAATTATTAATAACATAATAAAATTAACATAAAACACACACAAAAATTATTCGGATCAGCCCCAGAATCTCTGCTATATAGGCATATAACACAAAAATGTAGAGTAAAATTTCATATTATACTTGAAAACTATTTATTATTAATTAGTGAACCAAGGCAGTAAGTCATTATAATGGAGTAATCTTTGCTAAAGTTTAGCATTTTTAGAGAGAATCTTTCCATTCATAGATATTATAAACAAGTATTAAAAAATTGCTCCCCAAGTTTCCTCTTATATTTTATATTCTAACACGAAATGACCCTTTTTGTTTTTTCTTTTTTTTTTTAAGATTTATTTATTTATTTGAAAGTCAGAGTTGCACAGAGAGAGGAGAGGGGGGGAGAGAGAGAGAGAGAGAGAAAGGTCTTCCATCCGATGGTTCACTACCCAATTGGCCACAACAGCCGGAGCTGTGCCAAATCCGAAGCCAGGAGCCAGGAACCAGGAGCCAGGAGCTTCCTCCGGGTCTCCCATAGGGGTGCAGGGGCCCAAGTGCTTGGGCCATCTTCTACTGCTTTCCCAGGACATAGCAGAGAGCTGGATCAGAAGAGGAGCAGCCAGGTCTTTAACCGGTGCCCATATGGGATGCTGGCGCTTCAGGCCAGGGCGTTAACCCGCTGAGCCACAGCGCCGGCCCCCTGACCCTTTTCTTAAGGACAGAGTATAGTCCACTGGACTTGTGGGGTCCACAGGACCTTTGAGGGGAGGCACCAAGTACAACTATTTTTGCAATAAAAAATTGTGTTTGCACTTCTCATTCCCTCACAAGTGTACAGTGAAAAAGTCTGCATGATGTGTGACAGATTAAACACAAAACCGGTTTGAACAGCCAGATATTTTCTGATAAGCCAGACATTTAAAGAATTTCCAAAAAAGTGAAACAATTCCATTCTTCTTACATACTTTGGCTTTAGAAAACAGTTATTTTCATAAAAATGTTATTTATTTAATATCCAGTGGTTCATATTATTTATATTGCTGTTTTCCAGTGATTATAATTTTTTTACATTTCTCTTACAAACAAAGCTCTTTGGAGTCAGATCTTGGTTGTTTTTAAGTGCAGAGAAGTTATAGATTTAAAAAAGATACAAACTATCTTCCAGGGTAACAAAAAAACTATTGTTTTTTCTTGAAAAATGAAAGCAGAGCCCATTTTTTAGAAAGATTGACTTTATTTGTTTGAAAGGCAGAGTTACAGAGAGAGAGAGAGAGAGCGAGCTTCCATCTGCTAGTTTACTCCCCAATGCCTGCAGCAACCTGGACTGGCCATGCTGAAGCCAGGAACCCGGAACACCATTCAGGTCTCCACTGTGGGTAACAGGGATCCAAGTTCTTGGGCCATCTCCCACAGCCTTCCTGGCACATCAACAGGGAACTGGAGCAGCAGCTTTACCCACTGCACCGCAATGCCAGCCCAAGTCCAGTTTTCTTTGTCATTGTTGCTTCTATTGTGGTCTTCACCCCTAACAATTATAGCTTTTAATGATTCAGAGAAAAATGATGGTATGGAGTGCAGGCGTTAAAATTACTTTAAATGAAAAACATCTAAACAACCAGCAGCCACAGAAATACTATCTAAACTAAAGCAGATACTCCCCAAAATATGTCTATGCATTAATTTCAAAAAACTTTTTGTACCAAAATAAGCCTGTCTTTTAATATCACTTTTTATAAACTTCAAAGTATGCTGCCATGGTGGCCATTGACCCCATTTCAGAAAGTTTCTTATTTGGAGAGAAAGACTGATCCTTTCCATCAGAAATGTGAATTCAGCTGCTCATTAGCATCAAAAAGCCCAGTAAAACCTGCCATACTTTCCCTTTGGAAAGTATTGTTGTTATTAAATTATTCTCTGCCAATCTATTTCCAGCTGATTGTGCAGGAGCCAGCCATTCTAACCTAAGTGCGTAGAAGAAAACCTTTCCTCCAAACAGGAAGGATTGTCACACCATCTCTTCTGTGCATGCATTTGAGCAAACAAGCATGTTTGCTCCACAACAAATGTCCTTCCCTTTTGCACCTTCCTAAGGTGGCAAAAACTACCACATTCACTAATATGACTGAAAATATAGATTCTCTGTAACATATAAGATACAGTTGTGGTGCAATGGGTTAAGCTGCCTCTTGGGACACTCACATTGTGTATTGGAGTGCCTGTTTGAGTCCTGGCTACCCTGCTTCCAATTCTGCTTGCTGTTGATGTACCTGATAAGCACCAGATGATGGTCAAGTTCAGCTCCTGCCACCCACATGGGAGACCTGGATGGAGTTCTAGGCTCCTGGCTTTGGCCTGGCCCAGTCCTGGCTAACGCAGCCACTGGAGTAGTGAACCAGTAGATTTGTTACTGATTTGCATATTAATAAGCCATGTGGACTCTTGCCATAAATTATGCAGAGAAGAATTCTGAATACTGGCACAAATAAACCAGGCAACATGATAAGTTTTAAGCTTTTTATTCAGTGAGAGAAATGCATAAGAGAGTGAGGGCCCTGTCTAAATGAGAAAGGGAAATCTGGATTCACACCAAGCACTAGGAGCCAGCCATGTGAAGGAACATGCAGGCCTGAAAGCATGGAGCTGGTGGGTGACCGTGGGTGACCGGAAGGCCATGTGCCCCGAAGGCAAGGGGAGGGGGAGTGAGGGGATCAAGGGCAAGGAGGAAAAAGAAGGGGAAAAAAAAGGGAGAGGGGCGCTGAGCCCACCATATTCCAGGCCTTTAATCCACTTCCAAAGAGGAGTGGTTAATTAATCTGATTGGCAGGTGGGGATACAGGTGTGGTCAGGTAGGGGCATGAGATCACACAGGGGGCGTGGTGAAGGCATGGTCTTCCAGCTCACAAACCTAATTGAATTTTATCCTATCTGTCTGCCTACATCAGATGGAAGATCTCTCTCTCTCTCTGTCACTCTGCCTTTAAATAAATAAAGTTTTTTAAAAATGCAAAAGTAAAAACTTTCAAACTGTGCCTCCTACTTTATGGTTTAGTATCCTGATTTAACTATAAATTATCCTAGTACTTAATGATTTTCTATTAACTATCTCAATTTAATAACTCTCTAAGCTTTTTTTTAAAGATTTTAAAAATGTATTTGAGTGGCCAGTGCTGTGGCTCAGAGGGTTAATACCCTGGCCTGAAGTGCCAGCATCACACATGGGCGCCGGTTCTAGTCCCGGCTGCTCCTCTTCAGATCCAGCTCTCTGCTGTGGCCTGGGAAAGCAGTGGAGGATGGCCCAATTCCTGGGGTTCCTGCATCCATGTGGGAGACCCAGAGGAAGCTCCTGGCTCCTGGCTTTGGGTATGCGCAGTTCTGGCCATTGCGGCCAATTGGGGAGTGAACCATTGGATGGAAGACTCTCTCTCTCTCTCTCTCTCTCTCTCTCTCTCTCTCTCTGCCTCTTCTTTCTGTGTAACTATGACTTTCAAATAAATAAATAAATCTTTTAAAAAAATGTATTTGAAAGGCAGTGTTCCAGAGAGAGAGAGAGGAAGAGACAGAGAAAGGGATTTTCCATCCACTGGTAACTTCCCAGATAGCCACAGTCGCCAGAGCTGGGCCGGTACAAAATAGGAGCCAGGAGCTTCTTCTGGATCTCCCATGTGGGTGGCAGGGGCCCAAGCACTTGGGCCATCTTCTGCTGCTTTCCCAGTTACATTAGCAGGGAGCTGGATTGGAAGGGGAGCAGCTGGAACTTGGACTGGCACACAAATCGGATGTCGACATCACAGGTGCCAGCCCCCATGATTTTAAGTTATTTAAAGATCTTAGAAATTATAAAAGCTGACTTACTGCAAAACATAATCATGAGATTATTTTGAAAAACTCATGGAAAATGGGAAATGTATATTATGAAAAAAGTATGCATGACTTTTTTTTTTAACACCCAAATAAACTTATCTATCGTTTTTATTTGAGATATAGAGAGAACTCGTATCTGCTGGTTCACTCCCTGAACACCAACAATGGAGTGGGAGGAGGAGTTACAGGGAGACATGTAAAGCTGGGAGCCTGTAACTCAGTCCAGGTCATACATCTGGGTAGTGGGAAACCAACTGATTGAGCCATTATTGCTGCTTCTTGGGGTTCACAGTAGCAGGAAGCTGGAATCCGAAGCTGAAGCTGGAGATCGAACCAGGCACTCTGATATGGGATATGGATGTCTTCACTAGTGTCTTTTTTTTTTTTTTTAGGATTTATTTGTTTATTTTGAATGTCAGAGTTACACACACACACACACACAGAGAGAGAGAGAGAGAGAGAGAGAGATCTTCCATCTGCTGGTTCACTTCCCAGATGGCTGCTACAACCAGGGCTGGGCCAGGCTGAAGCCAGGATATTTATCAGTGTTTCCCATGTGATTGACAGGGGCCCAAACACTTGGGCCATCTTCCCCTGCTTTTCCCAGGCCATTAGCAGGGAGCTGGATTGGAAGTGGAGCAGCCAGGACATGAACCAGTGCCCACATGAGATGCTGGCATCATAGGTGGCAGCTTTACATAGTACACCACAATACCGGCTCCTTAACTAGCATATTAACTGCCAGGCAGAACACCTGCTTCATAGTTATCTTTTAATTCCATTTTCCCAGGAACTTTTTGAGGTAACTTGTCCTGTTGAAATAAAATGTTTCTCAGAATAATGACACAAGATAGTTGAACAAATTTGACACGTTTCTGAACCCTAAACATTATATAGAAGTGATAAGAACTAGTTTGATCAGTAAACATGTAGCGTGGGAAAAACAAACCTTAGGAAAATAAAAGGTATCAAACACACCACTGTGGCATGAGACTTATTTTGAGCAGAAAGGATTTGAATGCTTGCTGTCTCCTATCTGCCTGAAAGCAGAACCTCCAAGAAGTTAGGAGACAGGTGTCATAAATTCCTTCCCCGGGAACAACCAAGGCAGGCTGACTCTGATGGCCTGAGATATGAAATCTCTACACTGTTCCTAGATAGACACGGGCACTAGACTATCCTCTCTCTCATCCTTTCTCCTTAGGACCCTTTTGTCTTTACAAAACTTCCTTTGTTTTTATTTAAGTGCCCCATCTCCCCCTCTCCACCTTCCTTCTCTAGTAAGAAGAGAATGCCGCCGAGTGCCAAAAGCCCTTTTGATCACATTTTTCTGTGAACACCCATGTATTTATAATGAACCAAAATATGTCTCTTCTCTTGCTAATCTGGCTGTCTTCAGTTTAATCTGCAACTCATCACTCTCCTCCCATCAATTAATGAACATAAGAAGGTAGAGGAAAAGGTTTTTTTTTTTTCTCCTAGATACATGCTTGTATTATATTTAACTGTGATAATTCAGATGGAAGATAGATTAGCTTGAGAGGCCAGCATATGATGCAGCAGGTTAAGCATCCCATTTGGAGTCCTAGCTGCTCCACTTCCAACCCATCTGCCCACCTATGTGCCTGAGAAGGTAGCAGGAGATGGCCTACCATCCACGTGCAAGACCGCAATGGAGTTCCTGTCCCCTGGGTTGAGCTTGGCCCAGCCCTGGCTGCTGCAGCCACTTGGGGGGTGATCCAAAGGATGAAAGGTCTCTCTCCCTGTCTCATACTCCCTTATTCTCTCTCTGTGTTACTCTGCCATTCAAGTAAATAAAACAAATATTAAAAAAAATATAGAGGAGGGGAGGGAGACAGAGAGAACAACACAGAAAGAGATTGAGATTCCATCCAGCAACACACTTCCCAAATACTGGACTGGGCTTCCCAAATACTGGACTGGACTGGACTTGGCTAAAGAAAGAAGCCAGGAACTAAACCATGGCTCTCACATGGGGCGCAGAAACTCAATGTCTTGGGTCATCGTCATCACCTCCCAGGACTACATTAGCAGAAAGCTGCAATCAGGACCCAGGGTCAGGCCAAAAACTCAAGTACTCCACTATGGGATATGGGAGTCTTACCTACTAGGGCAATCACCTGCCCTGATACAGCTTTCTTAGAAAAAATATTAAATTAGTCTCACTTACCAAGATTCATGTTAATTATGTACATTTGAATTATGAAATGGTTCTAATTTAGCTATTTCTGTAGGATGGATTTCTTTTTATATGATACGTCACTTCTAGTATTAGACATTTGAATTCCCCTTTTTCTGGAAATTTAGAAATATCCAATTTATATGTGAACTTATTCCTCTATAGACCAAACAGAACAAAAATTTTTAAGAGATTTAATAAACTAGTATACCAATATTCTCAAAATATAACAATAACCTTTACAGTTACAAAAAGAAATGTAAAGACTTTTCTGATTATAAACATAAGTATACACAAATTGAGAAGTTATCATTTCAGTTCTACAGTATCAGCTACAGATTAAGCTAAAATAAACACAAATCCCACTGGTCTATGTACATTGTGTGCCAGTGAGCACAAAATTCCTAATTGATTCAAACTCAGAATATGTCTTTAGAATCCAAGAAAGCCTGAGTTTATTTGCCCAAGGCACAGTAAGCCAATTACTGACACCTGACACCAAGGTTGTGGAAAAAGCAGGTGTTTATTTTGAAATGCTCAGGGGAAGCCGCTGGGAAGCTATTACTTAATTCCCCAACTCCCGGAGAGACTGAGTGGCAAGTCTTATACAGCTGAAACTGAGCAGAGCATGACTGGCTCCTGTGCAGGCCTCCGGTTGGTCCACAGTGCTTGTGGCCTTCCTTTGATTCGTCAGCAGTAGAGGTCAGCATGTTCTTTGGCAGATGCTGTGGTTGCAAAGTAGGTTCCAGTCTGTCTCTAGCCTACAGGTACCAGGGCCAGGGGTTCCTGTGAAACTTCTCAGAACAGAGTATACGGTCAGGATGTTAGCAGTAGAGGTGATCATTGAATTCTGAGCCTTGTGACCTAGTGTTTTTCAGGGTTAGCCAAGCCCTTGTACCAGTTCCTTAATTTAGTGAGTTAACCTTTTTTAAAAAACCCTTATGGGAGGAGAGAACTTCCACTTTGCTTATGGCCTTGTCTAAATACTGATGAATTTGTGGTCACAAAAGGCTTCCATAGCCTTGGCAGCTCATGACAACAGCCTCGGGTGATCACTGACATCATAAATAAGAGTATTAATTGTTAAATCAACAACAGAAGTCATTGTGCATTTACTCCCCATGTAAGACCTCTGTCCTTAATGAGTTCTACTATGAAAATTAACTGAAAAATTTGTTCTCAAACAGTACTTTATATATTGTGTGTATGGGGGTGGGTGAATACAAACTGTTGAAATCTTTACTTAGTATAGAATTGGTCTTCTGTATATAAAGTTAATTAAAAATGAATCTTAATGAAGAGTGGGATGGGAGAGGGAGTAGGAGGTAGAATGGGAGTGGGTGTGGGAGGGTAGGTCTGAGGGAAGAACCACTATATTCCTAAAGTTGTACCTATGAAATTTGCAATCATTAAATAAAAGCTTTTAAAAAAATTTTAAAAACCCTTACATTTTATTTTTGTCTTCATATCTTGATTTATTTATTTTTATTTTATTGGAAATACACAGAGACAGACAAATAGAGACCTTCAATTTGCTAGTCTACTCCCCAAATGCCCACCACAGCCAAAACCAGGAGCTCAGAACTCCTTCCAAATCTCACACCTGTGTGACAGGGACCCAAGTACCTAATCTATTACTGCTGCCTCCAAGGTTGCTTATCAGCAGAACCTGGACTGGAAGTGGAGTAGCCAGAACTTGAATCAGGCACCCTTTTTTTTTTTTTTGAAAAAAAAAAAAAAATTACTTATTTTGAAAGTAAGAGTTACAGAAAAAAAGGGAGAGTCAGAGAGGGAGAGAGAGAGAGAGAGTGCTCTTCCATCTGCTAGTTCACTGCTCAGATGGCTGTAACTACCAGTGCTGGGCCAGGTCGAAGCTGGGTGCTTCAACCAGGTCTCCCAAATGGGTGGCTGGATCCCAAACACTTGGACCATCAGCTGCTGCTTTTCCCAGGCTATTAGCAGGGAGCTGGATGAAAGTGGAGCAGCTGGGATACAAAATGGTGCCCATATGGGATGCCGGCGTCACAGGCAGCAGCTTTCCCCCTACACCACAATGCCATGGGTGAAACAGGGACTCGAACATGAGATGCAGGTGTCTCAAGCTGCAACATAACCACTGGGTCGAAGGCTTGCCCCAAGTTCACCTTTAGTGAGGAGTTGACTTGTAATCATCCAAGTCAAGACAGGGGAACTGAAAGCTAAAGGAGAGAGGCTAGGGCCTCTCTCATATCAGTGGCTTTAGGGATGGAAGTTCCCTTTCAGAGAAGGAGAAAAGTACAAAAATAAAGAATCAGAAAAAGACAAAGCTCTGTTGCTCTTGGTAGTTACCAATGGGAGCCACAGGGATAAACTAGGGGCTCTGGTAAAAGCCCCACAGCAGTGTGGTTTCCCTGGCTCTATCTTTGGCATCTTCAGGGATGCCCTTTAAATGGTTAATGTCTACATTTTTAGTGAAGGAAAATCATAGCTGTAAATCAAATAACAGATGCAGCTGATGATGGCTCAGCTGCCTGGGTCCCTGCCACTCAAGTGGAGGGTCCAGGTGGAGTTCCTGGCTCGTGGTTTCAGCCTGGCCCAGCCCTGGCTGTTGTGGACATTTAGGGGTGTGGGGGGGTGGATCAACAGATGGATGATATCTCTAACTATCTCTGTCTATCTATCTATCTATCTATCTATCTATCTATCTCTATCTCTAGCTGTAGTCTTTGTTGCTCATCCTTTCAAATAATTTTTTTTAATATGTCAAGAATCTTGAAGAAAGTGACTAATAAGGGAACCAGGAAGATTTCAATAATAAGGACAAAGGATAATCTAAAGAGTAGACAAATATATGCAGAAATAAATTTAATGGATGCAAACCAGTACGGTTCTTCCCTATTAAGTTAACCTTCTGCACCACAACATCATTCCCTACCTTTGTTTTAAGTAAATAAAAGACTTCTTAAGAATTCTCCAATTCTCCCACTTTTTACAAGTAGAAAAACATTAGTCATAGCATTTTGTTACCGCAAGATGATTTGCATAAACAAAATTATCCTAAATGATTAGAATGTAGTCATTTATCCAACGACTGTTGTTCCCATCAAAAAACAGACTTTTACCGACTTGTAAGCCTGTCACTGATCACAGACTCACTTATATGCCCCGGCTGCTGTTGACCCCACTTTACTTCCCTGGTCACTGGCATTCAAATGACTTTTGTGATAAGTTTTTCTGTGAAGTCTAAAATTCTGAAGATCAAGACCAGCCACTGTTGAGTTGCCTAAGTATTTGTCCACATCAAAAATGTGTTCCCTATAAACTGTCTGAAGAAATTTATATCACTTTACTACCAGTTAAAAACACCTCCATTAAAGATTTCATTTAGGACAAGGTTCTGTACTTTTAGCATGCTAGGTCATTTTGGCAGATAAAGTTCATTTGGTTGATAACTTCTTATATAGATTATTTCATTCTTAGTGGGAAGCAATAAACTTTTTGTATCCATCTTGGCAAAGACTTTAACTAAACTTCAGACAGATTCCTCTGAGTTTTTCTTTCAGTGGGGCCTCAGCTTGATCCCCATTCTGTCTTTGGTCTGCCTAATCCAGTTCCAGCCAGAATTCCCCTACCCTTGACATCTCATCAAGTTTCTCAATCTCATACAATTGAAGTAAAGCCCTTGAGCTACCTTTAGCAAGGTTCCTATTAGATCAGGTAACCCAGACTCTTCTACCCTTGTTATCCCTTCTTAGTAATACTATCCATCCAATGACCCCTCACTCTGTTCTTCGCTTATACATCCCAGATATGTTTGCTGTATTTAGAGTTGACTCCTAACTCTCTCTTAATTGCAGCCGTATTGAATAAGGCCTTCCTTACCATGTTGACAAGTGTCAGGATGGTTCTTCTTGAACAGTCTTAGCATCTTGCTACAGAGGAAAAATCTTTTTCTCTACCCATTCTAAGTTCATGCCTGATGCCCCTCGAACAAAAGACAGATCAATTAAAGAAAATTATACAAATATATTTACATTCTGTGGGACACAGGAGCCTTTAAAAGGAAATGGAGGGGCCGGTGCCGTGGTGTAGCAGGTAAAGCCACCACCTGCAGTGCCGGCATTCCATATGGGCACCGGTTCAAGACCCAGATGCTCCATTTCCTATTCTGCTATGACCTGGAAAAGCAGTAGAAGATGGCCCAAGTCCTTGGGTCCCTGAACCATGTGAGAGACCCGGAAGAAGTTCCTGGCTCCTGGCTTTGGATCGGCGCAGCTCTGGCCATTGTAGACATTTGGGGCGTGAACCATTGTATGGAAGACCTCTCTCTCTCCTTCTCTCCGTGTGTAACTCTGACTTTCAAATAAATAAATAAATCTTTAAAAAAAAAAAAAAAGAAAATGGAGACCCTAAGAAACAATTATACCTGAGTTTTTAACATAGCAGGCTTGGGGCTGGCACCATGGCTCGCTTGGCTAATTCTCCTCCTGCAGCACCGGCATCCCATATGGGTGCCGGGTTCTAGTCCCGGTTACTCCTTTTCCAGTCCAGCTCTCTGCTGTGGCCCAGGAAGGCAGTGGAGAATGGCCCAAGAGCTTGGTCAGAAAATTCTTCTGGCAATGGTCAGAAAATTCTTCCCAGGCTTCGTAATACGCCTTGGAAGAGAAGAACCTGGTAAAAGGCAGAGCTTCTGCTGTTTTCTCAAATGCCAAGTTGCCATATTTGTGTGTCCTAAACTCTGTCAATCTCTTTAATCCCTGTAGTTATGATCGACTGTCTTCAAACCACTAGAAGTCATTCCCAGCTCTCATTTTCCTTTCTCCAAGCTATACATCTAGGAATACTACCAAGTGCTTGGGTGCCTGCATCCGCTTGGGAGACTAGGAGGAAGCACCTGGCTCCTGGCTTCAGATCAGCATAGCTCCGGCCGTAGCGGCCATTTTGGGGGTGAACCAATGGAAGGGAGGCCTTTCTCTCTGTATCTCTCTCTCTCACTGTCTAACTCTATCTGTCAAATAAATTTATAAAAAGATAGTAGGCTTAATGAAGAGTAGATAGTCAGGGAAATATTGCAGGTCAAAGAGTATACACTGATGCTAATAAACTAAGGGAAACTTAGCAAGATCTGCTTGTCTGCTTGTGCGGATTCCTCCCTGGCCCTCTCTTCAGAGAGAAGGCTGCTCCTTTCTGCCAGGTATGTACGGGGAGGTCACCTGTCACAGTAGAGTGTTATGAGAGCTCTGGGCGGTGGTCAGAAAATTCTTCCCAGGCTTCATGATGTTCTTCGGAGGAGGAGAATCTAGTTAAAGGCAGAGCTTCTGCTGTGTTCTCAAATGCCAAGTTGCCATATTTGTGTGTCCTAAACTGTCAATCTCTTTAATCCCTGTAGTTATGATCCACTGTCTTCAAGCCACTAGAAGTCATTCCCAGCTCTCATTTTCCTTTCTCCAAGCTATACATCTAAGAATGCTATCAGGAAGTACCAAAGATATATAGCAAAGCATAACATAACACATTTTTAGTATTTTCCAATTATATTCCACTGACAGGAATTGATGACTCACTTTAGTTAGATCAAAAAGTATTAAATGCAATATATACCACCTCCTCACAAATATGTTATCTAAATATTCAAAAAAATTTTGTATGAAATCAGTTACATCTTTAGAAAAACATTTGAAAAATCAGTTAACACTTTTTGCAAAGCTGGTAGAAATCTTAGGGAGTGAAACAGGAACTTCTTTTTTTTTTTAACTTTTATTTAATGAATATAAATTTCCAAAGTACGACTTATGGATTACAATGGCTTCCCCCCCATAACGTCCCTCCCACCCGCAACCCTCCCCTTTCCCACTCCCTCTCCCCTTCCATTCACATCAAGATTCATTTTCGATTCTCTTTATATACAGAAGATCAGTTTAGCATACATTAAGTAAAGATGTCAACAGTTTGCTCCCACACAGAAACATAAAGTGAAAAATAATAGATGATTTTTTAAATGATGATGAAATCAGATCAGACCTATTGTCATGTTTAATCCCAGTGAGAGTCAAGTTGGGAATTGATAATTTCTTCTTCTTTTTTTTAACAGAAGATCAGTTTAGTATACATTAAGTAAAGATTTCAACAGTTTGCACCCCCATAGAAACACAAAGTGAAATATACTGTTTGAGTACTCGTTATAGCATTAAGTCTCAATGTACAGCACATTAAGGACAGAGATCCTACATGAGGAGTAAGTGCACAGTGACTCCTGTTGTTGACTTTACAAATTGACACTCCTGAAACAGGAACTTCTGAAGCTGAACATCCTTCCTCACTTGTGGAACGTTGTGGACTGAACCGGACTTGGCTCCCAAACTCACTCAGATTCAGAGGAGTCCGCATCCTGTTGCTGGATTAACAGTGGGGGCTCGATCTAACTGTGGCAACTGAGGTGGGCCTGGTGGAGGGTCTCTGTCCCCGGGAGCTTGCCCTTGGAAGGCAATTCTCAGAGAGGGCTGGTTGTGTAAGCTGAGTGTGCTTCCTGTGTCTCTCCCTGTTTCTTGGCTCACCATGGGATCCTCCTTCGGCTCATCCTCTGCCATTGCCAGGGCCTTGCCAGACTAATGAGCCCACTCGATCTGGGGCTGTGAGCCAAAGTGAACCTTTTCCTTCTGAAGGAGCTAAACGTACCTCTCAGGTATTTTAGGAAAAGTAGTGAAAGCTGGCTAACTGAAGAAGTTAATAGATCTGGGGCGTGGGGTGGGGTGAGGGTGACAATGAACTCTGAAATGAGGCAAAATGGAGGGAGAGCTGAGGAGAGGAATAAGACAGAAAGAAGAATCAGTTTTGCTGAGGGAGGTGGAGAGGTCTTTTGAGGAAGATGTCACAGAATGTGGCAGCTGAAAAGTTTTTTTTAATGTTTATTTATTTATTTATTTATTTGAAAGTCAAAGTTACAGGGAGAGGGCAAGACAGATCTTCCACCTGTTGGTTCACTCCCCAAATGGCACATCACATGCCAAAGCCAGGAGCCAGGAGCTTCATCCAGATCTCCCACATGGAGGCAGGGACCCAAGGACTTAGGCCATCTCCTGCTGCTTTCCCAGGCACATTACCAGGGAGCTGGATTGGAAGTAGAGCAGCCGGGCCTTGAACCAGCACCCATATGAGATGCTGGTGCTACAGACTATGGCTTAAACTGCTGCACCTCAGTGCCAGCCCCCTGACTGTGTTTTTTAAGGTGAGAATGATAATGATAGAAATTAACCTTTGACAGTTAGATGTGCTGTGATGCTATGTGGCTCTCTGAAGCTGGAATGAAAGATGATTCGGGAAAGGTAATTTTTTTCTTTTCTTTTTTTTTTTTTTTACAGGCAGAATTAGACAGTGAGAGAGACAGAGAGAAAGGTCTTCCTTCCGCTGGTTCACCCCGCAAATGGCTGCTATGGCCAGCGTGCTGCGCCGATCTGAAGCCAGGAGCCAGGTGCTTCTCCTGGTCTCCCATGGGGTGCAGGGCCCAAGCACCTGGGCCATCCTCCACTGCACTCCCGGGCCACAGCAGAGAGCTGGACTGGAAGAGGAGCAACTGGGACAGAACCGGCGCCCTAACAGGGACTAGAACCTGGTGTGCTGGCGCCGCAGGTGGAGGATTAGCCTATTGAGCTGCGGTGCCGGCCTGGAAAGGTAATTTGAATCTAGGTTAGGTGAAGTCTTGGATTACACCCTGGGAACCAACAATAGATAAGGAAACTTTAGCAGATGCCACTGGCAAAAACTACCAGACCGAAGTCACTGCTGTCCTCACCATGTAGCTTACAGTGCTCTGTTCTTTTCAGCCTGGTGCTCTCATGCCTTCTCTGCCCTCATGACCTAGGCAGGGAGGTAGTGAGGAGGAGCTGAGGACTGCATTGCCAAAACCTCACCCCTTTCCATGTCGATAAAACATGGCTACAAACCGGGCACACCCACTCCCTACGGTGCACCTGAGCCTCCCTTCCCATCATGCACCAGATGCCATCACACTTCCTGATTCCAATACATGCTCTTCAGCCACATATGCACCAGATACCATGACACTTTCCCAGAGATCATCATGCCAAACTCTGTCTCCTTTGAATATATAATCAGGCCCTACCTGAGGACCACCGCTATGCTGTAAAAAGATGATCCCAAATCTTGTAAATCACAACTGTTTTCTCATGAGGTTGTCCTCCCTCCCCTCTGAGAGTGTACTTTGCCTTTGTCTTGTTCCTCCTGATCTATATCTCCTTGAATTATTTCACCCCTGGAGGCAAGAACCTAGGCATAAGTCTAGTGGTGGGGACAGGAATGGGGAGGGTCTCTCCCCGCCCTCCAACACTTATACCTCTTGGCATCATTCTTCTAGTGAGTTTAGTTGCCCTTCACAACCCAATTTTTCATAAAAATAATCAGAAAAAAATGCATGATATTCCAAATATACTAAAACTTGAAAACAAACTGTTCCCGAAAAATCTGTAAAGCATTCAAGAGAAACGTCTTTGGACCCCTGTCTAAGGAGTGTCTGGGCAGACCTATTACTCTTATCTACCAAGTCAATTCAGTTTAGGTGATGTGCTCTTAGGGTTTGTTTCATCTAGGCCATCTGGAGCAACCTTGCACAATCCTTTGTTTCTTATCTGTACTTTCCTTATCTATTCTTAGAAATGTCCTTCTAAAAATTTTTCAGTAGCCTTTGGTTCAAGATACCCTATCTCTGAAAACTGTTTATAACCAATAATGTTCTAAAAATAGTATTTTCTAACCTGTGAACAATTTGCCCCCACTTACCTAAAGCTTACCTTTTTGGGCCAAGTCAATGCACAGTCAACGTGTAATGAAGAATGAAAATTTTCTGTCATGGAATACTTGAATTCTGACTAGGATATGACCACCTTGAAATATTTCCCAAGATTCATTGAGAGTTGGTGGCCTTGTGTCTCCATGGCCTTGGTCACTCCTATTCTGTTCTTAATATGTCTTATATTGACCTTTTTACAGAGTATATTTTCATCAACATACCACTTTTATGAAAGAATAGGAAATTGGTGTTTTATTGTTGTTGTTCTGTTATTGATGGTGTCAGAATTTCCTGGGGAAGTATCAAATGGCCCTAAGAAATATATCTACAGTTTATTTATTTTTTAAAGATTTATTTATTTATTTGAGACAGAAAGAGAGAGAGAAAGAAAGGTCTTTCATAAACTGATTCACTCCCCAAATGGCTGCAACGGCCAGAGCTTCGCCTGACGGAAGCCGGGAGCCAGGAGCTTCTTCCTGGTCTCCCATACTGGTGCAGTGGCCCAAGCTCTTAGGCGGTCTTCTGCTTTCCCAGGCCATCAGCAAGGAACTGGATTGGAAGAAGAGCAGCCAGGACACTAGCCAGTGCCCACAGGGGATTCCAGCACAGGAGGCGGAGGATTATCCTAACACAGCGCCGGCCCTAGTTTTTTTTTTTTTTTTTTTTTTTTTTTTTTTTTAACCCCAAACAAATTCTGGCCCTGTGTTGTTCCATTTTTATTCCACTTTCAGATACAGAATTCTCCTAGTACTCCCTCCTCTCTCTCTCTCTCTCTCTCTCTCTCTCTCTCTCTCATACACACACACACACACACACACACACTGTCCCTTTTTCTCTTTTGGGTGGTAACAATGGATTAATTGTCTCAGAGTCAGCTATTCTAAATCCCTCAGGTATAATAGGACTCATTAGTGACTCAATGACTGCAATCTCTTATCCTAAATCCTTCCTGATGTACAAAGGAAAAGTCTATTTAAGTCCAATAATTCTGTATTAAGGGCTCCATCAAATCATTTGTAAAGTTGCCAAGTAAGATTGATTCTACCACTAATTATTAAGAGATTAGCCCTTGAAACTTCTCATTTATCTCTTCCATGTGATTCCTACCTCCTGGTCAGCTTTAGGTTTTGGATAAAATTCAGCTCCTTTCTTATTTATTTATTTATTATTTTATTTATTATTATTTAATTAATTAATTATAGGGAGGGGGAGAAAAATAACGGCCATCTGCCAGTTCACCTCTGAAATGCCCGCAATGGCTGGGACTGGCCCAGACAGAGACCAGCCGCTGGGAATTCAATCCAGGTCTCCCATGTGGGTGACAGGGACCCAATTACTTGAAGCATCACTGCTGCATCCCAAAGTCTGCATTAGCAGGAAGCTGGATTCAGAAGACAGAGGTAGGAGTCAAACCTAGGCACTCCTCTATAGGGTGCCAGTGTCCCAGCCAGCATCTAAATTGCTAGGGTAAACACCTACTCCCTCTTTGTTTTATTTGCATTGCAAATTGTTAGGTAAAACTATACTGTCTGCCCTTAGCCTCTTGTATGTGCATTTTTTCCTTCAAAGCATTCCAATAAATCAAGCATAATTTCATTTTGCCAAATGCTACCAATGGTTGTTTTTTTTTTTTTTTTTCCATTTGGTAATCTTACCATTTATAAAATGTACTAGTTTAGTTATCTGACAAAGTCAGAGAAACTTAAGGCAAATTATGTTTCTGAGAGTCCATTTCTCCATCTGTGAAAATGTTATAGGCTGAGTTTGGGCCTAAATTAATTTTCCAGACTCTTGTCTTTTACTTAGAGAGGAATTTTAAGTACAGACCCAAACATGGCATGCAATGTGATAAACTTTATTTATAAAGTGAGAAAAATACACAGGCTCATTAGGGCTTTATTAAGGGAGAATGGGCCAAAGAAAGGGAGTTAGCCTACCCTACTCTGCTTGTCCTGTGTGCACGAGGAGCAGAGAGAGCTTCCATTCTTCCTAGCTTTTTATGAGCTTAGAAAAACAAAAGTGTTTACATGGTACCACTCCCAAGTTCTGGGTAAGAGGAGGTACTTCCTGGCGAGGGGTCCCCTGACTGACAGGTAGATGAACATGGCAACACAGAGCAAAGGAGATGCATCTTCCAGCTCATGAACTTAAAATTATCTAAGCTTTCCCACATCAAAAAGGCCTCCTCCAGAGGCCCCTGAGTGAGAACCACAGACACACAGCCAGCTGAAGGCAGTCACTGTGGCTTCCGATAGAGAGAGATCTTCCATCTGCTGGTTCACTCCAAATGGCCACATTTGGAGCTGGGCCGAGCTGGGCCAAGCTGAAACCAGGAACTAGGAGCTTCGTCTGGGTCTCCCACATGGCTACAGGGTCCAAGCACTTGGGCCATCTTCTGCTGCTTTCCCAGCTGTGTTAACAGGGAGCTGGATTGGAAGTAGAGCAACCAGACTCCATGGGATGAGGGTGTGGGAGGCAGCGGCTTAACCCACTGCCCCACAGTGGTAGCCCAGCAGTTTGGTTTTTCTCAGCTCCTTGAGGAGGCCTGGGCCAGAAGCCCTGACTCCACACACAGCACTCACAGAACCTAACTCAGACTGGGCCCTCACACAGGAGTAGGGTGCCTGGGTCTTTCAGCTCTTGTTTCCCTGCATACAAAGAGGTTCATCTGAGGAAGGGGCAGAAAGCTAAGGCTGAGCACCCCTCACAACCTGGAAATCCCACCCCTCCATATACATAACCCAGACAAACCCACATGTGGCATGAATATTCCTTTTGGAATTGGCTGTAACATTAAGAAATTGGGGGAAAAATGGAAAAATCACCTGCCCATCAAAAAGAGAACAGATACATAAATTACAGTCTTTTCATACAATCGGATGTGACATGGTATCAAAATACACAAATAAACTGCATTCACGTGAATGAATCCCAAGCCAAAAGGATTAGGCAAAAAAAGCAAAGCACATAGCAGTTGAGTTCAATTTAAGTTAATATTAATTTATTTATGATCATGTTTGATATATGTCTATTTGTGTTATATAATACCTTACTATAATTTATTCACATTAGTCCATCTTGTTTATAGTGTAATTCCATTAACACTGAGTTAAAATATGCTAAGCGATCCTGATTATTTATAAATACTCATGCCTGTGGTGTGATGGGAATGAGAAACACCACATTCTGGAGAGCGGTTTCCTGGAAAATGATGCGAAGGAGAGGAATGCGGGGGCTCCAACAGCGTCGTGGGGTTTTTGTTTGAGAACACAGGTTTGCATCCAAGGCAAACCCGGACAAGAAGGTGCAAGTTTGGTAAAGCATGTGCGGGGTGACTGTTATTCTCTGTGCTCTTCCGTGCTCTTAGAAAAGCTCATAATAAAAACGAAGTGAAGCAAAAAAAAAAAAAAAAAAAAAAAAAAAAAAGGCCGTCAAACTCTTGCTTCATGGACAGGCTCGACATTCTTTTCTTTATGTTCTGGTGGCTACACAGCTCCCAGAGCTGTCACAGAGCCCCTGTTCTCAACTCTAACAGAAGTGTCTCCAAAATTCTTATTGCTTTGTATTAGAACAGCACTGTTTGCTTCTATCAACCCCTACCTTCCCCACCTTTAGAACACTGATCCAGAGCTATCTGAACTTTATCTCCCAAATTGCAATGCCTTAGGCTCCAGATACCGGCCTTTTTACTTCCTCAGTCTCTGAATTAGGATCAGTTGGCACACGCATGCGTTCATGCTCTCAGTGTAACTTGCAGCATTCTAATAGTGACTCCTGTTTGATTCAGTAACTCTAATATCTCCATTTCAGAGGATCGTATGTGCATTCATCAACAATCATTGTTGAGCATCTACTCTGAGCCACACACATCTAAGGTATGGTATATAAAACTCAAAGTATCTGCTCCCCGGGGGGCAAACGCTCTAGAAAATAGAGTATGTGTGTTGAGAACTGGGGCTATTTTAGACAAGGCGGTTAAGGAAGACCCCTTAATGAGTTAACATTTGAACAGAGCGAGGGATGCAGTGAGTGGACAGGTGAGGCTGATAGGGGAAGGCAGTCCATAAGTGCAAAAGCCCTGAGGTGGGAGTCCCAGAGGCAATGTGGCAAAATGACAGAGAAGGCATAGAAGATATCTGAGAGGTGGCCAGGGGCGCTATTTTTTTTTTTTTTTTGGATTTATTTATTTACTTGAGAGGCAGAGTTACAGAAGGAGAGAGAGGTCTTCCATCCTCTGGCATACTCCCCAAATAGCCGCAATGGCTGGGGCTGGGCCAATCCGAAGCCAGGAGCTTCCTCTGGGTCTCCCATGTGGGTGCATCTTCCATCACCTTCCCAGGCTATTAGCAGCAGTTGGATTGGAAGTGGAGCAGCCGAGACACAATCCAGTGCCCATATGGGATGCCAGTCCCATAAATGGAGTTGTAACCTGCTACGCCACAGCACAGGCCCAGAGCATATTCTTAAGCATACAACGATCTGATTCCAGGGTCAGCAAACATCTTTTACAGAGAGCCACATGTAAATATTTTAGACATTTTGTTTCATACAGTTTTTATGTAAACCACTCAACTACCATTATGGTGGAAATATAGATATGGACATACATGAATAAAGGAATATACATATATTCTAATATAGTTTTACTAATGGATCCTGAAATTCATATTTTATACCATTTTTACATGTCATGAAATAAAGCTTCTGATTTTTCTCCCAGTATTTAAAACATGTAAAATTCATTCTGAGATCATAGGCCATTCAAATATAGACTGTGGCTGGAATGGATCCATGGGTTGTGGCTTGCCAACCTCTGTCTAAATCATAATTTATTACAATATTATATGAGTTTTTATTTCTAGGCTATTGCAAGAAAATATAGGAATTCGTGGTAGAAGAGGAAAAATTAGTCTCATTTGAAATCTCTTAAGTAACATACCCACTTACATATTTAAGTCAAATACATGAGAAAATGTATTAATTTTTAAGTGATTACAAATTTTAAGTTCAGAAATAAATGTGTGGACAAAGTAGAAGAAAGAAAAGACACTTTTGTGAGAGATGTGAAAGACACATTAAAATTTTTATAGTGCAGAAATAAAACAGAAACTATATCAGAAGTAAGCAGTACTGAATGTGGAATTTTCTCAAGAACCTAAAACCAAGTTCTAGGGACCAGGATTGTGGCATTAAGGATTTAAACTGCCTGCAACACCAGTATCCTATATGGGTGCTGGTTCGAGTCCCAGCTGCTCCACTTCTGACCCAGACCCCTGTTGATGCACATGGAAAAGCAGCAGAAAATGGTGCAAATAACTTGGGCCCCTGCACCCATGTGGGAGACCTGGATGAAGCTCCTGGTTCCTGGCTTTGGCCTGGCCCAGTCCCAAGAAATTGTGGTCATCTGGGTAGTGAACCAGTGGATGGAAGATATCTCTCTCTCTCTCTCTCTCTCTCTCTCTGTAACTCTACCTTTCAAATAAATGAAATAAATCTTAAAAAAAACACAAAACCCAGGGTGGAGCTTACTTGTATGCAATAGATGACAGTCATCACTGAGTAATTTTCACAGATATGGACAACTTCTAGTACCTTCCAAAAGGCTTTCACCATCATCTTGGTATTAAAGTTTCTTTTTATTCCATAAATATAAAAATGTAAGTAAAGCTTAAAATAGAATTAAGGTTTAAAAAATAAGGCAGGTGTTTGATGCGTGATTAACGATGCTGTTTGCGACACCTGCGTACCATATTGGAGTACCTGGGTTCAATCCTGGCTCCATGTCCAATTCCCGCTTCCTGCTTTTGTGCACCTTCAGAGGCAGTAGTTAATGATTCAAGTCCTTGTCACCCTTTTGAGAGAGACCCAGATTGAATTTCAGGCTCCTGGCTTTGGCCTGACCCAGTACTGGCTGTTTCAGGCATTTGGAAAGTGAACCAGTGGATAAAAGATCTCTCTTTCTTTCTCTCTCTAATTAAAAAATAGGTACCCTTTCATGAATACTCTTAAGGATGTCGACATCCCATGCCACTCTCCTAAAATGAATCTGTATGAAATGTGTCATTTCCCAGTGATACATCAGAATGACATATCCATCTCCCATACCACATGCCAAACCTCATCACAGTAGTTAGCTCTGGAGTATAAATACCTCTGGAGAACCAAAGAAATAGAAAGGTTTTTTCAAGGAAATCTTTTGCAATGACTGATTAAAGCCACATGTGTGTCATATATGTATGATACACACACGCAAACACACACAGGGGTGGAAAACATCAGAGAAGGAAGATAATTTTTACTGCTTTCTAAATGGTGGAAGCTGATGGGCTTCCCTTACCAATATCATAGATTAAGTTGGCTTAATCATAAATCCTTTGGTATCTCTTTCTGTGAATCCACATTGGCCCTGTAAATGCAGCAGGATTTTAGTCACTGTACGTAGTTTACCTTGTTCTGCCACTGGCTATTCTAGGGTTGGTTGCTTGTTCATGATCACTTCAGCTAGGGAGTTCACAGAATTGCATAGTTGCTGTAGAGCCTGACTACTGGTCATTTGCCCAAGGCAACAGACAGGTACCTTAAAGAAACTTCATGGGATGTTATAGGATTTCCTCCCATTATGGTCAGAAAGTTTCCTGCCAGTAGTAGTTTCCCAAGAGAAATAAGAGAAGTAGGAAAAGCACATCAGCTGCAAAGTGCATCAACCTTAATGTCTTTTCTTAGGTAGAAGTGGAAAGCAAAAGCAAAAACGAATTATTTTTTGGCTTTTTGAAGATAAACCTGACATCCTCAATTGGCTCACAAGAGTAGGCAGAATTACTCTGTGAGTGTACCTGTGACGACTCAAGAGGTAAAGGTGCAATTCCTGACAAATGTACTTGGCTATACAATATAACATATAATAATATAATATATGTTATATAATATAAATAGTATACATATGTATAAAAGGAAAATCTTGGTCTGAGAAATAAAATGTTTTGACCCATGTTGGAACACTGAATTTAGAACAGGATAGGCAACATAGGCAACAATGCTTATTTGTTCACATGTAAATAGAAGGTGTTGTTAAGCTCCCAATATTTGAAACATAGTAGATAAAACTCACTGACTTCACATTACTTCTTCAGATGGGATGTGTTTTTGATAAAGGTAGTTTAGATGATTTCATGAAATCCTACCTTGAAAGATTGATTCCAATTTTAATCAGTTATCTTATTTTATAGAATAATTAAAAACTGGTTATCTTCTATTGATAAATAAATGAATTCAAATAGATGACAAAATTTTAGTTGACTTACAAATGAGCGATGCTGTACACAGATTTTCACCTTTATCCTGGTGGATAAATAAACGAAAGCATTGGAAAACATTATGAATCATTGTGCCGGAGAGCTGAGTGGGGCTCTTGGCTCTTACAAAGGGGGCAAGAAGACGAGGCAGGGGAGGTGTTGGGAAGTTTGGAGGGCAGCACAGAAAGGTCACCAGGGAATCCAAACACTGACCTCTACTTTGCAGTTTTCAAAAAAAAAAAAAAAAAAAAAAGCCCAGGGTTCTTCACTAAATTTACCCTTTTCCTTGGTGCCTCCCTCCATTGCACACAGCACAGGAAAGAAGGGCCAGGGGAAGCCACTCGGCATCAGTTGCCCAACCTGTCTGAATGCAGGAGCTGCATGTGAGCAAGGGAGAGCAATTGCTTTCTGAGAGCTGTTGCCCAAAGGAGTCACTTTTTAAAAAGAAATAGGTGGTCCTCTCCTTCTCCCAACACCCAAAAGGAAACCAGCTCTACTGAGGTATATTTTATAGGTCATACAACTCACCCTATTACTTAAATAATTTTTGGTAAATTTACTGAGTAGTGTAACATCCTTATAATTCAACTTCAGAATGTTTTAACACCCAAGTAAGAGCCCTTATGCCCATTTATAGTTAATATCCATTCTCATAGCCACTCCCAGGCAAAACCAGTCTGACTCCATAGATGTGCCTCTTCTGTCCATGTCTTGTGCCTGGCTTCTTTCATAATGTTTTGGAGGTTCATTTGTGTCATAGCATGTGGGTAGCATGTTCCTTTTTATCGTGAAATCACATTCCATAGTGCTAACAGTATTCCACATTTTGCCTAACCCTTTACCAATTAATGAACATGCAGAGTTTTCTATTTTTTCCCAATTGTTGGCTGTTATAAATAATACTAGGGACATTCAGAAGTTTTTGTGTGGACACATTTTCATTTCCCTTAGGTAGATACATAGGAGTAGAATTGATGATTGTATGATAATTTTGTGTTTAACTTTTTGAGAAGCAGATCACGTTTTCTATTTTCCCACCAATAATTGTATGAGTGTTGCTGTTTCTCCATATCCTCATCAATATTTGTTACTGTCTGTCTTATTTATTACAGCCATTCTAGTAGGCATGAAATGGTATCTCATTGTGGTTTTAATTTGCATTTCCCTAAGGACTAATGATGTTGACAACTTTTTACGTGTTCATTAGCCATTAACATTCACTGGTGGATTGTCTATTTACATTTCTGTCCAGTTTTGAATTGAACTGTTTATTTATTTATTTTTTTTGACAGCCAGAGTGGACAGTGAGAGAGAGAGACAGAGAGAAAGGTCTTCCTTTGCTGTTGGTTCACCCTCCAATGGCCGCCCCTGCCAGTGTGCTGCGGCCGGCACACTGTGCTGATCCAAAGGCAGGAGCCAGGTACTTCTCCTGGTCTCCCATGGGGTGCAGGGCCCAAGCACCTGGGCCATCCTCCACTGCACTCCCTGGCCACAGCAGAGAGCTGGCCTGGAAGAGGGGCAACCGGGACAGAATCCGGCGCCCCGACCGGGACTAGAACCCTGTGTGCTGGCGCCGCAGGCAGAGGATTAGCCTAGTGAGCCGCGGCGCCGGCTATTCTTGAATTGTAAGAATTCTTTGTAAGTTTTGGGTATAAGTCCTTTATTTGATGTGTGTTACAAAAATTTTCTCCAGATTGATGACCAATTTCTTTTTTGTTAGGATTAGACAACTGTTCTTAGAGTTACTATGATATCATTGTTTAGTATGAAATAGTTCCGTTCAGTGATCCTCAATACTAGCACATTAGCATCACTCGGGATACTTTCAAACCTGCTCCCACCAACGAGTCCAATTTATTTCATCACTGCACCCTCTCCTCCCAGATTGTTGTGATGCTCCCTCAGTGACCCGAATGCACAGCCAGTATCAGAGAACACACACAGCCAGGCGTCACAGGAACAGTTAAGGAAGTTCAAGGGCGAGGCTTGTGTAAAATTCTCTATTCCCAGCAACCTTTAGCCCAGCCCCTAGGTTGTCTCCTGGCTGCCCCTCCTTTGAATGCCTCCCTCTGTGCCAAGTCCTATGATGAAAAACATCATCCTCTCTACCTATCCTAGGTTAGTCACAATCCAGATAAATGTTTATCTCCTGCTAATCTGAATTTGGAAAAGGAAGAGACATTTTTACCTTCCCCTCGTGACAGATAAGCTGACTTTGGTGAGGACTGTTCTTTATAGAAGTCTTTTTAAAAATATACATTTTTATTTATCTGAAGGTGCGTGTGTGTGTGTGTGTGTGCTAGAGAGATCTTCCATCCACTGGTTCACTTGTGAAATGCCTATAACAGCCAGGGCTGGGCCAGGGGGAAGCTAGGAGGCAGGGACTCAATCTAAGTCTCTCATGTGGGTGGCAGGAACCCAAGTACTTGAGCCATCACCTGTTACCTCCCAGGGCGCACATTAGCAGGAAGCTGGAACTGAAAGCAGAGCCAGGATTCAAACCCAAGCACGCCCTAACTGCTGCACCAAACACTCGTTCCTGGTGAGGATATTTATCTTTCACTGGATTTTGTTAGTTTTCTCAGGATCCCTTCTACAGGCTCTGGAGTGAGTGATGCGTCTCAGTTGACCCTTCAAAGTCACCAGAAACTGTGAGGGAGGAAAAAGTTTTCCTTGGCCCTCTTAAAGTCCCAGATTGGATCTGAAAGGAAAACTGACAAAGTAGACGAGAGAAAAACACACACAATTATTACATAAATTTATGTAGTACAGGAAACTTCCTTTATAAGGAATGAATATTGAAAGAAACAGTTAAACTTGAGTGGCTTTTTATTTATTTATTTATTTTTAATTTGAGAAAGAATGAGTGAGAAAGAGGGAGAGTTCTCATTGGCCAGTTCATTCCCCAAATGCCTACAATGACCAGGGGGTCAAAACCAGGGGCTGGAAATCTAATCCAGTTTTCCCCATGGGTAGCAAGAAGCCAACTTCTTGGACCTTCACCTCTGCCTCCCAGGGTCCGCATTAGTAGGAAGCTGGACTCAGGAACCAGTGCCAGAGATCAGATCCTGGTACTCCAATATGGGATGTGGGGTATCCTAACCTGGTGTCTTGTGTGCTAGATTAAACGCACACCCCCTAAGTGTTTAATTGTGGTAGCTTTGATGAAGAACGGAAAATCACAGAGAAATACGATAGGGCAAAGAGAATACTTTCTAATGGTAAACCCAGGGAACTTATGAGGACTTGGGCCATGGTTGGACCATGGTTCAACCCCTCCAAAACCCATGTGGAAATTTGGTGGCCCTTGTAGCCCTGCTGGGAGGTGTTGAGGTCACTGACAGGAAGCAGTGTCCTTCTCCTGGGGCTGTATTAGTTCTACGAGGGCAGGCTGCTGTGAAGTGAGGGTGTCCTTTGGCTGGCTTGACCTTCTGCTTTTCAGCCATGAGATGAGGCAGCACGCAAAGCCTTTGCAAGTGCATGACCTTGGATTTCCCGGCGTCCATAACCAGGAGCCCAAATGAACTTTTCTTTATGAGTTACCCAGTCTTAGGTAGGCTGTTCTATCAACGGAAAGTGGATTGAGACAGCCTGTTTGTACTGATTCCTTTCTGTGAACTTCTATCTTTAAAGTTACAGGTGCTCCCTCCCTCCGGGTATACAGAAGCGCCTCTTACAGTGGGGTAAAATGCCCTGCTCTGTAGGGAGGCCTGAAGAACCCCTCCTTGTTTCAGGGCAGAAGGGTGTGGGAAGGGTGGAAAGATCTTCCTCCTTCTGTGATTTCCTCAAAGTCTTTCAGCTTAAAATATTCCATGTGCTAAGGTGGCCTGAACTGCAGTACTGCGTCCTGACATGTAATTCTCCCAACTCTGCGAGATGCGATTTCCTGTCGTCCGTGTAAGAAGCGAGACTGGGAGAAACCCAGCAGAGCGGTGACAGTTACGCCGCTGCTAAGTGGTTGTGACGGAACCCTTGAGCTCTGTATCCCGACTCTAAAAGCCGTGTTCTCTCACCCACGCCTCAATGTCACAAGCACAACGCAGCACTGGATTGGGGCGACACTCCTCATTACACGACGTCGCTCTTCATCACAGGGCTCCTTCTCACGTCTGAGGCTTGCCGCAGACAGGGTAGCTGAAGTGGAAAGGAAGGCTACAGCTTCATGCGAACTGGCTCAGTAATGAATTCCCCAGCGCCCCCTAAGATTGCTAAAGCAGATTTCTTGCAAGAAGCCAGGCACTGTTAAAGGTGCAGAAGAAGAAATGAACTCCAGAAAATTCGGTGTTTAACAACAACAACAAATCTAACCTTACTTTTAAAACTAGGTTCCTAGGAGGAGGGAGAAGCCTTCATTAAAAATTCTTTTGAGCCCAGACGGGGAAGAAAACTTCTATTAGGTAGAAGAGAAAGGAGGAGATTCAGAGACAGCCACCTAAAGAATTCCCTGGAATTCTGAGCCTCGTCTGGAATTTTTAGCTTCTGTCTTTGCAGTCAGGCTGCGAGAAAGAGAATGGGGAGTAAATGAAAAAATTAAATCACTCTGAAGCCTCTCACTTAGCAAACTCCACTAAGGTCTTTAAGACCATAACATTTGCAAAAGGAAAAAAAGAACTCCCTTTAAAAATTCTCCTATGGGCTGGCGCCGCGGCTCACTAGGCTAATCCTCCGCCTTGCGGCGCCGGCACACCAGGTTCTAGTCCCGGTCGGGGCACTGGATTTTGTCCCGGTTGCCCCTCTTCCAGACCAGCTCTCTGCTGTGGTCAGGGAGTGCAGTGGAGGATGGCCCAAGTGCTTGGGCCCTGCACCCCATGGGAGACCAGGAGAAGCACCTGGCTCCTGCCATCGGATCAGCGTGGTGCGCTGGCCGCAGCGCGCCAGCCGCGGCGGCCATTGGAGGGTGAACCAATGGCAAAGGAAGACCTTTCTCTCTGTCTTTCTCTCTCACTGTCCACTCTGCCTGTCAAAAAAAAAAAAAAAAATCTCCTAAATAAGTTTCCAGAACTCCTAAAATACGCATGAAGCCTCATTAGGATATTTGAAACGAAAATGAAGATAATGCTGGAACTTATTTGAAAACACGCTCTCTTGGGTCTTTAGGCCTCAGGGGAAATAAGAATCCGTGTGTGGAAGAGAAGACGCGTGAAAAAATCTTAAAAACAAAACAGAACAAAACAGAAATAAATTAAAAAAGACAACACAGAATACTCTGGGGGGAGAGAAGGTTTTGTGAAAATGTTCTAGGATGTTCAAGATATGAACAATACCAATATGATGTAGGGGAGGAAAGATTTTTCCCAATACTGTTAGGGGCACAGTGTAGAAGTCCCAAATACAGAAAGCCAACTATATATACATATTTAGGACATTTCTTCCAGAGATTGGTCTGAGGTAGAAATTTAGTAGTATTTAAAAAACACTCCTTCTGATGACTTTTAAAAAAGTTATCTTCATGTATGTAGCCAGGGTGGAGAATCACTACTAGAATAAAATGGAGACCAAGCAGTAGGAAATTTTAAAGGCAATGTGAGAATAAATTTATGCCATTGCAACTACTATTAAATATTTTTACTTTCAAGACTTTTCCCACGAATTTGCATTTTGCAAACATATTTGTCTATGAAGAGATAAAGCTGAAAATCACTATTGCAAATAATTTCAGCATGAATTTTAAATGCTATGCTGCAAATACAAAAAAGTCTGTGGTGAAGGGGCTGGCACTGTGGTGTAGTGGGTTAAAGCCCTGGCCTGAAGCGCCAGCATCCCATATGGGCTCTGGTTCTAGTCTCGGCTGCTCCTCTTCTGAACCAGGTCTCTGCTGTGGCCTGGGAAAGCAGTAGAAGATGGCCCAAGTGCTTGGGCCCCTGTACCCATGTGGGAGACCCGGAAGAAGCTCCTGGCTCCTGGCTTCGGATCAGCACAGCTCCGACTGTTGTGGCCATCTGGGGAGTGAACCATCGGATGGAAGACCTCTCTCTCTGGCTCTACCTCTCTCTCTGTAACTCTTTCAAATAAATAAAATAAATCTTTTTTTTTAAAGACCAGTTATTCTAAAGCACAGATACGGATGGATGAGGCAGAGCTTTGAGGAAGCCAGGGACTACCAGATGCTAGACTGGGGTGCCATAGGAAGCCAGAAAACTGTTCCCCTTTTTATTATCACTTCTGAGTTGACACCGAAGCCCTTGGTGGTGGGCCTTGTATTGTTTCTCTGTTGGGCAGCAAAGTCAACAGTCAAGAAGGACTGCAGGCAACAGAGCCACGGCTGGCACGCGTCTGTGTCTCTCACACCGATTCTGGTCATAACAACCTTCAGAGGCAATGGCTGCAACTTCAATTCTGCTTCCCAAGTCTCGTTTATACATCTTTGTGGCTAACCTTCTGCCTACCCAAACCATTGTCCTGCAGTTTTCCCGTGAGTTTTTGGCTTGTATTTCCGTTTATGGTCACTAGGTGACAGCAGAGGCCAGGGGCCAGACTCCAATGTAGGTCTGAACCAGCATAATCAGATAGAACAGAGATTGTTAGCTCTCCAGACAGAGGCTGTGTTGGCAGCAGCTGAGGTTGTCCCCACACAGGGGATTTGGAAACTTCTGTGACATTTTGCCCTGTGGTCTCTCAAATATCTCTTCCTGGCTCTGATGGACACAGGACATGGAAGCTAAGGTTTGTTGGCTTGAGTCAGTATATACTTGGCAAAGCAAGAGAAACACTGAGAATAGGGTGACCATGTGTGATCAACAAATCTTCCTGAGGGATTGTCCTGTTCGCTTTGCATTTCTACCTGCCACTAAATTCTTGCCCCCACTGAAAGCTCCTTGAGAGCAGGCACCTTGAAGATTCTAGAACTTCTAATTGGTTTACAGCAAAGGAGTATTATTCTATTTTTTTAAAAAAAGATTTATTTTTATTTATTTGAAAGACAGAGTTACAGAGAGAGGTAGAGACAGAGATGGAGGTCTTCCATCTGATGGTTCACTCCCCAGATGGCCGCAATGGTCTGCGCTACGTCCATCTGAAGCCAGGAGCCAGGAGCTTCTTCCGGGTCTCCCACGTGGGTGCAGGGGCCCAAGGACTTGGGTCATCTTCTACTGCTTTCCCAGGCCATAGCAGAGAGCTGGATTGGAAGAGGAGCAGCCGGGACTTGAACCAGCGCCCATATGGGATGCTGGTGCTTCAGGCCAGGGCTTTAACCTGCTGTGCCACAGCGCCAGCCCCAGGAGTATTATTCTTTATAGGAGAAAAGCCTCCTATTTTAAAAACAAAGCACAGGATTTATAAATTATAAACAAGGCCAGCGCCGCGGCTCACTTTGTGAATCCTCTGCCTGCGGCACCGGCACACCGGGTTCTAGTCCCGGTCGGGGCGCCAGATTCTGTCCCGGTTACTCCTCTTCCAGTCCAGCTCTCTGCTGTGGCCGGGGGGGTGCGGGGGCAGTGGAGGATGGCCCAAGTGCTTGGACCCTGCACCCGCATGGGAGACCAGGAGAAGCATCTGGCTCCTGGCTTCGGATCGGCACAGCATGCCGGACATTTGGAGGAATGAACCAACGGAAGGAAGACCTTTCGCTCTGTCTCTGTCTCTCTCTCTCTCTCACTAACTCTGCCTGTCAAAAAAAAACTGTAAACAAGATTTGGCTAAATCCTCTACCCTGTAAAGAGATTCAGTAGAAAAATAAATTTTGTAGTTTCATCCTTGAATTCTTTCAAATAAAACATTTGATAATTAAAATTAAACATATAGAAGAGTATATAATGCATGTTATATGAAGAATTAAAATAAAAGCCTTAAAGATGACTGATCATCTACAAAGAATATCTGAAAGAAGGATCAGGAATGCTCTGGGAACTAATAATTATACAAGGGTTGCAATATGAAAAGTTAATACAAAAAGTCGATTACTTTCCTATTTAGTAGCAGGGAACAAGTGGAATTTCAAATTTAAAACACAATACCATTTATATGAGCACATACAAAAATGAAATACTTAGGCATAAATCTTACAAAGCATATATAAGATGCATATCTGAAAAATTACAGAACTTTGGTGAAAGAAATGAAAAACTAAATATATGGGGAAATATTCCATGTTTATGGATAGGAGGATTCACTATTGTCTAAATGTCAGTCCTTCCAAACATGATCTATACAGTCAGTGGCATGCCAATCAAAATCCTAGCAAGCTAATTTGTAGACATCAACAATCTGGCTCTAATATGTATAGGTAAAATATTATTTATAGGCAAATTTATAGGTAAAAATTTATAGGTAAAAAGCCTAGAATAACCAACAATATCAAAGGGGAAGAATAAAGTTGAAAGATTGGGTTGCCCAACTTTTAGACACACCATAAAACTACAGTGTGGTATTGTTGAAGAAATTGACAAGTAGATCAATGGAACAGAATAGAAAACCTAGAGGGGCTGGTGCTGCGACATAGCAAGTAAAGCAGTACTGGCATTCCACGGGGGTGCTGGTTCGAGTCCCTGCTGCACCACTTATGATCCAGCTCCCTGCTTATGGCCTGGGAGCAGCAGAGGACAACCCAGGTCCCTGGACCCCTGCACCCATGTGGGAGACCTGGAGGAAGCTCCAGGCTCTGGGCTTCGGATCGGCCCTGCTCTGGCCATTGTGGCCATTTGGGGAGTAAACCAGTGGATGGGAGACTCTCTCTCTCTCTCTCTCTCTCTCTCTCTCTGTTACTCTGCCTTTCAAACAAATAAATAAATTTTATGTATAAAGAAAGAAAACCTAGAAATGGACCCTCATTAATACAGCTAACTGATCTTTGTCCAAAGATCCAAATAATTGTGGAAAAGATAATCTTTCCAACAAAACAAATGGCTCTGGAACCGCAGGACAGCCACATCAAAAAAAAAAAAAAAAATCTAGACCCATATCTTATGCCCTTCACAGAAACTAACTCGAAATAGATCACAGACTTAAATCTAAAATGCAAAATCATACAATTTTTATGTGATAACAGAAGAAATCTCTGTACCTTCTGCTCAGTTTTACTGTGAACCCAAAACTGCTTTAAAAAGTCAAGTCTGTTTTTAAAAAGTGAAAGTTTCAACTCCTTTAAGAGAGGAATCATTTGTTCATTCAGCAAGCTGTAGGAAATCCACAGAAACATGGAAATGCATAAAAGCAAATTCAGTCACTTTCTCCGCATTCTCCCTGTCTGCCAGCCATTTTTCTATAGTTCTCCTTTTTCCAGCTTGCATTAAATGGTTCATCATTTTAATGATACTTTTACCAATTTTCTAAATGCCTTTGTCCATCTATCTTTTTGTCACATGTCTTGTAAAGGTTTCACCCTGAGGAAACCCAGCTACCTGCTCCATTTCGGCGTGCACCAGCACAGCTGAGTATTGATGATGAAGTCGTACAGCAGGGAAGACTGGCCCTCTGTAAACTCGTGATAGTCATCCTCAATCTTGCTGGATTTCTCTGGGCCGTTCATTGTCTTGTCTCCATGAGGCTATTTCTTTAAACTCCAAGCTCCCTAATCTCTGTTCCTCCATACCATTGCTGCATATCCCCAAACCTAACCTCTTTGCTCTAAGCAAAATAGACACAATTAGGGATTCCAGCTCTACAAACTGATATCCATAGTACTCATTCCTTCTGGGGATCCCTCTTTTTTATTTATTGTCTATTTGAGAGGCAGTGTTAGAGAGAGAGAGAGAGAGAGAGAGAGAGAGGCCTTTCTTCCCCTTAGTCTTCCTTTGTTTTTCATGTTTTTTTTTTTTTTTTTAATCCCTCATTCACTCCCCAAATGGCCGCAATGGCTGGAGTTGGGCCAATCCTAAACTAGAAGCCAGGAGCTTCTTCTGGGTCTCCCATGTGGGTGTAGAGGCCCAAGCACCTGGGCCTTCTTCCACTGCTTTCCCAGGCACATTAGCAAGGAGCTGGATTAAAAGTGGAACAGCTGGGACTTGAACTGGTGTCCATATGAGATGCTGACACTGCATGGGGAGCCTTAACCTACTACTCCACAGCGCCAGCCCCTTGGGAATCCCTCATTAAGCTTGCTTAGACCTTTATCTGACCAGTGCTCCCTGGGGGAGTTACCTTTGGTCATCAAAAAAGGATCATATGAATCATGTTTCATTTCTTTTTCTAACATTTTTAAATTGCAAAAGTAATTCCTTTTGTAGCCTTTGCATATTTCAGTGGACTCCATTTAGTTCCTCACATTCTTGTGGGCTTAGTTCCCTGTAGTGAAAATAGATAGCTGGGGGAAGGCAGAAAACCTAGTCCCTTGCTTGTGTCACCCTGGGTTAGTTCAGGGTGGTGCTGTGTCTAGGGGATAAAACAATCCAAGCCAACCACTCCTCATTTACCTCACCCACTACGCCCAGCCTAGCCCTACCACTGAGCGAGAGAGACCTCGATCAGGGACTGCTCTCTATCATGACTGGCTGACCAGGGGCTGTTGGGTGTGGAGGTTAGGGGTGGAGACCTGATGCCACACAGAGGAGGTGGGAGGGAGAACTAAGGCCCACAAGGGGCCCTTGTCAATTCCAGCCTGTAGCCAACTTCCTGTTGCCAGGCAGCTCCTGCTGGCATGTACACAGGCACTGCACCAGCCAATGGGCCTATCTGGGCAGTGTAGGGGAGCAGGGAAAGGAGGAACCTGCCCCTAGTGTCTGCCTTCACCTGCTCTTCCTATCCATGTGTCTTCCTTTCACAGTCTCCCTCTCCCCCATGTGTAAATTTCATGGCCCTTGTGCTTCCTACAATTTGGGGGTTTGTGTCGGCACACATTGACCACTCTAGCTTGTGTGCCATGTCTGTGCTTGGCTGTGTGGGAGGAAGTCACCCCCACCCCGCCATCCCAGCTACACATGAACTGGCTAGATTGCTTTTGAATAGGGTTTTATTCTTCATTAAGTGAATATTGATCTCTGTCATTGAGTATAACGCTATGTCATAGTTTGGGTGCAAACTGTGGTAGTTTATTTAGGAGTTAATCCTAGGAAGTTATTTTAGGAGTTAATCCTAGGAAGTGCGAGTGGATGGGGTGGAAAAAGCCAGATAGGAGGGGTAGGAAGTCACTCAAGAGCACACCAAGGAGCCTGTAGCCACAGTGGGCATTGAGGATTCAGGCCTGCAGAGGAAGCAATTGGAAAATGCCCCCTGACGGGAGAGGGAGAAGGAGGGGCATCTATTCATCCACTCCCCTTCCTCACCACCTGCATCTCAGGGGCCTTACCTCCTCCACATCATGGGTTACACCTGCCGGGAAGGACCAAGTACGTTTGATGTCGTAAAGAAATCAGAGACAAAGAAGTGAGAAGAGCCACTGCCTGTGTGTGAGCACTGGTTTGAATCTCAGCTGTTCCACTTCTGATCCAGCTCCCTGTTAATGTGCCTGGGAAAGCAACAGAAGATGGCCCAAGTGCTTGGGCCCCTGCAACTCACATCGGAGACCTAGATGGAGTTCCAGGCTCCTGGCTTCGGCCTGGCCCAGTCCTGGCTATTATGGCCATTGTGGAATGATCAAATGGATGGAAGATCTTTCTCTATTTCTCCCTCTCTCTCTGTAACTTTGCCTTTCAAATAAATAAATAAATAAATAAATCTTTAAAAAAATTGTTTCTTAGGCAGGAGGAGGGTGGGAGGGAGGGAGAGAGGGAGATTGGGGAGTATCATTACGTGCTTAAAATTCTATACATGAGATACATGAAATCTGTTCTCTATGTAAATTAAAAAATTCGGATCTGGCAAAATGGTTTCTTTTATTCTCAACTTCAAATCAGAATAGTTTAGGCAAGGTTATTATTTGCCCAGAGATACTGCAGATGACTTCTTACTGACTTTTCCTATTTCCGTAGACACTATTTGAGTCTGCACCTAGAGCTACAGCTGGAAGACAAGACATTGCTGGCTTTATTCTCTGTCCAATTATGCAATCACACGAGATGGATGAGGAGGCAGCTATGTGTACAGGCAACTGTATTCAGGAAAATTTATCTCTATTCTTTCTTCATAACTCTGTTAGGAACGCTGTTCCCCAGGCCAGCTGAGTTGAACCAGCAATATTTCCTAACTAATCATGAGGACATAAAAGGGTACTTCAAAATGTTCATGGACAAAGGGAACAAAAAGTTGAGTTTATTTGGGTGGAAACTTTTTTTTTTAATCCCGGTGTAGTTGTTTCATGCTATGTATTTTCCTTGAACTTTTTGAGGACCCCTTGTATGTATGGATTTCAAAGCTTTCTTGCTTCCAAATAAATTTTCCATGAACTTTTTGAAGTACTCTCATGTTATCTTCAGTGTGGTTTGCTTTTCCTTTTACCTTCTTTTTGCTGTGTGTGTGCATGTGTGTGTACACCTACATCCCTGCTGTTACTTGCCACTGTCACAGAACAACAAGACAGTGGTCCCCAGGGATAATCATCACCTCCCCTACTTTGTGGAGGGAAAAGCTTGGCGTGTCTTCTAGCTCCTGCTTTGGAGGGGTGGCTCATAGGGCTCCAAGGTATTTAGCTCACTTCCCCTCGTACACTCCTGTCAGCACTTCCAGTACTCCCAAACCAGGTAACGCCAAAGAGATTTTTTTTATCATATCTGGTCATAATGTCACTGGTGCGGACCACACTCTCCTTTTGGTAAGTTGAAATCAAAATCTCCACCAGAAGTTAACTATCACAAACTAATTTATTTGCAGCAAATAAGGAGACCATAGGGAATCACTTCCAAAGCCATGACTTTCTGAGCCAGAGGAAATGGGTATCTTTGATTTTAGAGGGAAATGGATATGCAAGAGGAACATTCTTGTCATCACATGGTAGGGTGGGTGCCAGCTCGCTAGGTGCAGTTCAGAAACATGACTTTACACGTGTCCCGTGCTATGGGAACAAGGTTTAAGCTGCTTTTAGGATGGAAATCTAGGCATTAGAGTAGAGTGAAAGGTGACCTGTGGCTCTCTCTAACTCATCTGTGCAGGCGTTGTGCTTGTGGTGGAGCAGTTCAGGGTGGTGAGTGATTGGATCTCTCTGGGGAATGTAAACATCTCTCCCTGAAAACTACACCGAATGCATGAGCTGCCTTGGGAGCTAGAGTCTTGCAGTGGAAATGAGTCACAATAAAGACTTTCGTGTTGCTCAGGGCACTATCTGGTGACAGTCACCTTGACCTTCCCAGAAAGGAAGCTCTCCTTTGACTCCTGGTATTTTTATATGGACTCTGGTCTAAACTGAATTATTGCTTACTGGTGCCTTGTGAGGTTTGTTGGTGAGATCAGGTACATCCCTTCTTACCAGTATTGATAATATTGTCTTTACACTTTGCTTTGTTTGAGATTGCATTAAAAGTTATTTGAGGGACGGGCATTGTTGCACAGTGGTTAAGTTGCTGTTTGAAATGTCCACATTCCATGTTGGCAAGTCAAAGGACAAGTTCTGCCTCTGCTTCTGATCCAGCTTCTTGCTAATGCACACCCTGGGATGTATAAGGTGATAGCTCAAGTGCTTGGGTCCCTCACACCTATGAGAGATCTGGATTGAGTTTTTGGCACCTGGCTTCCACCTGGCCCAGTGCCAGTGGTTTCTGGCATTTGGGAGTGAACCAGCAGTGGGGAGATTCCTATCTCTCTTTCTCTGCATTTCAAATAAAGCAAAAATGAATGAATAAACATTAAAAATAAATGTTTATAAAGATTTATTTATTTGTTTATTTGAAAGGCAGAGTTTACAGAGAAAGGAGACAGAGGCAGAGACAGAGAAAGACAGAGATAGATATCTTCCATCTGCTGGTTCACTCCCCAAATGGCCACAATGGCCAGAGCTGGGCCGCTCTGAAGCCAGGAGACAGGAGCTTCTTCCAAGACTCCCACGTGGGTAAAGGGGCCTATGCTCTTGGGCCATCTTCTGCTGCTTTCCCAGGCACATCAGCAGGGAGCTGGTTCAGAAGTGGAGCAGCCAAGACTCGAACCAGTGCCCATATGGGATGTCAGCATCACTGGCTTCAGCTCTACATACTGTGTCACAAAACTGGCCTCTAAACATAAATTTAAAAAATGAATTGTGGTAAGAGTCTTCTGTAAGATACCCATATACCTTTTTTAAAAATGAAATTTTGATTGTGTTTTTTGGGGAAAGCAGACTTTCTAAAAAGGAGATATTCCATCATCTCTCAGTTAAGAATCTTTTTATGCTAAAGAATTTTCCTCTTTTCTGTGTGGGAAAGGTCAACTTAGTAATGCAATATAGGAACCTGAGGAAGACATAATAACATCTGGGGAGCCAGGATTCTAATACAGAAGTGACCCTTGTCATATAATTGTCTCTGTTTATTTTTAATATACTTTTATAACATAAAAGCAGTTTCATCTCTTCTACCAAGCAAACAAGTTAAATATAATTCCCATTTTTGTGCTTTTGTAGTCTAAATATTCTGATTTTCATTGAATAGTACATCTCTCATTACTTTTTTCGTCTTCTACATGTTTTACCTAAAGACAACTTTTGAAGTTCATAAAACATTCAAGTACATACATTGGGACCAGTATTATTGGCCACCTGCAATGCTGGCATCTCATACTGGAGCACTGGCTCATGTCCTGGCTGCTCTGCTTTTGATCCAGCTCCCTGGATGTACCTGGGAAGGCAGCAGAAGATGGCCCAAGTACTCGAACATCTGCTGTCCACATGGGAGATCGAAATGGAGTCCTGGGTTCCTGGCTTAAGTCTGGACTAGCCCTGGCCGTTATGGCCATTTGGGGAGAGAGACAATGGATGATTTCTCTCTGCCTCTCCCTCTCTCTATCAAAGGAAAAAGGAAGGAAGAAAGGGAGGGAGGGAGGGAGGGAGGAAGGAAATCTTTTTTGAAAAGCAAAAAAAAAAAAAAAAAAAATTGTACACCCTGGAATGTTTTCATGCTTAATTCTCCTCTTAAAACAGAATTGCGGCCGGTGCCGCGGCTCACTAGGCTAATCCTCCGCCTTGCGGCGCTGGCACACCGGGTTCTAGTCCCAGTCGGGGCGCCGGATTCTGTCCTGGCTGCCCCTCTTCCAGTCCAGCTCTCTGCTGTGGCCAGGGAGTGCAGTGGAGGATGGCCCAAGTCCTTGGGCCCTGCATGCCATGGGAGACCAGGATAAGTACCTGGCTCCTGCCATCGGATCAGCGCAATGCGCTGGCAGCAGCGCGCCGGCCGCGGTGGCCATTGGAGGGTGAACCAACGGCAAAGGAAGACCTTTCTCTCTGTCTCTCTCTCTCACTGTCCACTCTGCCTGTCAAAAAAACAAAACAAAACAAAACAAAACAAAAAAACCAGAATTGCAAGGGCACAGTTGTGTGTGATAAACATATTGACCACCAGATGTCACTATAGCTTTGTGTTATGTAAAGGCAACTTTCAAACAGAACGGAATTAAAAAGAAAAAAATCAAAACTGCTGCTGTGCTGGCTTCCAAGTGGTGGAATATTTTTATCAGCAGTGAAGATTTAGATCCTCTAATTAAGCAATAAAGCATAAAGAGGAATGCATTTTGATAATAATAATAAAAAAAAAACTTGATTGGCTTTAATTACCAAAATAAAGAGGAAATTCTTTAAAACATGTCATCTGAAGACTGAAGGAATGATCACATGGGGTTCAGCCTGCTGTTAATAACATACTGATTTATTAAGTTGAAGTGTTCAATGGTTACATCACAGTTTTAATTAACATCATTACATTTATAATGGGAATTTTATTTCTTTCTCAAATTTTGACAGGATTGATAAAAATTCAGATAAGTAAAGCACACGTTAGAAATTGCTATAAATGTCTGAATTTTCCTACTAAGGAGAGAGTGTTACCTTTTTTTCCCCGGGAAGGAATTTTTTGACCTTAATTTATTTATCTGAGAGGCAGAGAGATGACACACAGACAGAGGGAGAGCTCCTGTCTGTGAATTTGCTTCTCAGATGCCCGAAACAGCCCTGGTTTAGCCTGGTTGGAACCAAAGCTGGGATCCAGGAACCCAACCCAGGTCTGCTCTGTGAGGACAGGAAGTCAGTCTCTCAGGCCATCACGCTCTACCTCCCAGGGGCTGCATTAGCAGGAACCTGGAGTCAGGAGCCAGAGCTGAGTGCTGAGCCCAGGTACTCTGACACGGGACGCAGGTGTCCCGGCTGGGGTTTAGCTGCCAGGCCAAACAGCCTCCGCTGTGTCAGTGTTTCTGAAGCGCCTCCTTTCCAACATGCCTGTAAGCTGTGTGAGTTGATTGTAAATCCAAGAAACTTTTCTGCAACACTGAACTTTTTCAAATTAGCAGAAGCTACACTACCATGGAATATATAGCAGTGCAGCACTTTTAGGAGGGCTTTATAAACTTGGTTATAAATCAGAAAAGACAAACACAGGGGGAGAAGGAAATTCCATTCACAGCTGGGAATACAGGGATTCTGTGCCAAAAACAAGGCAGTGAAGGGCCAGTGCTGTGGCGTAGTGGGGAAAAGCCGCCACCTGCGGTGCCAGCATCCCATATGGGCATCGGTTCTAGTCCCGACTGTTCCTCTTCCAATCCAGCTCTCTGCTATGGCCTGGGAAAGCAGTAGAAGATGGCCCAAGTGCTTGGGCCCCTGCACCCACGTGAGAGACCCAGAAGAAGCTCCTGGCTCCTGGCCCAGCTCTGGCCATTGCGGCCATTTAGGGAGTGAAAACCTCTCTCTGTCTCTGCTTCTCTGTAACTCTGCCTTTCAAATAAATAAATAAATCTTTTTTTAAAAAAAGCACAGAAAACCAGCCAAGCAGAAGAAAATTTAGAAAAAAACCCCAAAGTACCTTTGATATGCTCTGGGTAACAAACTATTGCAACTATGAAGCAAGAATAAGCTGCCAAAAAGAAGTTTTGGAGATGAAAGGCAGGGTTGGGGGAAAAACTCATTGAATGTTGGAAGATAACATTGAGGCAATCCCCCAGGAAGCCGAACAAATAAAAGGAGATGGGAAAGAGGCATGAAAAGGTAAGAAAATCAGAAAACAAGTCCAGGAAATCCAACATCCAAATAATAGGAATTCTAGGAAAAGTAAAGAAGGGGCCGGGGAGTCCTCCAGCATAGTGGATGAGAACAGACTGGCTAAAACACTCACCTCCTACATGGAGTATGGAGGCTGCGCCCAGGTTCAGCTTCCTATGGAATCAGTGACTTCTGCCCTCAGGAAAAGGAGGTTCTGTATCTTCCCCCAGGTCCCAAGATCTTCAGGTGCAAGCGGTAAGTATTCTCACATCACTCCTCCCCAAGTAAGTGTTCTCACATCACTCCCCCCCAAAGCATACTCAGCAGTCCATTCCCCTTGCACGTGGGCTTGACTAATAGAATGCAGTGGGGCAAGATATTCTGGGGCTTCTGGGGCTGAATCCTAGGAAGGAATCCTGCCAGGTTGCTTCTACACAGGGCCCTTGGAACACTTGCTTGTGGCTCCAGCTGCTCTTCTTTCTTTTCTTTTCTTTTTTTTTTTTATTTTTTTTGACAGGCAGAGGGAACAGTGAGAGAGAGAGAGAGAGAGAAAGGTCTTCCTTTGCCATTGGTTCACCCTCCAATGGCTGGCGCGGCCAGCGCGCTGCGGCCAGCGCACCACGCGGATCCGAAGGAGCCAGGTGCTTTTCGTGGTCTCCCATGGGGTGCAGGGCCCAAGCACCTGGGCCATCCTCCACTGCACTCCCTGGCCACAGCAGAGGGCTGGCCTGGAAGAGGGGCAACCGGGACAGAATCCGGCGCCCCGACCGGGACTAGAACCCGGTGTGCCGGTGCCACAAGGCGGAGGATTAGCCTAGTGAGCCACGGCACCAGCCCTCCAGCTGCTGTTCTGAAAGAAGGTCAAGCAGCCCTGTGCAAAGGAACTCACATCTGAGCTTCTAGAGGATGCTAGAACCAACTTTCTGGCTAAGTGAGTGAGCCTTCTTGGAAGCTGATCTGCCAGCACCAGTCAGGTCACCACTGTGGAAAGAGATGAGCTGTCTTTCCCAAGACCTGGCCAAGTTACAGGTTTATGACAGCACAAATGATTCACGCTGATCTGCTTTTCCCTGCTTGATTTGTTAATATGGTGACTGCATTTGTATATTTTCTGATGTTGAACTCCTTGCGTTATTGGAATAAAGCCTTTTTTTTTTAATCTTGATGCACTTCCACAATTTGGATACTGCACTGAGTGCAACCACAGAAAAAAATAAATGTATCAAACAGATTAATAATGTAAATGAAATGCGTGAAAAATGTTCCACCTAGTTCAGACGCATGGGCAGAATATCATTACACAGTCCAGAAAGATGCCTGGCTGGCAGCACTGTCAACCAGTTTTCCTTATTTTGCATAATTAGACTTTTCTCTCATTTAAAACACTTAATCCAAATGAGCTAGTTTTTCCTCTATTTTTTGGCTGTTTTGAAGGCTGCATGTGAAGTTCAGTTTTTCAATTTATCCTTTTTTTCTGATTCAACTTGGGGACTTGATTAGTAGCTTTCCATTTAGAAAATAACCAAGGCTTCACTAATCTGAAATAATCAGAGGCAGAATTCTCTTTCCCTCTCACTCTCGATTTCCCTCTTCTTTTCCTTCTCCCTGTATCTCTCTCTCCCCGCCCTTGCCCTTCTCTCCCCTCTCTCTCACTGAATATTTCATTTCTGAACATAATCAACTGTTTATGTAAAAATGGAGAAACACAATGAGCCTTGAAAGGTTTCTGAAAATTAAAAATAATAAAAAATAACCAATAATATGGCCACCTCGAGGCTTGGGATTGCCCCAGTTTTAAACATTTACCAAATGAAAAGGCAATACTTCAGAGAAAGACCCCTTTCCCCAGCGCCTGTTCCGGGAACACACACTCACACACACACAGCACTCCCTTGTACTGCCTCATCCTCTTACGGTGATGCCCTTTGGGCTGGCGTTGTGGCATAGTAGGCTACGCTGTAGCCAACAATGCTGGAATCCAACATGAGTGCCTGTTGGAATCCCAGTGGCTCCATTTTTGACCCAGCTCCCTGCTAATGCACCTGCGAAAGCAGCAGAAGATGGCCCAAGTGCTTGGACCCCTGCCACCCACATGGGAGACTTAGATAGAGCTGCTGGCTTTGATCTGGTCTGGCTGTTTCTTGAGGAGTGAACCAGCAGGTAGAAGGCTTCTGTCTCTCTCTGTCTCTGTCTCTGTCTCTCTCTAACTCTGCCTTTCAAATAAATACATCATTTTTTAAATGATGCACTTGTAACCAATTTCCCCAAAGCATTTGAAGTCTAAATGATGATTCATTCCATCCCCCAGCCTCCCCAAACACAGCCTCAAGGAATTTTCTGGGAAGAGGAACACATATACACACACAAACACACACATACACACACACACACAGAGCACTCAAGTCAACCAGAGAGAGCCTTAGCAAATTCCCTTATAGATCATTTCCATTTCTAAGATTTTTTTCAGTAAAAGTTTCCTCTGAAAGATTGCCTGCTTGGATAAATTTACTGAAGTCCCAAACAGTGAGAGACCAGCATTTATCGCCAGAAGTGACAGAAGCAGAGAGTAGAGCTCCCAGCTGGGAAGCTGTCATTATGCAAATGCACCCGTGTGACAGCCTTCTGAGGAGGACAAATGACTCGTCAGTGACTTCTTAATCAGCCTGTCTCTAGCAATAATAATCTAATCACTGGTCACCTAATTAAAAATGAAAGAAATTAGTGCCTTTTTAAAACACCGAGCTTCTAGAATCTCAGGTTAGAGACGGTCATTAGGCAGAAAGCTGTCAGCTGTGTGCCTGTCCCTCGGAGGTGTCGCACGCTCCTGTCCTGATTTGATTACTCTTGCTATCGTTCAGTAATGTGTTGATCTGCATGATTTGCTGCTATGGGCCCTGGTTCACTTATTCATTCATTCACCATTCCTGCCATAAACATTTATTGCCGGCTTCCTGTGTGCCAGGGGACTCTATCCTGGGGAATTGAAGATGAACAAGACATTGCTCCAATATTTGGGGAATCTCGCTGCAGGGGGACTAGTTATAAAAATATGTAATTACAACACAATTTGATTAAGCTGTCAGAGAGGAAACAGCTGTGCACACGTATTCCATGGATGATGCAAAATGGCGGCCCACTGGGCAGAACCAACCTGCAGAGTTTGAGATGCTTCAGCTCGGGGCTGCGTTCTGCCATTTTCCAGAGTTCCCCACGTCCTGTTCCTCTGGACCCAGACGGCTTCCCTCACGCAGGCCACCTGCCCAGTCCTTGAGGTTCTGAGTCATGGCCTAACAAACACATACCTATCTTGAGATGCTATATTATAAACTGATCTTCAAAATTGCTCTTTTCTATTTTAAAGAAAATTGGGTATGCGGTGTTAAAATCTTCTCACTCATGCTTCTCTCAGCTGTGGGAAAACGGCGCCTCATCAGCCACCTATGTCAAGTAGCAGGAAAGCTACCCGAACTTCAAACTTGCTAATCAATAGTGTCTCAATCTGTTCCCATTTAGACGGTCGTTGAGGGGTGTGTGCATTGCCTTTCTGGTCACTCCCCAGTCTTCATTCTCTCTTCTCTCGAACCTGCTTCTCTCCAAAAAGTGCCAGGCTTGGAGCCTCCGCAAGCCCTGAGATTGCAGGGAGACTAGTATGCCCTTGGCATCAGGCTGGTCCTGCTGATGGGGGCTACCCAGATGCCCTCAGACCAAAGCTGTGGAAGTACAGCCCGAGCCTGGCTGTGGTGAATTGTCAGCGCCAAGTCCAAGGTCCTGTGTCCCTGCCTGCAGCATTTCCACCCATGGAAGCCTCTTTCTCTTGATTGCAGGCTTTGGCGCTTGCATAGCTTTCAATACTTTTTGGCTCCATTTAGGCACTGAAAACTTCTGGTTATCCTGAAACTCATGTACAAGTTTTAGAGTTAGAGGTACTGCGTTTAGAGAACATAGTCTAGGATATCACTTGCATGAAATTTTCTGAAATTCACCCTAATGCCTCATTTGTGGCTACTTTTTAAAAAAGATTTTATTTATTTATTTGAGAGATAGAGTGTGTGTGTGTGGGAGAGAGAGAGAGAGTGAGAGTGAGTTCTTCCATCTGCTGGTTCACTCCCCAGATGGCTGCAACAGCTGAGCTGGGCTGATCCAAAGCCAGGAGTCAGGAGCTTCTTCCGGGTCTCCCACATGGGTGCAGGGGCCCAAGGACTGCTTTCTCAGGCCATAGCAGAGAGCTGGATTGGAAGAGGAGCAGCTGGGACACAAGCCGGCACCCATATGGGATGCTGGTGCTGCAGGCGGAGGTTTAGCATGCTATGCCACAGCTACGCCCTGTTGTGGTTACTTTTTAAAAAAGATTGATTCATTATTTATTTGAGCCAGGCCATAGCAGAGAGCTGGATGGGAAAAAGGGCAGCCGGGACTAGCGCCCATAAGGGATGCCGGAGCTTCAGGCCAGGGCTTTAACTAGCTGAGCCACAGGGCCAGTCATTATTTATTTGAAAAGTAGAGTGACACACAGAGGAAGAGAAAGAGAGAGAGAGAGAGAGAGAATCTTCCATCTACTAATTCACTCCCCAAATACTCACAACTGCTGGGACTGGACCAGGCTGAAACCAGGAGCTAGGAACTCCATCTGGATCTCCCAGTGGGTGGCAGGGACTCAAGTGCATTGGCAGGAAGGTGGACCAGGAGCAGAGGCAGAGGCAGAGGCACTCCAATATGAGATGCAGGTGTCCCAAGTGGTAGCTTACTCTATTGAGCCGCAACGCCAGCCCCTAAGGCTACTTTTTCTTTATAGCCATCCTATGTGTAGCTGAGAAGAGTGTGCTCCTCTAGTTGTTGAATGTCCATGTATTATCTCAGTTTCTGTAAGAAGTCCAGGCATACGGTCTCTGCTCAGGGTCCCACAGACTGAAATCGAAGGGTCCATCAGAAATGCTCTTGCCTGCAGCTCGGGGTCCTCTTCCAAGCTCATCCAGGTGCTGGGAATGTTAGGCTCCTTGTGGTTGGAGAACTGGTCTCCTCATTGCCTTGCTGGATGTCGGGCAGGGTTTGCTCTCAGCTGCAATAGCTCACTCTGGTCCTCTCCAGCATGGCAGGATCGTTCTCTGTCTCTCCTTCTCTCTGACTTGGCAAGACGGATTCGGATATAACATAATCAAGGAAGTGATTGTCCCATCATGTCCATGGTCCTGCACACACGCATGGAGAGAGGGTTATACATGGCATGTATCTCAGTGCCATCTTGAAGACCATCTGAAATTCTGCCCATCCCAAGGTTTAAGGGTTTTTATTTGCTGATCAACTCTAGCATTTTAACTGCGTATTTCAAATCCTCTTTATGCTTATTTTTTGTCTTCTTGACTTACTTTAATCACTAATATAGGTGTGTCAGTTTTGAATTTATCTACTTCTTGTAGTTGCATATTTTTCTGTTTTCTCCTTTTTATGCTTTGAGAATATTTTAGCATGTGTAGAGTTTAGAATTATATTGACACTTTTCAGAGTTTTTTTTTTTTTTTTTTTTTTTGACAGGCACCACACTGATCTGAAGCCAGGAGCCAGGTGCTTCTCTTGGTCTCCCATGCTGGTGCAGGGCCCAATCACTTGGGCCATCCTCCACTGCACTCCCGGGCCACAGCAGAGAGCTAGACTGGAAGAGGGGCAACCGGGACAGAATCTGGCACCCCGACCAGGACTAGAACCCAGTGTGCCGGCGCTGCAGATGGAGGATTAGCCTATTGAGCTGCGGCGCTGGCCACTTTTCAGAATTTGTGAACTCAAAATGCTTCCATAGCCTTGGCAGCTCATGACAAGAGCCTCGAGTGATCACTGACATCATAAATAAGAGTGTCAATTGTTAAATCAACAACAGGAGTCACTATGCACTTACTCCCCATGTAGGACCTCTGTCCTTAATGTGTTGCACGATGTGAATTAACAGTAAAACGACTACTCAAACAGAACTTTACACTTTGTGTGTCTGTGTGGGTGCAAATTGTTGAAATCTTTACTTAGTATATACTAAATTGATCTTCTGTATATAAAGATAATTAACAATGAATCTTAATAAAGAATGGGATGGGAGAGGGAGTAGGAGATGGGATGGTTTGTGGGTTGGAGGGTGGTTATGGTAGGAAAAACTGCTATAATCCAAAAGTCGTACTTTTGAAAGTACTATTTTTTAAATAAAAGTTTTCTTAAAAAAAGAATTATACTGACACTTTTAATGCTAAAATAAATGACTTCTGTTTTAAAATCTATTGTTATGTAGTAATACTGAAAGATGAACTCTGACCTTGCTAATTTTGCCATACATGTGTTTTGAAATCTTCAGCCACCCTGTTCCTTCTACTGAAGGCATAAATCAGCTTTCTACTTAGCATATCACTCCAAAATCAAGTAGCTTCTTACAGCAACAATTTGATATGCTCCAGATTCCGAGGTTCAGCAACATGGGTTGGACTCAGGCAGTTCTTCTGCAGGTCTCACCTGCAATTGTTCAACACAGATACGACTCACCTGGCAATGTGGAGGGAGATGGTTCAAGATGTGCCCCCAGGTTGGACAGGTGATGTCAACTGTTGACTGAGTTTTTTTTTTTTTTTTTTTTTTGACAGGCAGAGTGGACAGTGAGAGAGACAGAGAGAAAGGTCTTCCTTTTGCCATTGGTTCACCCCACAATGGCAGCTGCAGCTGGCGCACCGCGCTGATCTGAAGCCAGGAGCCAGGTTCTTCCTCCTGGTCTCCCATGGGGTGCAGGGCCCAAACACTTGGGCCATCCTCCACTGCCTTCCCGGGCCACAGCAGAGAGCTGGACTGGAAGAGGGGCAACTGGGACAGAATCCGGTGCCCCGACTGGGACTAGAACCCGGGGTGCCAGCACCACAGGCGGAGGATTAGCCTAGTGAGCCACGGCGCCAGACGACTGAGTCATTCTTTCCACATAATCTTTTCTCCTCTGGGAGGTTGCTGGGTTTATGCATGTGGCATTAGCACGTGGACACTGAGAACAGGAGCTGTACGACCTTAGGAGGGTAAGTGTGGAAATCCCCCAGTTTGCTCGTCTAATACCCATACTCTGCTCATTTGTCAGTAGGAGCAGCTGGAGGGTGAGTGACCTCCATGTGAACCTCATGGAAGACACGGATATATGTCAGTCAATGATGCTTCTCATAGCAGGTTCTTTCTTTCTTTTTTTTTTTAAGATTTATTTATTTATTTGAAAGTTGGAGTTATACAGACAGAGGAGAGGCAGAGAGAGAGGGAGAGGTCTTGTATCCGCTGATTCACTCCCCAATTGGCCGCAACAGCTGGATCTGCGCTGATCCGAAGCCAGGAGCTAAGAGCTTCTTCCCGGTCTCCCACGAGGGTGCAGGGGACCCAGGACTTGGAGCATCTTCTACTGCTTTCCCAGGACATAGCAGAGAGCTGGATCAGAAGTGGAGCAGCTGGGACTTGAACCGGTGCCCATATGGGATGCCTGCACTGCAGGCAGCGGCTACCCTCTATGCTACAGCGCAGCCTCAAGCAGGTTCTTTTAAAAATTTAAAAATTTATTCTGAAAGGCAGAGAGAGAGACAGATAGACACATAGACAACACAGAAGCCATCTTCTATTCACTGGTTTACTGTCCAAATGCCTACAACTACGAGCCCAGAACTCAAGCCAGGTCTCCCATGTGGGTATCAGGAATTCAAGTCCTTGAGCCATTATCTGCTGCCTCCCAAAGTTTGCAGAAGCAGGAAGCAGGAATCCGTAGAGGTGAAGGACTTGAACTCAGGTACCATGATATGGGATGCAGGTTTCCTAAGTAGCATTTTCCTTGCTGTTGCACACCCTACAGCAGGTTCTTTGAAGAAGAGATTTGAGGGGTCAGTGTTGTGGTGCAGGAGGTTAAGCCGAGCAGTCTCAGCTACTCTGTTTCTGATTTAGCTTCTTTACCTTCCCTGACAGTGGGTGTTGGCCAAGGTTCTTGTGCCCGGTCACTCACATGGGAGGACCTGGATGGAGCTGTGCCAATCCAAAGCCAGGAACCAGGAGCTTCCTCTGGGTCTTCCACATGGGTGCAGGGGCCCAAGGTCTTGGACCATCTTCCACTGCTTTCCCACCCATAGTAGGGAGCTGGACAGGAAGTGGAGCAGCCAGGACTCGAACCAGCACCTATATGGGATGCCAGCACTGCAGGTGGCAGCTTTACCCAGTACACCATAGTGCTGGCCCCATGAATTCATCTTTAATAAACAAATTGTCATAACCGTTGGTCAATTAACTCACACAGAAAAAATGAAATAAACGTATTGCCTGATTTTTTGGAAAAAATTCAAGTATCCTCCCCCTTTTTTCCCATAAACAACTAGTTCTAATAGCTATCATTAAGGCAATGTAATTATGTAGTACAGACTTCAAAAGATGTTAAAACAACAATTATCTTTTGCTCATCAACTCTATTTTCAGCATAAGGGTGTAGCCTCCAGAATAATATTTGTCCTGGTCTCTTCTTTTCTGCATTGCAGTGCATTGCTTCTCAATTGTCTTTGCTTGGGCATATAGCTATCAGGAATTAAAACTACTTGTAGTTGTATAATGAAGTTCTGGAAAAATTAGATATTGGTAAAATAATGTATGTGATTTCTAGGAAGTAACTTGAAAGAGCAAGTGAATGCTCATCTTGCCTCCCCTCTTACCTATGGGCTAGAACAGGACATGAGCACTAGAGCAGCCATCTTGGATCACCAAGCGATAGTTGCATCTGAGGTTGATAGAGCAGAAAGACAACAGAAACTCGGCTTTCTGCTGTCATCCCACGTTAGATCATTGATGTGGACATTTAGATGAAAGAAAAACCAGATTCTGTCATGCTTAAGCCACTGTTATTTTGGGATTTCAGTAGCTATGGCAAAGCTAATCCTAAGCATCTTGTTTTTGTTTGTTTTCGCAACAGCTGGATCTGCGCTGTTGTATTCTCAGGGATAAAATGTTCTGACAGGAACACAGACAGCCTTCTGACAGGAAATATATGATGGGCCTTCCCCAGTCTGAGGAAGGAGGATGGGAAAACAGGTCAGGCCCAGCGCTGTGGTTTAGTGGGTAAAGCTGCTGCATGCAGCGCCGGCATCCCATATGGGTGCTGGTTCAAGACCTGGCTGCTCCACTTCCAATCCAGCTCTCTCCACTATGGCCTGGAAAAGCAGTGGAAGGTGGCCCAGGTCCTTGGGTCTCTGCACCTGTGTGGGAGACCTGGAAGAAGCTCTTGGCTCCTGGCTTTGGACTGGCTTAACTCCAGCCATTGCGGCCATTTGGGGAGTGAACCAGAGGATGGAAGACCTCTGTCTCTCTCTCTGTCTCTGTCTCTGTCTCTGTCTCTCTCTCTCTCCCTCTGCCTCTCTGTAATTCTACCTTTCAGATAATATAAATAAATCTTTGAAAAAATAAATAAATTTATAGAAAACGCAGGTCAAAGTTAAAGGCAAAAACAGTCTCTGGCTGTGGGGAGCAAACCGGATTAGACTGAGTTACTGGAATTAAGACTTATTCTATGCATCTGCTCTCCCACAATATGGCGCTGGGAGAGAAGTAAACAGCTTCCGCACAGCTGCCTCCAGTTCAACCAATAAACTGTAGGACTTGCTCCTGATTGGAGAGCAGCGTACTCGGAGTGTGGGCAGCCGAGTTAGGATTGGCGGAGGAGGACTATAAAGGAGGAGAGAGACGGCATGCACCAGGAACATCTAAGGGGAACATCTATCTGAAGGAACACCTGTGCAGCCCCCGAGAAAGCTGGCCGGCGGTGTGCCGCTCCCCTGCGGAAGTGGGGAATGTGGCAGGGGGAACCGCCCTTCCACGGAGGTGGAAGGGATAGTAGCCAACCCGGGAAGAACCAGCAGCAAACCCGGGGAGGGCCGAGCAGACAAAAGAACAGCGCAGGGTCCTGTGTCGTTCCTCCACGAAGAGGGGGAGCGACACTGGCATAAGACCTATACTCACTAAATAGTATTTGTCAAGTGAATGAATGAATCTTGCTAATGGCTGCTGTGCCTTTGGACCAAACACTCTACCTGTCAAGGTCTTCTTCCTCACTAGTGAGCCAGTCCCTGCTCATCTCTCAAGATCCAGCTCAAATGTGGATTTGAGGAGCCAGGAACCCCATCCAGATCTCCCACACAGGTGACAGGGGTCCAAGTACTTGGACCATCTTCCATTATCTTCCCAGGCAGTACCAGAATAGTGTGAGCTCAACTCAGTTTTCCCATACAAGATGCTGCATCACAGGTGGTGGGTCAACCTGCTGTTTCACAGTGTGCACCCCCCTCTGATTTATTTCCTTTGAAACAGGAACATAATAGCCAGGATTCTTCAGAGACATCTCTTTCTCTTCCCCTCCCTCCTCTCTCTCCATACATTTATATTTATTTATATATATGCATATAAATATATAAATGTAATTTATCAATCAAGAGATTTATTTTAAGGGAATGGCTCCCAAGTTTTTAGAGGTTGGCAACTGTAGGACAGGCACACTGGGGCCCCAGGAAGAGCTGATGTTCCTGTCTTGAGTACAAAGAACATCTACAGGCCAAAGTCCTTATTTCAGGACCGGCACTGTGGCGTAGCTGGTTAGGCCGCCGCCTGCAGTGCCAGCATCCCATGTAGGCACTGGTTCAAGTCCCAGCTACTTCACTTCCAATATGGTTCTCTGCTGTGGCCTGGGAAAGCAGTAGAAGATGTCCCAAGTCCTTGGCCCCTGTACCCATGTGGGAAGACCCAAGGGTCTGGCTCCTGGCTTTGGATCGGTACAGCTCCAGCCATTGCAGCCAATTGTGAAGTGGACCAGAGAATAGAAGACTTCTCTCTTTCTCTCTACCTCTCCTACTCTCCCTCTGTAACTCTTTCAAATAAATAATTTTTTTTTAAGTCCTTCTTTCCTGGGGAACCTAAACTTTCCTCTCAAGCCCTTCAACTGATTGGTTGAGGCCCACTTGCTTTAAGGAGGGTCATCTTTATTCAAAATCTGTTTTTTTTTTTTGTATTTTTTAACTTTTATTTAGTAAATATAAATTTCCAAAGTACAGTTTATGGATTATAATGGCTTTCTCCTCCCCCATTACTTCCCTCCCACTCGCACCCCTCCCATCTCCCACTCCCTCTTGCATTCCATTCACATCAAGATTCATTTTCAATTATCTTTATATACAGAAGATCGATTTAGTATATATTAAGTAAAGATTTTATCAGTTTGCACCCACACAGAAACACAAAGTGTAAAATACTGTTTCAGTACTAGTTGTAGCATTACTTCACATTGGACAACACATTAAGGACAGATCCCACATGAGGAGTAAGTACACAGTGACTCCTGTTGTTGACTTAACAATTTGACACTCTAGTTTATGGCGTCAGTAATCTCCCTAGGCTCTAGTCATGAGTTGTCAAGGCTATGGAAGCCTTTTGAGTTCGTTGACTTCGATCTTATTCTGACAGGGTCATCATAGTCAAAGTGGGAGTTCTCTCCTTCCTTCAGAGAAAGGTACCTCTTTCTTTGATGGCCCGGTTCTTCCATTCTTTCCACTGGGATCTCACTCACAGAGATCTTTCATTTAGTTTTTTTTTTTTTTTTTTTTTTTTTTTTGCCAGAGTGTCTTGGCTTTCCATGCCTGAAATGCTCTCATGGGCTTTTTAGCCAGACCCGAATGCCCTTAAGGGCTGATTCTGAGGCCAGAGTGCTGTTTAGGACATCTGCCATTCTATGAGTCTGCTGTGTATCCCACTTCCCATGATGGATCATTCTCTCCCTTCTTTATTCTATCAATTAGTATTAGCAGACACTAGTCTTGTTTGTGTGATCCCTTTGACTCTTAGACCTATCATTGTGATCAATTGTGAACTGAAATTGATCACTTGGACTGGTTAGATGGCATTGGTACATGCAACCTTGATGGGATTGTATTGGAATCCCCTGGCACATTTCTAACTCCACCATTTGGGGCAAGTCCGATTGAGCATGTCCAAAATTGTACATCTCCTCCCTCTCTTATTCCCACTCTTATATTTAACAGTGATCACTTTTCAGTTAAATTTAAACACCTAAGAATAATTGTGTGTTAATTACATAGTTCAACCAATAGTACTAGAACAAAAAAAATACTAAAAGGGATAAAGTATTAAATTGTACATCAACAGTCAGGACAAGGGCTGATCAAGTCACTGTTTCTCATAGTGTCCATTTCACTTCAACAGGTTTCCCCTTTGGTGCTCAGTTAGTTGTCGCCGATCAGGGAGAACATATGATATTTGTCCCTTTGGGACTGGCTTAATTCACTCAGCATAATGTTTTCCAGATTCCTCCATTTTGTTGCAAATGACCGGATTTCATTGTTTTTGACTGCCGTATAGTATTCGATGGAATACATGTCCCATCAATATCTATGTTTTAAAACATTAGTCACATCTTAGAAATACTCTCACAGCAGGATCTAGACTGGTTGTTGATCAAACAATTGGGTTCCATGGTCTAGTCAAATTGACACATGAAATTAACTATCAGAGGAGCTATGGAGAGAAGTGTATTTATTTCCTGGTTTTAAGTTCAAATGTGGATATGACCTCTGCCAGAAAAATTGAATTTATTATTCAGTACTGTAGCAGGTCACTATGAAGCCAGAAAAAAAAATGCTCCTAATGGCAACTGAGAGAAAAGGTTCTGCAGAAAACAATTTCAAAGAGAATCATATTTTTAGTAACCTCAAGTTCATCATTACTGTCTTCAAGTGCATTCTCATTGAGTACTGATATGTGATAAAATTAAGCCAACCTTGTGTGAACCAGGAGCTCTGGGGGAAAAAGCAAAAAGAATGTGCACATCAGCATATTCATTTAAGGTTAAAGGGGTTTTAGTATTATTCATCAAGAATTTAAATGTCCTAAAGATATAACCTTTCTTCGCTAGGATAAGATGTCCTATTCATAACCCAGAGGAAAGCTATATAAAACGGTGGAGAGAAGGAAGTGGTCCCTAGAATGCATTGATCTAAATTAATAGTTCTCATCTACAATGTTGTAAATTTAACTGCTATTGCTGTTTGTGCACTAAAGGGAACTCCATCAGCCCGAAAGAATTAATACAACTTCTAAAAGTAGGCCAACTAATTTATAGGCAATAGCTTACATGCCAGGAAAAGCTGGATCAATAAGTAATGCTATATTTATTTCTAAGAGACCTAGCAATGTTTTTCTCACTAAAAAGTGAGTAGGCATGAAGTCAATCTGAAAGTACTTTTTCCCTATTTTATTTGAAAGGCATTGAGAGAGAGAGAGAGAGAGAACCTTCCACCACTGGAACTCCATGCAAGTCTCCCATGTGGGTGGCAGGGGCTGAAGTACTCCCACGGTTCATATTAGTAAGAAGCTGGATCATAGCCGGCGCCGCGGCTCACTAGGCTAATCCTCCGCCTTGCGGCGCCGGTACACGGGGTTCTAGTCCCGGTCGGGGTGCCGGATTCTGTCCTGGTTGCCCCTCTTCCAGGCCAGCTCTCTGCTGTGGCCCGGGAAGGCAGTGGAGGATGGCCCAAGTGCTTGGGCCCTGCACCCCATAGGAGACCAAGGATAAGCACCTGGCTCCTGCCATCGGATCAGCACGGTGCGCCGGCCGCGGCGGCCATTGGAGGGTGAACCAACAGCAAAAGGAAGACCTTTCTCTCTGTCTCTCTCTCTCACTGTCCACTCTGCTGTCAAAAAAAAAGAAGAAGAAGAAGAAGCTGGATCATGAGTGGAATAACCAGGACTTGAAGCAGGCACCCCAACACAGGATGTGGGTGTATCAAATGGCACCTTAACTGCAAGGTCAAACACTGGCCCCTGAAGAGTGCTTTTTTTGCTTTTTTTTCTGTGGGTGGGGAACACAAGGAAACCCCCTCTCTGAGGATGCAGAAGTGTGAAGCAGAGACCAAGGCGGTAAAAGGGAAAGCGAAGAGGACTGTGTGGCAGGAAAAATAGGCTGCACCTTGCCAAGCCTGCAGAAAAATCTAAGAGCTTGGATCAGAAGAAGGCTAACGCCGAGAGAGAAAAGCCAGGTCTCTCTGGTAATGGAATTACTAGAACCCATTCAGCCTATCTTTCATTCATTAACCAGGCCTCCATTATTCAGCTGTTGTTTATGGAGCCTGTAGTATGTTCCAGAGCCTGAGCTGGGAGCTGAGGCTGTAACAGGTGCAGCCCATCCCGGATCCATCTAATCTTTTAGGCATGGCGAAATTCTGATGACCTGCTGCTAACAGAAGGCCATTCCAATAAGTCTGTGGAAAATGGAATTAATAGATGAGTTTATTTTGGGGCAGAAAGTTTGGAATCAATGCCTATGAGAGGGAGGGCTAAATGTTCGTGGGAAAGGTGTGTGATGAGAAATGCTGTACATGGACTTTATTTTTTTTTTTTTACATCAAAATAAACTTAGCTTTAATTCTGTTTTTCCATGCGCTTTTGGAAGTCCCCTGGTGCGAGTCGGTGGCAGAGGTAGGGTGGAGGAGAACAGTCTACTATTGCATTTGGTCATAAGGATGATGCACTGTCAGGAGCTACTATTGAGTCCTTTAATAAAACCCTGCAGTGACTATGGCAGAGGAAGCCGAGGTGGGAAGGACGCCCCCTTTTGACCTCACAGCCAACTCATTCTCCCTCTTCAGGGCATACTCAGCTGGGGAGAGCACCCAGGTCCTACAGCGCAAAGCTGAGGACGTGTGTGGAGGCATTTTCCCTCCCACACACTACTCCTCTCCCTCCACGTCCCTGTCCAAATTCTGGTTTCACGTCCAAAGATGAAGACTGCCAGCCTATGCCAAGGCTATGTTCAGCCAACAGACCCAACTGAATACAACACAGGGAGCCCAATGTCTGTTCCTGGGAGCTGCGCATGCACTGTCTCCATGGGGTCTGAGGTGGGTAGGGGTGGAGGGTGGGTGTGGGAGGGAGGTTGTTTTGTGCCAGTGCTGACCTTTTAAGACAACTGCAGCGTGGACAGTGTTTTGGAAATGAGAGTACCAGTTCCCCAACAACACACTTCATATTGCAATATCTCATAGCATATTAACTGTGAGTAATTGCATGAAGAACAACTATTGCTGCTACTTCTTCAAGGTACAGATCTCTGCATAAAAACAAAGGTGCATTATGATCAGTGACAAATGCATCATTTCTTTAAAAATCAGTTGATTAGTCAGTGCACAGCTGTTCTTGTGTTCACACAGACAGCAGAGCACACAGTTGTGTTGCCTCCTTGTCTCCCATTAATAACCCATGTGACACTTTACAAAAATAGATAATCAAAAAGAGAAGGTTAGCCAACAAAGCTGAAGGTGTGGCAAAGAAACAAAAATAATACTGCTGGAGGTGAAAATTAAGTAGAAACGTAGCGAAGTGCCTGGCCTGGAGACGCTGACACCGCTGCGGCAGAGTAGCTGTGAGGTAAACAGCCAGGGGACAGAGTGAAGGCACGAGAGTGGATCACGGCTGTGAAGAAAAAGACGATGTCCCAGAGCAAGCGACACCTGCAAAACTTCACATCACAGGAACTCTTAGATGTCACAACATTGAAAGCACAAAGGATAAAATATTGGAAGATGATAGAACTTAAAAAGGTGTAAAGAAGACACAGTGTGCGTGAATATTCAAATGACTCCTGGTGAGTGTTTTCACAAAGAAATAAAACTTTTTTTTTTTTTTTTTTGACAGGCAGAGTGGACAGTGAGAGAGAGAGACAGAGAGAAAGGTCTTCTTTTGCCGTTGGTTCACCCTCCAATGGCCGCCGCGGCCAGTGTGCTGCGGCCAGTGCACCGCGCTGATCCGGGAGCCAGGTACTTATCCTGGTCTCCCAAGGGGTGCAGGGCCCAAGCACTTGGGCCATCCTCCACTGCCCCCGCACCCCCCCGGCCACAGCAGAGAGCTGGCCTGGAAGAGGGGCAACCGGGACAGAATCCGGCGCCCCGACCGGGACTAGAACCCAGAATGCCAGCGCCGCAAGGCAGAGGATTAGCCTATTGAGCTGCAGCGCTGGCCAGAAATAAAACTTTTTAATGCTCAATGTTTCTAATATTTTAAATGGAGTACATTAAATAAATATGTTGTACTATTTTCTTTTTATTTCTCTGTACATTTGTAATAAGCTATGAATGTTTTAAAAATGTTTTGACAAAGTTTTGTAGTCACAAATTTCTGGTTATTATTACTATTTTTAAAGATTTATTTACTTATTTTGAAGGAGTAACAGAGAGAGAAGGAAAGACAGAGAGTGATCTTCTATCTGCTGGTTCACGCCCCAGATGGCTGCAATGGCCAGGGCTGGGCCAGGCGAAAGCCAAGAGCCATCTGGATCTCCCACATGGTGGCAGGGCCCAAACACTTGGGCCATCTTCCAATGCCTTCCCAGGCCATTAGCAGGAGCTGGATCTGAAGTGGAGCAGCTGGGATACGGCATTGCAGGCAGTGGCTTTACCCACTGTACTACAATGTGCCCCGACCATTGATTGTTACCGTGGCTTTACAGTATTCAGTGTGCACCATCACTCCTCCTCCGGCACTCTAGTGTAAGGCAAGGACTGCCTGTTTTTAGCTGAGTGCTTCAGATGAGTTGCTCCCACTCACTATGGCTCATTTTTTCTCATCTGATAAAAGGGTACAATGACAATATCCCTCAGAGGGCGTTTCTAACAATTATCTGAGTTAATACCTATAAAACAATGAGAACAAGGAGTGGATAAATTGTCAGCATTAACTGAATGTTTTATTAGATTTCATTGTTGGGCTCTACCTTAATTTTTAAACAATTGTGTATTGATGGACATTTATAGCATCTTAATAAATAATATTGTATGTGTATCTGTTAGATAAGTTCTTGAGAAAAATAGTAGCATTAATTACAATAACAGCTTAAAAATTTAATAGAAATTTCCAGAATGTCTGCCAAAAATATATCGAGGGTATATTTCCCCATAATCACACAAATTCTCTGTTTCAGCAATCTTAAATTTTTGCTTATCTTTTAAAATTTTGCAGGCAAATTGATACCTGATTTTAATTCATATTTCTTCAATTAGGAGACAACTTGTTCATTTTTCACATTTATTAATCACTTTGTATTTCTCTTGCTGAAAGCCTTCTTGTAGTTCTTTGCTCATTTTTCCATAGATATGTCATTTTCATACAGATTTTCCTGCTTTTGTTTATTTTAAAATATATATTATTTATTGCAAAAAATGGTTACACATATACCACCTAGCTGACATCTTTTTTAAAGTAGCACAGTTTTTTTAAAGATTTATTTATTTGAAAAGCAGAATGAGAAAGAGATCTTCCATTCTCTGATTCTCTCCCCACATGACTGCAATGGTAGAGGCAGGGCCAGGCCAAAGCCAGGAGCCCAGAGCTCCATCTGAATCTCATAGGCAGGTGGCAAAGGCCGAAGCACTTGGGCCATCTTCCACTGCCTTCCCAGGCTCATCATTAGGGAGCTGGATTGCAGTTGGAGGAGCCAGGACTCAAATTGGTGCCATTGTTTTGTGCTATTCTTTCCTTAAATCTTCCCTTTAAAGTTCGCTCTCTCTTTGTTTGGAATATGTCCTCTGATTTCATTCATTTGCCTCAAAACAAATTTTTTTTTTTAGAAATGACTTATTTATTTATTTGAGAGGCAGAGTTACAGACAGAGAGAGGGAGAGACAGAGAGAGAGGTCAGCCATCTGCTGGTTCACTCCCCAAATGGCCTCAACGGCTGTAGCTGGGCCGATCCAAAGCCAGGAGCTGGGTGACTCTTCCAGGTTTCCCACATGGGTGCAGGGGCCCAAGGACTAGGACCATCCTCCTCAGCTTTCTCAGGTATATTAGCAGGGTGCTGGATCAGAAGTGAAGCAGTGGGGACTCGAACTGGTGTCCATGTTGGGGTGGTGGTGTTGCAGGCAGAGGCTTTATTTGCTACATCACAGCCCAGATCCAATGACTGACATCTTAAGACACTCATTGTTTTCTTTGCTGTTTGTTCCTCTTAAGCTAATGTCACAGCCTCTGTTATCACCCCTCGCTTTAACTTGGCTTTCTAGCTGCAAATGGCTTGGACATTTGCACGTGGCTATCCTCCTACTGCCCCAAACCCGATGTTCCCAGAAGAAAACTCATATTCCCATCCTAGGTTAAGGACACACCTGTCAACCTAGCCACGAAACTGAGCACCCTGTGAAGCTTTCCCCCTTTCTCTTGTAAACATGTGTCGGTAGTCATAGACTTATACCAATTATTTTGCAGAATCTTTTAAATCTGCTGCTCCAGGGCTCAGGAATGCGAGGCGTCACTGCTGGAGGTGGTCTAGCTCCCGTCTAGCAGGGTTGCTCTGTGTTTTTTTTCAGTCCATATAACACATTCTCATCAGTGCTGTCTTCCTGGGACTCAATCCAGATATGTCATTCTCTCGTTCAACAAAAGGGGCAAGTAATGATACGTCAAGGATTGAAAGTTGGATAGAGACTAAAAATGTCATAGAAGAATCTTATATGTCATTCTATATGTATTTGGTGAGAATCTGGAAGAAATTGATGCTTCCCTAAAAAATATAAATTATTACAGTTAAACGCATAGAAAATCAACATATCAATAATCATGGAAGACATGGAGAAGATTTGCCATTTTGGTGTTAGTTGCTACAGTGGAAAAATGCACACTCACCCTCCACCAGTAATGAACCAATCGTAAACAGATTCCGCTGAGTAGATTGGGCCAGATAAAGCAAGGGCGTGAAACCGGGCAGGCTACTTCCTGTGTCTTTTAAATCAGCGAAGTTGGGGTTTCTTTTGCTATTTTTATTTATTTATTTATTTTTGGCATGACTTTGTGCTCTGGGAGCCTCCAGGTGGCAGCGTTTTCCTTTGCAAGGAGGTGCTCTGTGTGCGGTGTATGCTTTTTGAGGCACAACAGCACCCAAGAGTCCGCTGCCAACAGGGTTGAGGACGGGTGACAAGGCGGCAGATGTGTTTCACGATGTTCTGACCTTTCTCACTCTTTTCTAATTTCCCAGCCACAAAGAAGCTCTGTAAATTGACGGTTCAGGTAAGCAGCTTCCCGTGCAGTCATTACAGGAAGAGGCATTTTATCCTAACTGCATTTGTACCACTCCAGTCTCATAGCTGCTTTTTCTCTTCCCAACACACCATTTGTGCAGGACTAATTTTTATTTTTCATCTTGGGAAATAGGCAGTGAAGAATCGATATCACAATATTGCAAGAGCATCAGCCCTGGCCCATGGTGCTGAAATGGACTCCCTCTTGCCTCTTTTAGAGCTGTCGCTGCATCACGTCACCTCCTCGTCCTAGTCATCCTATGGCTTCTCACAACTAAAGTCAATTCAGCTTTGTGGAATGACGCCCAGGCCCTGCAGCATCTGGTCCTCTCCACTTGCCTGACCTGTTCTGTCACTCTCCTTCTTGCCTGCTCACTTTGTGCTAGCCCCCTGGCTCTTGCTCTTCCTTGAACATAATGAGCTTGCTCCACCTCAGGGCCTTTGCACTGCCTGTCTCTGATCTTTGCATGGCTCACTTCCTCATGCAGGTCTCTCTTCTGGTGCCACTTCTTCATACAGAGTCCTTCCCTGATCACTGCCCTATTCTCCCTATCTATCCTTCCCCTGCTCTTCACCCCCTGTTCTACCTCATTGGAAGAATGAAAGTACCTGATTGTTCATGGCCTGTTTTTGTCAAGGCGTTTAACCTGGTGGTTGAGATGTCACATCTCATATTGGATGGCTGGTTTCCAGCTTCCCATGTGCAGACCCTGGGAGGTAGTGGTGGTGGTTTGAGTAGTTGGGCTCCCACCATGCATGTGGCATATCTGAACTGGATTCCAGGTTCCTGGCTCCAGGCTCCAGCCTCCACCCAGTCTCTGCTGCTGTAGGTATTTGGGGAGTGAACCAGCAGATAGAATCTCTTTCTCTCTGTCTTTCTGTTTCAAATTAAATTTTAAAAATCAACAAATTCCATGGAGGATTGAAACTTTGTATTGTTTATTCCTATTTCCACTGAGTCTAGAAAAAACACCTGATATACATTATAAGCACAATAACTAGTTGCTAAATGAATGAAGCAAAAATTCAATCAACGTGACATCTGTTTGCTCTCTTTTGACATGCTGTAAGGTAGAGACTTGGAAAGTACAAGGATTTCAAAAAGATTTTGGAAAAACTGGAATTAAAAGACAATTTTGTTTTGGTGCAAAACATTTTGCAATCCATGCATACGATGCGTCTTTGTAAAGTTTATGGAAAACGTGTTATGTAAAACTATACATGGCTTTCAATTTTTTTGCACCAAAATAAACTTCTAATTCAATTTCATTTTTCCATAAACTTGTTTTAGTGCCTGCACAGCAGTGGCGACCCTAATAGGATAGTCTTAGAGACTCAAACTCACTGACATTTTTAGATACCCATGATTCTCTACATTTAATTACTTTTTCAACAGATATTTGATTATAAGAATTTTCCTTTAAGTTGTCTCTAACACAAAAGTGGTCAGATAAATGTTAGCAGCTAGATATCTTTAGCATTTAACATTTCCATAATAAAAAACAGTGAAATTAGCATCAGATTCCTCTTTAGTGGAATGGTGGAATTCATTCTTAAGTGAAGTTAATTTTACTGAGGAGTTATATAAGTTGCAGAAAGAACTTGTCACCTATGCCAGAAAAGTCTCTGCATTACTAATCCTATTTTGTCTGCGAAGCAGCTCTGAGGCATAGAATATTCACGCAGTAAAAATAAGAGTGTAAATAATTAGGATGTAAATTCAATTACAGCTGTGTCCCTATTTTAGTTCTGTTTTTGGTAATAGCAATATACTCTGTCCTCAGTTTATACAGGGAATTGCCTTGGATGTAAGAATGTACAAAGTGAAGGTCTGAGAATTTCTGGGTAAATGAAAAGCCTTTCATTAAACACTATTCCCATTTGAATGTATCTAGTTATGCTCACAATATTTGATTCAGTTTTACAATTCATAGAACCACCAAATTAAAATTATAATAAAATGATTTACATCATACTCTATCCTGAAAGATATTAAAATAATTCCCTAAATTATTTTTTAGTAACAACAAACAATCTTTAAGCTGAATACATTACATACTTTCTGTGTAGAATTGAGGACTTAATTTTTTTTTAAAGATTTGTTTATTTATTTTTATTTGAAAGTCAGAGTTACAGAGAGAGAGGGAGAGAGAGATCCATCAGTCCACCTCCAAAATGGCCACAGATGGTCAAGGCTGGGCCAGGCCAAAGCCAGGAGCCAGAAGCCAGAAGCCAGGAGCCAGGAGCCAGGAGCCAGAAGCCAGGAGCCAGGAGCCAGGAGTCAGGAACTTCCTCCAGATCTCCCATATGGGTGCAGAACCTCAAGTACCTGGGTCATCCTCTGCAGCCATTCCCAATCCATCAGCAGAGAGCTGGATCAGAAGTGGAGCAGCCAACACATGAACTGGTGCGCCTATGGGATGCTAGAGTCACAGGTGTTAGCTTTACCCACTAGGCCACAACACCAGCCCCACGAGTTAGTTTTTTATAATATCTCCCTGAGTGTCCCTGTCTGTCACTTTTCTAAGTGCCCATTAGCTTATTCCTACTTTTTTATTACAAACAATTTTGATTATTTTGTTTATGCTTATCATATTATAACCAATAATAGCATCTACTATCTATTAAATATTTACAATGTGCTAGGCTCTGTACCCAGAAAATTCAAGTTACTTGATTAATACTCATAGCTAGTCTGGATCCCAATCACCAGTTACAGCCACTTTTCAATGGGAAAATGGGCTCCACCTTTTAAAGCACTGACTGACAAATGAAGCCTCTTAATAGGATATATTTATAAGTAGGAGACTTTCTGAACGAGGTGATTGCAACTTTTAATGAATGGAATCCTTTATAGCGTGACAAATTGAATCCAATGAGAACAACTTGTGTGTGCAGGAGAACACTGAAGCATTTCACATTCATCACCCCACGGCGTTCTTGGCATTCAAAGATAGGAGGCTCCTTCCAAAAATTCATGTAAAATTGCATTATCTATGAATTCCATTTCTCTGCAAACATTTCGAAATACTCTCATATTCCTGCTGACGACGCTGTTCTCTGTGTGCTTGCAAAACTCCCTAGTCTGCTGCATTCATGGCTCGCAGTGACTTCCACTTAAGAGCCTTGCCCAGGTGAATCTGGGCTCTGGGCTGTGAGGTGACAGCGTGCTTTGGTAGCAAGGTCTCTACTCTTTATGCTAATGGTTGCCTCTGTCCACGTGTCCACGTTATCTCTGATTGCCACACTTTTCTGTTGCATTGATAGGACTCAGAGAGCCTACTGATATTCTTCAGCTCACTCTTGTCTCCCTCATCACAGGTGAGTTCCCCATAAGGAAGATGTACATCAAAATGCCCTCAGAGTCACCTCGCAGTGGGAGGGAGTAAATACTGAGATGCATTGGTCGTGATTATTGTTCCTTGTCAACTTTAAGCACCGCACTTGTTCCCAGGAGGGAACCGAAGATTCTCACACCTCGATACCCTCCTCATCTGTTTCTCCAGGCGCATTTGGTGATGCCCAAGGTCAGGGTGCAGGACTCTGCGTGAGACTTTCGTGTGTTCTCTGTTCCTTGAGGGTTAATGGTGAATATAGGAAAGCAACAAAATATGACTACTGTATCAGGACTGTATTCAGCCTTGAAGCAATTTGCATTTTTATGTGTTGACTTGGTCCAGTTTGTATGATATGAAATCAATGAGAAGAGAACTGTGTTGGCAAGAAAAGTGCCCGGTGAAAAACGATGTTTTCTTAGGCCACATATGCCTTTAAACATTGCTATTTAAAAGTTTGCTATTTCCTTGCAAAGAATGTGATTACAGCATTACAAGGAAGATATTGTGGTTGTACAATAGCTTTCGTTCAGCCCTCTTGAAGCAAATATGGACGTCTAGGGTAAGTACGAGCACATCATATAATGAGAAACTAAGAAAAAGGGTGTAACACCAGAGATTGGGAAATCAGAGAAAGGTTGGCCTTTGGCAAGCTTTTAAGCTATTCGCTTTTGGATAGCATTATACAGCATGAGTTCCTGTCACAAGAACAAAATTATTAGAGGATGGCAGTATAGTATTAAAATAATTTAATGAAGTTTTTTAAACTGAGATAATTGATCCCAGTTTCAAGGAAACGATTAGCGACACCTCTCATTTGATGGCTGCTCTTAATATTTTTTGTCTTCCTGTTCATTATCAGACTTTTATCTGTGGCATGGTACAACTGCCAGAATGTCTGCATCTAGAAGTTGCTCCTTTTAATTTCTTGCTTCTCTCTGCAATGGAGAGGACAACCGAATTTCCTCTAAAGACTGAACAGGCTATGAGTGAGAGAGAGAGAGTTTTCTCTTTATTTTATTTCAGAATTATCTTAATTATACATATTTAAGGGGTATCATGTGATAATTTAACACATCTATTCAATGTGGTATGCTTCAATCAGATTAGTTAAAAATTCTATCTCCTTAAACATTAAAAATATTTTTTCTAACAAAACAATTATATCTATTTATGGGGCACCCGGTATAGTGCAATAAAATATATGAAGTGTACTTATCAAAGCAGGTAAGTAATGTTTTCCTCTTCCTGTTAGTCTCTGTTTGAAGATTGGGAGCTCCGTTCTTCTATTAATCATTTAAAAATTTTTTTAATTTTTTTTTATTTGACAGAGTTAGACAGTGAGAGAGAGAGACAGAGAGAAAGGTCTTCCTTCCGTTGGTTCACCCCCCAAATGGCTGCCACGGCCAGAACTACGCCAATCCGAAGCCAGGAGCCAGGTGCTTCTCCTGGTCTCCCATGCAGGTGCAGGACCCAAGCACTTGGGCCATCCTCCACTGCATTCCTGGGCACAGCAGAGGGCTGGCCTGGAAGAGGGGCAACCGGGACTAGAACCTGGCACCTATATGGGATGCTGGCGCCGCAGGCGGAGGATTAACCAAGTGAGCCACGGTGCCGGCCCTTTTCCATTAATTATAAAACACATGATAGGCTATTGTGAACCATAGTCATTGCACAGTGCTGTAGAATGCCAGAACTTAGGCCTCCTGTCTTAGAGTTTTTGATACCCATTATCCAGTAATCACGATTCCATATTAGGTTGACTTTTCCTTTTTAGCTTCCACATATGAGAGAGAATCTGTATATTGGTCATTCTGTATCTGATTTATTCTACTTCATCTAATGATATAATGTCCTCCAGTCCATCTCTCTTGCCACAAATGAGGAGATATCATTCTTTTTAATGGTTGAATAATATTCTATTGTGTGCATATACCTCACTGTCTTTATCCATCCATGCACTGACAGACCCCTAGGTGGATTCCATACCTTGTCTATTGTGACTAGTGCAGCAAAAAACATGGGACTATAAGTGTCTCTTTCATACTTCATTTCCTTCAGATATATACCCAGAAGTGGGATGGTTAGGTCCTATAGTAGATCTATTATTAGCTATTTGCTGTACTGTTTGCATTGCTACCAACAGTGCTTCCCTTTTCTTCACATCCTTGCCAGTATTTGCCTATTTTTGTCTTTTTAGTAATCGTCACTCTAACTGGGGTGAGGTGATAGCTCATTGTGCCTTTGATTTGCATTTCCCAATGGCTGGTGGTATTGAATGTGTTTTAACGACTTGCTGGTCATTTGTATGTCCTCTTTTTTTGAGAAATGCCTTTATTTATATAAATATCTGTATTGTCCATTGTTGACTGAATTATTTGTTTGAGGGTGTCTTATTTTTATTTTTTAATTCTTTGCTATTAATTTTTTTGAGTTCCTTATATATTCTGGTCATTAACCTTTTATCACATAATTAATTTGCAAACATTTTCTCCCACTCTGCAGGTTGTCTTTTCACTCTGCTGATTGTTTCCTTTGCTGTTCTGAAGCTTCTTAGTTTGATATACATTCATTTGTCCATGGTTGCTTCTGTTGTCTGTACTTTGGAGATTTATCCAAAAAATTCATTGACAATATCAATATGTTGAAGTGTTTCCTCTGAGTTTATTCCTAGCAGTTTCGTATCTTACATTTAGGTCTTTGATCCATTTTGACTAAATTTTAAAAAAAGATTTATTTATTTATTTGAGAGGCAGAGTTACAGAGAGAGGAAGACACACACACACACACACACAGAGAGAGAGAGAGAGAGAGGTCTTTCATCCACTAGTTCACTCCCTAAATGGCCTCAGCGGCCAGAGCTGGGCTGATTTGAAGCCAGGGGCCAGGAGCTTCTTCTGGATCGCTCATGTGGGTGCAGGGACCCAAGTGCTTGGGCCACCTTCCACTGCTTTCCCAGGCCATTAACAGAGAGCTGGATTGGAAGAGGAGCAGCCGGGACATGAACCCACACCCATATGGGATGCCGGTGCCTCAGGCAGAGGCTTATCCCACTACACCAGAACACCAACTCCCTTGAGTGGATTTTTATATAGTGTAAGAGGAAGGGGTCAAGTTTGAACTTTTTGCACGTGGATATCCTATTTTCCACACCTCATTGATAGAAAAGAATGTTTTTCTGCAATTTATGGTTTTGGTGCCTTTGTGGAAGATCAGCTGGCTGTCGATACAAGGGTTTATTTCTGGAATCTCTAATCTGTTTCTGTTATGGGTACAGCAGGACTTTCTCCCCATAACTCATGGAGATTGTTAAACTCTGATGTCTTAATGCTAATAGTTGATGGATTAAGGGTGGACATGTAATCTAATGGTGGTAGCTAGGAGATGAAGCTGGTGGGAAGTCTTTAGGTCAGTGTGGATGTGCCATCAGTGGGTGATTCTTGTCAAAGTGTTTATTATTATTATTATTTTTTTAAAAAGATTTATTTTTTTTTATCTTTTATTTAATGAATATAAATTTCCAAAGTATGACTCATGTGTTACAATGGCTTCCCCCCCCATACCGTCCCTCCCACCCACAACCCTCCCCTTTCCCACTCCCTCTCCCCTTCCATTCACATCAAGATTCATTTTCGATTATCTTAATATACAGAAGATCAGCTTAGTATACCTTAAGTAAGTATTTCAACAGTTTGCTCCCACACAGAAACATAAAGTGAAAAATAATAGATGATTTTTTTAAACGATGATGAAATCAGATCAGACCTATTGTCATGTTTAATCCCAGTGAGAGTCAAGTTGGGAATTGATAATTTCTTTTTTTTTTTTTTTTTTTTTTTTACAGAAGATCAGTTTAGTGTACATTAAGTAAAGATTTCAATCGTTTGCACCCCCATAGAAACACAAAGTGAAATATACTGTTTGAGTACTCGTTATAGCATTAAGCTTCAGTGTACAGCACGTTAAGGACAGAGATCCTACATGAGGAGTAAGTGCACAGTGACTCCTGTTGTTGACTTTACAAATTGACACTCCTGTTTATGGCATCAGTAATCTCCCTATGCACCAGTTATGAGTTTCCAAGGCTATGGAAGCCCCTTGAGTTCTCCGACTCTTATCTTGTTTAGACACGGTCATAGTCAAAGTGGAGGTTCTCTCCTCCCTTCAGAGAAAGGCACCTCCCTCTTTGAAGACCTGTTCTTTCCACTGGGATCTCACTCACAGAGATCTTTTTGCCAGAGTGTCTTGGCTTTCCATGCCTGAAATACTCTCATGGGCTTTTCAGCCAGATCCGAATGCCTTTAGGGCTGATTCTGAGGCCAGAGTGCTATTTAGGACATCTGCCATTCTATGAGTCTGCTGAGTATCTCACTTCCCATGTTGGATCACTCTCCCCTTTATTTATTCTATCGGTTGGTGTTAGCAGATACTAGACTTGTTTATGTGCTCCCTTTGACTCTTAGTCCTTTCATTATGATCAATTGTGAACTGAAATTGATCACTTGGGATAGTGAGATGGCATTGGCACATGCCACCTTGATGGGATTGAATTGGAATCCCCTGGTATGTTTCCAACTCTACCAATTGGGGCAAGTCAGCCCGAGCATGCCCCAAATTATACATCTCTTCCCTCTCTTATTCCCACTCTTATGTTTAACAGGGATCACATTTCAGTTAATTTTCAACACTTAAGAATAACTGTGTGATAATTACAGAATTAAACAAAAAAAAATACTATGAGGGATAATGTATTAAGTTGTCCATTAGCAGTCAGGGCTATGCTGATCAAGTCACCATTTCTCATAGTGTCCATTTCACTTCAGGAGGTTTCCTTTTTGGTGTTCAGTCAGTTGTCACCAATCAGGGAGAACATATGGTATTTGTCCCTTTGGGACTGGCTTACTTCACTCAGCATGATGTGTTCCAGATTCCTCCATTTTGTTGCAAATGACTGGATTTCGTTGTTTCTTACTGCGGTATAGTACTCTAAAGAATACATATCCCATAATTTCTTTATCCAGTCTACCATTGATGGGCATTTAGGTTGGTTCCAGGTCTTGGCTATTGTGAATTGTGCTGCAATAAATATTAGGGTGCAGACCGCTTTTTTCTTTATCAATTTAAACTCCTTTGGGTAAATTCCAAGGAGTGGGATGGCTGGGTCGAACGGTAGGGTTATATTCAGGTTTCTGAGGAATCTCCAGACTGATTTCCATAGTGGCTTGACCAGTTTGCATTCCCACCAACAGTGGGTTAGTGTCCCTTTTTCCCCACATCCTCGCCAGCATCTGTTGTTGGTAGATTTCTGTATGTGAGCCATTCTAACTGGGGTGAGGTGAAACCTCATTGTGCTTTTGATTTGCATTTCCCTGATTGCTAGTGACCTTGAACATTTTTTCATGTGCCTGTTGGCCATTTGGATTTCCTCTTTTGAAAAATGTCTATTGAAGTCCTTGGCCCATCTCTTAAGTGGGTTGTTGGTTTTGTTTTTGTGGAGTTTCTTGATTTCTTTGTAGATTCTGGTTATTAACCCTTTATCTGTTGCATAGTTTGCAAATATTTTTTCCCATTCTGTCGGTTGTCTCTTCACTCTCCTGACTGTTTCTTTTGCAGTACAGAAACTTCTCAATTTGATGCAATCCCAATAGTTGATTTTGGCTTTGACTATCTGTGCCTCCCGGGTCTTTTCCAGAAATTCTTTGCCTGTGCCAATATCTTGAAGGGTTTCTCCAATGTTCTCTAATAACTTAATGGTGTCAGGACGTAGATTTAGGTCTTTAATCCACGTTGAGTGGATTTTTGTGTAAGGTGTAAGGTAGGGGTCTTGCTTCATGCTTCTGCATGTGGAAATCCAGTTTTCCCAGCACCATTTATTGAATAGACTGTCCTTGCTCCAGGAATTAGTTTTAGATCCTTGATCAAATATAAGTTGGCTGTAGATGTTTGGGTTGATTTCTGGTGTTTCAATTCTGTTCCATTGGTCTATCCATCTGTTTCTGTACCAGTACCATGCTGTTTTGATTACAACTGCCCTGTAGTATGTCCTGAAGTCTGGTATTGTGATGCCTCCGGCTTTGTTTTTGTTGTACAAGATTGCTTTAGCTATTCGAGGTCTCTTGTGCCTCCATATGAATTTCAGCATCATTTTTTCTAGATCTGCGAAGAATGTCTTTGGTATCTTGATTGGGATTGCATTGAATCTATAAATTGCTTTTGGGAGAATGGACATTTTGATGATGTTGATTCTTCCAATCCATGAGCATGGAAGATTTTTCCATTTTTTGGTATCCTCTTCTATTTCTTTCTTTAAGGTTTTGTAATTTTCATCGTAGAGATCTTTAACGTCCTTGGTTAAGTTTATTCCAAGGTATTTGATTGTTTTTGTAGCTATTGTGAATGGGATTGATCTTAGCAGTTCTTTCTCAGTCATGGCATTGCTTGTGTATACAAAGGCTGTTGATTTTTGTGCATTGATTTTATATCCTGCCACTTTGCCAAACTCCTCTATGAGTTCCAATAGTCTCTTAGTAGAGTTCTTTGGATCCTCTAAGTACAGAATCATATCGTCTGCAAAGAGGGATAGTTTGACTTCTTCCTTCTTGATTTGTATTCCTTTGATTTCTTTTTCTTGTCTGATGGCTCTGGCTAAAACTTCCAGAACTATGTTAAATAGCAGTGGTGAGAGTGGGCATCCCTGCCTGGTGCCAGATTTCAGTGGAAATGCTTCCAACTTTTCCCCATTCAATAGGATGCTAGCTGTGGGTTTTTTATAAATTGCTTTGATTATATTGAGGAATGTTCCTTCTATACCCAATTTGCTTAGAGTTTTCATCATGAAAGGGTGTTGAATTTTATCAAGTGCTTTCTCTGCATCAATTGAGATAATCATATGGTTTTTCTTCTGCAGTCTGTTAATGTGGTGAATCACATTGATTGATTTGCGAATGTTGAACCATCCCTGCATACCAGGGATGAATCCCACTTGGTCTGGGTGGATGATTTTCCTGATGTGTTGTTGTATTCTATTGGCCAGAATTTTATTGAGGATTTTTGCGTCTAAGTTCATCAGGGATATTGGTCTGTAATTTTCTTTCAGTGCTGCATCTTTCTCTGGCTTAGGGATTAAGGTGATGCTGGCTTCATAGAAAGAATTTGGGAGGATTCCCTCTTTTTCGATTGTTCTGAATAGTTTGAGAAGAAATGGGATTAGTTCTTCTTTAAATGTCTGGTAGAATTCAGCAGTGAATCCATCTGGTCCTGGGCTTTTCTTTGTTGGGAGGGCCTTTATTACTGTTTCAATTTCTGTTTCAGTTATGGGTCTATTTAGGTTTTCGATGTCTTCATGGTTCAATTTTGGTAGATTGCATGTGTCCAGGAATCTATCCATTTCTGATAGGTTTTCCTGTTTGCTGGCATACAGGTCCTTGTAGTAATTTCTGATGATTCTTTTTATTTCTGTGGTGTCTGTTGTTACGTTTCCTTTTTCATCTCTGATTTTATTGATTTGGGTCTTTTCTCTTCTTTTTTTAGTTAGTTGGGCCAATGGGGTGTCAATTTTGTTTATTTTTTCAAAAAACCAGCTTCTCGCTTGGCTGATTTTTTGTAATGTTTTTTTGGATTCAATCCTGTTAATTTCTTCTCTGGTTTTAATTATTTCTCTTCTCCTACTAGATTTGGGTTTGGTTTGCTGCAGTTTTTCTAGGTCCTTGAGGTGCGCTGAAAGCTCATTTATTTGGTACCTTTCCAATTTCTTGGTATAGGCACCTATTGCTATAAATTTGCCTCTCAATACTGCTTTTGCTGTATCCCATAAGTTTTGATATGTTGTGTTGTTGTCTTCATTTACTTCCAGAAAGTTTTTGATTTCTCTTTTGATTTCTTGAATGACCCAGTGTTCATTCAGGAGCATGTTGTTCAGTCTCCATGTGTTTGCATACTTTCTGGGGTTTCCTGAGTTGCTAATTTCCAGCTTCATCCCGCTGTGGTCTGAGAAGCTGCATGGTATGATTCTAATTCTTTTAAATTTGCTGAGACTTGCTTTATGGCCTAGTATGTGATCAATCCTAGAGAAGGTTCCATGCGCTGCTGAGAAGAATGTGAAGTCTGTAGATGTAGGGTTGAAAGTTCTGTAGATATCTGTTAGATCCATTTGGGCAATAGTGTCAATTAAATCTGCTGTTTCCTTGTTGATCTTCTGTCCGGATGATCTGTCTATTTCTGAGAGTGGAGTATTGAAGTCCCCCAGTACTATTGTATTGGAATCTAAATCTCCCTTTAAGTCCCTTAACATATCTTTTAAATAGACCGGTGCCCTGTAATTAGGTGCATATACATTTATAATAGTTACATCTTCCTGTTGAATTGAACCCTTAATCATTATATAGTGTCCCTCTTTGTCTCTCTTAACAGTTTTTGTATTAAAGTTTATTTTGTCTGATATTAATATGGCTACACCTGCTTTTTTTTGGTTTCTGTTGGCATGGAATATCTTTTTCCAACCTTTCACTTTCAGTCTGCATGCCTCTTTGTTAGAGAGATGTGTTTCTTGTAGGCAACAAATAGTTGGGTTGTGTTCTGTGAGCCAGTCAGCCAAACGGTGTCTTTTAACTGAAGAATTCAGACCATTAATGTTCAATGTGACTATTGATACGTAGTGACTTTGCCCTGCCATTTTCCCGGAAATATTTTCTAGTATATGCTTTGAGCTTCCCATGCTCTTTTACTGGTAGGTGTTCTTCCTTTCCCTTCTTTCATATTGATGGCCGTGTTTCTGTGTTTCTGAGTGTAGCACATCTTTAAGTATCTTTTGCAGGGCCGGACGAGTGGCCACAAAGTCTTTCAATTTCTGTTTGCTATGAAAGGTCTTTATTTCACCTTCATTCACAAATGAGAGCTTGGCAGGATATAATATTCTGGGCTGGCAATTTTTCTCTCTTAGCACCTGTGCTATGTCTCGCCATTCCCTCCTAGCTTGTAGGGTTTCTGATGAGAAGTCAGCTGTGAGTCTGATTGGAGATCCTCTGAGAGTAATCTGACGTTTCTCTCTTGCACATTTTAGGATCTTTTCTTTATGTTTCACTGTGGTAAGTTTAATTACCACGTGTCGTGGTGAGGATCTCTTTTGGTCATGTTTATTGGGGGTTCTATGAGCTTCCTGTACTAGGATATCTCTGTCCTTCTCCAAACCTGGAAAGTTCTCTGCTAGTATCTCACTAAAAAGGCCTTCCAATCCTTTCTCTCTCTCCATGCTTTCAGGAACTCCTAGAACTCGAATGTTGGTTTTTTTAATAGTATCCTGTAGATTCCCAACAATATTTTTTAGGTTTCTAATTTCCTCTTCTTTTCTTTGGTTTGACTGTATGTTTTCCTGTGCTCTATCTTCTAAGTCCGATATTCTCTCTTCTGCTTCACCCATTCTGTTTTTAAGGCTTTCTAATGTGTTTGTCATTTGATCTATTGAGTTCTTCATTTCATTTTGATTTCTCTTCACTATCACACTTTCCTGTTCTACTAGTTTCTGAGTTTCATTTTGACTCTTCCTTAAAATTTCGTTTTCACGAGAGAGATTTTCAATCTTGTCCATTAAGGATTTCTGTAGTTCAAGGATTTGCTTTTGAAAACTTCTAAATGTTCTTATCATAAATTTTTTGAAATCCGTATCTTGCATTTCTTCTATCTCATCATCTTCATACTCTTGGCTTGGGGTGTTTTGCTTATTTGGAGGCATCATAGTGTCATCGTTGATCTTGCTCCCTCTATTTCTGTGTTTGTTACTCGGCATAGTTAATTCTTCTTGCATCACTGTGCGTTTTTTTTTTTTCTTTTTTTTTTTTTTAAACTGTGTCCGTGTTAAGTGGACTGCCTGCTGTTGGAGGAGCCTTGGAGGCTTGAGATGGGTGCGGCCTGAGAGCTCTGCCTGGTTCTTCCTGGTTAAGGGTGTGCAAAGGTGACACCCTCAGGTTATGCGTGGTAAATCTCTCTCTTTTTGTTTATTTATTTATTTTATTTATTCAGGGGGTAAGTAACACCGCAGGGCACGGCTGTGCAGAATTGATGGTATTTAGCTTCCAGTCTTTGGCTCCTCTGGACTCCCACTGGGTTGCCTAGGCTACTGAATTGTAGTGACTCAGTTCCTTAGCTCTCCCCCATTGATATGTAAATCCAGAGAGGAGGCCTGCTCTTTGTCTCTTGGGAATTCTTCAAGCCTTGCAGCCTTGTAACCTTTGCAAGGTTAGGGGGAAGAGAAACCCCGAAGCTTTTTTTTTTTTCCTTCTTTCCGGTAGTGAGTTTGCTGCACTTTCCGGCCCCCCTCTAGATTCTGACCCCCGTTTCCCCACCAATGTCTAGGGTTATTGAGCTCACCTCCCCTTCCAGCGCCGATGTGTGGACTCGGAGCCCTGAGCGTCCCAAGTCTCCCCGCTGTTGTCTGTGTGGCATGCACTCCCCTTGGAGCACTGGGGCTTCTGCGGCTCGGTCCCGCGACTTGGCTTCCGCGCGGTGGGCGATCTTGTTCTCCCAGTAGGTCCTCCGATTCACGATTCCCGTGCAATTTTTTCCTGGTTCTTTTTTCTGCGGCTACCGTAACTCCCCTTTTATTAAACTAAATTTTCCCGGACTATCGGTGCGCGCCCTCACTATTCCGCCATCTTGACTCCGCCCCTAAAAAGATTTATTTTTTAAAAGATGGAGTTACAGAGAGAGATAGAGACAGAGAGGGAGGTCTTCCAGCCACTGGCTCACTCCCCAGATGGCTGCCATGGCCGGAGCTGCGCAGACTTGAGGCCAGGAGCCAGGAGCCTCTTCTGGGTCTCCCACGCGGGTGCAGGGCCCCAAGGACTTGGGCCATCTTCTACTGCTATCCCAGGCCACAGCAGAGAGCTGGATCAGAAGAGGAGCATCCAGGACTAAAACTGGCGCCCATATGGGATGCTGGCGCTTCAGGCCAGGGCTTCAACCCGCTGCACCACAGCTCTGGCCTCCAAAGTGTTTATTATTTTGAACTGGAGTTCAGGCTAGATTTTTTTTTCTCTCTCTTTCCTAGCTTACCATGTGAGTGGAACCTCTGCACCACCATGATCAGCCTTCATGGAAGCCAAACTATGGGCCCACCTATCCTGAACTGTAACCTCAAACTGTAAAGTGAAATAAACCATTTCTTTACTAAGAAGCTTCTCTTGGGTATTTTAGTTAATGTAATGACAAATGGACTCATGCAGAAAATTGGTACTGAGACGTCGGATTGTTAGTATTAACCACACCGGAAGATGTGGGGGAGCCTTTGGAATTGGTATACTGGGGAAGCTTGGAAGAGTTTGGAGTGGAGCCTGGAGAAGCCTAGAAAGCAATAAGCTGAGTATTATGGGCAGTTTTGATGGGTCTCTGAAGACTAGAATGCTGTTGGAAATATAGAGGATAAGGATTGCTGGTAGGTTTCAGATGGAAATGAGAATCCTATTGGGAATTGGACCAAGGAGCACTTCTGCTGAACTGGACCAAGGAACCTGGCTGTTTTGTGTCCCTGCCCTGGGACAGTGCATCGGACTTAAAGATGGTGGACTGGGTTGTTTGGCAGAGGAGATGTCAAGGCAGCCAAGTGTTCCAGCTACCCTGGGTGTTGATGGCTGCTCTTAATACATTTACAGTGAGAACCAGGGGTAAAAAGGACAGAGTAAAAGGATTCGGAGAATTTGCAGCCTGATCATAGACTGAATGAAGACAAAGCTGTGTGTTTGGGACAGGAAAATGCCATAGAGAAACTGTTTGCTAAAGATCTAAGCTCAGGCAAAAGGAAGCCATGTGTAATGAGCCAATGTGAGAAAGACCCTGAAGGCATCCCGCATGTCTTCAAGGCTGCTCCTGTCATCAGAGGCCCCTCCAGGAAGTGCAACTTTACTTCAAAGAAGGAGCCCCAGGGCACCCTGCTCACTCTGCACCAGCTCTGGATTTTGGTTGGCTGGGTCCAAGTCTGCCTCTTACTGGTGGCAGACCTTGACCTTGTCCATGTGGTGCTAGCTTTACAGGCCTGCAAAACTCAAGTTATGGCGTCATGGTGATAAAGAGTGGAGACAGACAGATTCTTGATACAGGCAGACAGAGAGGGATAGGGGGTCTCCGAGGAAGGATCCTGCAGTTGTAGATGATGTTAATCAACCCAGAGTTCCGACCACCAAGGACCTGCCTGAGCACCAGCTTTCTCTGTAGCAAATGAGTTACCCTGGCTCTGACCTCCGGTGACTTACAATGAACACTTCAGTCCTCACTTGGTTAGCGTATCTATGCAAAAAGGAGATTCTGGCAGCTGCTCCCTGAGTGGCCACTGAAGATTTTCATCTTACTGACATATATGGCCATCAATCAGGGTAAGTTCCCCCATTGAAAACATAAAAACAGGGCCCTGCCCTGGGTGCAGCAGGTGAAGCTGCTCCACTTCCTATCCAGCTACTTGCTAATGCACCTGGGAAAGTAGTGGAAAATGGCTCAAGGCCTTGGGCCCCTGTACCCAAGCCAGAGACCCTTACAGCTCCTGGCTCTTGGCTTCCACTTGGCACAGCCCTAACCATTGAAGCTGTTTGGGGAGTGAACCAGTGGATGGAAGATCTCTCTCTGTCTCTTTTTCTGTCTCTCTTTTTAACTCTACCTTTCAAATAAATACATACATCTTTAAAAAAAAAAAAAATAAAAACCCCTAGACACAACATGTTCATTGGCAACCTCTTTCAGTAATGCTGGAAGCTTTCTCTTTAACTCAATAAACTTCCTTCATGTTGTTCCCTCTTTGTTGTCCACGGGCCTCATTCTTCATGATTGCTAGATAAAGTGTCTGGAGGGGAGAAAAAATCTGCAACAATGGGAGCTTCCATTGGGATTTCAAAGGAAAGCCTGCAGTCCCAGGCAGAGTGATGCTGTGGGGATGGGGCGCCTTCATGGAGATATGTGTAGTATATCTCATGAGAGTGGCGCTGCAGGGGATACCCCAAAACAGCAGAGATGCCAGTGATGTTGGTACCGGAGGGAAGGCCGTGGAAGCCGTGGGGTTCGCGCACGCGAGAGCGGAGTGATAATGCATTATTGGGTCAGGGCATCTGTCAGAACGTCAGAACAGATGAGTCAGAGAGAGAGCACCCAGTCACTCAGACTGGGGGAGAGTGAAGTTACATGGTTGAATGGAGAGAGTACACCTGGGCAGGCCAGGCAGGTGGCTCAGCAGAGAGGCAGAGGGCTGAGCGTGCAGTCCGTTTGGACTCCCTAGGTTTTTAAGGGAGTCTGTTTACCCACCTCCTCCTCTCCTCCAGGACAAAGGATGGGGAGTCCTGGCAGAAGTGTTTGTTGGGTGAAAATTAGCAAATTCCTCCCCAGATTTGCTGGCACCCAGGCAGAGTAGGGGGGCTTTGCTTAAGGCATCTGAGAAGGTTTTATTGCCCCATGTGGTCAGGTAACCCATCTGGTCCTGAGGAGAGAGAATTCTCCTGGGTGCTTTTCTTGAGGGAAGGGCTGGGACCACCTGGGGGGTTATCAGGGTCTGGGCAGGACTTTGAAGTGCAAAATGCTGGGTTTCTGGAGCTTCTGCAGTAGGTGCTGGTCTTCAGGCCTGTCTCAGACACACATAGGCTCAATTTCTGACTTCCTGTGAGACTTCCACCAAGAATAGCTGCCAGCACTGTAGCAGGCCAGCTTGGGAAAGCCACAGATGTCAGTGTGCAGCCTCAGGGAGCAGCCATGCGGGCAAAGACCAACAGGACTGCAGAGGCATGGAGGCTTCCATCTAGATTTTTCTTTTTTTTAGATTTATTTATTTATTTGAACATCAGAGTTACACGGAGAGGAGAGGCAGAGAGAGACGTCCTCCATCTGATGGTTCACTCCCCAGTTGGCTGCAATGGCTGGAGCTGCACCGATCTGAAGTCAGGAGCCAGGAGCTTCATCCGGGTCTCCCACTGGGGTGCAGGGGCCTAAGGGCTTGGGCCATCCTCTACTGCTATCCCAGGCCATAGCAGAGAGCTGGATTGGAAGTGGAGCAGCTGGGACTCGAACTTGCGCCCATATGGGATGCTGGCGCTTCAGGCCAGGGCATTAACATGCTGTGCCACGGTGCCAGCCCCTCCATCTAGATATGAAAAGATGTTTTGGACAATCAGAGGGCCCAGAGAGAGATGAATTTGTCACTGGAGAAAAAGCCGTGGAAGCCATGGAAGCCATGGGATTCTTATATAAATGCAAGAAAGAATTCAGGCTTGAGACACAGAGCAAAGTAATAAGGTTTTATTGGGGATAGAGCATCCATCAGAATGGAATGGACAGATAGAAAGTGTCCAGTCACTTGATCTGAGGTTACATGTTGAATGGAGAGAATATACCTGGGCAGGCCAGGCGGGCAGCTCAGCAGAGAGCAGAGGACAGAGCCTGTAGTCTTTGCTTAGACTCCCTGTTTTGAAGGGAGTCTCTTTGTCCCCTCCCCCTTTCCTCCAGGACAAAGGATGGGGAGCCCTGGAGAAAGGTTTTGTTGGGTGAAAATTAGCAAACTCCTCCCCAGATTTGCTGGTACAGGCAGAGGGGCTTCCCTTAGGGCATCTGTGAAGGTTTTATTGCCCCACGTTATCAGAGAGAATTCTCCTGGGAGGTTTCCCTGGGGGAAGGGCTCGGACCTCCTGGAAGGTTACCAGGATCTGAGCAGGACTTTAAAGTGCAAGATGCTGGGCTTCTAGAGCTTCTGCTGTAGGTGCTGGTCTTCAGGCCCTTCTCACACACACATAGGCTCATTTTTAACTTCCTACCTAACAAATTCAATGGGTGGAGTCACTGCAAGGAGCTTCCATTAGGTTAGTGCCTGGTGAAGCTAGAGAGGAGACCTCCCATCTGTGAGAACGGAAACATGGACTACGACCAGCAAAGCTGTAGGGGAGATGCTGCCTGTTGGAAGTCCAGTCTCCAATGCAATGTGAGGATGCCAGACATGGAACTATGGGACTTGAAGCTTGCCCTTTTGTCTTGCTTTGGGCCAATTAATTCTTTCTATTCCTTGTCTCCCCTCTTTGGAATGAAAATACATACCTTTGCCTGCTTCACAATTATATCTTGGAGTATGCAGCTTGTTTTTGATTTTACTGCTTCACAGCTAAGAGAGTTTGCCTTCAGTCTCTGAAACTATGGACTATGGACTTTTAAATTACTGTTGGACTGAGCTTAGACTTTGGAGAATGGAATTGATTGTCTATTGTATGTGGGAAGGACATGTGTTTTGGGGACCCAGGGACATCATGTAATGGATTAAAAAGCAATTGGCTCCCCAAAACTCTGATGTCCTAATTCTAATTATGTGATTCTAAAATGTGTTTGGTGGATTAATGATGGAGGCTTGACCTAATTGTGGCAGCTTGGAGGTGGGGATAGTGGAAGGTCCTTAGATGTGATTGCTCCAGTTTTATCCCTTTTTACTCAAGATTGTGTTGGCTATTAGGGGTCTGTTCTGCTTCCATATGAATTGTTTTTTCTGCTATGTGAAGAATGTTATTGGTATTTTGACAAGAATTGTATTAAATCTGTAAATTCCTTTGGGTAGTACTGACATTTTAACAATATTAATTCTTCTAATCATGAACACATATTTTTGCAATTTTGTGTTTTCTTCAGTTTTTTTTATGAGTGTTTATAATTTTTATTGTAAAGCCCTTTCACATCCTTAGTTAAATTGTTTCCTAGATATTTGATTTCTTTTGTAGCTATTGTGACTGGGACTGCCTTTATAATTTTCAATGAGTTTGTTAATAGTATAAGAAGTGCTACTGATTCTTGTATGTTTATTTTGTATCCTGAAAACTTTTGTTTGTTTATACATTATAGTATTTTTTTTTGGTGGAGTCAATGCATTTCTATATGTGGAATCATAATCGCTTCTGTATGTAGTATCATTGTCAGGAATATCTTAACTTCTGCTTTTCTTGTTTCTTTGCCTTTAATTTCTTTTTCTAAGAGCCTAGATGGGTTGGTGAAGTCTTTCAGTACTACATTGAATAAGAATGGGGAGAATGTGTATCTTTGCATGGTTCTACATCTTGGAGGAAATGCTTTTAACTTTTCCCCATTCAGTATGGTCTTGTTTGCATGTCATATATAGACTTTATTGTGTTGTGGAATGTTCTTTTTTACACTAAATTTGTTCAGGTTTTTAGTAATGAATGGGTGGTGAATTTTATCAAATGCCTTTTCTATGTCTATTGAGATGATCACATGATATTTATCTTTCATTCTATTGATGTGATTTATTACATTTATTGATTTATATCCATTGAACCATTATTGCATCCCTGGGATAAATCCACCTTGATTGTGGTTAATGATCTTTTTGATGTGTTGTTGGATTCAGTTTGTCAGTATTTTATTGAGAATTTTGACATTTATGTTCCCCAGGGATATTGGTTCATAATTTCCTTTTTGTTGTTGTTGTGTTGTTTTGGGTTTTAGTATCAGGAAAATGATGGTCTCATAGAATGAGGTTAGAAGATTTCACTCTTTTCCAATTTTTTGGAATAGTTTGAGTAGAATTGCTTTTAGTTCTTCCTTAAAAAGCTTGGTAGAACTCTGTAAAGCAGCTATTCAATTTTAGTCTTTTCTTCGTTGGGAGACTTATTATTGATTCAATCTCACTTCTTGTTATTGATCTGTTCAGGTTTTCTATGTCTTCAAGATTCAATTTTGGCAGCTTGTATGTGCCCAGAATTTATCCATTTTTCTATATTTTCCAATTTTTAAAACAGATTTATGTATTTCTTCGAAAGACAGAGTTACAGAGAGAGGGACACACATACATCCAGGGAGAAAGAGAGAGAGAGATAGATAGAGAGAGAAATCTTCTTTCTGCTGGTTCACCTTCCCAATGGCCACAATGGCTGAGGCTGGGCCACATCAAAACCAGGAGCCTGGAACTCCATCCAGGTCTCCCACATGGGTGGCATGGACCCAAACAATTGGGCTATCTTCTCTTGCTTTCCCAGTACATCAGCAGGTAACTGGATCAGAAGTGGAACAGCTGGGACTCAAAAGAGTGTCGTCTGGTAGGAGGTGGCTTAACCCAGTGTGACACAGCACGGGCCCCCAGGTTTTCCAACTTTTTAAAATATTTTTTATTCACTAACTTGAGAAGAGAGAGAGGGAGAGTGAGTGTTCTCATCTGCTGGTTCACTCACCAAATGTCTGCAGTTGCCAGGGCCAGGTCAGAACAAAAACAGGAGCTGGGAATTGGATCCATGTCTCCCACATGAGTGACAAGAACCCAATTAGTTGGCCACGATCTGCTGCCTCCCATGGTGGACATTAGCAAGAAGCTGGAATCAGGAGCAGAGCCAGGAATAAAAATCCATACGTTTTGTTATGGGATGCAGACATCACTGGCATCTTAACCACCGGCCATATGACTTCCAATTTTTGGATACATACTTGCTTATAATATTCCATAATTATCTTTTATATTTCTGTGGTATCAGTTACAATATTTCCTTTTTCATCTCTGATTTTATTTATTTGGTTCTTGTCTCTGTTTTTCTGGTTTGGTCTACCTAAAAATTTGTCAGTTTTGTTTAGATTTTCAAAAGACCAATTCTTCTTCTTATTGATCTTTTCTGTATTTTTTCCCTACTTATATCTGCTCTGCAATTTATTCTTTCTTTCCTCTACTGATTTTGTATTTTTGTTCTTGCTTTTATAGTTTCTTGAAATTAATTATTAGATTGATTATTTGCAACTTTATATTTTTTGAAGTAGGCATTTATTGCTATCAACTTGTAGCGCTTTTTTTGCTGTTTCCCATTAAGTTTTGGAATATTGTGTTTCCATTTTCATTTGTTTCAAGCATTTTTAAATTTCATTTTTGATTTTTTAAAAAGATTTATTTATTTATTAGAAAGTCAGAGTTATACAGAGAGAGAAGGAGAGGCAGCAAGAGAGAGGGAGGTCTTCCATCTGCTGGTTCACTCCCCAACTGGCTGCAATGGCCGGAGCCGTGCCAATCCGAAGCCAGGAGCCAGGAGCTTCTTCTGGGTCTCCCACATGGGTGCAAAGGCCCAAGGACTTGGGCCCTTTTCTACCGCTTTCCCAGGGCATAGCAGAGAGCTGGATCGGAAGTGGAGCAGCCGGGTCTCGAACTGGCACCCATATGGGATGCTGGCGCTTCAGGCCAAGGCATTAACCCGCTGCACCACAGCACCGGCCCCTCATTTTTTATTACTTCAGTGGTCCATTTCCTATTAAGAATCATGTTGTTCAGGCTCCATGTATTTCCTCAATTTTCAAAGTTTCTTTTGTTTCTTTTTATTGTTGTCAGAAAAAAAGCCACATGATATGCTTTTGACTTTTTAAGACTTTGTGAGACTTGTTTTGTAGAGTTATATAAGGTCTGTCCTAGAGAATGTTCTGAGAGTTTATAAAAACTGCATATTCTGCAGCTGCTGAATGAAATAATCCGTAAATGTTGGTTAGACAGTTATATTTGGTCTATCGTATATTTCGCTATTTTTTAAATATTTATTTTATTTATTTGAAAGATAGGGTTACAGAAAGAGGTAGAGACACAGAGAGAGAGGTCTTTCATCTGCTGGTTCACTCCCCAAATGACCACAATGGCCAGAGCTGGGCCGATCCGAAGCCAGGAGCCAGGAGCTTCTTCTGAATATTTTGAATATTCTATGTTTTCTTCCTCTCTCACTGCTCATCTTTATGGTTCGGTGTGTTACTGTATTGACAAATTTTGTTTCTTTTCTATTTCATTTTTGTGGATTTTATACTTTTGTGTTGATAGTTATCTTTCTTTTGCTTCCTGATGTAGGGCTTCCTTAATCATACCTTGTACGACCAGACTGGTAGTGGTTAATTCCTTCAGTTTTTACTTGTATTTGAAAGACTTTATTTCTCTTTCATTTATGAAGAATAACTTTGCTGGGTAAAATGGCCTTGGTTTCCAGTCTTTTCCTTCAGAACTCAGAATTTAGCATTTCATTTACTCCTAGCCTGTAAGATTTCTGATGAAAAATATGTTATTAGTCTAATGGGGTTTCCCTTAAATGTGACTTGTTGCTTTTCTCTTACAGTTTTTAGAATTTTCTCTTTGTGTTATGCTTTTGACTTTTGACTAAAATAATCTGGATGTCCACATTATTCCCAAGATTGAAGAAGTTTTCAATTCTTATTTCACTGAGTATGTTTTCCATGTCTTTCCCATTTTCTTTGCAACTGGGATGCCTAAAATTCAAACATTTGTTCATCTAATGATGTCCCAAGGGTCTTACTGTCTGTCTTCATGATTTTTTTTTGACTACGGTTTTCCATAAAACCTGTCTTCAAATTCAAATTCAGATATTCTTTTTTATTTTCCATTTGATCCAGTCTGAGGTATTCGCTTTTTGTTTGTTTGACTAACAAGTTCATTGTTTTTTAGATTTCTTTTTGTTTTTTTTTTCCCCCCAAGATTTCTATATCTTTACAGAGTTTCTCATTAATTTCACACACTGTTTTCCTGATTTCAATAAACTATATTCTCTCATATCTCATTGAGTTTCCTTGCACTCATTTTTATGAATTCTTTATTCATTTAGCTAATGTGATGGAATGCTATAGGTCCCCAGGGATGGACTACTCAGACATGAGTGTCTCCTAAGGCTGTACGTGCTCTGAGTGATTCCTTTCTCAAGATGGCACCACACTATTGTAGCCTGTGCTGGGGTGGTTGGGAGGCAGACAATGCTCATTCTTTCTTTGAAGCAAAGCATATGCCAGATAACTCCCTTACTGAATTACAGGCCTGTGAGAGTGAGGATCCCTCATTGTAGCTGGCGTTGCCCGCATAGCATAAATTGTTTATGCAGATGGACTCTGCTGAGGCTCTCCTGTTGATCCTTTCTGATGGAGATATCGCCTGGCTGTGGAGCTGGGGTCATTGGGTATCAGTTGACTTTGTTCCTCCCACTATGCTGTTATGCCAGGTCTTCCTGTTCTGCAGCTTTCTGTATCTCCCTTGCTAATTTCTGGTGATCTCTCTCAGGCACCCACCTCAAAATCCATATTGTTTTGGCTCTTCTCTGTGGAGGAGCAGACAGATGCTGCGCATTTCTACTTGGCCATTCTGAAAATTCTGAGCTTCCCGAGGTAAATTGGGTAACCATAGTGTTGTGATATTTTTTGACTTTTCCTGGATATTGAAAGGCTATTTGCTCATTGCTAGTTTTCCCAACAATATCCAGATAATGATGTTGTTAGGTAGGCAGTCAGAATTAATTGAGCCTATGTGTGTGTGTGTGTGTGAGAAGGGCCTGAAGACCAGCACCTACTGCGGAAGCGCCAGAAGGCCAGCATCTTGCACTTCGAAGTCCTGCCCAGACCCTGAGAACCCCCAGGTGGTCCCAGCCCTTCCCCAAGGAAAGCTCCCAGGAGAATTCTCTCCTCAGGACCAGATAGGTTATCTGATCACATGGGGCAATAAAACCTTCTCAGATGCCCTAAGGGAAGCCCCCTACTCTGCTGGGTGCCAGCAAATCTGGGGAGGAATTGGCTAATTTTCACACAACAAACACTTCTGCCAGGACTCCCCATCCTTTGTCCTGGAGGAGAGGGGGAGGTGGGTAAACAGACTCCCTTAAAAACCTAGGGAGTCCAAACTGACTGTGCACTCATTTCTGCCTCTCTGCTGAGTGACTGGGCGCTCTCTCTCTGTCCCTTCTGTCCTGATGTTCTGAAAGATGCCCTATTCCCAATAAAGCCTTATCACTGTGTTACTGGAGAAATGCAGGGTTCTTGTCTTCGTGCAAGAAAGAATTCAGGCATGAGACAGAGTAGTGGAAAGTAAAAAGTAGCAAAGTTTATTAGGGTAGGGACATCCGTTAAGAACGTCTGGGCACCTCTCCAGACAGAACCTGAGAGAGAGTGCAGTTGCTCGGGCGGGGGGAAGGAGTGAGGTTACATGGTTGAGTGGAGAGATTACACCTGGCCAGGCAGGTGGGCGGCTCAGCAGAGAGGCAGAGGGCTGAGCGCGCAGTCCGGTTGAGGCTGGGGGTTTTTAAGGAGATGGGTCTTTGTCTTCACACATCTTCTCCTGAAACAAAGGATTTTATGGCTGTAAATATTAAGAAGCTCCTATCTGAGTTTTCCCCTGAAGGTATCAGACAGGAGGAAGCCTAGCTGGCGCCATCCTGGGTTCAGAGGAAGGGTGAGCAGGACCCCCTAGAGAATGGGGATCCTGAGCAGGGTGTTTGAAATGCAGGTACTGGGCTGCACCTGGGAGATTGTGGAAGGTTTGTCAGGCAGAAAGGGCAGGGACCTCCACCTGGTAGGTTATCAGATAGAAGGGGGCAGGGGAGGATGCAAATACTGAGCTGCCCCTGAAACATTGTAAGGATGACTTTGAGATGCAGATGCATATGCTGGACATATGGCCTGTTACACACACATAAGCTCATCTCTGACTTCCTACGTTACAACTCCACTCTCTATCTCACACCTGAATTCTTTCTTCCATGAAGACAAGAACCCCATGCTTCCTCGGCCTTTCCTCCTGTGACATTTCGATCTTTGCTTCAGTGGGGTAGTTTTGTAATAAATTAAAAATTTCAGAGACCTTCTTTATGTAGCCAATAAAGAGCTTTGCACTTCTGCATGATTTACTTTCCCTTACTCATAATCTTCCAATGGGGGTATTAAGGTCAGCAGGAACAAATTGACATTCCGTATTTTGTATTGATTACTCTTCCAGCTGTTCCTTTCTTTTTTTTTTTCTACCCATATCGATCTTATCAACACCCTTGGTTTTTTTCTCCTAAACATGTTTTTTTTTTATTTATTTTTATTTTTTTTATTTTATTTTTTTTAACTTTTATTTAATGAATATAAATTTCCAAAGTACGACTTATGGATTACAATGGCTTCCCCCCCATAACGTCCCTCCCACCCGCAACCCTCCCCTTTCCCACTCCCTCTCCCCTTCCATTCACGTCAAGATTCATTTTCGATTATCTTAATATACAGAAGATCAGCTTAGTATACATTAAGTAAGGATTTCAACAGTTTGCTCCAACACAGAAACATAAAGTGAAAAATAATAGATGATTTTTTTAAAATGATGATGAAATCAGATCAGACCTATTGTCATGTTTAATCCCAGTGAGAGTCAAGTTGGGAATTGATAATTTCTTTCTTTCTTTTTTTTTTTTTTACAGAAGATCAGTTTAGTATGCATTAAGTAAAGATTTCAACAGTTTGCACCCCCATAGAAACACAAAGTGAAATATATTGTTTGAGTACTCGTTATAGCATTAAATCTCAATGCACAGCACATTAAGGATAGAGATCCTACATGAGGAGTAAGTGCACAGTGACTCCTGTTGTTGACTTTACCAATTGACACTCCTGTCTATGGCATCAGTAATCTCCCTATGCTCCAGTCATGAGTTTCCAAGGCTATGGAAGCCCTCTGAGTTCTCCGAGTCTTATCTTGTTTAGACAAGGTCATAGTCAAAGTGGAGGTTCTCTCCTCCCTTCAGAGAAAGGTACCTCCTTCTTTGAAGACCTGTTCTTTCCACTGGGATCTCACTCACAGAGATCTTTTGCCAGAGTGTCTTGGCTTTCCATGCCTGAAATACTCTCATGGGCTTTTCAGCCAGATCCGAATGCCTTTAGGGCTGATTCTGAGGCCAGAGTGCTATTTAGGACATCTGCCATTCTATGAGTCTGCTGAGTATCTCACTTCCCATGTTGGATCACTCTCCCCTTTATTTATTCTATCGGTTAGTGTTAGCAGGTACTAGACTTGTTTATGTGCTCCCTTTGACTCTTAGTCCTTTCATTATGATCAATTGTGAACTGAAATTGATCACTTGGACTAGTGAGATGGCATTGGTACATGCCACCTTGATGGGATTGAATTGGAATCCCCTGGTATGTTTCTAATTCTACCATTTGGGGCAAGTCAGCTTGAGCATGTCCCAAATTATACATCTCTTCCCTCTCTTATTCCCACTCTTATGTTTAACAGGGACCACATTTCAGTTAATTTTCAACACTTAAGAATAACTGTGTATTAATTACAGAATTAAACCAGTCATATTAAGTAGAACAGACAAAAAAACTACTAAGAGGGATAATGTATTAAGTTGTTCATTAACAGTCAGGGCTATGCTGATCAAGTCACCGTTTCCCATAGTGTCCATTTCACTTCAACAGGTTTCCTTTTTGGTGTTCAGTCAGTTGTTACCGATCAAGGAGAACATATGGTATTTGTCCCTTTGGGACTGGCTTATTTCACTCAGCATGATGTGTTCCAGATTCCTCCATTTTGTTGCAAATGACTGGATTTTGTTGTTTCTTACTGCGGTATAGTATTCTAAAGAGTGCATATCCCATAATTTCTTTATCCAGTCTACCGTTGATGGGCATTTAGGTTGGTTCCAGGTCTTGGCTATTGTGAATTGTGCTGCAATAAATATTAGGGTGCAGACCGCTTTTTTGTTTGCCAATTTAAACTACTTTGGATAAATTCCAAGGAGTGGGATGGCTGGGTCGAACGGTAGGGTTATCTTCAGGTTTCTGAGGAATCTCCAGACTGACTTCCATAGTGGCTTGACCAGTTTGCATTCCCACCAACAGTGGGTTAGTGTCCCTTTTTCCCCACATCCTTGCCAGCATCTGTTGTTGGTAGATTTCTGCATGTGAGCCATTCTAACCGGGGTGAGGTGAAACCTCATTGTGGTTTTGATTTGCATTTCCCTGATTGCTAATGACCTTGAACATTTTTTCATGTGCCTGTTGGCCATTTGGATTTCCTCTTTTGAAAAATGTCTATTGAGGTCCTTGGCCCATCTCTTAAGTGGGTTGTTGGTTTTGTTTTTGTGGAGTTTCTTGATTTCTTTGTAGATTCTGGTTATTAACCCTTTATCTGTTGCATAGTTTGCAAATATTTTTTCCCATTCTGTCGGTTGTCTCTTCACTCTCCTGACTGTTTCTTTTGCAGTACAGAAACTTCTCAATTTGATGCAATCCCAATAGTTGATTTTGGCTTTGACTATCTGTGCCTCCCGGGTCTTTTCCAGAAATTCTTTGCCTGTGCCAATATCTTGAAGGGTTTCTCCAATGTTCTCTAATAACTTGATGGTGTCAGGTCGTAGATTTAGGTCTTTAATCCATGTTGAGTGTATTTTTGTGTAAGGTATAAGATAGGGGTCTTGCTTCATGCTTCTGCACGTGGAAATCCAATTTTCCCAGCACCATTTATTGAATAGACTGTCCTTGCTCCAGGAATTAGTTTTAGATCCTTGATCAAATATAAGTTGGCTGTAGATGTTTGGGTTGATTTCTGGTGTTTCAATTCTGTTCCATTGGTCTATCCATCTGTTTCTGTACCAGTACCATGCTGTTTTGATTACAACTGCCCTGTAGGATGTCCTGAAATCTGGTATTGTGATGCCTCCAGCTTTGTTTTTGTTGTACAAGATTGCTTTAGCTATTCGAGGTCTCTTGTGCCTCCATATAAATTTCAGCACCATTTTTTCCAGATCTGAGAAGAAGGTCTTCGGTATCTTGATTGGTATTGCATTGAATCTATAAATTGCTTTTGGGAGAATGGACATTTTGATGATGTTGATTCTTCCAATCCATGAGCATGGAAGATTTTTCCATTTCTTGGTATCCTCTTCTATTTCTTTCTTTAAGGTTTTGTAATTTTCATCGTAGAGATCTTGAACGTCCTTGGTTAAGTTTATTCCAAGGTATTTGATTGTTTTTGTAGCTATTGTGAATGGGATTGATCTTAGAAGTTCTTCCTCAGCCATGGGATTGTCTGTGTATACAAAGGCTGTTGATTTTTGTGCATTGATTTTATACCCTGCTACTTTGCCAAAATCTTCTATGAGTTCCAATAGTCTCTTAGTAGAGTTCTTTGGGTCCCCTAAATAAAGAATCATGTCATCTGCAAAGAGGGATAGTTTGAGTTCTTCCTTCCCAATTTGTATCCCTTTAATTTCTTTTTCTTGCCTAATAGCTCTGGCTAGAACCTCCAGAACTATATTGAATAGCAGTGGTGAGAGTGGGCATCCCTGTCTGGTACCAGATCTCAGTGGAAATGCTTCCAACTTTTTCCCATTCAATAGGATGTTGGCTGTGGGTTTTTCATAGATTGCTTTGATTGTATTGAGGAATGTTCCTTCCAAACCCAGTTTGCTTAGGGTTTTCTTCATGAACAGGTGTTGTATTTTATCAAATGCTTTCTCGGCATCTATTGAGATAATCATATGGTTTTTCTTCTGCAGTCTGTTAATGTGGTGTATCACATTGATTGTCTTGCGCACATTAAACCATCCCTGCATACCAGGGATAAATCCCACTTGGTCTGGGTGGATGATCTTTCTGATGTGTTGTTGCATTCTATTGGCGAGAATTTTATTGAGGATTTTTGCATCTATGTTCATCAGGGATATTGGTCTGTAATTCTCTTTCAGTGCTGCATCTTTTTCCGGCTTAGGAATTAAGGTGATGCTGGCTTCATAGAAAGAATTTGGGAGGATTCCCTCTTCTTCGATTGTTCTGAATAGTTTGAGAAGAATTGAAGTTAGTTCTTCTTCAAATGTCTGGTAGAATTCAGCAGTGAATCCATCTGGTCCTGGGCTTTTCTTTGTTGGGAGGGCCTTTATTACTGTTTCAATTTCTGTCTCAGTTATGGGTCTGTTTAGGTTTTCGATGTCTTCCTGGTTCAATTTAGGTAGGTTGCATGTGTCCAGGAATCTATCCATTTCTGATAGGTTTCCCTGTTTGCTGGCATACAAGTCCTTGTAGTAATTTCTGATGATTCTTTTTATTTCTGTGGTGTCTGTTGTTACATTTCCTTTTTCATCTCTGATTTTATTGATTTGGGTCTTTTCTTTTTTTAGTTAGTTGGGCCAATGGGGTGTCAATTTTGTTTATTTTTTCAAAAAACCAGCTCCTCGTTTGGCTGATTTTTTGGAATGTTTTTCTTGATTCAATCCTGTTGATTTCTTCTCTGATTTTAATTATTTCTCTTCTCCTACTAGATTTGGGTCTGGTTTGCTGTAGGTTTTCTAGATCCTTGAGGTGAATTGAGAGCTCATCTATTTGGTGCCTTTCCAATTTCTTGATGTAGGCACCTATTGATATAAACTTTCCTCTTAACACTGCTTTTGCTGCGTCCCATAAGTTTTGGTATGTTGTGCTGTTATCCTCATTTACTTCCAGAAAGTTTTTGATTTCTCTTTTGATTTCTTCTATGACCCATTGTTCATTCAGGAGCATGTTGTTCAATCTCCATGTGTTTGCGTATGCTCTAGGGATTCCTGAGTTGCTAATTTCCAACTTCATTCCTTTATGGTCTGAGAAGCTGCATGGTATGATTCTAATTCTTTTGAATTTGCTGAGACTTGCTTTATGGCCTAGTATGTGGTCAATCCTAGAGAAAGTTCCATGTACTGCTGAGAAGAATGTAAAATCTTTAGCTGTAGGATTGAAAGTTCTGTATATATCTGTTAGATCCATTTGGGCTATAGTGTCGTTTAAATCTACTGTATCCTTGTTGATCTTCTGTCCTATTGATCTGTCTATTTCTGAGAGTGGAGTATTGAAGTCCCCCAGTACTATTGTATTGGGGTCTAAGTCTCCCTTTAAGTCCGTTAACAAATCTTTTAGATAAACCGGTGCCCTGTAGTTAGGTGCATATACATTGATAATTGTTATATCTTCTTGTTGTATTGATCCCTTAATCATTATGTAGTGTCCCTCTTTGTCTCTCTTAACAGTTTTTGTGGTAAAGTTTATGTTGTCCAATATTAAGATGGCTACGCCCGCTCTTTTTTCATTTCTGTTGGCATGGTATATCTTTTTCCAGCCTTTCACTTTCAGTCTGTATGGATCTTTGTTGGAAAGATGTGTTTCTTGTAAGCAGCAAATAGATGGGTTTTGTTCCTTAACCCAATCAGCCAATCGGTGTCTTTTAACTGGACAGTTCAGGCCATTCACGTTCAATGTGACTAATGATAAGTGGTAACTTTGCCCTGCCATTTGCCAAAGATAAGTTCTAATATATGCTTTGAATTCCCTGTGATCTTTTGCTGTGAGGTTTCCTTCCTTGGTTTCCTTCCTTTACCTTCTTTCATATTGATGACCGTGTTTCTGTGTTTCTGTGTGTAACACATCTTTAAGCATCTTTTACAGGGCTGGATGAGTGGCAACAAATTCTTTCAATTTCTGTTTGCTATGAAAAGTCTTTATTTCACCTTCATTCACAAAGATAGCTTAGCAGGATATAATATTCTGGGCTGGCAGTTTTTCTCTCTTAGTACCTGGGCTATATCTCACCATTCCCTCCTAGCTTGTAGAGTTTACTAGGTCCTAATCTCCTGTTAATTCGCCCCGCCCATAGTCAGGTTTTTCTGCTAGGCTCAGGGCCGGTGCAGTCCTGAGGTCGCTCTGCTTATGATGTATGTCCAAGATGGCGCCTGCTCTTTGTCTTGCTCGCCCTTGAGAGGTGAGCAGAGAGAGAGAAACCCGTGTCCGTACCAGTCACCTTTTTTTTTTTCTCTCTCTCTCTCTCTTCCAGTTAGCCTCGTGAACTTTCCCCCCCCGGGGGTCATTCCCTCTAGTCTCCTCTCTCCGCTTGCCTGCCGGTGTCTTGGGCTATTGAGGTTCGGCTCACCTCGCGTTCCAGCGCTGGTGTGTTGAGTCTGCCGCTGGTGTCCCGAACTGTGGGCTCCCACGCTCTCCACGCAGGTCCACTGTGAATCACGCATTCCGGAAGAGTTTCTTCCGCTGTTTCCTCCCCTACTTTTCCTTGAACCTGCAGTATCTCCACTTTTATTAAACTCTCTCTCCCCGGACTATCAGTGTGCTCCCTTCCTATTCTGCCATCTTGCCTCCACCACCTGTTCCTTTCTTTAACCAACTCAAAATATTCATAGATCTCAGTATTGTTTTCTGAAGATACTTTGCTTACTCTTGCCCATACATGATCTTTGAATTTGCTGCTTGGAGTTAAGGCACATTTCCCCACTTCTCTCAATAGTAGTCTCACATAGTAACACTCCCATGACTCTAAGTATGGACCACGTGAATCATTCCCCATCTGAATCACCTGTAACTACATAGTCTTTCCCATGCACTGGGGAAGTGATCAAATGCTATCACTTACTGTTCTTTATTTGTGGATGTATATGCTTAATATCAAAGTATGCTATTATCTGCTCTGAGCAAATATATGTTCCTTTTTTCAGTACAGAAAAGAAAATAATATTATCAATATTCCTTGTATATTCTTCCCATCACTTTGTCTTGTCTGTTAAAAAGGTGGTGGCATGGGTTCAGTCAGGGATGACAAATCACAAGGTGGCCAGTAATTTGAGCAAAGTTGTTTGCTCCTCTTTGAATATATGTTTGTTTCTCTTTGGACAAGCCTTCTTTGTATGAAGATATCTGGACATCATCATGCTACATCAGAGTGGGTAGGAAAAAGCAATTCCTTGATCACTAATGTGCATCTATGCAGGGCCTTGAAGCAAACTTGGGCTTAAAGGATTCAGCTGCATACACGAGAGTTGAGGTAACACCTTTACCCATAGAAAGTAAATGGTTTCAGGCCTTTTTTTCAGACAGAATATCTTGTCTCAGACATTGTCTCCAGACATGAGACCTAAACAACCCTCAAATTGTGAAATGTTCATATTTCCATCCATAGAAGAATATCTTTTTTATAAATCTGTTATTCCATCTCAATATTTACATTTTGTCAAAGAGAATATTTTTCCATATGGTTCCTCTCGGTTCTGAAGCCATTCTAATGGGAAATTTGCTCTTTATGGGCTGTATTCCACATGGATCTTATTTTACTCTTATTCTAAACATTTGCTAATGAGAAACAAACATTTTACATCTAAATTCCAAGTTTTTTTTGAAAAAAAGCTTTACAACAGGTTTAATAATTATTAGAGACAAATAAATTCCCTCCAGAAAATAAAATGAGCATCATTAATTAGACAAGTTATCAAATCTCCACTTAATAATTCATAGAACCCAGCAAAGAATTCAAAGTTATCTGGGTCGTTTGGTTACAACAGGATGTTAATGATGGCAAGGTCAAAAAGAGTTTTATTTTAGCCCAATTAAATTAGTTTTATGTTGAGGGTATTTCTGCTTTAAATGTGTGTACTGTTCAGTAGAGGCAGCCATCTCAATGATTCACCTGCTCCATCAGGAAACCACAGCTGCAACACTGAAAGTGAAGTTCCTAAGTGAGGAGCTCCCATTTCCACAGATGCAGGGTCGCTGTATGTCAAATCACAGTGATTTATCTCTAAATAGTCTTGTAAATTAAAGGTAATTCTGTGTTCCACTCAGTGTTGACCTGGCAGCTTTCTCTTGCTGGTGCCAAACAAGCCTACAAAATGACACAGTGCTTCAACCTATCATGATCTCATTACCTGTACTCCCATATCCTTCCCCAAAGCTTATTATAACGGGGAGTTAATTATAGATCTGACTAACTACACAACGCTGACACATAGAACATATGAAAAGCTCTTTATTGCCAGATAAATGCTTTCTCAGCTGCAATTATAGTGAAGTGAAACTGGTAATATGCAAGGACAACTAATGACAGGTCTGGTTTCCAGTGCATTCTATCAAGGTTGCACTCTAGACTCCACCACCTATATCAATGCAGGAGCATGGATTTGAATAAAGTACAACTTTTTTAGATGACATGCTTATTACTTCTGAAAAGTTATACTTTATGGCTCAAAAGGGCAAATAATTAATATAAATTACATTTTATATTTACAACTCAAATAGCAGAATAATACTGCACTTGAAAAGAGATTTTTCATTTATTTTCTTATTTTCTACTGGTTTTACAGGAATATTAGGTTATGTCACAGGCTCTCAGTGGAGATTTGAAAGGTTGAAGGGAAAATGTTATACAGTAGGAAAGGTTTGAAAAAATAACTCATATTTTAATTCTATTATATGAGGGTACTTAAAGATGTTTGTGAAAAAATGGAATTAAAAGCAAGAACTTACTTTTTGCAAAAAGGTTTGAAATTCAGGCATAGTTTTCCATATTATCTGTTTTCCATGTATTATGGAACAAATTTGTACCAAATAGTTTTACTTACACTGTTCAGGGGCAGTTCTGTGGTACAGCAGATTAAGCTGCCACTTGCTACGACAACATTTCATATTGGAGTGACGATTTGAGTCTTGGCTGCTCAGCTTCCAATCAGCTCCTGCTAATGCACCTGGGGAGGCAGTGACTGATGGCACAAGTGCCTGGGCCCCTGCTGCCCACATGGGAGACCAGGCAGGACAATCGGGCTCCTGGCTCCTGGCTTTGGTCTGGCCCAGTCCTGGCTGTTGTTGCCATTTGAGAAATGAACCAGCAGATGGAAGATTTCTCTTTCCCTCTCTCTTTCCCTCTCTCACTCTCTGTTACTCTGTCTTTCAAATAAATAAATAAATAAATGATATAAATATTTTTAAAAATCCACTTTATACTTTATTTTTTTACCAAGAAACCCTTTATTTGAGGTATACAAACTTCATGCATTTCATATATACAGTTAAGAACGTAGTGATTCTTCCCATCTTACCTTCCCTCCCACTTGCACTCCCACCCTTCTTCCTCCTCCCTCTCCTATTCCCATTCTTTTTTTTTTTTTTTTTTTTTGACAGGCAGAGTGGACAGTGAGAGAGAGAGAGACAGAGAGAAAGGTCTTCCTTTGCCGTTGGTTCACCCTCCAATGGCCGCCGCAGCCGGCGCGCTGCGGCCGGTGCACCACGCTGATCCGATGGCAGGAGCCAGGAGCCAGGTGCTTTTCCTGGTCTCCCATGGGGTGCAGGGCCCAAGGACTTGGGCCATCCTCCACTGCACTCTCTGGCCACAGCAGAGAACTGGCCTGGAAGAGGGGCAACCGGGACAGAATCCGGCGCCCCGACCGGGACTAGAACCCGGTGTGCCGGTGCCGCTAGGCGGAGGATTAGCCTAGTGAGCTGTGGCACCGGCCCCCCATTCTTATTTTTTACTAAAATCTATTTTCAATTAACTTTATACACATAAGATTAACCCTACACCAAGTAAAGAATTCAACAAATAGTATGAAATTAACCAAACTCTTCCTCAACAGTCCAATGAGGGCTGTTCAAAGTGTATCTCAAAGTGTCAGTTCCACTTCCACAGATGGCCTTTTAGGTGCTCTGTCAGTTAACACAAATCAGGAAGAACATATAATATTTGGCTTTTTTGGACAGGCTTATTACACTAAGTATAATGTTTTTCAGTTGTGTACATTACATACAAATGACAGGAATTCATTTTTTATTGCTGTGTAGTATTCTGTGGTGTAAATATACTAAATTTCTTTATCCAGTCTTCATTTGATGGACATCTAGGTTGATTCCAAATCTTAGCTATTGTGAATTAAGCTGCAATAAATTTGGGGGTACAGGTAACTCTTTCATAGGCTGATTTCATTTCCTTCGGGCAAATCCCCAGAAGTATGATGGCTTGGTCATATGGTAGGTCTGTATTCAGATTTCTGAGGTGTCTCCATACTGTCTTCCATAGTGGCTGCACCAGTTTCCATTCCCACCAACAGTGGATTAGGGTACCTTTTCCCCCCACATCCTCACCAGCATTTGTAGTTTGTTGATTTCTTTATGAAAGGAGTGAGATGTAAACTCCTTGTGGTTTTGGTTTGCGTTTCCCTAATTGCTAATGATCCTGAGCATTTTTTCATGTGTTTTTGGCCATTTGCATTTCCTCTTTTGAAAAATGCTTTTTCAAGTCCTTTGACCATTTCTTAACTGGATTTTTTGTTTCGTTATTGTTGAATTTCTTGAGCTCTTTATAGATTCTGGGAATTAATAATCCTTTATCAGTTGCATAGTTTGCAAATGTTTTCTCCTATTCTCTCAGTTGCCTCTTCTCTTTGCTGATTGTTTCTTTTGCAGTGCAGAAGCTTCTCAGCGTCATGTAATCCATTTGTCAATTTTGGCTTTGACTGTCTGTGCTTCTGGGATATTTTCCAAGAAGTCTGCCTATGCCAGTGTCTTGCAGGGTTTCTCCAATGTTTTCTAGTGATTTGATGATATTAGGTCATAGATTTAGGTCTTTAATCTATCTTGAGTGGATTTTTATGTAAGCTGTAAGGTAGGGGTCTTGCTTCATACTTTTACCATGTGGAGACTCAGTTTTCCCAGCACCATTTGTTGAACAGACTGTCTTTGCTTTAGGGATTGATTTTAGCTCCTTTGTCAAATAAGTTGGTTATATATCTTTGGATTGATTTCTGGTGTTTCTATTCTGTTCCATTTCTCTACACTGTGCCAGTACAAGCCTGTTTTGATTATAAATGCACTGTAGTATGTCTTGAAATCTGGTATTGTGATGCCTCTGGCTTTTTTGTTGTTGTTGAAGATTGCTTTAGCTATTCTGGGTCTCCTGTGTTTCCATAAGAATTTCAGCATTTTTTTTTTTATATCTGAGAAGAATGTCCTTAGTATTTTGATTGGGATCACATTGAATCTGTAAATTGCTTTTGGTAGTATGGACATTTTGATGATATTGATTCTTCTAATCCATGAACATGGAAGATTTTTCCATTGTTTGTGTCTTCTTCTATTTCTTTCTTTAATGTTTTGTACTATTTATCATAGAGATATTTGATGTCCTTGGTTAAATTTATTCTAAGGTATTTAATTGTTTTGGTAGCTGATGTGAATGAAATTGATCTTAGTAGTTTTTTTCATCCAGGGTATTGTCTGTATATACAAAGATTTTCATGTGTTAATTTTATATCCTTCCACATTACCAAAATCTTTTATGAGTTCCAGTAGTCTGTCAGTGGAGTCTTTTGGATCTCCTATAAATAGAATTATGTCATCTGCAAACAGGGATAGTTTAACTTCCTCCTTCCCAATTTGTATCTCTTTGATTTCTTTTTGTTGCCTAATGGTTCTGGCTAAAACTTCCAGGATTATACTGGATAGTAATGATGACAGTGGGTATAGTAATGATAGTAATGATGAGACTCTGGTTCTGGATCACAGTGGGAATGCTTCCAACTTTTCACCATTCAATAAGATGCTGGCTGTGGATTTGTCATAAATTGCCTTGATTGTTTTGAGGAATGTTCTTTCTATACCCAATTTGTTTAAGGTTTTCATTATGAAAGGATATTGTTTTTATCAAATGCTTTCTCTGCATCTGTTGAGATAATCATATGGTTTTTGTTCTTCAGTTCGTTAATGTGATGTATCACATTGATTGATTTGCGAATGTTGAACCATCCCTGCATACCAGGGATGAATCCCACTTGGTCTGGGTGGATGATTTTTCTGATGTGTTGTTGGATTCAATTGGCTAGTATTTCATTGAGGATTTTTGCATCTATGTTCATCAGGGAAATTGTTCTATAATTCTCTTTCTCTGTTGCATCTTTTTCTGGTTTAGGAATTAAAGTGATGCTGGTTTCATAGAGGGAGTTTGAGAGGATTCCTTCCCTTTCAATTGTTTTGAATAGATCAACAAGAATTGGTGTTAGTTCTTTAAGCATCTGGTAGAATTGAGCAGTGAAACCATCTGGTCCTGGACTTTTCTTTGTTGGGAGTGTCTTTATTACTGATTCATTCTCCATTTTGATTATTGGTCTGTTTAAGTTTTCTATATCTTCATGGCTCAATTTTGGAAGGTTTTATGTGTCCAGGATTCTGTCTATTTCATCTAAGTTTCCCAATTTGTTAGCATACAATTCTTTGTAGTAATCCCTGATGATTTTTTTGATTTCTGTGGTATCTGCTGTTACATTTCCTTTTTCATCTCTGATTTTACTGATTTCAGTCTTCTCCTTTTTTTATTAATTGAGCCAGTGGTTGTATCAGTTTTGCTTACTTTTTAAAAAAATAGCTGTTCAGGGGCCAGTACTGTGGCATAGTGAGTAAAACTGCCACCTAAAGTGCCAGCATCTCATATGGGTGCTATTTTGAATTCTGGCTGCTGCACTGCTGCTCCAGCTCTCTTCTAATGTGCCCAGGAAAGCAGCAGAAGATGGCCCAAGTCCTTGGGTCCCTGCTCCCATATGGGAAACCTGGAAGAAACTCCAGGCTCTTGGTTTTGGATTGGCCCAGCTCTGGCTTTTGTGGCCATTTGTAGAGTGAACCATTGGATAGAAGACCTCTCTCTCTCTCTCTCTCTCTCTCTCTCTCTCTCCCTCTGCCTCTCTTATTCTGCCTTTCAAATAAAATAAATAAATCTTTTTTTTAAAAAAGTAAAGAAAAAAACTAGCTCTTCGTTCGCTGATCTTTTGTATTTTCTTTTTTAGTTTTAATTTTGTTATTCTTTAAGTTTATTTCATTTCTTTTACTAATTTGAGGTTTGGTTTGTTGTTGTTTATCTAGGTCCTTGGGATAGTTTATTTATTTGGTGCTTTTGCCATTTCTTGATGTAGGCACCAATTGTTGTAAACTTCCCTCTTAACACTGCTTTTGCTGTATCCCATAAATTTTAATATGTTGTATTGGTGTCATTTGTTTCCAGAAATTTTTTGATTTTTCTTTTGATCTCTTTATGACCCACTGTTCCTTCAGGAACATGTTGTTCAGTCTCCATGTGTTTGCACGTGTTCTAGAGATTTTGAGTTGTTGATTTCCAGCTTCATTCTATTGTGGTCAGAGAAGATGTATGGTAGCATTTTGATTTCTTTGAATTTGTTGAGACTTGCTTTATGGCCTAGCATATTGTCTATGGTAGAGAAAGTTCCATGCACTGGTGAGAAGATGTATCTTCTGCAACTGTAGGATTAAAAGTTCTGTAGATATTTGTTAGGTCCATTTGGTCTACAGCGTCAATTAACTCTGCTGTCTCCTTGCTGATTTTCTTTCTGGTTGATCTGTTCATTGCTGTAAGTGGGATATTGAAGTCCCCCATTACTATTGTATTGGAGTCTTCCTTTAGATCCATTAACATTGCTTTTAAATAGCCAGGTGCCCTGTAATTGGGTGCATATATGCTTATTATAGTCACATCTTCCTGTTGAATTGACCTCTTACTCATTACATAGTGCCCTCCTTTGTCTCTTTTAACAGTTTTTGTTTTAAAGTCTATTTTGTCTGATATTAGGTTGGCTACGCCAGCTCATTTTGGTTTCTGTTAGTATGGAATATCTTTTTCCATCTTTTCACTTTCAGTCTGAAATGTGTTGGTGAGATGTGTTTCTTGTAGGCAGCAAATAGATGGGTCTTGTTTTCTAATCCATTAGGCCAGTCTGTATCTTTTAACTAAGATGTTGAGGCCATTTACATTCAAGGTTACTATTGATCAGTAATAACTTGTTGCTGGCATTTTCCCATAAATATTCCTATTGTTTACTTTGGATTTCCTTTGTACTTTTACTGAGAGATTTTCTGTGTTCACCATTTTTCTTGGTGATGACCATGCTTCTGTGTTTCTGTGTGTAGCACATCCTTAAACATCTTTTGTAAGGCTGGGTGAGTGGTGACAAATTATTTCAATTTCATTTTGTTATGAAAGGTCTTTATTTCACCTGTATTCATAAATGAGAGCTTTGCAGAGTACAGCATTCTGGGTTTGCAGTTTTTTCTCTTAAGACTTGGAATATATAATGCCATTTTCTCCTAGCCTGTAGGGTTTCTAATGAGAAGTCAGGGATCCTCTGAAGGTAATCTGGCATTTCTCTTGTGCACATTTTATAATCTGTTTTTTTTTTCTGTTTTACTGTGGAAAATCTGACTACAATGTGTCGTGGTGAAGATCTTTTCTGGTCATGTCTATTAGGAGTTCTATGTACTTCCTGTACTTGGACATCCCTTTCTTTCTCCATTAGGGAAATTTTCTGTAAATATTTCACTAAAAAGAAATCTGTCCAATCCATTCTTTCTTCTACACCTTCAGGAACTCCTAGGACCCATATGTTGGCTTTTTTGATAGTATCCCATGAATCTCTAACATTGTTTTCAATTTTTCTAATTTCTTCTCTTGCTTTTGGCGTGATGGTAAAATTTCCAGAGATTTGTCTTCTAGCTTGGATATCCTTTTCTCTTCAACTGAGTCTGTTGTTAGGAGTTTCTATTGCATTTTAAAATTTGATCTATTGAATCCTTCCTTTCTAATATTTCATTTTGATTTCTCTTTAAAATCTCAATTTCATGGGGAAAATTTTCATTCATGTCATGTATGGGTTTCTTTTTTTTTAAAGATTCGTTTTATTTATTTGAAAGAGCTACAGTGAAAGATAGAGACAGAGTGAGAGAGAGGTCTTCCACCTGCTGGTTCACTCCCTAGATGACCACAATGGCTGGAGCTGTGCCAATCCAAAGCCAGGAGCCAGGAGCTTCTTCCTGGTCTCCCGTGTGGGTGCAGGGGCTCAAGGACTTGGGCCATCCTCCACTGCTTTCCCAGGCCATAGCAGAGAGCTGGATCAGAAGAGGAGCAGCTGGGACTGGAACTGGTGTTCATATGGGATGCCAGTGCTTCAGGCCAGGGCTTTAACCCACTGTGCCACAGTGCTGGTCCATTTGGGTTTCTTGAATTCATGGATTTGCTCCTGATTACTTATGAATAATCCAATGACTAATTTTTTGAATTGTTTCTGGTGTTTCAGCAGTCTCTGTATCTTCACATTCTAGTGTTGGAGTGTTGTTGTATTCCTTTGGGGGCATCAGGTTGTCTTCCTTTTTTGTTTCTTGAATTTCTGAATTGATTTTTAGGCATTTGGGGAGATACTTGCTTGTTTTTTTTTTCCTCTGATGGTCTTTGAACTATGCCTCTGTGGCTTAGTGGAATGTCTGGTCTCTCAGTGAATATCCAAAGGTCAGGTAGCTCTATTCAGTGCTCCAGGGTGAAGGTACTATGCAAGGTGACACCGAAGTTGGGCATGGTAGACCTACTTTTTTATCAGAGGGGAGGATTTGATCAGCCTTGTTGGTGTAGTCTCATTCTCACTTCCTCTCCTTCAAGGGGACCAATGCCCAGGCACTGGTGCCAGTGGGTGCAATATTCATCTGCGCTGCCACAAGAACCACACAAAGGATCCATGCAGTCTTTAGTGTGAGCACGGGTCTCACAGCAATGACCAACCCCAGACAATCAGGGAGCCTTGTGTGTGTGGAGTCACCCACAGTGACCACCCAGAGATCCAGCCACACCCTGCATCCTCCAATGCAACCACAGCTTCCTCAGTCACAACACACAAAACTGCCGCAGTCATGGGGTGTGGAGGATCCACTCTGCCCTGCCAATCCATTCCTTCCACTAGAGGTGGAGATGTTCCCAGAGCCATCCACCAGTGGGTACTCCACCTAGGCAGCCTAAGCCCCAGAGCCTGTGATGTACTGGGAGGCTGGGGGCACCTCAGCCCTACATGGGCTCCCAGCCCCCTGTCAATCCTCCCAGCCAGACTCAGGGGTCTCCTCTTGGCTGGTTGCTGGACCATGGACACAAGCTGGTGCAGCTGTTACATGTGTCTTAAATGGCCCCTGCCTTCTCTAAGCTAGTTGCTGGGTGCTGTTGTCTGGGGGTCAGGGAGGCAGAAACATGCCCCATTTTCCCCTCTAGGTTGGCAGATACACTGTTCCCCACAGGGCTCCAGGTCAGACTCATGCCCAGTTCTCCCCACAGATTTATCACCAGTCACTTGGGCTGCCGCAGTTTGGTTTCTCCTCACTCTCCAAAGCTGGGGCTGAGGCTCTTGGCTGGAGGGTGACTGTGTGGTGTCTGGGCTTGTGCTGCGTGTATACAGCCTCCACGTAGATCCACAGCATCGTTCTAACTTCTGTGGAGTTTCAGTTTCCACTGCAATTTTTTTCCTAACTCTTCCCTGAGTTTGCACTCTTTCTACTTTTTTTAAAAAACTATCTTCCCCTAGACTAGAGCAGTAAGTGCCCTCTCTATTCCACCATCTTGGAATCTCTGTGAACTTTTTTAAGTACCCTGAGAGTAGGAGCAACATTTTTGAGCCTGTCATTCTCCAGTTGCCTGTTGTAGAGTTACTGTTTTAAACTCTAGGGCTCAATGGTTTTTATGCTCACTTCCTACTCTCAAGACATCATACACTTGTCCATCTTTCTTTGTTTATAGAGGACCATGGTTCAACAACTTTGGAGAAGTTTATTATAATATTCACTTTCAGAATGGTCCCACGTTCATGAAATTTTGTCCTGGAGAATTTGTACACCTTGTTAAGAAAGGAATCTGTTCACGTAAGATTCCTCTATCAGCAGGTTTGGGTATTCCATTACTTTAATTTGACATTTAAAATATTTTAAATTAAAATTTTATTTTAAACATACAGTACCTTTCCCCAAGAAAAGTTTCAAGAGTTATGAAGAGTACAAGAGTACTTCCAAAAGTTTGTGGAAACATAGAATTAAAAGATGTTTATTTTGCTGCAAAGAAATTTTGAAATCATATTTATGAATATATACAGTGAAATATAAGACTCCTTCTTTATTTATTTATTTTTTTTTATTTTTTTTTATTTTTTTATTTTTTGACAGGCAGAGTGGACAGTGAGAGAGAGAGAGACAGAGAGAAAGGTCTTCCTTTGCCGTTGGTTCACCCTCCAATGGCCGCCGCGGCCAGCGCGATGTGGCCGGCGCACTGCGCTGATCCGATGGCAGGAGCCAGGAGCCAGGAGCCAGGTGCTTTTCCTGGTCTCCCATGGGGTGCAGGGCCCAAGCACCTGGGCCATCCTCCCCTGCACTCCCTGGCCACAGCAGAGGGCTGGCCTGGAAGAAGGGCAACCGGGACAGAATCCGGTGCCCCGACCGGGACTAGAACCCGGTGTGCCGGCGCCGCTAGGCAGAGGATTAGTCTAGTGAGCCGTGGCGCCGGCCAAGACTCCTTCTTACCTCTACTCAACATTTATGACAATACTGGTTGACAATCAGTGTTTCTGACATGTTTTGTAATCTTCTAGAGATATCTTAACACACATGCAAACATATTAAAAAATCCATCCACTTTTACACACAAATTGTAACATAATATATAAATGGTTTTACACTTTGCTTTTCCAAGTAAAAATATATATTGGAGAGCTCTTAAGATTCAGTTATTTTATTGGCTTTTATGACTACATAATATTCTATCATGATTCTGAAATACATCAAGGACCTCTGACCTTTTAAGACATATTTAAAATGAAAATATGTTTCCTTTCCTGGTAGTTAGTATACATGATGGCTTATCTTTCTATGTTAAATAGAATATTTTTTGTGCAAGAAAATCTACATAACATGTTGGTTTATGCAGATGGCATCCAAATATGGTTTCAAGAGCTGATATTTTATCGCTAAGTGATTTTGGTAAGTTATTTAAAGTCTCTGAGTTTCCTCACCAACTCAAGTACAATCCAAGTCCAGAGCTAATCCCTCCTCTGCTGCTGCTTGTTTCATATGCCCACGTTTCATTTGCAGTTTGCAATTTGGTTTCTTCTTGGCTGCAATTTGACTTCTTCCTGACCTCGCCACCTTAGCCTTCCATTGAGACTTGCTGAGAGAGCACACATCTTTGTGATTGACAAATTTATTGGACAAATGTCAGCCTTTTTATTCTAATTATTCTCCAGTGTTTGACGATGATAATCTTTCCCCTGTTTTTTTTTTTTTTACTTCTGATATCTGTGATATGCTCTTCTCTTGACTTCTCTTCCTTTCTCTCTGATTGTATGTGTTTACTTTAGAAGCTCATTCTCTTTAACTTTCCTATTTTTTTGAAAAAAAGATTTATTTATTTGAGAAGTAGAGTTATAGACAGAGAGAGGGAGAAACAAAGAGAAAGGACTTCCTTCCTCTGGTTCACTCCCCAAATGGCTACAATGGCTGGAGCTGGGCTGATCTGAAGCCAGGAGCTTCTTCAAGTCTCCCATGTGGGTGTGTGGGGGCCCAAGCCCTTGGGTTACCTTCTACTGCTTTCCTAGGCCATAAGCAGAGAGTTGGATCAGAAGAGGAGCAGCCAGGACATGAACTGGTGCCCATCTGGTATGCCAGTGCCACAGGCAGAGGCTTAACCTACTGTGCTACAGCACTGGCCCTTTATTCTCCTTTTAAACAACACTGTCCACTGCTTTGCCACTCACCGCCCCTCTCCAACTCACTTCCTCTCTCCCATTCCCTTTCTTTTCCTTTCTCTCCTGAACTTGTTCCCCTCTCTTCTCTTTCCTTTTCTTGATCTATTGCACACCCTTTGTGTGACATCATTAAACCAAGGACTTCAAATTCAGTGATGGTTGACAAGATTTCTATCTCTATCCTAAACTTTCCTGCTAAGCTTGAGAAATGTAATCAGCTGAACATCTCCATCCCACAGGACCTGTAAAATCAGCCAACTGAATTTGTCTTCTTTCCCAAACGTCCTGTTTAACAGCCTTGTTTTGGATATTCTGAGAGTTAGCCAAATTTCCTCTTTTGCTCCCTCTCTCCCTAGATTGAATCAATCTCTTAGTCTTATTAGCTTAAACTCTGATGTATTATCAATCTTCTGTTTATTTAATTATATGTTTGAATAGCGGGAGGAGAAAGAGAAAGAGAGACAGAAAGCTCTCAATTCAGGTCTCCCATGTGAGTGTCAGGAGCCCAAGTACTTGACTGGCTCCCAGGGTACACATTAGCATTAAGCTGTATCAGAAGTAGAGTTGGGTGGGCAGCAATGTGGCATAACGGGTTAAACCACAGCCTGCAGTGCCTTCATCCCATATGGGCACTGGTTCAATTCCAGGCTGTTCCACTTCCAGTCCAGCTCCCTGCTAATGCACCTGGGAAAGCATCAGAAGATGACTCAAATGCTTGGGCCCACATGGGAGATCTGGATTAAGCTCCTGGCTCCTGGCTTCAGCTTGGTCCAGCCCTGGCTGTTACATCCATTTGTGGGGTGAACCAGTGGATAGAAGATCTCTTTCTGTGTCTATCTCCCCCCACCCCCCCCGTAACTCTTTTTGAAAAAAAAAAAAATAAAATAAATCTGCAAAAAAAGAAGTAGAGCTGGGACTGGAAGCCATACTCTCTGATATGGGATGCACAGGCCTCCAGTGGGTGGTGACATAACCCCAGCTCCAAACATTTGCCCCAGTCTTCTTATTTATTTCCTGCCACCCACTTAGTCCTGGTTTATAGGATTATTGTATTATTATTACAACTACCATGATAATCAAGCTACTGGTTTCACTTGTAATTTTCTAAACTATCTTCTAAGTTGTTATTAAGGCCCTTAAATACTTAGAATATTTTTTACTGGGGCTGGAGCTGTGGTGCAGTAGGTTAATCCTCCTCCTGCAGCGCCGGCATCCCATATGGGCGCCGGCTCTAATCCCGGCTGCTCTTCTTCCCAACCAGTTCTCTGCTATGGCCTGGGAAAGCAGTAGAAGGTAGCCCAAGTCCTTGGGCCCCTGCTCCCGCGTGGAGACCAGGAAGAATCACCTGGCTCCTGGTTTCGGATCGGCGCAGCACTGGCCGTTGCATCCATTTGGGGAGTGTACCAACGGAAGGAAGACCTTTCTTTCTGTCTCTCCCTCTCACTGTCTGTAACTCTGCCTCTCAAATAAATAAATAAAAAAATCTTTAAAAAAGAATATTTTTTACTTAAAATTTACTTTAAATACTTCATTTGTTCCCCATGCCCTTCAGGACAAAATTCAAATTCCTTGACATTGGGATAATGAGCCCTTAGTGATTTGACTTCAAACTTTTTACTTTGCCTTTCATCCATTTATTAAGCAAAGAATGTGTGCCAGGCATTCGGCTGTGCCTTGAAGACATAAGCAAATAAGACACAGTCTCTGTGCTCAAGAAACATAATCTATCAGGGAAGAATCCCAATCAAGAAGCGTTTTGCAAAATGGGATAACAGAAATAACAGAGGAGACTAGTCTGGGCTCTCCTGTCTAATCTAATTCTAGCCATTCTCCACCTAGGCATGCGAACGCACAGAGCTCTAGCCATGCCTCAAGGCAGGGACTGCAAGCCAACAACTCAAGGGCTGAGTCAGGTCAGAGGGTGTGTTAGTTTCCTATGGTTGTAGTAACAAATGGCCACAAACTTGGTGGCTTAAAAAACAGCACATATTTGTTCTTTACATTTTTGGAAGCCACAAATTCAAAGTCGTGTCATGGAGCTAACATCAAGGAGTTAGCAAGGCTAGTTCCTTCTTGAGGCTCAGAGGAAAATCCATTTTCTGGGCTTTCCTAGCATCAAGAGTCTGCCTGCATTCCTTGGTTCCTGAACCCCTCCTTGAATTGGTCCAGCCTTCTGTTTCCATGTCACACCTGCTTCTCTTTCGTAGCCAAATTGCCCTTCGCCTTCCTCTTACTTTTGTTCACATTTAGGACCCACTCGGATAATCCAGGATGCTATCCCCAACCAGTATCCTTGTCCTCCATCACAGCTGCAAAATCCTTTCTCCACATAAGGTAACAACTTCACAGGTGCCAGGGCTTGGGGCCTGAATGCCTTGTAGTAAGTCATTAATCATCCCACCACAGAAGACATGTTTTACTTGGTCTATAGATTGGTAACTTAAAAATTTAGTTGCAAATTTTGAAAATTTTCCAAGATATTACATGAAATCCAGATTTCTGAGTTCTTATGAGAAGTCTTGTGGCTACCTCAGGTCAGTGTCTTCCAAAATGCCAGCATGCTCTAGTCAGCTCAACAACCACCAGTTCTTCCTGCCCTGCACACAACACATCTTATCCTTGGAGCCTGGAGACCCTGGAGTTCGTAGTCCCTATCCTAAGATGACTGTGCCTCTTCGCAGCAGTCCAGCATCACAGATGTACATGCTTCCCCCTAGAGTTATTTTCCTCATTGTCCCTCCTTTGCAATCTCCTTGAGACTCTGCTCATGCGTCAAGAACATGGTGCTCTCTCTGGGGAAACTTCTCCACATCTGCTGTCTATGTGGGATGTGTCTCTTACCACTGGTATTTTAAGATTCTGCCCACTTCATCTGTCACCTCTTTGAAGGCAGAGTTTAATTCTTTCTATCTTTAGCACATCACCCACAGTAGGAACTCAATAACTGTTTGCTGAATGAATTTACATGATGGATGAAACTGGTGGCACGCTTTATGGCAGCACTTATTGTGAAGTAAAAGGTGCCATTTAAAGAAGAGTTTTCAGCTATGAAAGAGGATAATTTTAATTTTCCACTATAGGCTGCTTTCTGGAAAGAGGAGATGAGAATCAGACATCTTTGCACGAGAAAACATTTGAATCCAGGGAGAGTATTGGAGAATGTGGGAGGGACAAGGCCAGATGAGAGAAGGGTGTGGCTTGGAAGCTGCAGAGCCAGGCCTTGGTATCTTGGTTTGTCCCATAGGCCTGGTCATACTCTACATGAGAGACAGATCCACAGATGACATCAGAAAATCTCAGTTCTAGTGTGGCTGAAGTGCTCCAATGAGATATGATTTGAATAATGAAAATGATAAGCTTACCTGACTCATGAGTTATTCATGCTTCACAGGAGAACAATGAGGCAGAATGCTGGCTTTTGTTATTGCTTCTGATGCACACTGATTAGTTTTAATGTTAGATGATGGCAACATGCTTATGTAACACACTAAATTCTATTTGGGCATTAACATTTTTGTTTTGACCATTCCCATTTGAGGCAATTTGCTTTAGGTTATGGAATTCTTTCCTTCGAATGAATGCATTCGAATTGAATATTAAGATATATGGAAGACTTCTTCCCAGTCCCCACGGTTAATTAGATAAAGTAATTCTTGGCTCAGATGCAGAACCAGAGATGAATGAATGTTGGAAACAAAATGAGATTAAACTGACAAAAGTAGTCTCAAGAACAGAAATATGCACACCCTTTGCTAGTATTTATTACAAGAGAGCACGCTTGTTTTTTATTGTTGATCATAGAGGTGCCAGCTGTACCAGGGCAGTTAGATTGAACTTCAGTCACAAGCTGAATCCCTCAAGTTGTACAGGAGATTGTAGCCAGTTCCCACCACCACGAGTATGGGCTACGTGGTGTGGAACAGAAGCAATCCGATGTGTTGTGGAACACCAGAGTTGTTGGGCAGAATCACATGAATTTAGCCAGCTGGACCCTGAACAGTTTTGACTGACCCATCATTACCAAAGAGGTGCAAGACAGAATTTTTTTGGATTATCTTGCATTTTGTACATGTTTTTAAGTTAGAAGGAAAGGTACTTTCAAATCCCTTATGAAGCTTATTTTAAATTTGTGGCACTTTTGTTTTTATGAAAGAAGATTCATTCATATTATTGCTAGACAGTCCTTAAAACAATCAAGTCAAATTTATCTCAACAAAGTCAACCATATTTCTTCCTGTGATATGTTACCCAGTGATGTCATAAGTTTTAGTGCCACAGGAAATTCAAAAGAATGATTTCAATAATTTAAAAGAAGTATTTTTTAAAGATTTGTATTTTTATTTATTTGAGAGGTAGAGTTACAAACAGTGAGAGGGAGAGACAGAAAGAAAGGTCTTCTGTCTGTTGGTTCACTCCCTAAATGGCCACAATGGCCGGAGCTGCGCTGATCTGAAGCCAGGATCCAGGTGCTTCTTCATGGTCTCCCATGTGGGTGTAGGGGCCCAAGGACTTGGAGCATCTTCTACTGCTTTCCCAGGCCATTAACAGGGAGCTGTATTGGAAGAGGAGCAGCTGGGACTAGAACTGGCACCCATATAGATGCTGGCGCTGCAGGAGGAGGATTAACCTACTGCACTACAGTGCTGGCCCCAAAAGAAGTATTTTTTAAAGAGATTTATTTATTTATTTGAAAGTCAGAATTACAGAGAGAGAGGGAAAGACACACACACACACACAGAGAGAGAGAAAGACAGAGAGAGAGAGAGAGAGAGAGAGAGAGATCTTCCATCCTCCAGTTCATTCCCCAGATGGCCACAATGGCCAGGGATTGGCCAGGACTGGGCCAGGCGGAAGCCAGGAGCCAAGAGCTTCTTCTGGTTCTCCCGTGTGGGTAGCAGGGACCCAAGCACTTGGGTCATCTTCCTTGGCATTTGGCAGGCCATTAGCAGGGAGCTGGATTGGAAGTGGAGCAGCTGGGATGCAAACTGGCACTCATGTGAGATGCTGGCATTGCAAGCTGCGGTTTCACCTGTTACACTGCAATGCCGCCCCGTAATAGCGGTAATTTAAAGTACAACTAGTGTACTATTCTTCAGTTAACCAAAAGTATCAATAGAAGCTTAATATTAGTGACCCCGATTTTAATATTAAGGTGATAATAATAACCTTTATTGTCACTATCAAGACTTAATATAGACTCCCAGGCAATTAAAAAAACAAGAACTTTAAACAACTTTAGCCCTTTGGTGATGACAGACTGGGCAAGACTCTCAGAGTAATAAGAATCTCATGAAGTGGATTTTCAAGAATTCTCATGATGACCTGAATCTAAGGAAAAGTCTGAGCTACATTTTGAAACACAGAAACATTTAAAATAGCTTAGGCGGTAGGGAATGATCTTTTCACCCACCTTGACACCACACATGTTGAACTAAAAATGTATATTTAGTACAAACAGTGTGTGGGAATGATTCTATACGTAGACATGCATTGTTCAAGTTGGGATCACAGGTTACTTGTCCACCATTTTTTCTAATAAATGATAGGAAACTTGGACCCTACTATTTGGAGATAACTGCCATGGCTTAATGGTAATAATCATATAAATAGAGATGCCAGTGATTTAGAAGTTAAGTTGTAGTATTCTCTCCTGAATTATTAGGACAAAGGTTCATCCCCACAGACTGGCAAGTGACATATCTTAAACAACCCTTTTTGGCATAGGATAGGAGTCAACAACTTGTATTTTTTTAGAGCCAAAGCTAGCATAAGGGCCACTCTGTAGTTCTCATCAGCTTGGCTCTGGCCACTAGTGGCATATCTCCCACTGTTTTTGCGTAGGAGTTGCCCGTCTCCCCACTTCAAGGGCATTTTCTCACAACACAGGTGGAATGCTGCCCCCTCCTTCCTTGTCTCCAGTTGCCATGGTGATGTCCCTTCCATATGTTTCATGAGAAGCCACAGCTTCCCCCATCAGCCTAGGGCCCAGCACCTGCTTAGCCTGGCTGAACGAGCTCCTCTTAGTCGTCACACAGCCCCCCTCCCTCACAGGTTCCACCCCCACCCTCCGAAAACCTAAGCCCAACGGAAGCTGATGCCCTTTCGGATGTTGCTTGTGAAAAGCTGATGGCGCTTACTTGAGAGCCGGCTTCGATCAGACCATCTGCAGATCTTTCCTTTACCTCTGACATTTCTTGCTTCACCTTTGGATGTCTTATGTTCTCTGGGGGAAGAGAGATTCAGTGGTAACATTTCCTTCCTCCCACAAACATTTCTAAGGATACCCCTTTGTTTGTTTACTACCGAAGGAGTCCTGGAAGAAAAGCGTTATGTACATGTAAAAGGTATGAAGCATTTCTTTTCAGCATTTGTGAAGAGATTTACTGATGAATGGCTCTTAGAATAGAAGGAACAACTCTGCCTGCAAGAAAAACCTCTATTCTGAAGCCTTAAAAATTCCTCTGAGCTCAACTTAAGGTTTTAGAGGGAGTGAAAACTAGAATGAGAAAATGTGGCTAAATTCAGTTCAGTTCAAGGGCTTTCAGCTGAAAGTTCCTGTTTTTGTTTTTTTTTTTTCAAATATTTATTTAATTAATTTATGTAAAAGGTAGAGTTACTGAGAAGGAGGGAGGGAGGGAGAGAGGGAGAAAAAGAGAGAGAAAGAGAGAGAGAGAGAGAGAGAGAGAGAATCTTCCATCCATTGGTTCATTCTCCAAATGCCTGCAACTGGGCTGGACCAGGCAGGAACCAGGAGCATGAAACCTCATCTGGGTCTCCCACGTGGGTTCAGAGGCCAAGTACTTTGGCCATTTTTTCACTGCTCTCCCAGGCATATTAGCAAGGAGCTGGATTGAAAGTGGAGCAGCTAGCACTCAAACTGGTGCCCACGTAGGATGATGCTGGTGTTGCAGGCAGCCACAGTGCCAGCCCTAAAATTATGCTCAATTTATAAAAATCCCTGGCTCACTTGCCCAGAGAGAGATCCTTCTTTGCGCTAGAGGAATTTCTATAGTGACTCAGATCCATGAGCAGTGACATCTGGAAACCTGAGAAGTGCTCATAAGGCGTCCAGTGGCTTTGGTATTTTGTGGTGTGGAAGGAGGGGCCCTTGGAGGGACTAACAATCATGGAAGAGTGGCCATTCCATACAAATGAATTCAAGGAAATCTCCCCAAAACAACAACTTATAGTGTACTAAGCCCAGAATACTACATTCTCTTCTTACTCTGAGGAAAAGAACCCTCAATTTTGGATTTGTAAGAGATAGAAACTAAAACCACAAGAAAAGGCAATGCCCCGTCTTACATGGAGTCAAGTCTGTGATGGACACACCCACTGATTCATTAGCCATTTATTGAGCATCTCCTAGGAGCCAAGCTCTTTTCTTCCACAAATAATTGAGACCTGGGTCCTCCCAAACAGGGACATGGATGAAGCAAGATGGTTGTGCAAAGCCCTATCCAAGGCTGCTTCAAAAAGTCCGTGGAACAATAAAATTAAAAAAGAATGTTCTGGTGCAAAGAAAAAGTCATGCATAGGTTTTGTTCTATTCATAACACACATTTTCCAAACATTCTGAAGATCCTTCCTTTTCAAGATAGCCACGTATGTGACTATACAATGGCTCAAAGTACAAATGGACGAATGTTTATCAGACATTGCCAGACTCAGGCTATGACAAATCGTCCTCTGTAGATCATTCTATGTCCTTTTTGTATATTTAATAGAGATGGCACTGTGGGCTTCCTGGCAGGGCCTCTGCACAGGGCCACAGACCACAGCATGCATGGCATGCCTACAGAGACCATCTGTGGTGGCACCAGGCTTGGCATACGCGAGTCTTTAATTTGTTGAAAGAATAGATGAGTGGATGCATGTGGAGATACAGCTAATGGAGTAAACAACATATTATGTGCAGGAAAAAATAGGGGGAGTTGTGGAGGTGGGGGTAGGTTTGTCTAGCTTCAAAATAAAGTCTTCTACATAGCGGTAGAGAAAAAATATCCACTTATAACAGCAACAAATATTTGAGAAGAAAGTTAACAAGCAATCTCCAAAACCCATAAGACATAAACTTTAACACACTCCTGAAGGACACAAAGATGGACTAGAACAAATGCAAAGTAGTCCTTTATTCTTGAATAGAAGAGCAGATGACATACTCCCTAAGTGAATCTATTAATTTAATTCAGTCCCAATGCAGGCACCAACAATCTTTGATACGAAGTGAGAGAAGCTGACATTAAAGTTCAGACAGAAAAACAAACACACAGAAATTGACAGGAAAAAAAAGAAACACTAAAAAGAAAAGCCATAAGGGAAAACTACTCTTACCAGGCATGAAAACATCTTGCAAAGCCTCAATAATTAGAGCAAGTGGTTCTGGTGCATGAAGAGACAGACAGCTAACTGGAATAGTTTAGAAAGTCTGGAGAGATCCAAGGCCATACAGACATTCAGTATGTGGTCAAGGTGGCATCTCAAATCACTGAGTCCAAGATGTACTTGGTGGAGCTGGCCTTGTGGTATGGCAGGTGAAGCCGCATCGTGCAATATTGGCATCCCTTATGGGCGCCAGTTCAAGACCTGGCTATTCCACTTCTATTCCAACTCCCTGCTAATTCTGCCTTTCAAATGAGAAATTATATATATGTTACATAAATATATATAAATATATTATGTATTATATATATATATCTTAAAAAAAGATGTATTTGGGGCTGGCGCCGTGGCTCACTTGGTTAATCCTTCGCCTGCAGCACCGGCATCCCATATTGGCACTGGGTTCTAGTCCCGGTTGCTGCTCTTCCAGTCTAGCTCTCTGCTGTGGCCCGGGAGGGCAATGAAGGATGGCCCAAGTGCTTGGGCCCCTGCACCTGCATGGGAGACCAAGAAGAAGGACCTGGCTCCTGGCTTCGGATCGGCGCAGTGCCAGGCCTTGGCGCCCATTTGGGGAGTGACCAATGGAAGGAAGACCTTTCTCTCTGTCTCTCTCTCACTGTCTATAACTCTACCTGTTTTAAAAAAAGTTGTACGTGGTAGTCATTTGGGAAAGTGTAAAATTAGATCTCACAACATATATAGGAAACTCCAGATTCCTCAGAAATCTCAATGTAAAATTCTAATAGTTTAAATATAAAAGGAAAACATGGAGCTGGCGCCGCGGCTCACTAGGCTAATCCTCCGCCTTGCGGCGCCGCACACCAGGTTCTAGTCCCGGTCGGGGCGCAGGATTCTGTCCCGGTTGCCCCTCTTCCAGGCCAGCTCTCTGCTGTGGCCAGGGAGTACAGTGGAGGATGGCCCAAGTGCTTGGGCCCTGCACCCCATGGGAGACCAGGATAAGTACCTGGCTCCTGCCATCGGATCAGCACGGTGCGCCGGCCACAGTGCGCCGGCTGCGGTGGCCATTGGAGGGTGAACCAACGGCAAAGGAAGACCTCTCTCTCTGTCTCTCTCTCATTGTCCACTCTGCCTGTCAAAAAAATTAAAAAAAAAAAAAAGAAAAAAGAAAACATGGGTGAACATCTCTTGAATCTTAGTGTGGGGAATAGCTTTCTAATTGTGACTCAAATCCAGAGACAATTTTTTTAAAAAAAGAATGATACATTTAAACACATCAAAAAATGTTTTTCTATCACTTCTGTGATATTCCTGTCAAAGACATTTAATTAGAATCTAAGCATGAGGAAACATTAGCCAGACCTTGACTGAAGGAGAGTCCACAAAATAGCTGACCTTCGGTGAATTAGAGGGTCAAGATCCTGGGCATCTGGCAGAGCACGAGTCCCCTTCCACACTGATGGACATAAAAGGGAGGCGGTAACTAAAGGGCACACTCAGTTCTGAAATAGATATGTGTACTCTGAAGGACATTATTGGTTCCACTGGTAAAACCTAAATGGAGCGAAGACAGTAGTCAAATACCAATGTTAGAAGTCTGAATTCAATTTCTGTATTGTGATTATAAGGGAGACTTTCCTTGTTGGAAAATTATACTAATAGTTGGCGATGAGAGGTGCAGCATATCCACAGATTACTTTGAACTAGTTCAGAAAAATAAACTGTGTGTGTCATATTGCAACTTTTCTTTAAGTTTGAAATTAGGTGTATATAGTTGTATATAATATCTATGAATTTATCTATCCATCTTTAACTATCTTGATGAAGTGATTGAGTTCATGGGAGAAAAATTGAATTACCAGAAGTGGCCTCAGATAAGATTTGAAAACACAAACTGAGAAATTACCAGGGAAAAAGTATGGAGTGTTGTCAAAAAACAACTCCCAAACCATCAAGTTCAGATGGTCTCACAGGAGAATTCTACTTAGCACCTAAAGAACAGGTTGTTCCAATGCTCTCTGAGTTGTTATAGAACATAGAGAAAGGAGAAAACTTCCAAATTCTTTTCATAAAATGAGAAAATATTGACCACAGAAGCTAAATTTGATAAGAAAGAAAGAAAAGGTGCAGACTAATCTTTCTTTGAATATCTATGTAATAAATCTAAACAAAACATTAATGAACAGAATTCAGCAGCACATTAAATGAACAATAAATCATGATTAAGTGGCATTTTATCTAGAAGTACAAGAATAACTCAACATCAGGAAAAGCTATTAATATAATTACCATGCTAATAAATCAAAATGGAAAAATTATGACCATCTTCTTAGATATGAAAAGTGTACTTAATTATACTCAATATCCATTCTGAGAATCCAACCCAGGCACTCCAAAGTGGGACACACGTATCTTAACCCCTAGGCTAAATGCCCATCCTTTCTCAGTGGTTATAATATTTTCAGTTGCAGGGTTGATATTGTGGTGCAGTGAGTTGAGCTGCCACTTGCGACATTGGCATCCCGGGTTGGAGTACTGGTTCACATCCTGGCTGCTCTGTTTTCAATACAGACCCCTGCTAATGCAGGTAGGAAACGAGCAGAAGATGGTCCAAGTCCTTGAGCTCCGAGACCCAGATGGAGTTCCAGGATCCTTGTGCAGCTTCACTACCATGTCGTTAGCTGCACATTGAATTGCCTGCTCTTCTCAGGACTAGGAATACTCCTTCCATTTAAGCTGATGTCTTGAGGTGAGTGTTGTGGGTTCAGTAGGCTAAGCACTTCGGGCATCCTAGATTGCAGGGCCAGCTGGTTTGAGTCCCAGCTAATCTGCTGTGATCCAGCTGCCTATTAATGCACCTGGGAGAGCAACACATAATGGTTTAAGTACTTGGGTCCCTGCCACCCACATGAGAGACCTGGTTGGAGTTCCTGGCTCCGGCTTTGGTCTGGACATCCGGGGAGTGAATCAGTTTGTAGAAGAGCTCTCTGTCTCTAAATGTCTCTCCCTCTAGCTCTATCAATCTGCCTTGCAGAAATAATCTTAAAGACTACATAACTCTTTATTTTTTTATTTATTTTTGTTTAGTTTTTATTTTTTGACAGGCAGAGTTAGACAGTGAGAGAGAGAGACAGAGAAAGGTCTTCCTTTTTCCGTTGGTTCACCCCCCAAGTGGCCGCTACGGCTGGTGTGTTGAAGCCAGGAGCCAGGTGCTTCCTCCTGGTCTCCCATGAGGGTGCAGGGCCCAAGCACTTGGGCCATCCTCCACCGCACTCCCAGGCCACAGCAGAGAGCTGGCCTGGATGAGGAGCAACCGGGACAGAATCCGGCGCCCCAACCGGGACTAGATCCCGGGGTGCTGGCGCCACAGGCAGAGGATTAGCCTAGTGAGCCGCAGCGCTGGCCACATATCTCTTTATAATTAGAGAATCCAAGCCATTTTTTAATTTGGATATTGTGTCTCCCCATTCTCCCTGTGCTTGCAACTTCATATTGGACCTGATCTTGCTACCCATCATGTCTCCTACTATCTCATTCATATATTCTGTCTTTTTATCTTGCTATGGAATTCTCAGTGGGTTTCCTAGATCTGTTTCTCAATTTGAATGTTGCTCTTTTGTCTGTATTTAGACTGTTTGAGTTGTGCCCCTGAACTTTTTTTTTAAAGTTGAAATGATTTATAGATTTAAAATCTTTTTAGTTATATACTTTATTGAAATACAACTTATATCCAATATATACCCAGAAACCACGATTACACTGAAAATACATAATGTCTCCCTCCCCCTTAAAAGTGTCCTTGTACATCTTTAGGAAGTTTTCAGCAATTATGTCTTCAAATATTTGTTCTGCTCTTTTATCTCTCTCTCTTTTCTGGAATTTTAATTACTACATGTAGAATCAGTTCACCATATCTATGAGTTCAATCAACCTCAAATCAAAATATTTGGGGAAAAATGTGCCTGTAGAAACATTATTTTGCTTGTAATTATTATACCAAAAATACAGTATAACAAATATTTACATACTATTTACATTGTATTAAATATTGCAAGTAAGCTAGACATTTAAAGTATATGGGAGCATAAAGTATATGGGTACATATACCTACCACACACAGGTTAAATACAAATACCATGCCTTTTTATGAGTATAAGGGAATTGAGGGAAAAAAAGGGATTGAGCATCTATGGATTTTGTTACACCGAGTGGGAGCCAGGATCCAATACCCCATTGATACTGAGGGATGCCTATATATTGAACGTTTGGGCATAAAATTATTTTAAGTGATATTTTAATGTATGTGAGGTAAAAGAGCAATTTTTCACATAACTCAAACTCTTAAAACTGACCAGAAATGTATACATATGTTTCAGTGCCAAGTCTCCATGAGTGCACTGCTTGTGTGGTTATGTAATATATAATTTGTTCAACATTTCCCTATTACTGATATTTTTATTAGTGAAAATAATTGTAATGAATATCTCTGTGCACAAAAGGAATCTTTCCATATGTAAGATTATTAACATCCATTAGATCAAAATGAACCAATTAAGATGTGATTGTTCTACATCAGGATGTCAGACTCTATAACGCCATAGAACTGGCTATATTAATTTTGCTTAATTCTTCACTATTTTATATACTTTCAAGACTATTTATTTATTTGAAAGTCAGAGTTACACAGAGAGAGAGAAGGAGAGGCAGAGAGAGAGCGAGGTCCTCCATCCACTGGCTCACTCTCCAATAGCCAGGAACCAGGAGCTTCTTCTAGGTCTTCCACATAGGTGCAGGTTCCCAAGGACTTGAGCCATCTTCTACTGCTTTCCCAGGCCATAGCAGAGCGCTGGATAGGAAGTGGAGCTACCAGGACTTGAACCGGCGCCCATATGGGATGCCAGCACTGCAAGTGGCGGCTTTATCCACTACACCACAGTACCAGCCCCAATTCTTCACTATTTTAAAAGGAAAAAGCAATGCTTTCTTTGTAAAAGTCATCTTCATTATAGTACTGGAAGGATTAAACATTTCTCCAGGTTTGAATACTAACAATATTTACTATTTGACCAGTTTATTTATTTATTTATTTTGACAGGCAGAGTTAGAGAGAGAGAGACAGAGAGAGAGTTACAGACAGAGAGAGACAGAGAGAAAGGTCTTCCTTTTCCGTTGGTTCACCCCCCAAATGGCCGCCATGACCGGCATGCTGCGCCTATCCAAAGCCAGGAGCCAGGTGCTTCTCCTGGTCTCCCATGGGGTGCAGGGCCCAAGCACTTGGGCCATCCTCCACCCCACTCCTGGGCCACAGCAGAGAGCTGGCCTGGAAGAGGGGCAACCGGGACAGAATCTGGCACCCCAACTGGGACTAGAACCCGGGGTGCTGGTGCTGCAGGCGGAGGATCAGCCAAGTGAGCCACGGCGTTGGCCGATATTTACTATTATAAGGATTATCTCCGGAGCTGGTACTGTGGTGCAGTGGGTTAAGCCATGGCCTGTGGCGCCAGCATCCCATATGGGCACTGTTTCGCATCCTGGTTGCTCTACTTCCAATCCAGCTCCTTGCTAATGTGCCTGGGAAAGCAGCAGAATATGGTCCAAGTCCCTGGGCCCCTCCCTGTACTCACATGAGAGACCTAGAAGAAGCTCTGGGCTCCTGATTTTGGCCTGGCTATTGCAACCATTTGGGAAGTGAACCAGTGGTTGGAAGATCTCTCTCTTTCTCTCCTTCTCTCTCTCTGTAATTCTACTCTTAAAACAAATAAATAAATAAAATTAAAAAAACAAAAGAGAATGGCCTCTTTATATACTTTGTACTACATTAACACAGTCTTATATTTTTCTTATTGATTTGGATATCTTCTCTATTAATAGAGATACTAACCTGAAAACTGCTGTATTGTGGCAACTTTCCTCCCAAACTATGGTTTAATTAATTTGTAATTTTCCTTTTGCCCATTTTAGCTTGAAACTTCAGACATTTTCTTCATGGAGGTGCAGAAACTACAGCTCTGATTTCAGCTTGATGTGATTCAAAACAGCCTATGATGCTGTAGGTGAGGTGTAGCGCTAAGAGTGGCAATGGCTCCAAGATAAAGTTGAAGTGCTGTGCTATGCGACAAGCAGCGGTTGTCCAGCAGAAAGAATTATGGCTAATACACTGTAGAGTTATTACCAAGTCGGCACACAAATCCAAGCTAACTTGAGTAACTCACCTTTGAAGAGTATTCACATAATCAAGACAAATCCCCAGAGGGACTACTGGACATGCTGAATAATCTGCTGAGCGTGAAGTTTCCACACATAAACCATGCACATGTATTGATTGAGCCAAGTCATTTTCTCTTGACAAGTCATGTGGCTGAATTATGAAATAAACAGCCTGGCCACATTTTAAGAGTCACTTTCAAGACTCTCCATTGTGGGAGATATATCCAATCATAGATTATGAAATTTGTGAATATAGATAATGTAAAAGATTAAACAGGGGGACATAATTAGGAAAAACATTATCCTATGTAATAACCCGCATTACCCAGTGTGGGACTAATTGGCTTCCAAAGACTCAAACCTGAATCAATGCCAAATGAATGAAATGGAACCGGCTGTAGACAAGATCACTAATATTACTTTATAGCTAGAAAAAGGATGAGTGTGCTCCCCCAAGATTGATTTTAATCTTCTCTTTTAAATTATTTTAAAATATTTATTTATTTATTTGATAGCCAGAGTTTACAGAGACAGAGAAGGAAAGAAAGGGGGAGAGAGAGAGAGAGAGAGAGAGAGAGAGAGAGAGAGAGAGATCTTCCATCCACTGGTTCACTCCCCATATGGCCACAACAGCTGGGGCTGGGCCAGGTGAAGCCAGGGGCCAAGAGCTTCTTCGAGTTTTCCCACATGGGTGCAGGGTCCCAAGGGTTTGGACCATCTTTTGCTGCTTTCCCTGGCACCTTAGCAGGGATCTGGATCGGAAGTGGAGCAGCAGAACTCCAACCTGTGCACACGTGGGATGCCAGCACCGCAGTCACAGGTGGTGGCTTTACCTGCTATGCCACAGCACCCGCCCCAGTCATCCCACCCTTAAATATAAATACCGCTTCCCCATTGCTTGGGCTTATCCTCAAGGCTGAGTTCTCTTGCGAAGCTATAAATGTCAGCGTTCCTGTCTTTGGTTTGGTGTTCTAGCCCTCCTGCCCAGTGCAGCGCAGCTCACTCTAGTGTCTTCTGGGTGTACAGGTGAGCCCAGCTTGTCCAGAATCTCCCACTGTTCTGAGGTCCCTCCTCTCTGCGCAGTGACCCCTGCTGATCCTGTCCAGGGCGGTACCCTTCCTACCCCAGCCTGTCTCCCTCTCTACTTGCATGGACAACTGAACTCAAAAGAAGCCAGGACCCTAACCCTGTCCCTGTTTTCCTGAATGCTAACTGAAGCAGACTTCATACCCAGAGCCACAAAATGCCTTTCCCACTTCTCAGTGAAAGTAGTTAGGCTAACCACCGTCATCAGCTCTTCTGTCAAGCAATAAAGCGTAAATATCACAGGTTTGAGCTTATTTTTTAAAGGAAGCACAACTTAGAGGCCTTTAGAAAGCCGATGCCTGGAGCTGGGTGGTATAATAACCTCTCTTTTCAAATCAACATTAGACTCAGATTGTGTTTCCAAGTGAAAGGCTGCTGGGCCAGAGAAAGTGACCTTTGCATGAGTGACTGCTCGTTACCTTGTCAGCTTCGGTGCTGTGTGCCATTAGGAAGAACCACACCAAGTAATAAACTAGTTACAGTGTGCACTTGTCTATTCCCTAAGGGGCACTTTCTGGGGAGGGGAAAGAGGCAATTGATTTTTCTATCTGATAGCCATCATCTTACACTCTGGTCATTCAAGTGCCCAGCACTGCTTATGTTCAAGTCTCAGAGCCCCTTAGATAACAAGGGTGGTTGATTTTTATTTCTTATTTTTGACAGATTATAAAAGCCTAATGCTTTTGCACAGCACAAAAGGATACCTAGAGCTATAGACAAATGAGTGGCACAGACAAGGAAGCCAGGAAGAGCTTTGCCATCCTAAAAGGCCTCATGTGAATCAGGCTATAAAGCGAATGTCTAAATTCACATCTCTTTCCTCCAACCATTTTTATTTTGATGAATTAAAGTGATCTTGAGCCTGCAAATTTCTCTCAGATTTTTTTCTAAGATTTATTTGTTTCATTTGTTTGAAAGGCACAGTTACAGAAAGAGGTGGAGGGGGAGAGATCTTCCAACCACTTGTTCATTCCCCAGATGGCTGCAACTGCCAAGGCTGCGCCAGGCTAGCAGAGCCAGGAGTCTGGAACACCATCAGGGTCTTCCAGGTGGCAAGCAGGGGCCCAAGACCCTGGGACATCTTCTGTTTCTTTCCCAGGTGCATTAGCAGAGAGCTGGATCAGAAGTGAAGCAGGCCTGCGCCACGGCTCACTAGGCTAATCCTCCGCCTTGTGGCGCCGGCACACCGGGTTCTAGTCCCAGTCGGGGCGCCGGATTCTGTCCCGGTTGCCCCTCTTCCAGGCCAGCTCTCTGCTGTGGCCAGGGAGTGCAGTGGAGGATGGCCCAAGTGCTTGGGCCCTGCACCCCATGGGAGACCAGGAGAAGCACCTGGCACCTGGCTCCTGGCTTCCGATCAGCGCGGTGCGCTGGCTGCAGCGTGCCGGCCGCAGTGGCCATTGGAGGGTGAACCAACGGCAAAAGGAAGACCTTTCTCTCTGTCTCTCTCTCTCACTGTCCATTCTGCCTGTCAAAAAATAATAATAATAATAAAAAAGAAGTGAAGCAGCTGAGACTTGAAGTGCATTCATGGGATGTCAGTGTTGCAGGTGGTGGCTTAACCTGCTGCACCACAACACCAGCCCCTGGAATTTTTTTTTATGTGAATTCATTTACTGTCTCTAAATCCTAATTTCCAAATCTGAAAAATGAGGAAATTCTTTTTACCCTTGAGATTGAGACCAGGTGCCCCCTGCATTTGGTCTCCTCCCAACACCCCTGAAACTCAGAAGCCCCCTGCTTTTTCCTTCTGACCTTATTCTCTAACAACAGGTTCCAGCCACAGAAGGCAGGTTGCTGCATTACTCTTTTTTAAAAGCGTTTTTTCCAGGCTTAACCACCAAGCTGGCCTACAGCAATTCCAACCAGGCAGAAGCTGACCAGCAAAGGCAAATAGATGCCTGCTAGCTACAGATGACACCGGAACCAAAGTCGTACCCCTTCCCCCACAAACACCCGGAATCAAGGTCCACCTGCTCCACCCCTGCCCAGATTAAAAAACTGGAGGAGGAACGGAAACAGGAGAACCGGAAGCTTTATGACGTGAGGAGCCGGGAGATGACGACATCCGCCCACTTGCCAGTTCCTGGTACAGATTCTTTCGCTGTCCAATCGTGGATTACGCTGTTGATGCGTCCACTTCCCAACTACTTTTTTTCTGAGTCCATAAAACTTCCCAGACTCCTGGTCAGGAAAACAGAGATAGGGTTTACCCAGTTCTTCGTGTTGGCAGCAACGTGTTAAATCTTCTTTTCCCCAAAGCTCAGTGACAGGCTGGCTCTGTGCCCAGTGGGCAGTAAGCCTACCTTGAACAGGAACAAGGGTGTTTGGTTTCAGAGACTGGTCTGAATAACCGGGAGTAAGAAACTTCTTTTTTTATGGTAAATTTGTGTGCTGGCACAAACTTTGGCAAAGACGTCATCAGGATTGTTAGAGCCTGTTAGACTGCTGAGGCTTGAACCCCCAGACCTGATGAACTGGGTGCAGATAATCTAAAGGCTAGTGGAATGTTTATTGCTGGGGAAAGCCCTGCACCTGGGACATTCCTGACTGCTAAAACCGCCCTCAATAAGTTTCACCATGGAGCCTGCCACCCACCTTATCAGGGTCTATGTGGTACCCTGCACCTCCTCAGACAAACAGCTTAGGGAGGGACCCTGGGGCTGGTGGTGCGGAGTAGAAAGTTAAGCCACTACTTATGATGCGGGCATCTGACATAGGCAGTGGTTTGAGTCCTGGCTGCTCCACTTCCAATCCAGCTCCCTGCTGATGTGCCTGGGAACGCAGCAGAAGATGGCCCAGTTGTTTGTTTCCCTGCCACTCATCCTGGAGACCTATAAGAAGCTCCTGGCTCCTGGCTTCAGCCTGGCCCTGGCCTGGCCATTGTGACCTTTTGGGGAATGAACCAGTGGTTGGAAGTCCCCCCTCCCTTCTCTCTCTCTCCCCCACCCCATATCTACCCCTTTCTATAACCCTACATTTTGAATAAATAAAATAAATGAAGAAGAAAGATAAGGAGGAGAAGAAGGAAAAGGAGAGAAGAGAAGGAGAGAAGGAGAAGGGACTCTGCCCATGTGCAAATGGAATGAAGCTTGGCTTCCAAGTCCACGCCTTCTGTCTGGGCAGGCTCAACCCCACTCTCTTTACCCTCTGTTCTGTCCTTCCAGAAGTAAAGTCTTTCTGCTTTAACTGGCCACCTCTTCGCCCTCTTGGAGCCCTAAAAATCCCAACAAGGATGTTTATAAAACCAGAAATAAATAGCATGCAAACATTTTCAGCAGGTGTTTTTTGAATATTTCCTATTATCAGGGCTGTCTGGGCACCAGCAACCCACAGATGCCCGATGGGTCCTTTGTCTTTGAGTCTCACAGCCTTGCTGGAAAGACAGGGCATGTGAGACTGTAGACCAAGTAGACCCCAGCATAGTGTAAAGTCATGTGAGGCTGCTGGTAAGGTTGCTAACTGACAGGGAACCTCATGTTGGGGAGGCCATCCCGGAAGGCCTCCTGGAAGAGGAGGAATCTGAACTGAGCCTTAAAGAGCAGAGTGTCCCTTGTAAGGAGGCAGAAAGCAAGCTCTTTACACTGATCTGTGGATTTACCTTGGAGCAGCGAAAGACAAGTTTGGAGAGCGATGGTGGAAGATTGTAGAGAACCAGGAACTTGAATATGAACCTAGATCCATGGGGAAAAACCTTTTTATTTTTTCTTTAAATTAGTCTCCAGGGTAAAGAACGTGCAACCAAGGAGTTGCAGAAGACAATTCACTGGGAAATGGAACGAAGACAGCAAAACTCTTATTTATTCCATTTCATCCTTTAAGCAGTTCTTTTATTTTTTGTAGTATATACAACACACCGGAGTTCATGGGTATAATTTTAAACAAACACACACACACAAGTCAAACAAATATACCTTGGGATGCACTATTTAATTTTTGGGGTGAAATTCACAGCATTGTAGTTATCACAATAATAGTTCCATTTATTGAGTACTTAATACCTGCAAGGGACTGTGTTAAGTATTTTACATAATAAGGCTATTTCGTTTTAATTCACACATCAAACTCTCAGGAACAGTCTCTGTGTGATCCACTTTATAGAATTTGAAGCTCTTACAAGTATAGTAACTTGTCCAAGGTCACTCAGATAGTGAACGGCAGAACCAGCTTCAAATCTTGAACTCCTGGCTCTAGAACTTATGAAATACATTTTCAGTCTTTCACTCTGATGAAGTTTTAATTATCAAATCTGGCTTGATCTGAGTGGTTTGGACTTTTTACCCTGTCATTTATAAAGCAAAGGTGAAGTGTTCTCATAATAGTAGTTCATACTAACATACCATGAGGTAGGGGTCTTTCAAGATTTCCAAAAGCATTTTACAGCAATGCATGGTATATCAACACTAATATACACCCTTACAACCAACAGACAATTCTGTTACATTGCCAACTCGTCGCCTAGATCCTTAGGGCAATTTTTTAGTGTTCAAATGCTCCTTTTCCTGAAGAAGGTATTCAGTGTATGGGCCGTATCTTCAGCAGCCAGGAGCGTTTACATCTACATCGACTTAAAGGAACATGGTCATATTTCTCTTGTTACTCGAAGGTAAGACTGTATGGCACAGGAAACTAGGAAGAAAATGTGGAAGACAAAGATCAGATTCTGTTCTGCAGAATATTCTATGGGATAGAGCAACTGATTCCTCCACTCCTCTGTGCTGCCCAGCGCTATATTAACAGATACACTGAAGTCTGGGAGTGTTAGGGGCCACGTACAGGGCCATTCAGGCCACCTAACCATGGCTGGGGGGTGGGTAGACATAAGGAACACACGGAATTCCACCACTTTGCACATACCCGCAGGGGGCCATGCCAGCACCCTGCAGTAAGTACATGGGCAAAGTGCTTGGTACCAAGCCAACCAGAACAGTATTGATCCAGCTGCAGGGCTTATTGACCTGAAGACTACAGGGCAAGAACTCTTAAAATGGAAATAACTAGAGCCCATATCCTCTGCAACACATTTACACTGAACCTTGGAATAATAATCTCTCATGGATGTACCTAGCACATCTGAAATCATGTATAATATGCTCATAGATAATGCTTAAATAAACATCATAAATATACTCAAGACAAAGTTATTGAGTTTGTGATTTTTATAAGGTGGTTTTAATTTACATTTGCTAGAAAAATTGCCCAATAGTGTCAAGAAATGGACTCGTTAATCTGGCTTTGGCAAATTGTGGCTGTCTACACCACTTTTACCGTTGTATTGCCGACACAGTACAGCACAGAGGCATGCATTGGGAAGTGGGATCTGCCAGTTAGTTAGCTGTGAGATTGAGACAACCCACTAAACTAGTCTGAATGTGCTTCCTCATTTACAAAATGAGTGAAATGATGGTTCCTGGTTCGTAAGTTGATAGAATTCAATAAGGCAATGTGTTTAAAATGTTTATGTCCGTGCTTCATAATAAATGGCAAATAAATGTTAATTCTGGTTGCAGTTATTTAGAGGACTTCTAAATATCTTCTGGCATCTATTACTCCCAATATACAGGAGTTAGAGGATTTGTCCTTGAGGCTGGATTCTTGTTTCTTTTTTCATTATTATTCATTTTTGAACCTAGGAACCTTTTATTTAAGGTATACAAACTTCATACATTTCATATACACAAATTTAGGAACCTAGTGATTCTTCCCACCTGTACCCCCGCAATTCTTCCTCTTCCCTCTCCTATTCCCACTCTTACTTTTCACAAAGATCTAGTTTAAGTTAACTAAATACTCATAAGATTAACCCTACACTAAGTAAATAGTTCACAAATAGTATGAAGAAAAAAGAAAAACCTGTTTTTCAACAATTGAGACAAGAGCTGTTCAAAATGATTGCATCCCAAAGTGTCAATTTCACTTCCATAGATTACCTTTTAGGTACTCTGTCAGTTAACACAAATCAGGGAGAAGATACGCTATTTGTCTTTTTGGCACTGGCTTATTTCACTAAGTATAGTGGTTTCCAGTTGCATCCATTTTGCTGCAAATGACAAGAATTTATTTTTTTTTTTACTGTTGAGTAGTATTCCATAGTGTATGCATACTATACTTTCTTTATCCAGTCTCTAGCTCATGCCTGTCTTGGTTGATTCCATATCTTGGCTATTGTGAATTGAGCTACAATGAACATGGGGGTACACATAACATTTTCATGTGCTGATTTCATTTCCCTTGGGTAAATTCCTAGGAATGGGATGGCTGAGTCATATGGTAGGTCTATATTCAGATTTCTGAGGTATCTCCACACTGTCTTCCACAATGACTGGACAGTTTATATTCCCACAAATGGTGGATTTCCCCACATCCTTGCCTTTTGTTATTTGTTGATTTTTGTATGAAAGCAATTCTAACTGGGGTGAAGTTAAACCTCGTGCTTTTTTTAAAAAAAAAGATTTATTTATTTATTTATTTATTTGAAAGGCAGAATTATAGAGGCAGAGGCAGAGGGAGAGGGAGAGAGAATGGGAGACGGAGGAGAGGGAGAGAGGGAAAGGGAGAGGGAGAGGGAGAAGAGGGAGAGAAAGAGAGAGAGAGAGAGAGAGAGAGAGGGAGAGGAGGAGAGAGGGAGAGAGAGAGAGTCTTCCATCTGCTGGTTTACTCCCCAGATAGCCGCAATGGCCAGAGCTGTGCGAATGTGAAGCCAGGAATCAGGAGTTTCCTTTGTGTCTCCCATGCATGTACAGGGGCCCAAGGACACAGGCCATCTTCTACTGCTTTCCCAGGCCATGTCAGAGAGCTGGATCAGAAGTGGAGTAGGGGGGACCTGAATTGGTGCCCATATGAGAAGCTGCATTGCAGGTGGCGGCCTTAACTGCTATGCCACAGCACTGGGCCCCCTCATTGTGGTTTTGATTTGCATTTCCCTGATGGCTAGTGATTCTGAGCATTTTTTCATGTGTTTGTAGGCCATTTGCATTTCTTCTTTGGAAAAGTATATATTCAACTCCTTTGTCCATTTCTTAACTGGATTGTTTTGTTGCTGTTGAGTTTCTTGAGCTCTTTATACATTCTGGAAATTAACTTTTTATCAGTTTCATAATTTGAAAATATTTTCTCCCATTCTCTCATTTGCTTCTTCACTTTGTTGATTATTTCTTTTGTAGTGCAGAAGCTTCTCAGCTTGATGTAATCCATTTGTCAATTTTGGCTTTGACTGCCTGTGCTTCTGGGGTCTTTTCCCAGAAGTCTTTGCCTATGCCAATGTCTTGCAGGGTTTCTCCAATGTTTTCTAGTGATTTGATTTTATTGGGTCATAGATTTAGGTCTTTGATACATTTTGAGTGGATTTTTGTGTAATATATAAGATAGGGGGCTGGCGCCATGGCTCAATAGGCTAATCCTCTGCCTTGCGGCACCAGCACACCGGGTTCTAGTCCCAGTCAGGGTGCTGGATTCTGTCCCGGTTGCCCCTCTTCCAGGCCAGATCTCTGCTATGGCCCGGGAGTGCAGTGGAGGATGGCCCAAGTCCTTGGGCCCTGCACCCCTGTGGGAGACCAGGAGAAGCACCTGGCTCCTGGCTTCGGATCAGCGTGGTGGGCTGGCCGCAGCGCACCGGCCATGGCAGCCATTGGAGGGTGAACCAATGGCAAAGGAAGACCTTTCTCTCTGTCTCTCTCTCTCACTGTCCACTCTGCCTGTCAAAAAAAATATATGTAAATTAAAAAAAGGTAGGGGTCTTGCTTCATACTTCTGCATGTAGAGATCCAGTTTTCCCAGAACTATTTGTTGAAGAGGCTCTCCCTGCTCCAGGTATTAATTTTAGCTCCTTTGTCAAATATAAGTTGGTTGTAGATGTATGGATTGACCTCTGGAGTCTCTATTTAATTCCATTGGTCTACACATTTTTTTTTTTATCAGTACCAGACTGTTTTTATTATAAGTGCCCTGTAGTATATCTTTAAATCAGATATTGTGATGCCTCTAGCTTATGTTTTTGTTGTAAAATATTGCTTTAGCTATTTGGGGTCTCCCGTGTTTCCCTATAAATTTTAGCATCATTTTTTTAATATCTGAGAAAAATGTCCTTGGTATTTTGATTGGGATCACATTGAATCTGTAAATTGCTTTTGATGGTATGGGCATTTTGATGATATTGATTCTTCCAATCCATGATCATAGAAGATTTTTCCCTTTTTTTGGTGTCTTCTACTTTCTTTAATGTTTTGTAATTTTATTTATTTATTTATTTTTTAAAGATTTATTTATTTATTTGAAAGCCAGAGTTATATAGAGAGGAGAGGCAGAGAGAGAGAGAGAGAGAGAGAGAGAGAGAGTCTTCCATCCAATGGTTCATTCCCCAATTGGCCACAATAGCCAGAGCTACACTGATCTGAAGCCAGGAGCCAGGAGCTTCTTCTGGGCCTCCATGCAGGTACAGGGGCCCAAGGACTTGGGCCAACCTCTACTGCTTTCCCAAGCCATATCAGAGAACTGGATGGGAAGTGGAGCAGCGGGGCCTCAAACTGGCACCCATATGGGATGCTGGTGCTTCAGGCCAGGGCATTAAGTCACTGCACCACAGCACCAGCCCTTGTAATTTTATTTTTTTAAAGATTATTTATTTGAGAGGTAGAGTTACAGAGAGAGGAAGAGACAGAGTCTCCTATCCACTGGTTCACTCCCCAAATGGCCTCAATGGCCAGAGCTGGGTCAATCTGAAGCCAGAAACCTGGAACCTCTTCCAGGTCTCCCACATGGATGCAGTGGCCCATGGACTTGAGCCATCTTCCATTGTTTTCCCAGGCCATTAGGAGAAAGCTGGATTGGAAAAGGAGCAGCAGGGACACAAGCAGGTGTCCATCTGTGATACCAGCACTGCAGCCGGAGGCTTAACCTACTACAGCACAGCACCGGCCCAGGTTTTGTAACTTTCATTGACATTTTGGTTAAATTTATTCCAAGGTATTTAATTGTTTTGTAGCTATTATGAATGATATTGATCTTAGAAGTTCTTTTTCAGCCATGGCATTGTCTGTATATCCAAAGACTATTGATTTTTGTGTGTTAATTTCATATCCTGCCACTTTACCAAAGTCTTTTTTGAGTTCCAGTAGTCTTCTAGTGGAGTCTTTTGGATTCACTGTATATAGAATCATGTAATCTGCAAATAGGGATAGTTTGACTTCCTCCTTTCCAATTTGTATCCCTTTGATTTCCCTCCCTCCCTCCCTCCCACCCCCTCCCTTCCCTCCTTTCTTCCTTCCTTCTTTCCTTTTTTTTCTTTTTATGCCTAATGGCTCTGGCTAAAACTTCCAGGGCTATGTTGAATTGTAATGGTGAGAGTGGGTATCCATGTCTGGTTCAGGATCTTAGTGGAAAAATTTCCAACTTTTCCCCATGCAATAAGATGCTGGCTGTGGGTTTGTCACAGATTGCCTTGATTGTCTTGGGGAATGTTCCTTCTATACCCATTTTGCTTAAAGTTTGCATCATGAAAGGATGTTATATTTTATCAAATGCTTTCTCTGCATCTATTGAGATAATCATATGGTTTTTGTTCTTCAGTTTGTTAATGTGATATATCACATTTATTAATTTGTGAATATTGAGCCATTCCTGAATATCAGGGATAAATCCCACTTGGTCCAGGTGAATTATCTTTCTGATGTGTTGTTGGATTCTATTTGCTAGTATTTTCTTGAGAATTTTTGCGTGTATGTTCATCAGGGAAATTGGTCTATAGTTCTCTTTCTCTGTTGTATCTTCCTTTTTTTTTTTTTTTATTGAAAGTCTTTCTTCTACCGGCGCCGCGGCTCACTAGGCTAATCCTCCACCTGTGGTGCCGGCACCCTGGGTTCTAGTCCCGGTCAGGATGCTGGATTCTGTCCCGGTTGCCCCTCTTCCAGGCCAGCTCTCTGCTGTGGCCAGGGAGTGCAGTGGAGGATGGCCCAAGTGCTTGGGCCCTACACCCCATGGGAGACCAGGAGAAGCACCTGGCTCCTGCCACCGGATCAGCGCAGCGCACCAGCTGCGGCGGCCATTGGAGGGTGAACCAACGGCAAAGGAAGACCTTTCTCTCTGTCTCTCTCTCTCACTGTCCACTCTGCCTGTCAAAAAAAAAAAGTCTTTCTTCTTCTACCAGTAATGAACTAAAGGACATTAGGCATCAGTGTCTGGGGTTTACTCACCTAGATAGAATGCTCATCTCTCTGACCCACAATCAACTACTTCCGGTGTACACTTCAGTGATGAAGCGTGCCTGAATGTCACAGGGGAGTCAGGATTTCACTTGGCTGATACAGGAGAAGCAAGCACAGCAGTGATCTTGATCTCAGCTGTAGGGAATAGAATCAGAAGTGATGTATGGCATGGACTGTCTGGTCTCTTGGGTTAAACAGGAAGGTAAAACCCCTGAAGGAAGGCTGAGAGGACTGAACAGTGTAGATCCAGGAACTTGAGAGTGAGGTCTACTTTACTGAAGACCTTTAGGTAACGTGCATTTTTCTAGGTGTGACAGGTACTCCTCCTTCTCTTAGAGATTCAAGATATTGGTGAGGAAGGAAATACACAAGAAGTAGTGTTATCAGGGCCAAAGCTAATCAGAAGAGTTCTCTCTGAGGAAGTAGTATTTGAAATGAAATCCAGATGGCCACTAAAATGTAGCCCTCTGATGGGATGCTCACACAAGGAGGTCAAGGTCAGCAGATGCCAGAGACCCGAGGCAGGAGGAAGAGTGGTGCTCTTGGACCTGAGGGAAGGCTATTGTGAAGGGAATGCAGAGGGCAGAGGTGAGAGCATGGAAGATGTGACTGGAGACATCTGTAGCACCAGATCATATAGTCCTTACTCCCACTTATTTTTTTTTTTGCCTTTATCCTAAGGGTATTGGGACTTTGCTGAATGACCTGTTTTGCCTTACATATTTAAATGCTTTAGGGTAGGGGCTGGCGCTGTGGGGTAGCAGGTAAAGCAGTCACCTCCAGTGGCAGCATTCCATACAGCTGCTGGTTTGAGTCCCGGATGCTCCACTTCCAATCCAGCTCCCTGCTAATGCACCTGGGAAAACAGCAGAAGATGGCCCAAGTCCTTGGGCCCCTGCATCCTCATGGGAGACCTGGAAGAAGCTCCTGGATCCTGGCTTCAGGTAAGCATAGCTCAATCCATTGCAGCCATTTGGGGAGTAAACCAGTGGATAGAAGATACCTCTCTTTCTCTCCCTCTGTGTAACCCTGCCTTTCAGATAAAATAAGTAAATCTTTTTTAAAAAAATCAGTGTAGCTGGGTAGATAAGTGCAATGACATTGAAGACCATGGAGAAGCCGCTGCAGTGTCCCTTCAGGTGTTGAGTGTGCTATAGGTCAGGATGGTTTGTCCTCATGATGCACTAGGTGGTTTAGATATGTTGCAGACAGGAAGCACCTCTTATCCAGCAAAACTCCCAGCTTCCGGACTTGTGCTGGTGGCTGCACGCTTGTCCATTTGCTGTGAGTTGGACTGGTGGAAGAGGAGGACTGGTTTGAGGGGAACTGTGGAGTCTGGTTTGAATTACACTGTGTTTAAAAACTCCTTTGTGATGTTAAAGGAGATGGCTCTCTCGTAGCATGGGTTCTACCCCAGGCCTTTTCACTTGCTGATTTCCCTGTCTGAAACTTCCTTTGGGTATCTTCATGGTTTGCTCCCTCATTGTTTCCAGGTCTCTGTTTCAAAGTCAAGTTATCCACCGGGGCTTCCTGATCATCTTGTCAAAAATACAAGCCTCCCACCATTGCTTTCTACTCTCTTGACAGAAGTGAGGCCTCCTGCCTTCTCTGGTTTCAGGTGTTCACAGGTAGGCAATATCACCTAGTAATTTCTTGACAACACCTCCATCCATAATGGCCATCGCCATCCCAGGCTTCTTCTGGCCAGCAACGGCCCACCTTGCTCTAAAGCAGGGGCTGTATTTTCTTCCAAATCCTCATAGTAGCCTTGGAATGATTTGTTTGTTTATTTTAACTTTTACTCAAATCCTAAGATCATGCTTGATCTTCTTGAGGGGTAGGGACAAGTCCTAAAAATGTTTTAGGTTGTGTCGTTTTTCCAAGCTTAGTTGGCCACTTCATGTTCATACAAGTAAGAAGATGATGGTCAAATCTAGCATTTGGCTTTCAGAAAAATAATTTTGCATTTAATTTTAAACAAAGTAGCACATGTGTGTAGCCACATGAACAACAAAAAGATCACAGGGATTTTTAATGAAAAGTAACAGTGTTCCAGTTATTCTTAAGTGTTGAAACTTAACTGAAAAGTGCCTCGTTGAGACTGGTACTCCTTTATACCTTACACAAAAATTCACTCAAGATGCATTAAAGACTTAAATCTACGACCCGGCACCATCAAATTATTAGAGAGCATTGGAGAAACTCTGCAAGATATAGGTACTGGCAAAGACTTCTTGGAAAATACCCCAGAAGCACAGGCAGTCAAAGCCAAAATTAACATTTGGGATTGAAAAGTGATCACTGTTAAATATAAGAGTGCGAATAAGAGAGGGAAGAGATGTGCAATTTGGGACATGCTCAAGCTGACTTGCCTCAAAGGGTAGAGTTAGAAACATACCAGGGGATTCCAATTCAATCCCATCAAGGTGGCATGTACCAATGCCATCTCACTAGTCCCGGTGATCAATTTCTGTTCACAGTTGATCATAATGATAGGACTAAGAGCCAAAGGGAGCACATAAACAAGACTAGTGTCTGCAAATACTAACTGATAGAATAAAAAAGGGAGAGAACGATCCAAATCCAATTTAAGTCAACAACAGGAGTCACTGTACACTTACTCCTCATGTAGAATCTCTGTCCTCAATGTGCTGTATATTGTGATTTAATGCTATAACTAGTACTGAAACAGTATTTTTCACTTTGTGTTTCTATGTGGTGCAAACTGTTGAAATCTTTACTTAATACATGATAAACTGATCTTCTGTATATAAAAAGAATTGAAAATGAATCTTGATGTGAATGGAAGGGGAGAGGGAACAGGAAAGGGGAGGGTTGCGGGTGGGAGGGAAGTTATGGGGGGGGGAAGCCATTGTAATCCATAAGCTGTACTTTGGAAATTTATATTCATTAAATAAAAGTTAAAAAAAAAAAAAAAGAAAAGAAAAGTAACAGTGTTCGCTGGTGCCGCGGCTCAATAGGCTAATCCTCTGCCTTGCGGCGCTGGCACACCGGGTTCTAGTCCCGGTCGGGGCGCTGGATTCTGTCCTGGTTGCCCCTCTTCCAGGCCAGCTCTCTGCTGTGGCCCGGGAGTGCAGTGGAGGATGGCCTAAGTGCTTGGGCCCTGCACCCCATGGGAGACCAGGAGAAGCACCTGGCTCCTGCCTTCAGATCAGCATGGTGTGCCGGCCACAGTGCGCCAGCTGCGGCGGCCATTGGAGGGTGAACCAATGGCAAGGGAAGACCTTTCTCTCTGTCTCTTTCTTTCACTGTCCACTCTGCCTGTAAAAAAAAAAAAAAAAAAAAAAAAAAAAAAAAAAAAAAAAAGAAAGAAAGAAAGAAAAGTAACAGTGTTCTACCCATTTTCCTCCCACAGAAACAGCCGACTGTACATTTTCATTTTCTGCCCAATATTTCTATACATTAAATATGCTTGTCATGTTATTTCTTCTTTGATCAATTAAGCCACTGTCCTTCACTTCCTCCCTTGAAAGATGAGGACTTAGGTCACTTTTTTTTCTATGGCCCATTTTCCATTTCTAAATTTTGTTAGATATTATTTTAGTTCTTCTATGAATTCCATTTGAATATTTAACTATCTACTTCAATACTATCTTTTCTTTTCAAAATATTTATTCATTCATTTTTTGAAACATTGAAATATTTCTACTAAAAATTATATCTACTTATGGGGGACATCATGAAATTTAAGTATATGTATATAATATATGTGTTATAATATAATAACATAATATATAATTACATATAATAATATATAGTAATAAAATAAAAATAACATATAATAATATGTGCAGATCAAATCAAATTAAGTAAAAGTTTCCCCTCTTCATTATTACTTTATGACTGGAGCCTTGGAGCTCCTTTAAAATCTTTAAAATTCAGGGTGAATGCTCTGGTATAGTAGACTAATTCATTTATCTCAGTTATTACTGACCGTTAATACTGATAGGTAAGATTGACTACTGTCATTTTGTTAATTGCTTACTGATGTTAAAAATGTTCTTTGTTTCTTTTTCTTTCTTTCTTTCTTTTCTTTTCTTTTCTTTTTTTTTTTTTTTTTTTGACAGGCAGAGTGGACAGTGAAAGAAAGAGACAGAGAGAAAGGTCTTCCTTTGCCGTCGGTTCACCCTCCAATGGCCACCGCGGCCGGCGCGCTGCGGACGGCGCACAGCGCCTATCCGAAGGCAGGAGCCAGGTGCTTCTCCTGGTCTCCCATGGGGTGCAGGGCCCAAGCACTTAGGCCATCCTCCACTGCACTCCCGGGCCACAGCAGAGAGCTGGACTGGAAGAGGAGCAACTGGGACATAATCCGGCACCCCGACCGGGACTAGAACCCGGTGTGCCAGCACCGCAGGCGGAGGATTAGCTTATTGAACTTTAGCACCAGCCTCTTTCTGCCTTTCTTTTTATTTATCTTTTGTGCTTTGGTAATTTCCTGTCATGATAAGGTTTGATTCTGTTTGCTTTTTTGTGTATGTGCTCTGTTAGTGGGTTTTATACTGTTATGTGTTTTCATGATGGCTGATGGCTGATCCTTTTACTTCCCACACAGGACTCTCTGCAGGATTCCTGAAACAATCATCTGGTAGCAATGAGTTGTACAGTTTTTGTTTGTCTGGGAAAGACTATTTCTCCTTCAGTTCTAAAGGATAGCTTGCATTTTATTCTCAGTTGACAGTTTTCTTCCTTTAGGACCCTGTATATATCACCCCTTTCTCTTCTGGCCTGTAAGATTTCTGCTGAGAAGTCTACTGGTAGATTAATAGGTTTCCTTTATATGAAACTTGATACTTTTTTATCACTGCCTTTAGGATTCTCTCCTTGTCTGACTTTTGGCAATTTGACTATAATATGCCTTGGAGAAGGCCTTCTCTGAATGAGTCTGGTTGGGGTCCTTTGAGCTTCCTGGCTATGGATGTCCACATGTCTTTCAAGATAGGGGACGTTTTCATCTATTATTTCATCATATAGGTGCCTTTTCCTTCTCTTTCAGGTATACCCATAATGCAATTATTTTCTTAATGGTATGCCATATGCCTCATAGGTTTTATTCATTCTTTTTCATTTTTCCCTTTATTTTGTCTGACTAGGTTATTCCAAAAAACTTGTCCTCAAGATCAGAAATTCTTTCTTATGCTTGGTTTATTCTGTTTTTGACACTTTTAATGCATTTTCTATTTAATTGATTGAAATTTTCAGTTTCAAATTTTCTGGTAATTCCTTTTCAATATTTCTATCTCTTCGTTGAATTTCTCACTCATATAATGTATTTTTCCTCATGTCTTTGAGTTGTCTATCTGTCATTGCTTGTATTTCACTGGATTATGATCATTATTTTGAATTCTTTTTTAGTCATTTCATAGATTTCCTTCAAATGAGGATTTATTTCTGGAAAACTATAGTGTTCCATGGAGATATCTTGCTTCTTTGCTTCTTAGTGTTCCCTGTATCCCGATGGTGATGTCTGCACTCGCGGTGTCGGCAGTTACTTCTTTATGAAGCCACTTTTATTGGAAAAGACTTTTTACTTAAACAAGATGCAGTGTAGTTGGGAGTTGCTTTGGCTTGGTTTTGGCTTCATCCAGAACTACAACCTCCATATGATTTCTTACGCTGTAGTCAATATCAGCAGTGTCTAGAGTGCTGCAGTTGTCTGCCCTGCGGCACTTCATGGAGGTCGTGATGTGACTTCCTAGTGGATGTTTGCCCTCAGATGCGCAGAGTCAAGTGCCAACCCCACCGAGGGCGTGTCTGATGGCTGTCGTGGCATTTCTGGTGCTATGCAAAAGAGAGGACCATCCCTCAGTCATTCCAGGTGAACAAGTGTGATAGCCATGACCCTGTAACTGAGATGTGGACAAGCCTTCCCCATGTCCTGATGGGTGGGTAGGGAGGTGTCAGGGTCTACAGCACCAACAGCCACAGTCCCAGCAATGAGGACATGGGAGAGACCTTACCCAGGTCCCGCAGGGCAAGCATGGGTTATTCTGGGGATTGTGTGGTAGAATGCAGGCAGGTCACTCACCAGAAGGATTCAGCCACAGGTCCCACAGTGCATGCAAGGGTGATCTGGGGACTTGTGCCACGGCCACCTAGAGCCCTGAACTTTGAGGCAAACGATAGGACTTCCTCAGTTTCCCCTGCTGCTGACACTGAACCTCAAGACCGAGAGGAGGAGTTTCCCCAGATGGTGTGGAGCAACAAGCGTGACTCGTGGGCCTGTCCCATAGTTGCAGAATGCAGACACCTGCTCTCTGCTCTGTGATGTGCAATGGCTCCAAGGGCTCCCTCTCATAAAATGGGTTTAGCAGTGGCTGTGCTATAGTGCTTGGGGCTGGAGCTGGGGGCAGGGGCACAGTGGGGGTTCCTGTTTATGGAGCAGAACAGTCACTCAGACCCCAGGCAGCTTTCTGGAGTGGTTTTGCAGACTGTGGAAATCTCTTAGAGTAAGGGCTATGGGTCTGCACCAATCACGGCGATTGGTGAGCTGTCCTGATTACTCTCCCCCAACCGCAAGCCAGGTGCAGCCCCCAGCCAGGGAGCTGGAGTGGGAGCTGAGGTGTGCTTTGCTCCCCTCTCTCTGCTGGCTTTCCCAGGCTCTGTGCTGTTCAGAGTTCCCGTCCCTTCTTTCCTCAACTTCCCCTGTCAATCTCCTGGCAACGCGGGCCTGCTTTTGTTGTTCTGGTCCCTCTCTGTGTGCAGGCAAGTGCAGGGCCTCCATCCTCACTGGGGTCCTCTTTTAAAATGTTTGTTTAATAAGTTTTCTTGATTTCCTACCACATCAGCTGAGATTATTTACCACAATTATGCAGATGGTGTCCTTTGAACAGGAAAGAGGGGTGCAGGGGCCCAATGTCCTGGCCCCTGGGCCACTCAGAGGCTAATATTTCCATAATGAATTCCTCTGATGCAGCTGCATGTGTTCAGAAACACTTGTCTGAGACCAGGGATGCAGTCTACAGACACGTTTGTGTGCATGTGTAAAAGCAATGTTTAAGAGAGAGTTTGGGCTTCAGAAGCAATGGGTTCCTTTTAAATCACAGCTTTGTTGCAATCTAATTTCCATATCATATAATTCACTCATTGAAATGGATAATTCAACATTTTTTGGCATATTACATTATTTTTTAAAATTGTGTTAAAACATATATAACATAATATTTGAAGGTTTAACTGTTCCTCAGTGTACAATTCAGTGCCGTGAATTATGTTCAGCATGTCAGGCAACCACCACTGTTAGATGTTTCCCAACTTGTCCATTACCCCAGGCTGAATATTCCATTTCATTAAGCAACAATGCCTCGCTTCTCCCTCCCGTGCCCCTGGGAACCCCTATTCTACTCTCTCAATCTATGAATCTGCCTACTCCAGGTAACTAAAAGAAGTGGAATCACATGTCTGGCTTACTTCACTTAGACAGTGTGTTCTGGGTGCACTAATATGATAGCATGTTTGATAATTTCAGTCATATACAGATGATTTATATAGATGTGTAAATAAAAATAAATACAAATATATTTATTTGTTTTATTCATAAATAAAATATATTAATATAATTTATTTTATATAAATATAAATGATATATAACATATTTATATTTATATATTTTAATTTATATTTAAATATATAATTTATATGTATATAAATTAAATATAAAATTTTATATATTTATTTATATGCATTTTATTTATTTTATTTATTTACATTTTATTTATTTATTTTCTTTCCTGTTAGCTAGATATGAGAGTTCCAATTTCTCCATCCCCTTAGCAACACTTGCTATTATAGGACTTTCGGATTATAGCCATCCTGGTGAGTTTATGGTGATATCTCATTGTGGTTTGAACTTGCATTTCTTTGGTGACTCGTGATTTTGAGTCTGTCTATGCACGTATTGATCTTGTATGTATCTTCTTTGGAGAAATGTTTGTTCAGTTCTTGTGCCCATTTTTAAATAGGTCTTTTTATTATTTAATTGTAAAAGCCCTTTTAGAGATGCCTCCCAATAGAAGGTGTCTCTCTGTAACTCTTGGGAAAACTTTGTGAGTTTCCAAACACTGCAAAATTTAAAGGGATAGGGAGCATAGGTTTTCTTGATTCAATTCTGTTAGGGTTTCACATAAAGTCAAATGATTAATTCTACAAAAGAAGAGATTCTAACCCAAAGCAATAGTCAAATGGACAAATCTTGTATCCCTCTGATGTGGACTGGGGTACGTTAATTTCTACTCCAGGCTCTTGCCTTGTACAAAAGCAAGCATTCTAATTGCAGACATGTAACAGGTGCAAAAAGGCGCAATGAAATTTATTCAAAAGATGAGAAAGTGAACACACACATACATGAGGGTGGGTTGCCCTACACAGAGAAAAGCCTGTCTGGAGAGCAGTGGGCAGGAAGATGACCTGAAAGGAGGAGGGGTGGCAGGAGAGAGAGAGACAGGGTACCATGCAGCACGTCTGGCTGTAGTCTGCAGCAAGAGAGATAAAGAGGGGAGAGAGGGAGAGAGAGAAGTGGGGGGAGAGATAGAAGGGGAGACAGAGAGAACCTCCTAGTTATTGGCCTCTTTTATGAAGTAAATGGTGTCGTGAAACTATAGGCATGAAACCCTCTAAAAATTGTATGGTATTGACAAGTTCCGCATGGAATTCAATATCCATATTTTCATGGTTTTCCCCCCTTTGGCTCCCAGATGAAGGATATGCATCCTGGTAAGATGGGTGTTTTGATTGACAAGTAGAAGGATAGAATTACATGTGGGGACTTGCTATGACTTCCAGCTCAGCAGACCTAAACTAACTACCTGCCTATCCAACATCACCTCCAAGACTTTAATATTTCCCTATATAGCAATTTTTCTTTTCAAAAAATTGTTTTGGATTAGTGCTTAATTCTTTCCCAAATGTTTATATCCATTTCCATTATTCATTCCTTCCTATTTGGTTAGAATCATTGAGTTTATAATTACATCATTTATACCACTCCTAGGTCATAAGTATTTTTGATTCATGTCAAACTAACTCACATTTGATTAATGTTAAATGCATTCAAAATTATTAATGAGAAATAGCATGGGATTTGTAAAGCAGTTTCTACATACAAAGCAGTTTTCAGATAGTAACTAATTATACTTTACAATATACCTGCAGGATTGATTTATTAATAATATTTGTCCTGATGTCAAACTCCCTGAAGTACCTACTTGACAGAAACTTCTAAAATGATATAGGTTAATTGAGAAGAACCTTTGCTTTTCAACTTGCAAGCAACTGTTTATCTGGTATCACATCATTAATCCCCTGGCAGATGTTTTTTTCAAAAGCAATGCATCAAACTTGATAGTAAAACTTGATAAATTATACCTGGCCTTAATAGAAGAACCATGAGTAAAATCTGCCCTGTGGCATTTGATTTCAACATAAAAGGAAATGATTCAACTTTTTTAAGTCTGAAGAGTAAATGTCTTGAGGAATGATTAACCTATTTAAAGCACGCTGAATTTCAAGTGGGTTATTGGAATGCATAACAGTGGAACAAGTTCAGTGATTTTTCGGGATGAAGAGAGTGCTAGAAACCACAAGTATGGGGTTCTAATTCGAATCTTGACATGAAGTACCTTGGTGGGGCATGGGTAGCTCTACCAACCTCAGCGCTTTACTTATACAACCAAGGGGTCACAGTAGGTCAGTTCCATAAAGTGAGCAATGACAGTCAGACTGCAAGCCCTTATTACCAACTTTTTGGTTTATTTGATTTTTAAAAAAAATTTGAGGTAGTTTCCAACATTTTACACACTAGTAGATTGCAGATGTCAGCTCAGATTTCTAATTTCTCTTGAGAAGATTAAGTAATCTGGCAATAACAGCGCACAGCCAAGTGCACTTGTACAGGAGTGAGCAGCTGCCCTCAGCGGGTGAAGACGCCGCCCGGCTCAGGTAACTTTGCTGATGCTACCAGCTAAGCTTCCGCAGCAGCAGCAACAGCAAAAGTAGAAGAGTTCAATTTTTCCCCAAAATATTTGTGGTGTTTGTGGCAGAATTCAGGAATCCTGACCCCTGATGCATTGAATGTGGTCTGGATCTATGAGTATTATGGGATAGCATTTTCATGATTGTGTTATGTTACATGGCAGGAGAGTTGCTCCTAGATGCAATTAGGGTTCCTGATCAGTTGACTATGAGCCAACGAAGACAGATTTCCCAAGGAGGGCCAGGCCTCATCTGTGGGTCCATAAAGGGAAAAGCAGCAGTAGATGTTTTCCTGTTGGCCTGGAAGTTATGCTGTCAATGCTTGATGGTCTCCATGGCACCTAGGAGCTGGAGGTTTCAGTCCCTCAAGTGTATTAAATTCTCCCAACAATCTCAGTGAGCTTGGGACAAGGTCCCTGAACCCTGGCCTGCACTTTGGTTACAGCCTGGTGAGACCCTGAGCAGAGCTCTAGCTTACTCAGACCCAGAGAAATGGACATAAAGAATGTGTCCTCTTAAAGCCACCATTTCTTCAGTAATTCGTTATGCAGCGATAGGAAACAATACAGTATCTACTGAGGAATAATGAATTTGCAAATCAAGGGATATGTTAAGAAATTGAGCGGTGGTGTTATCTGTGCTGTGTATTGCATTTAAAAAGAAAGCAAGGACCATACAGGACAGCGGAAGGGTGACTTTTGCGTGATGGGGTTGTCCTGTGTCTGACTGTGATGCTGATTATACAAATCTATTCATATGTTAAAATCCATAGAACTATATACTCAAAGAGGAAAAAATTAAATCGCACTCTAAGATAATTTTTAAAAGCATGTAATGAGAGATTACACACTCTGAATTTTTAAGTTTTAAGTTTTCCTTGATTATTATTTTCATTTCTTACAGTTATGAATTATGCAATTAATAGGAATTAAGGAAATTAACCTTATCTAATTTTCCTTGCTTTTAAATTAAACTTGTGCTTTATTATATTGCAATGGACTTGCTGATCTATAACATTTAAATTCAGTTCTTCCATTATTTCAAGCCAGGACATTATGTCTTCCCAATTAAAATATAAACTCAACAAAAGAAAGAACCATGCTTACTTGTCTTCACTGTGTAGCATCCTAAGGGCAATTCTGGCACTGGGTTACTTTCTCAACCAGAAACTCAAAGGCTTAATGGGAAAACATTGAAAGCATTCCCACTAGGTCATAATGCACATTATACTAAGGCAAAGATATACACTATCTTCACTACCATTTAACGTTATTCTGGAAATCATTAGCCAGTGTAATTAGACTAACGAAGAGAGTCAGTGGTACAAGAATACAAAAATAAAAACAGAGTATCTCTATTTGCAGCTTATGTGATCATGTACCTGGAAATGTTGGAGATTCAATGAGGAAACCAATTGTGATCCCAAGAAATGTGACCTAGGGAGTCTCTGTCCCCAAGTCTTGCCACAAGAACTTTGGAAACCCCAGGAACTTTCTGGAGTGTTAAGGGTAAAAGGAGTCTCTTTTGCTCCTCATAAAACCTCATGCAGACTCCTGGTGAGTGTACGTTAATGAAGCGAGAACCCAGATAGCCTCAGGACTGGGGCTCCTTGTCGAGGAAACAGCTGTGTGACTACAAGGCACTTCAGCTGCACTCCCAGACATCCCTGGGAAGGACGTGGTCTGGTCATTGAGCATAATCACTAATGGCCAATGAGTCAGCCAAAAGCAGTGGAACCTTGTGAAAACCCCTAGGCAGTAAGATTTGCAAACTCTTGGATTGGTGAGCACACCTAAGGGCTGGCAGGATGGGCTGTCTGGAGAGGACGCAGAGGCTGCCCGTCCTCACCCCATGCTCTGCCCCATGGTGGCTTCCTGAGTTGTGTTCCTGAGTTATGACCTTTATAAGAAACCTGTGATAGTAAGTCAGGGATTTCCTGAGTTCTATGAGTTGCTCTAGCAAATTATTGAATCTAAAAGGGGTGTGTGTATGGGGGGGATCCTCAACTCTGTAGCCAAGTTGAAGAGCAGTGTGGGTGCCCTAATACCAAGTACTTGCGACTGGCATCTGAAGCGGGGCAGTCTTGCGGGGCTGAGCTGTGCACCTGTCGAGTCTGATGCCATCTGCAGGTAATTAACGTCAGAATCATTTTCCATTATGGTTCTCGAAGCTGGTGTCTGCAAAGTTGCAGAATTGGCTGTTGGTTTGGGGGAAAGCCACAAAGTTAGTGTCAGAAGTGTTGTGAGAAGTGAAAGCTATTTATATCAACAGAAGCTAGAAAAAGTCCAACAAAGTAGCCATATATAAAACTAACACCAAAAAAAAATCAATAACGTTGAGGTACGTAAGTAATAGACAGCTACAGCAGTTCCCCCTTCTCCTTGACAGATATGTTCTAAGCTTCCCCAGTGGATGCCTAAAACCAGGGATAGTGCTGAACCCTATATGCAAGGACTACACTGAGATCCAAAACAACCACTACGTGATTAACAGGCGGGCAGCGAGCCCTGCGGGGAGACACGGGACGGAGGGCTGAGATTTCATCCTGCCACTCAGAACAACACACAATTTAAAGCCTTGGAATCATTTATTTCCGTACTTTTCTATTTAATATTTTAGGACTACCATTGGTAGCCACAGAAGGGGGAAATCGTGGAAAGGGGGAGACGGCTCACTTCTACCTTCACAGCCGGCAATTGTAGGTTGAGTCTTTGCTTGACCTTGTTACTCGGATATTGGCTCTTCTGCCTCTTTCTTCCACATGAAAGAGCACTTAGGACTAAATGGAGTTCCTCCAGACAACTCAGGGTGATCTCCGTATGGGCTCACTAGCAACCTTAATTTTACCTGCTATCCTGATTTTCTTTTGCCATATAGTAGAATATTTTTATACATCATGGGAATTAGGACATGCTCATATTTGGGAGGCCTTTATTCTACCTACTACAATTTATATGAAGAAAACTGTGACGTTACTCAGGAGAGAAAAACACCATAAGCAAATTCAAAGACAAACGTCACACCACGAGAAAACTTGTAATATACACACTGTGAGATGGTGTTTATCATCCAACAGATTGGTTAAAATTCCAAAGCTGAATGGTACATTCTGTTGACGAGACTCTGAAGAAATATACACTCATACATTGCTGATAGGAATACAAATAGGAATGAATTTGGTAATATCAAACAAAATCACACATGCGTTAACCCTATGATTAAAAACCTCACTTCTAGGAATTTGTACTGAAAACACAGCTCCAACAGTTTAAAAAAAGAGAACTATGCATACCTTATTCACTTTAGCATGATTTATAATTTTTTAAAAGATTTATTTATTTGAAAAACAGAGTTACAGAGAGAGGTAGAGACAGAGAGAGAGGCCTTCCATTCTGCAGGCTCACTCCCCAAATGACTGCAAAGGCCTGAACTGAGCCAACCCGAAGCCAGGAGCCAGGAGCTTCTTTCAGGCCTCCCACGTGGGTGCAGGGGCCCAGGGACTTGGGCCATCTTCCACTGCTTTCCCAGGCCATAGCAGAGAGCTGGATCAGAAGAGGAGCAGCCGGGACTAAAGCGCCCATATGGGAAGCCTGAGCTTCAGGGCGGGGTGTCAACCCGCTGCACCACAGCGCCGGCTCCAGCATCATTTTTAATTACAAAGGTGTTGGAAACTGCCTAAATATCCAAGAATAAGCCATGGTACAGTACAGGTAATTGTTAAGAACAATAAGAAAGATCTTTATGCTATCATAAAGGGTGAATTGCAAGCAAATAATATTAAATGTAAAAGGCAAAGTACAAAATAATATATGCACTACATATGTGCAAGAAACAAGAAAAAATAAAAAAAAAGATATTCCTTCTGCTAGTTCATTCCCCAAATGGCTGTAACAGCCAGATCTGTGCCAGGCTGAAGCCCGCAGCCAGGATGGCAGGGATCCAAGGACTTTGCCCATCATCTGTTGCTTTCCCAGGGCATTCGTAGGGAATTGGATTGGAAGTGGAGCAGCCATGACTCAAATTGATGGTTATAAGAAATGCCGGAATTGCTGGTGGCTGCTGAGCCCATTGAGCGTGCTTTTGAAAGTACGCTTTCTTTTTGGCCGGCGCCGCGGCTCACTAGGCTAATCCTCTGCCTGTGGCGCCGGCACCCCGGGTTCTAGTCCCAGTCGGGCGCCGGATTCTGTCCCGGCTGCTCCTCTTCCAGTCCAGCTCTCTGCTGTGGCCCAGGAGTGCAGTGGAGGATGGCCCAGGTCCTTGGGCCCTGCACCCGCCTGGGAGACCAGGGGGAAGCACCTGGCTCCTGCCTTCGGATCGGCGCAGCACGCCGGCCACAGCAGCCATTGAAGGGTGAACCAACGGTAAAAGGAAGACCTTTCTCTCTGTCTCTCTCTCTCTCACTGTCCACTTTGCCTGTCAAAAAAAGAAAAAAAAGAAAGTAGGCTTGCTTTTGTAGTAGCATGATAAAGCAATTCTGAAACTACTTTGTGCGTATAACATGATTAAGCAAATGAATGAATGTGTTGATGTTGGGAGCAAAGGTTCTTTTTTTTTTTTCTAAAGGTTTCCTTTTTATTTTTATTTGAAGGGCAGAGAGAGAGAGAGAGAATCTTCCATCTGCTCATTCACTCCCCAAATGACCTTAACAGCCAGGGCTGGGCCAGGCTAAAGCCAAAAGCCAGGACCTCTACCCAGGAGCCCAAGTGAATCATCTTCCGCTGCTTTCCTAGGCGCATCAGCAGAGACCTGGATTGGAAGCTACAATATGGAATGCTAGCATCGAAAGTAGCGGGTTAACCCTCTGAGCCAAAATGCCAGCCCAGGAGCAAGGGTTCTTAATAAAGAAAGGTACATACAACACAGAACAGGGAAAGGCATGAAAGCATGCTGTAGAAAAGAATAGGGATAGTATTCACCATTTCTAAAATGTATGCATGTATGTGACTGTATATGGTAGTCATCAATTGATGCATAACAGTTATTCTAAAATTCAGCAGCTTATAACAAGAAACATGCATTTCTGTGGTTTCTGTGGGGCAGGAATCTGGGAACAGCTTAGCTGAGTGGTTCTGACTCACTGTCTCTCGTGAGGTTGAGATCAGGCTGTTGGCTAAGACTGGTCATGTTCAAGGTCAGTTGAGACTGCAGGAGCCACTTCCAAGCTCACTGATACGGATGCTGGCAGAAAGTTTCAGTCCTTTACTAGTCTTTCATTGGTTGCTCACAACATGGTTGCTGGATTCAGACAGACAGACAGAGAGAGAGAGAGAGAGAGAACAGTGGAAGTCATAGTGTCCTTTCTAGCGTAATCTCTGGGGTGAAGTGCCATCATCTCTGCCATGTGTATTATCAGATAAATGTACACAAGGTTGTGAATACCAAGACCCAGGGTCACTGGAGGCCATCTTGCATGCTGAGTATCATAACGCACTGGGATGTGTAGTTGTGTATGTGAGGGAACTTTCAAAGGTTTGTGGAAAATGGAATTAAAGATAAGTTTATTTTGGCTAAAAGAAATTTGGAATCTAAGTATAGTTCTTTCACAACACCCGTTTTCCTTAAAAATTTGAAGGCCCTGTTATGCATGTGTTTTTATATGTGTATGTATAGAATAGATGTGGATATGTGTATTTCCTAGCTCTGTTTTCTGAAAGAACCAAGAAACAGACTTGCCAATAGCAATGCAAATACCTAGCATCGAGGTTTTAGTCTCCAGTATCATTCCCTACTGAAAACAACTAGGGCTTTTTAGGGAGATGACTAACTCCAGGGTTTGAGCAGGAGCAGAGCAGGTGTAAGATGATACAGAAGCAACTTATTCCAGAAAACAAAGAAGTATTCCAAAGCATGATGGCAGTATGTCACAAAGACACAGAAGCCACCTGGATGGATTTCCAATTTCAACAGCAAAACCATTTAGTAAAATAATGAGTTGTACATCACTGAGGAGAAGAATTATTAATTCAAGGATCACCACCGATAATAGATAGATGATTGACCAATAAAAAGTTGTACAGATGAATAGAAATAAAGGATAGATAGATGATGGGTGGATGGAAAGATGATAGATAGGTAATAGATGATGGATGATAAGAGACTTCTCTTGCTTAAAGTAGAATGACAAGGATTTACTGGTAAATGTAGAGACAGTGCTGGATTTGGGAAGCTGTTCTTTGCTATCACAATGGAAAAGGTTGGATTATACAAAAATCAGCACGCTAAATTTTCTAGGAAGAAAGTTAGTGAGGAGCAGTGTTAAAATACCTCTCTACAGACTTGTTATTGAAATGTGGAAGAAAACACCCCAGCAATTACAGAGTGGAGAGGTTAGGTGATGCCTTGACCAGGTAACAAAATTGGCATCATCCGGGAGGACGGAGGCACTTGTGTGATTCCATGTGGTCTATTCTAAGAACACAGAATCACTTTCCTATGCAGTTCTTCAGAGAAGAATGCAAATGTTAATGGGATCAAGAGAAAACACTACATAAACACAAAATTCCTATTTAAAATAAAAGTAGGTAGAGGGATGGGATAGTGTTTTTTTTTTTTTTTTTAGATTTATTTGGGAATTAGAGAAACAAAGAGAGGGAGAGACAGGGAGAAAGAGAGAGAGGGAGAATCTTTCTTCCATCTGCTGGTTCACTCCCCAGATGCCCACAACAGCTGGGGCTGGGCTAGGTTGAAGCCACGAGACAGGAACTCCAACTGGGTCTCCCACATGGGTGGCAGGGACTCAAGCGCTTGCACCACTGTCTGTTGCCTCCTAGGCACATTAGCAGGGAGCTGGATGGGGAACTTGGGAGAGTAGCTTGCACTTGACCCAACACTTCCCAAGAGACATCTTAACCCACTGCACAATACCCACCTTGGACAATACTCCTTCAAAGAGCCAATGCCATAAAAGAAAGAAAAGCTAAAGAGGCATAACCATTCTAAGCAATTCACTCTGTCCTAGACTCAGTATTGTGCTGCAGGAGGAACATGTGCTGCAGGTTAGCTGGCAAAATTGAAATGCAATGGATTACATAAAAGTATTCTGTATGTGTGTGTGTGTGCATGTGTGTGTGTGTGTGGCATGGGGCGGGGTGGAATATTGGCCTCTGGTGTTAACCAGAGACTGGTTTGCATCCTGCCTCTACTGCCTCTAAATTTGTGAGTTGAGTCTTTATTTCCTCATCTGAAAATAGGGATAATTAAACCAACCCCATGTAGTTATAGAGATCACTCATCCAAAGTAAAATGCCTGCCACAGAGGAAGCCTTCCCTAAATGCCTTGTCTCTTTCATGATGAAAATCAAATGAGATCACTGAAAATGATCTCTCTATCCGAATAGTATGAAGGAGTTAAATAATTTCTTTTAAGCATATGAGGATACTTCAAAATATTCATGGAGAACAGAATTAAAAGATGCATAGCTTGGTGTAAAAAACACTCAGATATGCACAAAAAGTCTTCAAAAATTCCTAAAAATACATGTTATAAAAATTATGAGGGATTTCGACTTTTTGGGGTACCTGTGCATATCTTAAAACTCAAGGGTAGTTCAGGCCTCTACTACAGCTACTTTAATGACTGATGTTGGCTCAGTCAATCAAATTGGAAGGACGGCCCCATCATTTGATAATTAATTGTCACAGCCTGTTTTGAACACAAAGAAATGACACCAATTCAGCAAGCAGGTCAAAAAAACTCATTTGCAAATATGAGTTCCCATGAAATTGTCCTTCATAAAAGTGGTACCAATTCATATGCTCCTGTAATTTGCAAGTGTGGCTGCTGATCTCCTTGGTCTTGTAAGATAGTGATGGCAAACTTATTGCCCTTTGAAAATCTGATAGACAGAAAAAACTATTTCAATAGAATTTTATTTGTATTTCTTTGTTTATGAGATTGAGCATGATCTTATTTTTAAAATTTCTTTTTAAAAATTATACCTTATATCAATTAGACTTTTTATAGAATATTTATTTACTTATTTGTTTATTCAAAAGTCAGAGTCACAGAGATCGAGGGAGAGAGAGAGATCTCCCACTGATGGGTTCACTCTCCCAGAGGCCACATGGCCACAACTGGGCCAGGCCAGAGCCAGCAGCCTGGAACTCCATCTAGCTCTCCTATGTGGGTTGTAGGAGCCCAAGAATTTGGGTCATCTTCCACTGCCTTCCCAGGTGCATTAACAGGAAGCTGGGTCAGAAGCAGAGCAGCCAGGACTCAAACCAGCATTCATAAGAAAAGCCTGCATCTCACGCGGCAGCTTAACCCACTGTGCCACTGTGGGCTGGCCCCTGAACATGACCTTACATATCCAAGACCCACCTGAAGTTTTTCTGTTTATATTCTTTGCACATTATTTTCCCTTGGGTTATAGACCCTTTCCTTTTTCATTTTAGAACATAATATATATTATATATTAATAATACATATTATATAATAAATTAAATAATAATAAATAATAAATTATATATAATATAATTATGCATAATGATATGTAATATATAAATATATATTTATATATAAATATATCATTTAATATATAAATATATTAAATTCATTATTAAATATATTAGATTTATTTATATTGAATTTATTATTTATTTATATTAAATTTATTATTAGATAAATATAAATATATAAATATATAAATGAATATATGATTAGTATATATAAATATATAATATAAAAATAAAATATAAATGTAAATATACAGTATATTAAATACATGATTACATATAATCATGTATTAAATGTAATCATACATTTAATATATATTATATATAATTATATATCTAATATAATTTATATTATATCTATAAATATATATAATTTATATATATAATCAGGAAAATTAACCTTGTTCTATGGAATGAGCTGTGAATATTTTTTTTTAACTTTTATTTAATGAACATAAATTTCCAAAGTACGACTTATGGATTACAATGGCTTCCCCCACATAACGTCCCTCCCACCCACAACCCTCCCCTTTCCCACTCCCTCTCCCCTTCCATTCACATCAAGATTCATTTTTGATTATCTTAATATACAGAAGATCAGCTTAGTATACATTAAGTAAGGATTTCAACAGTTTGCTCCCACACAGAAACATAAAGTGAAAAATAATAGATGATTTTTTTAAATGATGATGAAATCAGATCAGACCTATTGTCATGTTTAATCCCAGTGAGAGTCAAGTTGGGAATTGATAATTTCTTTTTTTTTTTTTTTTACAGAAGATCAGTTTAGTATGCATTAAGTAAAAATTTCAACAGTTTGCACCCCCATAGAAACACAAAGTGAAATATATTGTTTGAGTACTCGTTATAGCATTAAGCCTCAGTGTACAGCACATTAAGGACAGAGATCCTACATGAGGAGTAAGTGCACAGTGACTCCTGTTGTTGACTTTACCAATTGACACTCCTGTCTATGGCATCAGTAATCTCCCTATGCACCAGTCATGAGTTTCCAAGGCTATGGAAGCCCTCTGAGTTCTCCGACTCTTATCTTGTTTAGACAAGGTCATAGTCAAAGTGGAGGTTCTCTCCTCCCTTCAGAGAAAGGTACCTCCTTCTTTGAAGACCTGTTCTTTCCACTGGGATCTCACTCGCAAAGATCTTTTGCCAGAGTGTCTTGGCTTTCCATGCCTGAAATACTCTCATGGGCTTTTCAGCCAGATCCGAATGCCTTTAGGGCTGATTCTGAGGCCAGAGTGCTATTTAGGACATCTGCCATTCTATGAGTCTGCTGAGTATCTCACTTCCCATGTTGGATCACTCTCCCCTTTATTTATTCTATCGGTTAGTGTTAGCAGGTACTAGACTTGTTTATGTGCTCCCTTTGGCTCTTAGTCCTATCATTATGATCAATTGTGAACTGAAATTGATCACTTGGACTAATGAGATGGCATTGGTACATGCCACCTTGATGGGATTAAATTGGAGTCCCCTGGTATGTTTCTAACTCTACCATTTGGGGCAAGTCAGCTTGAGCATGTCCCAAATTGTACATCTCTTCCCTCTCTTATTCCCACTCTTATGTTTAACAGGGATCACATTTCAGTTAATTTTCAACACTTAAGAATAACTGTGTGATAATTACGGAATTAAACCAGTCATATTAAGTAGAACAGACAAAAAAAATACTAAGAGGGATAATGTATTAAGTTGTTCATTAACAGTCAGGGCTATGCTGATCAAGTCACCGTTTCTCATAGTGTCCATTTCACTTCAGGAGGTTTCCTTTTTGGTGTTCAGTCAGTTGTCACCGATGAGGGAGAACAGATGGTATTTGTCCCTTTGGGACTGGCTTACTTCACTCAGCATGATGTGTTCCAGATTCCTCCATTTTGTTGCAAATGACTGGATTTCGTTGTTTCTTACTGCGGTATAGTATTCTAAAGAATACATATCCCATAATTTCTTTATCCAGTCTACCGTTGATGGGCATTTAGGTTGGTTCCAGGTCTTGGCTATTGTGAATTGTGCTGCGATAAACATTAGGGTGCAGACCGCTTTTTTGTTTGCCAATTTAAACTCCTTTGGGTAAATTCCAAGGAGAGGGATGGCTGGGTCGAACGGTAGGGTTGTCTTCAGGTTTCTGAGGAATCTCCAGACTGACTTCCATAGTGGCTTGACCAGTTTGCATTCCCACCAACAGTGGGTTAGTGTCCCTTTTTCCCCACATCCTCGCCAGCATCTGTTGTTGGTAGATTTGTGTATGTGAGCCATTCTAACCGGGGTGAGGTGAAACCTCATTGTGCTTTTGATTTGCATTTCCCTGATTGCTAGCGACCTTGAACATTTTTTCATGTGCCTGTTGGCCATTTGGATTTCCTCTTTTGAAAAATGTCTATTGAGGTCCTTGGCCCATCTCTTAAGTGGGTTGTTGGTTTTGTTTTTGTGGAGTTTCTTGATCTCTTTGTAGATTCTGGTTATTAACCCTTTATCTGTTGCATAGTTTGCAAATATTTTTTCCCATTCTGTCGGTTGTCTCTTCACTCTCCTGACTATTTCTTTTGCAGTACAGAAACTTCTCAATTTGATGCAATCCCAATAGTTGATTTTGGCTTTGACTGCCTGTGCCTCCCGGGTCTTTTCCAGAAATTCTTTGCCTGTGCCAATATCTTGAAGGGTTTCTCCAATGTTCTCTAATAACTTAATGGTGTCAGGACGTAGATTTAGGTCTTTAATCCACGTTGAGTGTATTTTTGTGTAAGGTGTAAGGTAGGGGTCTTGCTTCATGCTTCTGCACGTGGAAATCCAGTTTTCCCAGCACCATTTATTGAATAGACTGTCCTTGCTCCAGGAATTGGTTTTAGATCCTTGGTCAAATATAAGTTGGCTGAGGCCGGCGCCGCGGCTCACTAGGCTAATCCTCCGCCTAGCGGCGCCGGCACACCGGGTTCTAGTCCCGGTCGGGGCGCCGGATTCTGTCCCGGTTGCCCCTCTTCCAGGCCAGCCCTCTGCTGTGGCCAGGGAGTGCAGTGGGAGGATGGCCCAGGTGCTTGGGCCCTGCACCCCATGGGAGACCAGGATAAGCACCTGGCTCCTGGCTCCTGCCATCGGATCAGCGCGGTGCGCCGGCCGCAGCGCGCCGGCTGCGGCGGCCATTGGAGGGTGAACCAACGGCAAAGGAAGACCTTTCTCTCTGTCTCTCTCTCTCACTGTCCACTCTGCCTGTCAAAAAAAAATATATATATAAGTTGGCTGTAGATGTTTGGGTTGATTTCTGGTGTTTCAATTCTGTTCCATTGGTCTATCCATCTGTTTCTGTACCAGTACCATGCTGTTTTGATTACAACTGCCCTGTAGTATGTCCTGAAATCTGGTATTGTGATGCCTCCGGCTTTGTTTTTGTTGTACAAGATTGCTTTAGCTATTCAAGGTCTCTTGTGCCTCCATATGAATTTCAGCATCATTTTTTCTAGATCTGAGAAGAATGTCTTTGGTATCTTGATTGGGATTGCATTGAATCTATAAATTGCTTTTGGGAGAATGGACATTTTGATGATGTTGATTCTTCCAATCCATGAGCATGGAAGATTTTTCCATTTTTTGGAATCCTCTTCTATTTCTTTCTTTAAGATTTTGTAATTCTCATTGTAGAGATCTTTAACGTCCTTGGTTAAGTTTATTCCAAGGTATTTGATTGTTTTTGTAGCTATTGTGAATGGGATTGATCTTAGCAGTTCTTTCTCAGTCATGGCATTGCTTGTGTATACAAAGGCTGTTGATTTTTGTGCATTGATTTTATATCCTGCCACTTTGCCAAACTCCTCTATGAGTTCCAATAGTCTCTTAGTAGAGTTCTTTGGATCCTCTAAGTAAAGAATCATATCGTCTGCAAAGAGGGATAGTTTGACTTCTTCCTTCTCAATTTGTATTCCTTTGATTTCTTTTTCTTGTCTGATGGCTCTGGCTAAAACTTCCAGAACTATGTTAAATAGCAGTGGTGAGAGTGGGCATCCCTGCCTGGTGCCAGATTTCAGTGGAAATGCTTCCAACTTTTCCCCATTCAATAGGATGCTGGCTGTGGGTTTTTTATAAATTGCTTTGATTATATTGAGGAATGTTCCTTCTATACCCAATTTGCTTAGAGTTCTCACCATGAAAGGGTGTTGAATTTTATCAAATGCTTTCTCTGCATCTATTGAGATAATTGATTGATTTGCAAATGTTGAACCATCCCTGCATACCAGGGATGAATCCCACTTGGTCTGGGTGGATGATTTTCCTGATGTGTTGTTGTACTCTATTGGCCAGAATTTTATTGAGGATTTTTGCGTCTATGTTCATCAGGGATATTGGTCTGTAATTTTCTTTCAGTGTTGCATCTTTCTCTGGCTTAGGGATTAAGGTGATGCTGGCTTCATAGAAAGAATTTGGGAGGATTCCCTCTTTTTCGATTGTTCTGAATAGTTTGAGAAGAAATGGGATTAGTTCTTCTTTAAATGTCTGGTAGAATTCAGCAGTAAATCCATCTGGTCCCGGGCTTTTCTTTGTTGGGAGGGCCTTTATTGCTGTTTCAATTTCTGTTTCAGTTATGGGTCTATTTAGGTTTTCTATGACTTCATGGTTCAATTTTGGTAGATTGCATGTGTCCAGGAATCTATCCATTTCTGATAGATTTTCCTGTTTGTTGGCATACAGGTGCTTGTAGCCTTGTAGTAATTTCTGATGATTCTTTTTATTTCTATGGTGTCTGTTGTTACGTTTCCTTTGTCATCTCTGATTTTATTGATTTGGGTCTTTTCTCTTCTTTTTTTTAGTTAGTTGGGGCAATGGGGTGTCAATTTTGTTTATTTTTTCAGAAAACCAGCTTCTCGCTTGGCTGATTTTTTGTAGTGTTTTTTTTTTTGGATTCAATCCTGTTAATTTCTTCTCTGGTTTTAATTATTTCTCTTCTCCTACTAGATTTGGGTTTGGTTTGCTGCAGTTTTTCTAGGTCCTTGAGATGCGCTGAAAGCTCATTTATTTGGTGTCTTTCCAATTTCTTGATATAGGCACCTATTGCTATAAATTTGCCTCTCAATACTGCTTTTGCTGTATCCCATAAGTTTTGATATGTTGCGTTGTTGTCTTCATTTACTTCCAGAAAGTTTTTGATTTCTCTTTTGATTTCTTGAATGACCCAGTGTTCATTCAGGAGCATGTTGTTCAGTCTCCATATGTTTGCATACTTTCTGGGGTTTCCTGAGTTGCTAATTTCCAGCTTCATTCCACTGTGGTCTGAGAAGCTGCATGGTATGATTCTAATTCTTTTAAATTTGCTGAGACTTGCTTTATGGCCTAGTATGTGATCAATCCTAGAGAAGGTTCCATGCGCTGCTGAGAAGAATGTGAAGTCTGTAGATGTAGGGTTGAAAGTTGTGTAGATATCTGTTAGATCCATTTGGGCAATAGTGTCAATTAAATCTGCTGTTTCCTTGTTGATCTTCTGTCCGGATGATCTGTCTATTTCTGAGAGTGGAGTATTGAAGTCCCCCAGTACTATTGTATTGGAATCTAAATCTCCCTTTAAGTCCCTTAACATATCTTTTAAATAGACCAGTGCCCTGTAATTAGGTGCATATACATTTATAATAGTTACATCTTCCTGTTGAATTGAACCCTTAATCATTATATAGTGTCCCTCTTTGTCTCTCTTAACAGTTTTTGTATTAAAGTTTATTTTGTCTGATATTAATATGGCTACACCTGCTTTTTTTTGGTTTCTGTTAGCATGGAATATCTTTTTCCAACCTTTCACTTTCAGTCTGCATGCCTCTTTGTTAGAGAGATGTGTTTCTTGTAGGCAACAAATAGTTGGGTTGTGTTCTTTGAGCCAGTCAGCCAAACGGTGTCTTTTAACTGAAGAATTCAGACCATTAATGTTCAGTGTGACTATTGACACATAGTGACTTTGCCCTGCCATTTTCGCGGAAATATTTTCTAGTATTTGCTTTGAGCTTCCCATGCTCTTTTACTGGTAGGTGTTCTTCCTTTCCCTTCTTTCATATTGATGGCCGTGTTTCTGTGTTTCTGAGTGTAGCACATCTTTAAGTATCTTTTGCAGGGCCGGATGAGTGGCCACAAAGTCTTTCAATTTCTGTTTGCTATGAAAGGTCTTTATTTCACCTTCATTCACAAATGAGAGCTTGGCAGGATATAATATTCTGGGCTGGCAATTTTTCTCTCTTAGCACCTGTGCTATGTCTCGCCATTTCCTCCTAGCCTGTAGTGTTTCTGATGAGAAGTCTGCTGTGAGTCTGATTGGAGATCCTCTGAGAGTAATCTGACGTTTCTCTCTTGCACATTTTAGGATCTTTTCTTTATGTTTCACTGTGGTAAGTTTAATTACCACGTGTCGTGGTGAGGATCTCTTTTGGTCATGTTTATTGGGGGTTCTATGAGCTTCCTGTACTAGGATGTCTCTGTCCTTCTCCAAACCTGGAAAGTTCTCTGCTAGTATCTCACTAAAAAGGCCTTCTAATCCTTTCTCTCTCTCCATGCCTTCAAGAACTCCTAGAACTCAAATGTTGGTTTTTTTAATAGTATCCTGTAGATTCCCAACAATATTTTTTAGATTTCTAATTTCCTCTTCTTTTCTTTGGTTTGACTGTATGTTTTCCTGTGCTCTATCTTCTAAGTCCGATATTCTCTCTTCTGCTTCACCCATTCTGTTTTTAAGGCTTTCTAATGTGTTTGTCATTTGATCTATTGAGCTCTTCATTTCATTTTGATTTCTCTTCACTATCACACTTTCCTGTTCTACTAGTTTCTGCATTTCATTTTGATTCTTCCTTAAAATTTCATTTTCACGAGAGAGATTTTCAATTCTGTCCAATAAGGATTTCTGTAGTTCAAGGATTTGCTTTTGAAAACTTCTAAATGTTCTTATCATAAATTTTTGAAATCCGTATCTTGCATTTCTTCTATCTCATCATCTTCATAATCTTGGTTTGGGGTGTTTTGTTTATTTGGAGGCATCATAGTGTCATCGTTGATCTTGTTCCCTCGATTTCTGTGTTTGTTACTTGGCATAGTTAATTCTTCTTTCGTCACTGTGCGTTTTTTTTTTTTTATTTTATACTATGTCCGTGTTAAGTGGACTGCCTGCTGTTGGAGGAGCCTTGGAGGCTTGAGATGGGTGCGGCCTGAGAGCTCTGCTTGGTTCTTCCTCCCCTTCCAGCGCCGATGTGTGGAGTCGGAGCCCAGGACGTCCCAACTCTCCCCGCTGTTGTCTGTGTGATATGTGCTCCCCTTCCCGCACTGGCGCGCAGACACCTGCGGCTTCCGCAGCACCCGCGGCTTGGTCCGCGGCTTGGCTTCCACGCCGTGGGCGACCTTGTTCTCCCAGTAGGTCCTCCGATTCACAGCCACTCGATCCAGAAGAGTTTCCTCTGCAATATTTTCCTGGTTCTTTTTTCTGAGGCTACCGTAACTCCCCTTTTATTAAACTAAATTTTCCCGGACTATCGGTGCACGCCCTCACTATTCCGCCATCTTGGCTCCAAGTTTATTAGTATAGAGGTTCTTTTATTACCTATTTAAGAAGTATTTTATTGAGATGTACTATACATAAAAACATGCTATAATGATTGAATTTTAAAAAGATTTTTGTATTTACTTGAGAGGCAGAGTTGCTGCGACAGGGAGACAGAGAGAGAAGTCTTCATCAACTAGTTCACTTCCCTGATGGCCACAATGACCAGAGCTGGACCAATCTGAAGCCAAGAGCTAGGAGTTTCTTTCAGGTCTCTCATGTTGGTGCAGGGGCCCAAGCACTTGGACCATCTTCCAACGGCTGTCCTAGGCCATAGCAGAGAGTGGTATTGGAAGTAGGGCAGCTGGGACCAGAACTACACAGAGGCTTAACTTACTACTCCACAGAGGTGACCCCTATTGAATATTTTTTACAAAGTGAAGACAATCATATAATCAACACTCAACTCAAGAAATACATTTTTAGCATTCATAAATGTATGTGTAGTTTCAAGGAAAGCAAAACTGTATCTTTCAAATATATGAATAAATTTGTATAAATTAGAGATTACAGATGCTCAGCATTTTTGATTCATTCTCATTATTTAGTGCAATTGTTTGGGTGGTGGACTCAAATTTTATTTTATTTTATTTTATTTTATTTATTTATTTATTTATTTATTTTTTTACAGGCAGAGTGGACAGTGAGGGAGAGACAGAGAGAAAGGTCTTCCTTTTTTGCCGTTGTTTTACCCTCCAATGGCCGCTGCAGCCGGCGCACCGCGCTGATCCGATGGCAGGAGCCAGGTACTTCTCCTGGTCTCCCATGGGGTGCAGGGCCCAAGGACTTGGGCCATCCTCCACTGCACTCCCTGGCCACAGCAGAGAGCTGGCCTGGAAAAGGGGAAACCGGGACAGAATCTGGCGCCCCAACCGGGACTAGAACCCGGTGTGCCAGCGCTGCAAGGCGGAGGATTAGCCTAGTGAGCCGCGGCGCCGGCCTCAAATTTTATTTTTTAGAGGGGTAGAAAACTCTAAGGAATAATTTTTTTATTCTGGCTAGATTATATTTTTAACACTAGACATACAAATTCTCTGATGAGGCAAAACCTACCTGGAAGAATGTGCATTGTATTTTATTTTAAAGATTTACTTATTTGTTTGAAAGTCAGAGTTACACAGAGAGAGAAAGAGAGGCAGAGAGAGAGAGAGAGAGAGAGGTCTTCCATCTGCTGGTTCACTCCTCAGATGGCTATAATGGCCAGAGCTGCGCTGATCCGAAGCCAGGAGCCAGGAGCTTCTTCCTGGTCTCCCACGTGGGTGCAGGGGCCCAAGGACTTGGGCCATCTTCTACTGTTTTCCCAGGCCACATCAGAGAGCTGGATTGGAAGTGGAACAGCCGGGTCTCGAACTGGCGCCCATATGGGATGCCAGCACTTCAGGCCAGGGCTTTAACCCGATGTGCCACCGTGTCAGCCCCAAGGGTGTGCATTTTAGATGGGATCCAGAATGGCGATTCACCTCCTTGCTATTGGAGCAAAGATTTAGAGCACGTTCTACTGTACTCAGATTCACTACGGATTACTCGAAAGTTTCTGATGCGATAATACGGAAATTTTTCTCATTCAGATGGCCACTCCCTCTGAGTATTCCAACTGTTCTAAATGATTGTCCACTGGAACTTCAAGTTCAATACTGAGTGCCTGTGGCAGCAACACTCAAGCAAATGCACACAACACCAAAAAGTTTCCTTCAAATATCTTGATTGTAAAAGGCATGCAGATTTGACCCTAGGCCAAGACTAATAACTATTAAGAATAATAGAAGCAACCTTCTTTGTGTCGCTCCCCCTCTTCGTGGAGGAACGACACAGGACCCTGCACTGTTCTTTTGTCTGCTCGGCCCTCCCCGGGTTTGCTGCTGGTTCTTCCCGGGTTGGCTACCGTCCCTTCCACCTCCGTGGAAGGGCGGTTCCCCCTAGCCACTTTCCCCACTTCCGCGGGGGAGCGACATAATGGTGCCGTGACTCGGATATGAAGCCTAGGCAGGGTTTAGTGTCGTTCCTCCACGAAGAGGGGGAGTGACACTTTGAAAAAATGTGATCCAGCCATAAGATCAGATTGGTACAATTATGTTTTATCTTCCTATACTAACTTCATTTTTAACTAAAGTGTCCATCATCAGATGAATGAATAAAAAAACTGTGCTATAAATATATGATGGAACACTACTCAGCTATAAAAAAGAATGAAATTCTACCATTTGCAGCACAATGGACATACTGGAGGACATCATGTTAAGTGAAATAAACCAGACACAGAAAGGCAAATACTGCATGTTCTCCCTTGTATGGGGGGGGGGGGGCTAAAATTTAAAAGAAAGAGAAAAAGAGAAAGAAATGCCTGTGTGCATCAGTTTTTCTGAAAATATAGTTTTGTGACATTTTGCTTTATACTTCTGTGAAACCAGTGGTTAAGAATATATACTCGGCCGGTGCTAGGCTAATCCTCTGCCTGCGGCGCTGGCACTCCGGGTTCTAGTCCCAGTTGGGGCACTGGATTCTGTCCTCTTCCAGTCCAGCTCTCTGCTGTGGCCCGGGAAGGCAGTGGAGGATGGCCCAAGTGCTGGATGGGAGACCAGGAGGAAGCACCTGGCTTCTGGCTTTGGATTGGCGCAGCATGCCAGCCGTAGCGGCCATTTGGGGGGTGAACCAACGGAGAGGAAGACCTTTCTCTCTGTTTCTCTCTCTCACTGTCTAACTCTTCCTGTCAAAAAAAAAAATGCTATATTTGGGGGCCAGCACTGAGGTGCAGTGGGTTAAAGCCCCAGCCTGCAGTGCCAGCATTCCATATGTGCTCCGGTTCAAATCCTGGCTGCTCCTCTTCCAATACAGCTCCCTGATAATGGCCTGGGAAAGCAGTAGAGGATGGCCCAAGTCCTTGGGCCCCTACACCTGCATGGGAGACCTGGAAGAAGCTCCTGGCTCCTGGCTGCGGATCAGCGCAGCTCTGACCATTGCGGTCATTTGGGGAGTGAACCAGCAGAATGGAAGGCCTCTCTCTGTATCTATGGCTCTACCCCTCTCTGTAATTCTGTCTTTAAAATAAATAAAATAATTGTCTTAAAAAAAGAGAATGCTATGCTATTATAGTTTTAATAATCTGTGATTACTTTAAAATTTATAAGGATGAAATCGTAAATTTTCCATTCAATTATTGGTTTATAATCATCTATATTTCCACTAAATTAGAGTCTTTTGACCTTGTACTTGTTAAACTTCTTATTTGTTGAAGTATTAAGCTTTTTATTGTAATGTAAATTTAAAATCTGTTATTTCAAAAACTAAACACAAAGAGAGAAAGGGAAAAGAAAGGAAGGTGGGGGAGAGAAAGGGAGGGAGGAAGGGCAGGAGGAAGGGAATATTATTATATTCTAGGAACTATATCTACAAATCACTTTGACTCTGTTAAAAGCTAATTAAAATGGGGCCCTCGCTGTGATGCAGTGGGTTAACGCCCTGGCCTAAAGCACCATCATCCCATATGGGCACTGGTTCAAGACCTGACTGCTCCACTTCCGATCCAGCTCTCTGCTATGACCTGGGATAGCAGTAGATGACCCAAGTCCTAGGGCCCCTGCACCCACGTGGGAGACCTGGAAGAAGCTCCTGGCTCCTGGCTTCAGATCGGTGCAGTTCCAGCCATTGTGGCCAACTGGGGAGTGAACCAGTAGATGGAAGACCTCTCTCTCTCTCTCTCACTCTGCTTCTCCTCTCTCTGTGTAACTCTGACTTTCAAATAAATAGATAAATCTTAAAAAAACTAATTAAAATAAAAAATTTTAAAAAAGGAAAATGGGAAAGAAAGATAAATACCCACATTTACAGCGCATTAGTAGCTCACGAATATCACACGTGAAGAACAGCCCAGCTGTCCAAGCACAGTGTGCTCCAAACTCAACTGGTCAGTTCTGAGTTTTGAGTGGGGCTGAGCCTGGAGGAATCATGAAGACAATGTGCTTTTTTTTTTTGGACAGGCAGAGTGGACAGTGAGAGAGAGACAGAGAGAAAGGTCTTCCTTTACCGTTGGTTCACCCTTCAACGGCCGCTGTGGCCAGTGTGCTGCGGCCGGTGCACCGTGCTGATCCGATGGCAGGAGCCAGGTGCTTATCCTGGTCTCCCATGTGGGTGTAGGGCCCAAGCACTTGGGCCATCCTCCACTGCACTCCCGGGCCACAGCAAAGAGCTGGCCTGGAAAAGGGGCAACCGGGACAGAATCCGGCGCCCCGACCGGGACTAGAACCCAGTGTGCTGGCGCCGCAGGCAGAGGATTAGCCTAGTGAGCCGCGGCGCCGGCCGACAATGTGTTCATTCTATACATTGAGGTGGGTGTGGGAGGGCTGATCTAAATAGCAAAGACACCAAAGATTCCTTCCTGACCTAGTACTACTTTAAATTATTGTAGCGTTGTGTACTGTTTGTATAACAAGACTTACCAAACACGTGATGGAATCAGAAAACCAAAGGTACAGAGAGTACGCGGATAACGAAGGGCCAGGGCACCTGTGAGACCTTTGACTGAAGAGGGAAGAGCTTCTCCCACTGAGGAATTCACCTCTCTCTTTCTCAGTACGCAGAGTGTGAAATAGCAGGAGGCAGACACGCCCTGCTCAGCCACAGGACGAGAACGCCGCTATCCTCACGGTCTGGATTCAGATTCGCACCTTGTGTGAGTGCTCTGTAAGCCTCAGCGTACCTGGCAAACTTCAGTGAGGAGGGAGTGAACGTCAGCCTTCTCCAGGCTGCAGCGCTGGCTGGAATACCCAGTTCACTTCTCTCTCAGATTTCAACAAGGATTAGGTCTCACCAAACTACAAAGCAAAGCAGGCAAGACTCTTCAGCTCGGTCTTCTCTTCTGTGCACTTTCCCACGTGGTTTACATCCGTAACCCAGTCCAAGACATCGGGAATCCTGGACCACACTTGTACTAAAACCTTCATTCTTGGCTCTGCCATGGAGACGCATAGAGTGCAAGAAATACCAAACAGATACCTGGGTTTTTGTAGTCTTGACTTTGCCACAAAGTAGATATTGGATTAAATGTTTCTCTCCACAGTTTCTCTCTCAGTGGTCTTTAAGTGCCCCCCAGATCATCAGCATAATGTGTTTTATACTAAAGTGTAAATGACTCCTAACCAGGCTGATTAAATTATCCCTTTCAAAGTTAGCTCTCCATCTCAGCCTGGAAAGGCAGAGAAAGCAGGAGGGACCACAGGGCCACACAGGAAGAGGTATGGTGAGGAGAAGCCATAGGCTATTTCTATTGCTTTTGTTTCTCCTAACGATGCTGACTGGAGGCAGCCAGAAGCTGTGTTACGTGGATATACGGCCTGTATGTTTCCAGCCTACAAAGTAAGTATTGGCCCAGATTTCCACAGCTCTGATATTTTTTTTGTTTTGTCCTTTACAGATATAGTAGTTATCTCTCACCTGTCAAAATTTCACCAAAAGAACTGGCACAACACAAGAGATATAGACCAATGGAACGGATTAGAGAATCTAGAAATAAATCCTCATACGTGCAGTGACACGGTTTTCACCAAGGCTGCCAAGACCATTCAGTGGGAGAGAGGAGTCTTATCAACAAGTGGTGCTGGGAAGAATGGATGTCCACATGCAGAAGAATGAAGTTGCACACTTCCTAATGCTGTATGCCAAAATTAACTTAATATGAATCGAAGACAGGACTATGAGCTAAAACTAAGTTCTTAGATGAAAACTTAGTGGTAACTAGGACATTGAATTTGGCCAAGATTTCTTGGATATCAAAAATACAGGCAATAAAAAAACAGACAGGGGCCAACACTGTGGCATAGTGGGTAAAGCTGCCACCTGCAGTACCGGCATCCCATATGGGTGTCAGTTCAAGTCCCAGCCACTCCACTTCTGATCCAGTTCTCTGCTATACCCTGGGAAAGCAGTAGAAGATGGCCTAAATCCTTGGGCCCCTGCACCCATGTGGGAGACCCAGAAGAAGCTCCTGGCTCCTGGCTTTGGATTGACGCAGCTCTGGCCATTGCGGCCATCTGGGGAGTGAACCAGCAGATGGAAGACCTCTCTTCTCTCTCTGCCTCTCCTTCTCTCTTTGTGTAACTCTGACTTTCAAATAAATAAATAATATCTTTGAGGAAAAAAAATAAACTAGACTATGTGAAAATTAATAGCATTAATGCATTGATGAATGTCATCAACAGAATGAAAAGGCAAACTTCTGAATGGGAAAATACTTGCAAATCATGTATATGATAAGGGATTAATACCTAGAATACATGGAGAGAACCCCCAGAGCTTAACAATGAAAGATAATCAGACTCAAAAATAGACAAAAGGAAAACTTGAATGGAGATTTCTCCAAAGAAGACTTACAAATGTCCAACAAACTCTGCATCACTTACCACTAGGCAAATGCAGTAACCCCAATACAGGCATTGGTGGGAATATGGAGACACTGGAGTTCTACGCGTTGTTTGTGGGAACGTGAAATGAGACAGTCATTGAAGGAGACAGTATGTTAGTTCCAAAAAGTTACCAAAAAAAAAAAAAAAAAAAAGAGTGACCATATGAACCAACAATTCTTCTGGATCTCTACTCAAAATTACTGAAGTAGACTCTCAAAGAGGTATTTGAATACCCAAGGTCATAGAAGTATTATTCACAACAGCTAAAATACGACAGCAACTCATGTGCCCATCAACAGAGGAATGGATAAGCAAACTGTGGTATTTACATACATGGAATATTACTTAGCCTTGAAAAGAAAAGAAACTCTGATACATACTATAACATGGATGGACCTTGAGGACGTTACATTCAGTGAAATAGGCCAGTCACAAAGGACCACATATTATATGATTCTATTTATATTTGGTACCCAGGGGATTCAAATGCATAGAGACGGAAACTAGAATTGTGGTTGCCAGAGGCTAGGGGATGGGAACAGGTGTATTGTTCAATGGGTACAGAGTTTTGGTTTTACAAGATGAAAAGAGTTCTGGAAATAAATGAAGATAGGGTTGGATAAATAATGTGAATGTACTTAACTGTCAGTGAACTGTACATGTAAGATAATTAAGATGGTAAAGTTTATATATATATATACATCTTATAACAAAAAAGTTGAAGAAGAAATTTCACTTAAAGAATCTACAAATTAACTTTAACCAGGAAGAAGTTGCACTTTAAACTGAAAATATGTGAAATGTGAGACTTTTAGGTAAGTAATTTATTATGCCACAAACTCCTTTACAAGGCCATGAAGTCCACATTAGTCACCTCTATATCTTTAGAACTCAATCCAGTGATGTCCTATAGCAAAGACCAATAAATATGGTTTGAATGAAGATAAAAATGCTTGGCTTTTTTTCCTTTGTTATTCCTCATTTTTGTGTGTGTGTTTTTCTTGGTGGGAAGAAAGAAAAATTGAAACCTCATTTGAGCATAGTGTTAGAAAAATGGATCGTCCCAGGAATTATTCATCATGATTCATCATGTTAATATACTCATAGTAGCTGTGAGAAAAAGATTTGATGACCACTGACTTGAATCCCAGAAGGCTCTTCTTCTGAGTTAGCTCTCTGCTGCAGCTGTACACTGAAACAACCTGGGAAATTTGAAAAACATTGCCAATGGCCAGGCCCTCCCTTGGAATAAGGAACCAGTTCCTGGCACAGGTCTGTTTTGGTTTTTTTGTTTGTTTTTTTTTTTTTTTTTTTTTTTTTTTTTTGACAGGCAGAGTGGACAGTGAGAGAGAGAGACAGAGAGAAAGGTCTTCCTTTACCGTTGGTTCACCCTTCAACGGCCGCTGTGGCCAGTGTGCTGCGGCCGGTGCACCGTGCTGATCCGATGGCAGGAGCCAGGTGCTTATCCTGGTCTCCCATGTGGGTGTAGGGCCCAAGCACTTGGGCCATCCTCCACTGCACTCCCGGGCCACAGCAAAGAGCTGGCCTGGAAAAGGGGCAACCGGGACAGAATCCGGTGCCCCGACCGGGACTAGAACCCAGTGTGCCGGCGCCGCTAGGTGGAGGATTAGCCTATTGAGCCGCGGTGCCGGCCGGCACAGGTCTGTTTTGTTAGCACCCCAGAGGGTTGCAATGCACTGTGTGGTTTCTGGGAGCAACACATCCCAGAGACAGTGTAGGACAACTTAAGGCACAATTGTTGATACAACAAGAAGAGCTAGCCACACAAATGTTAAGCTATAGTATCCTAACAATTTAATATTAATTATTGGAAAAAGTAGCAAATTATCTAAAAATGTTTATTTGCATCTACATGAAAGATGCAGTCACACACACACACACAAAGAGATAAAGAGAGAGAGAGTGAGAGAGAGAGAGAGAGATCTTTTACCTCCTGTTTCACTCTCTAGATGCCTGCATGAGCCAACCTGAGCCACACAGAAGGCAGGAGCCTAGAACTCCAGCTGGGTCTCCCATGTTGTGGCAGAACTCAGTTACTGGACCATGATCTACTGCCTTTCCAGGATGCATTAACAGGGAGCAGGATCTGAAGTGGAGCAGTGGGGACTCAAACTGGTGTCCAAAGGGGAAGGCAGACGGCCTAAGCAGCAGTGTAACCCACTGAGCCACAACTCCTGTCCCTCAAATTATCTTTTTCAGGCAGTAAAAAAAATCCTTGTTTCTATTTTTCTTTTTTCCATAAGTTAATTCAAACAATTGTCCATATAGGCCGCTCTGCTTCACTTTCAGAGTTCATGGCACAGAGGCAATAGTAGTATATGTGGCCTACTGCCATCAGTTGGTGACCAAGTTCCAAGTTGTATACTCTCTTCAACACAGCCTGTGCAGTAATAGTGAGTATTTACTGTGTGCTTCCAGGTGCTATTCTAAGTGTCTCACATGGAGTAACACTGATCTTTTCCACAATGCTGAATTCAGTGCTTGTCTTACACCTGCTTCACATATGAGGAAACTCAAACATAGAGTGGTGACCTCAGTAAGTGGTGGAGCAGGGAGACACCCAGGTTGTCCAGCAGGCAGGTGTCTGCTTGGCCCTGGATTAATTTACTCCACTGACCTTGGAGTACCAAGGTCCTAGCATACTTCGAAGCTGAGTCAACCCCTGTTGACACCTTGAATCTTTTGTTTCATCAGATGTAGCCATTGACACTAACAGCATTAATAGAATTGATGTAGGCAGGGAGGTAGCACTAGCAGGGAGGAGCTGAGGCTTACCAGCCCCAGAGAGCCTGAGTGGCAGCAGCCCCAGCTGGCCCATGTAACAGCCCAGGTCCCACTTCCCTGCACCACCCAAAATCACCCCCTTCTGTGTATCACCCAAACCCCACTATGTGTACTGCCCAAACCTCCCTTGCCATGCACTGCCTAACCAATAACCCCTCTCCCAACTCCCTTGTAGTGGAAAATTGCAACTTCCATGATTTTCCAACCGGCTAGAAATATCCAATATGGCTGCAAGCTGTGTCCTGCATGATGACCTTCAGGTCATTTTAATGTCATTTTAATAAAATTACCATGGCCAATACTCCCCCACCCATAATGGGCATGAGACTGAGACTCTTTGAGATTTCTAAAAGTGAGCAAGGGAATGAGTAGGACTCAAGCTCCGCCCCAAACTCTGCCTTCTGTGAGTATTTGATTAAGCCCCGCCTGTTCATCACTACCTATGCACCAGGTTGTATAAATGGCCAACCTCAACCCTTGCGGACATCAGCTGTCTCTTGAGTTTGCCTGCATTCCTTGCTGAGCATGCACTTGGCTTTGTATGTAAATAGTCTTGCTTCTCTGTTCACGTTTATCTGTGTCTCCTCCTTGAACTCTCTCTTGAGTGGAGACAAGAATCTGGACCACACCCAGCCAGGGGCCACCCCACAACAAGATTTTGTTCTCATTCTTGGCTATGTCATGTTACAAGGCTCTCTGTATACAGTATCACATTGATCCTCACAATGAGTCTATTAGACAGTGTGATAATTAGGCCTATTTATTAGCAGATAATGAAACATCGGTACAGAGAGAAAAATAACCAGCCAGAAGCAGAGATGGGGAGAGCCTAAATTCAGAAGATAGAAGTTGGGGCTACTGGAGACAGGGATGCAAGCCAATTCTGCCAAGATGGGGGTTAGCAAGGTGAGTGTCAAAGCACCAGGTGGAACTCTTAACTCACCTTGTGGTCTGGAAGTTGATTCTACAAACACTTTTCAAAATATGCTACAAGTCCAGGTTTAATTTTATGTTTTCACATTAGAATGATCTCTCCACGAGGACAGGGTCTTCATCCAGCTCTTGTTTATATTTCCAGCATCTAGGACTCTGCCTGCCACATAGCGAATGATCACAAATACTTAACTCTGAATAGTTGTGTAGTGAGTAAATGAATGAATGGATAAGGCCTGATCATACTGTGAAGCAGACAAGTTTGTTTTGAAGGACTTCCTATCTGGTGGTTATCACTTTATTCTTAGCACTTATTTATTCCAATTGTGTTCACGAAAATTTATTTGCCTCTTCAAAATTATGGCCTTCCGCCCCTCCCCCCAAATGCTGTGTAGCACACTAGTTCTGAGAGCTGCTCCTAGAAAAAGGTTTGGTGTGAAAACCCAGCCAGGGAGTTGGGTGGAGGTAAAGCTGGAACTTTTTCCAAGCCTGCATTGTAACTGCATCTCTTCACCTGTCAATCTAATATGCTCACCTTCCCAGGATGCACCTGTGTCTAATGTGGGACCAAGAAGGAGGAGATGGCATGAAGGCTACAGGGAAGTTAAACTCCACATGGAGGTGCCATAAAAATCCCAGAGTTTCATGTATGCTAAGAACCCACTGTTTGTTTATTCACTTAAGGTACCACCTCCTGCCTCCTAAAAGAAACAACAGGTGTGGGGTCCTCTTTTGTCCTTGGCCATGCTTGGGATTCCTCTGAGTCTCTCTCCTCTTAGATAACCCTCTGGTCCACCTTGATGGGTGTCTCCCTGTGTGCGGAAGCTCACACTCACACGTGAATGCATGTTCTCTCTCTCTCTCTCTCTCTTAAATGAATTTCATTCTCACTTGTGCACTGTATTATGCCTCCACTTCGAAGTCTAGTCTCTGTGGGGGCAAGAACCTGGAACAAAGATTAAGATATCTGGGCCTGTACCAGGTTGACTTATAAAATAAAATGGAAAAATCATCAGTTTCATAAAATTTAAAAAGATTCTTCAATGCTCAACCTCTCAGAGCTCTTAATATGATGACGTCTTCAAAAAAGATCATGGAAAATGAGTATTATGGGAAAGTATGTTAGATTTCAATTTTTTCACCAAAGTAAAGTTATCTTTAAGTTCCATTTTCCACAAAGTTTTTGAAGCTCCCTCATATGCTATCCTGTATGTTGAACATCTAAAGAAAGAAGAGACAGCATGTGGAGTTGTCCAAAGTTAATTGAAATGCCACTGAGTTCTTTTATGGAAAGAAACTTGAGACAAATGTTTCAAGGAAAAAAACTGTTAGAAATTCCTCCCTGGGAATCTGAGAGCCTCTACGGCAGCACTCAGTCTAAAGCAAGGCTTGTGGAATCTTCCGTGTTCTGAATCTCTCTTGATCTGCTCCACAGGCCATCAAAAGGAGCAGGATTCGGTCCTAGGCAAACCGTGGAAAGATGGTCTCCTTCGCAGAGCAGCCACTTCAACAACTGAAACAAATCCCCCAGCACTACCACCAATTTTTGGACTTGGGAACTTCCGTGTGAACCACACCCAGTGTTTGTCACTGACTTTGCAGAAATGCCTTCGTAAACATTGTTGCATAAGACAAAAAAAAAAAAATGCATTTGACATCTAATTAGGCAGATCCTCCCTTTGTGGAAGGATCATTTTCCTCCACGTCTCCATTCCTCTTCTGCTCTCTGTCTCCGGTATTTCACTTCCTTTGTGTACAAGCACTGGAGCAGGTGCAGAAGCCGGCAGGGGAGCCGTTGGTGCCGGCGGCTTGGGGCTGCCGGCTGTTCTCATCCTGCTTATGCTCACTCTCGAGTCTCTTAACTGCTGATTGATGTACATTCGGGATCGCTATTATTAGACTTTATCAATCCTTTTACTTTTTGCTTTGCTTTGCTTTCCTGATGTTATTCCCTAATCTCATCATATAAAGCAAGAGTAACATCTGAAGTTTCCTGTATGATAGTACTTTAGAAAGTCCATGGAAAACGTAATTTCTGAAGAAATTTTTTGCACCATGGATGAACTTATCTTTTCATTACATTTTTCCATGAAGTTTCTGAAGTACTCTTAAGTGTCATGCACTGTATTATAGATTTATGTAATTATTTTGCACAGTTTTCCTAAAAGCTTATGTTGGAAGCAATAAAGTGATTCCCATTTTACCAACAAGCCAGGTTAAGCCACTTGCCTGAGGTCCTGTGGCTGCTAGAAGGTGAAGTTTGGACACCAATCCAATTTATGTGACTCTGAACCAGAACTGTTCAACCTGTGCCATCTACACTGTCTCTGTCCACACGGTCTCTACAACTTCCCAACTTTCAAGAGAAGCTTACTGGGACTCTAAACCATAGACTATCTTCGCCAGGTGAGAAAGGTCTGGATGGTGAGAAGGCGCCCACCTGTTTGATTGCCAGGTGCGTGTGTTCAGTAGAACTATGTCAATGGCTGGACTTCTTCTTTTCTCTCGAACTGTTCTTTCTTGGTTTTCTTGGTTCATCTTCTAATCATTAAATGGTGGAATCCTTGAGTTTCATTCCTAACCCTCTCTTCTTCTTCCTTTTTTTCTAAAAAATTATTTGGGAGGAAGGAAGGGACACACAGACACACACACACACACACACACACAAAACTCCTATCTACTGGTTCACTCAAATGCGTGCCACAGGCAGGGCTGATCCAGGTCCAGAGCCAGGGGCCAGGAATGCAATCCAGGCAGGAACCCAATTACTTGAGCCATCACCTGTTGCCTTCCAGGCTCAGTGCTGACAAGACGCTGGAGTCAGGAGCCAGGAGCCAGTGCCAGGAATCAAACCCAGACACTCTGATATAGGATGAAAGTGTCTTGACTTCTGGGCTAAATGCCTGCTCTCTCTTTGTATTCTGGTCTCTGTTCACGTCTCAAAAATTGGTGTCTTCAATACCCTCTTCCAAGCTCTGGATTCATACTTAGAGCTGGCTACTTGCACCCATCTTGGATGTCCCAGAGGCTCCTCCCACCAGATTTACTAAGAATCAAGCCAGAGGTACTCCTTCCGGGCTCACTTGCCTTAGATGTGGAACACTGAGTCCAATCTGGGCTCCGTGTGTTATGGCCACGAAATCATGATGACCACTCAGGAAGGGTGCTAGGAAAATAGTCTCAGATAGATTCATTTTGCACTCTACTTTCTTTCCACCCATCTGTCCTGTCCCAGGACTTATAATTGAACTCAATGGCAAGTCAGAGTAATGAAAGACCACTGTAGCAGTTGTCAGCCTCCAGGGAGCAAGACAGGCAGAGAAGTCGAGAATGGGGAAGGGCAACCGGAAGCTAGCCAGGATACCAACCAAATCAGAACAAGTTTTCCAATGCAGAAAGAAACCAACGCAAAATAAAATAACCTTCTATAACCAATAATAATCAGTCGGAACCAGAAAATCTGAACCTCAGATGGAATAATGATGCCTGCTCGATAGTTTGTGTTTAGTTCTAGAATAAATTCCCAGGTTTACACAGAGTTCCAGTTTTCCATTGGCCATAACTACTCGATCCTTTTCACTAATGGAGTAATGAATCAGAGTTCAGAGAGATGAAAGTAGGGATAGCATTTTATTGAATACCGTGCACAATAGATTGGCTCTTTAGCAGGGTGGTGTACCTGGGTGTTTGTTATTTTGCATTCTCTTTGATTTCTTAACTATGATAAGATACACTTTTCAACTTTCCAAATGAAATTCCTTCATTCCAAGGAAGGAATGAGCCAGTGGAGAGAGCAGATGGGCCCCCGTAAGGACAGTAAAGCAAAGTATATTCCAAGGGACGGACAGGTCAGTCCAGAGAGCACGCGGGCACTCTCTCTGCCTTGTTTGGGGCTTTTATCCCTAAGGTGTGAGGCACGTTGACTGGTGACGTGTTCATGTCATGATATGCGTTTGTGATTGACATCTGGGAGTTGTATATCTTTGGGCTCTCTGCACATGTGGCTACAAACTAGAGACTCTTCTAGCCTGGTGGAGCTCTCATTTCCCCGGGATACTTTAACCACAAGTTAAACCACACAGTGGGCAGCCTTGGGCAGATCCTGGCAGAGAGCACAGCCCTTGTGTTCACCCCTTGAGGAGAATCTCATGGCCCCTTCCCCATCAATCATGTTTAAATATCTACCTGACATAACTAAGGGTTGTACTTGCTTGTACCAACATCACTAAAACCCCATTCCCAGAGAGGGTGTCCCTCCTCGTGTCTGCATTGATTAACCCGTTCTGAAATGTGCCTTCTCACAAACCTGCCATTAACACCTTGTCCTTTTTCTTTATTGCTGTACTAGTTGCCTTTAAAAGAATCTGCTCTGTTTTTATCCTTATAAAGGGAAAATTGTTCATTTCTCTCTCTTTTTTAAATGTATTAGGCATGTGTTGTTCTCTATCAAAAATTATAAAAATCTATTTAAGAAAACAAAAATGTCTTATGAATACCTTAACACTGAAACAAAGTGAGCTTAGATGAAATTGACACTCTCTTAAAAATAAATCATCCAGGAACTATTTTCTTTAAATTGTGATATCCTTATGGAAATTGACTGAGCTGACTACGACATATTTCGAATGTTTGGGAATACTTTCAAGATTTTACTCCCAGAAATATGGCAGATTAGATATCCTGGAAAGCTCCCTTGCTGCGCCCAGAAATGCTGGGTCAGGTAAAACAAACCTCTTTTCAGATGCATAAATGATCTCACAATAAAACAGTGGAAATCCACAGGGGTCAAAAGAGAGAGGAAATTCAAGCGGTGCTGATGCCTACAAGCTACCATGGGACTTCCGAAGGACTCTTGGGAGTGAGAGACTGGAGCGTTCAGGTTTGGGGGCTGGAATGTGTGTATGTGTATGAGTGTGGTGGGGATAGATCCTGTGACCAGACAAGGGGTGCTCACCAGCTAGGCAGCTGACACCTCTGTGTACATCTCAGACCTCTAAAACTCAGTGTTTCTCCTTTTTCTAGAACTGAGTGCTACACAAATATTTTTTTCCCCTAATTAAAGCTAGTATTAGATATGATTGGGGGTGGTATAGTAGGTTAAGCGTCTGCCTGCAGCATCTGCATCCCATATGGGTGCTGGTTTGAGTCCCAGCTGCTCCACTTCTGATCCAGCTCCTTGATAATGGCCTGGGAAAGCAGCAGCAGATGGTCCAAGTGTTTGGGCCCCTGCACTCATGTGGGAGACCTGGAAGAAGCTCCTGGCTTCCGGCTTCAGATCACCTGTTGTGGCCATTTGAGGAATGAACCAGAGGATGGAAGAACTCTCTCTGTCTCTGTAACACTGCCTCCCAAATAAATAAATAAATGTTAAAAAAAAAGACATGATTTGGGGCACAATACACAAAGCTTTATGAGGGAGGAAGTAAAGACAATGGAGGAAGGGTGTGTGTGTTAACCTGGCTTTGTAAAATTCCCTTTTGTACTTGTGAAATATTTTGGAAGAATAATTGTGAAGAGAAAAATGAGGTTACAAAGCAGCCTCTAGAGTGTATCCGAATATGTGTGTGTACATGTACAGTGAGACCTCAGCAAGTTCATGGAGAGTGCACTTTTAATTCTACTCTTCTCTGAACTTTCTGAAGTTCTCATAAGTGTGCAATTCCATTTCAACTAAAGCAGCCGCAAAAATGTGAACAGTAAGATAAGATGTACAACTTAGAACCTGCCACACACTACTACTGATGCCTAAAGATCCACGGACAAAATAAAATTACAAGGAAATACATGAGATTGACAAACACCAAGTTAAGCAGTGGGTGCGTTGCAGAGGAGGTAGGGAAAGCACTTTGGGGAAGGACACAGTAGGTAAATTGAATACCGTGCACAATAGATTGGCTCTTTAGCTGGGTGGTGTACCTGGGTGTTTGCTATTTTGCATTCTCTTTGATTTCTTAACTATGATAAGATACACTTTACAACTTTCCAAATGAAATATCTCATTGCCAGAATCTGAGCGGCACTTGGGTGTGCCTGAGGCCCTGAGCAGAGGCTGTCAGTCTGATAACTCTAACTTGAGTGATCCCCTCTGCCCAGAATCACCTCTTATTTCTTCCTAATGTATGATTTGTTTTACCAGTGTTATTTATTGAACACCTGCTATGTCTTGGGCTCTGTCGAGGGACTGGGAACACAGAACTATGCTCAGGTGGATATCAGGTTTAGACAATATCAAGGGTGTTTGGATTCTGCCAGATAGTTGCTGGGATTTTTCTCTTATTTGCTATTAATGGGTTTGTAACATGAGCTTGGAGAAGGTGCTGGAAGGATCTTTAGAATTCGCATCTGAAACTGCTGCACATCTTCACATAAACTTAGAAATCATGCCTCTTTGGGGCTAGTACTGTGGTGCAGTGGATTGGCGCCCTGGCCTGAAGCGCCGGCATCCCATATGGGCACTGGTTCTAGTCCCGGCTGCTCCTCCTCCAATCCAGCTCTCTGCTATGGCCTGGGAAAGCAGTAGAAGATGGCCCAAGTCCTTGGGCTCCTGCACCCATGTGGGAGACTTGGAAGAAGCTCCTGGCTCCTGGCTTCGGATCAGCACATCTCTGGCCGTTGCAGCCAATTGGGGAGTGAACCATCGAATGGAAGATCTCTCTCTCTCTCTCTCTCTCTCTCTCTTCTCTCTGTGTAACTCTGAATTTTGAATAAATAAATAAAATCTTTTAAAAAAAGAAATCATGCATCTTTGATTACTAAATCATACACAGTCTGGATAGACTGAGCATATAGGCTTGGAGGAAAATTGGACTGGAATTAAACTGGATCTTGTGGTATTTCTCACTCGTGAGTTGTCCTGATGAGATATTCTTGATATTCTTGTGGTTTAGGTAGACTTATAAAAAACACAGTCAGGAATCAGCTTCTGCACCTTGATGTGACCTCTACTCCCATCTACTTGGGAGTAGAGGCCCCTACTCCCAAGCATTGATTATGGTTTTACTGCATATCATATAGCTGAGCAATAATAAGCCCTTCTAAAGGAAGGAGTAGAGGGCCATGCCCTACTTAATTGATCTGCATGCCCTGCCATCTGTTGTCACTCAGCAAAACACTCAAAACCTAAGGTCTTAAAACAATAGTTCATTTAGCTCATAACTTCTGGGTGAGGAATTTGGCCAAAGCTCGGCTGGGCCATCGTTGTGCCTTGTTGAGAGTACATGTGGTCCCGCAGTAAAGGACTACAATATTCAGAGTATTTAACTGGTGGCTGCTCATATTTGGATCGTCCCCAAGAGGCTTCACTTCTAAGTCAGGTGTCACAGCTGGATACCTGGTGTCTGGACTCCACCAGTCCCTCTCCTGTGGTTTTAGTGCTTTTCTTTCTTTCTTTCTTTCTTTCTTTCTTTCTTTCTTTCTTTCTTTCTTTCTTTCTTTCTTTCTTTCTTTCTTTCTTTCTTTCTTTCCTTCCTTCCTTCCTTCCTTCCTTCCTTCCTTCCTTCCTTCCTTCCTTCCTTCCTTCCTTCTTTCTTTCTTTCTTTCTTTCTTTCTTTCTTTCTTTCTTTCTTGACAGGCAGAGTGGACAGTGAGAGAGAGAGAGAGAAAGGTCTTCCTTTGCCATTGGTTCACCCTCCAATGGCCGCTGCGGCTGGCGCGCTGCGGGTGGCGCACCGCGCTGATCCGATGGCAGGAGCCAGGTACTTATCCTGGTCTCCCATGGGGTGCAGGGCCCAAGGACTTGGGCCATCCTCCACTGCACTCCCTGGCCACAGCAGAGAGCTGGCCTGGAAGAGGGGCAACTGGGACAGAATCCGGCGCCCCGACCGGGACTAGAACCCGGTGTGCCAGCGCTGCAAGGCAGAGGATTAGCCTAGTGAGCTGAGGCGCCAGCCTTTAGTGCTTCTTTTTACATGGTTTTCCTGCATGAAAGTTGAACTTCCTGGGGGGCTCAGGTTTCTACAAGAGTGAATCCCCAAGACAGAAAGTGGAGGTATCCGCCTGCTGGGTCCTGGACTCTAGTAGTGAAAGCAGGCACAGAACACACCCACACAAGGGGGATGGGCATATTCTCCCAGATGCACTCGGAGGGAGGACCTGTGAGTTTGATTATCTTTCCTCTGCCACTACATCCTTTCCTACTGTCTGCTCTTGAACCTGGAGAAGGGTCACAGGTGTTCCTGATCAGACATGGGCTCAGCCCACCGTCATAAGTAGAATGCAGTCTAGCAGAATAGGTCAGAAGGCGACTGCAATGTCGAATTACCTCTTGTGGCGCCTTGAGTCAGAGAAAATCCAGCAAATGTGACGCTGGGCAGCAGATTGGCCTAAAGCAACTTGCAGTTTGGGGCTCAGCCTGAGTTTCATTCGTTACTCATTGGTTTCGTTCCATTTAATAAACAGTGCCTACTTGGTGCCAGTTATTATCAGGCACAGGCGAGGAGTTAATTGTGATAAATCCTAGAGTGTATTGAAGGTTAATAATGAACAGGCAAATGATTAAATAATCTACAAAATGTGACAGATTTGGCAGAGAGGGAAAATCTGATGGCAGCCAGGAAGGATTCTCTATGGAGTGGACATTTAGCCTGATGACCTGAGTGGAAGCAAAGGAGACAACAAAGGAAGCAGCAGCTTTAAGACGGAGAGCAGTAGGCGCAAAGTAGGAGCAGCAGGATGCGGGGCAGGGTGTCGGGGGCACCGTCAATGACGGGAGAGATTTAGCAAATGACACGAGGGAGGGAGTCAGGTACTGTGGGGCCTCTCGAAGGCCATGGTGAAGAGTTTCGATTTTACTTGAACTGCAAACGGAAGCCAAAAGAAAAGGGGTTTTGTGTTTGTTTTTTAGGGAATGCGTATATTATATATTTATTGGGAAGACAGAGCGAGTTCGCATCCACTGGTTCACTCCCCCAATGCCTGCCAATGACTGGGGCTGGGTTAGGCTGAGGCTGGGAGCCAGGAGCTCAATTCGGGTCTCCTACATGGCGGCAGAGATCACCGTGCCTCCCAAGGGTCTGCGCTGGCAGGAAGCTGGAGTCAGGAGCTGGTGCTGCACATGGAGTCCCGGTACGCTGGAAGGATGTGAGTCTCTTCCTTGCTAGGCCAACCGCTCCCCAGGGGATTTAATGCAGAGGGTAGCAGAGCTGGGTCGGTGTTGTAAGAAGACCTTCCTGGCTGCTGCTGGGGAGTGCACTGTGTGAGCACAGGGCTGGAGGAAGAAGGCCGAGCTGGCTACCAGTCCTAGCCAGGGAGACAGTCAGGCCTTCGTGGTGGAGATGGAAGCAAGTAGATGCTTTCCTGAGACATTTAGGAGGTGATACCAGGGGATGGGTTAGAAGGGTTGCAGAGAGAGAGTGAGGGTTCAAGGGGGCTCCTACCCGAAAAGACAAATACCATGTTTTCTCTGATTTGTGGTAGCTGATATATAGGGCACAAAACCAAACAAGGTATACAAGTGAAATTGACATCTTGTGATTTGATCATTGTTTATAAGCCTTGTCTGTATTCCTGTGAAACAGTGGAATTTCTACTTTAAAAAAAAAGGAAAAAATAAAATACAATAAAAGGGGATGGGGTTCTAGGTGTCTGGGTGATCCGGTGTCACTCAGCCTGCCTTGTCCCCCACTCGAGGACAATTTATGTAAATGCCATTTTCTCTCCATGAACATTTTCGTCTCTGTGTGCTTTTGAGAGCAAGACTTCTGTAGCTCCATGTGGCTTCTGTAAATGCTGCCAGCCCTGAGCCCAGAGACGTTCAAAGACACTAAATATATCTCCAAAGTGCTTTCCAATCCACTAAGTCAAAAGGGGGACGGGGGGGGGGGGGTTTCCAGAACTTTCGGCCCATTTAGCCGAGCCCAGGAACACCAGCTCTTCCCTGGTGAGAGGGAAACCTGTCTTTGTGAAGATGAAGTCAGGAGAATGAGGCGCCCCCTTGCTTTCCCAGCCTGCCCAGGGACAGCACGGGGGGCCACTGCACCTGCCTGCCGCACGGAGCTGTTCCCTCTGATGTCTTTTCTCCAGCGAAGGGCCGTTGAGTGATCACGGCTCCCGCTTCATGTTATCAGCACCAACTTCAATCAATCAGAGCCTCAGAGCCTGGCCAAACAAGCTGCTAGAAGAGAATCAGAGGCCAACCGTCATCACTCTGCAGACTGTAGTTTCCCATTGCAGCCTGAGTGGAAGGGGGCATGTGGACAGCAGAATTGAAAAGGAGTCTGTCACTGTCAGGAGTGGCTGACAGCGGGCCCTGCAGAGCTAGCCTTGGCAGGGGACGCGCGGGCTCCACGAGGCAGACACAGCGACCCCTGGCGAGCAGAGGCTGGGGGCCCAAATGTTCCGTCCCCACTTGGCCTCACTCTAGCTGACTGCTGCTCTTCCCTGCATAAAGCGTTCAAGACTCACGTAAGAGACTTGTACAAATAGATCTGTAGATCAGGATCAAAGCACTGAGAGAGCTAAGAAATCGTGACCCTGACCTCCGACAAGGTGAATGTGCTTTCAACCGGGTGCTCCCTGGTTCTTCACATTCGGCAGGATGCTACACTCAGCATCCACCAAGACAATGGACACTTATTTCCTTTTATAAAACAAGATTTTTTTTTTATGTATTTGAAAGTCAGAGTTATAGAGGGAGAGAAGGACACACACACACACACACACACACACACAGAGAGAGAGAGAGACTCTTCCATTCACTGGTTCACTTTCCAAATGGCCACAAAGGCCATTGCTGGGCCAGGCTGAAGCCAAGAGCCAGGAGTTTCTTCTGGGTCTCCTATGCAGGGGCCCAAGAGTTGGGCCATCTTCCACTGCTTTCCCAGGCCATTAGTAGGGAGCCAGACTGGAAGTGGAGCAACCAAGACATGAACCGATGTCCATATGGCATGCTGGTGGTGCAGGTGGTGGATTTACCTGCTATACCACAATGCCCTGCAGAATTATTTCTAAATCAGCCTTGCATTTACATAATTGTGCAGAAAGTTGCTGCCCCGGCTCACTGCTCTATTTGCAGTAAGCTAAACGTTCCAAAAACTTTAGATGTGACTAAGCGTATCCAGTTCAGCATCGCTGAATGGCATAATTCCAGAGACTGGCATGGGCGTTATATTCCCTCGGAGTTCCTTCAAATCAGGGGGATCCAAAATCATATCCCAGATTAATCAGCCACATTGTACCCTCATTAGCACGGTAAAATATCACTCTCCCAGTGCCACGACTGTTTACAGTTGCCATGACAACCTGCGGAAGTGGCCATAGGAGGAGAAAAACAGGTGGATCCATAATTCTTGGAAGTTACCACCCCTTTCCCAGGAAAATGATGACTATTCCACCAAGATATTAATGCACATTTCCTGGCCCCTGCAAGTGCTGACCCACAGCCACACATAGGCCTGCCCTGTCTGTGGAGTAGTGTGCTCTGTGATGCTTTCTTTATAAAACTTGTCTTCACTTTGCTGGCTCACAATTGATGTCTCTCTCCCTGAAGCCAAGGACACTCCTGCGGGGCCCCGGCAAGGATCCCCAACTTTCTGATATCTCCCATTCCCAGCCTGTATACTGTGTCCTAATACTTGGAAAGAGTCTTGGCTAGCCACATCTAGTATGTGTCAAATGATTCCAGAAAGCCTTGCTGATTAAGCTCACGTGTGGCAAGCCCTCAACCACTGTGACTCGTCCTGCTGCGACTTGCTGCTTAACCTTGACCCTGCCACTGGGGGCTTGTTCCCTTCTTGCCGAGTTACTCTTGAGAGCACTCACAGACAGCAGAAAGGGTGACGCATTGGCATTACAAATCCACATTTACTGGATACAAGCGTGGGCCGAGGGATAAATCACTTTAATCAAGAGCCTCTGTGACAACAAGGTTTTAAATTTAACTCAGGAAACAAGCTAATAAATACCACATTCACGATATTCCTGTTGCATGGGAGAAGCTCAAAAACATTTGCAAGAACAATTCCCAGGAGTTTGCAGTGAGTTGGCTGGTGACATAAACTTTCTTTCCTTTCCACCCAAGATCCTGTCTTTCTACCCCATCAAGCCCTAGGAATGTGGGCAAAAGGAGGAAGTTAGATCCAGGAGAAGCAAGTCACAGAGCGTCCTCCATGGCCAACTGGCCTTTTCTTCCTTCCTGGGGAGGAGGAGGAAATCTGTCCTTATCTTCCCAAAAGGACTCATAAAACTCTGGATGTACTGAGCTCTGTCTGGGAAAAAAACCAAAACTTGAAATTTGGCTTATTTTACCCTCCAGTGAGCCAAAGAAAATAATGAGTTGCATATTTGCAAATACTGTAATGGGGTTTGGCTACACCATTGTAATCGGGACACAGATTTGAGACACATGAAATCCCTGTGCTCCCCCGTGGCTCCCCCAGGAATGACATCACTTGTTTTGAAGTTGAGAGGGAGTAGCTCAAAGAATGTGATGGAAGAATCCCAAATGCAGATGTAATTGGTTGTGAATCCCATGCTGATCGCTGTGTTTATAACAGGAAGACTGACTACATTTTTCAGGAATTGGAAGAGTCTTTGCTGTTACCACAACACTGTAGAAGATCCTTTTCCTCCTACTCCGGGGAACCTAGAGCAAAGCACAGGGGTCTCCAGCAAGTGCCTTTTCGATAGGAATGGAAGACGGCTGTCCAGGGAGAGGGGGTGAAAGCTGACTCCTTGTCTCTGATGACTTCTCCCCACTCGCAGAGAGGATTTGTGCGAATGGCCAAGGACCACTCACAGGAGGTCCATGCGTCGGCACAGCACAAAGGTTTGCGCTGGCGCTGGACTCTCTGTTCTGGGTTAACCCCTGACCATTTCCTGAGAAAGTTCCTTCATCTCCAGGAATTTCTGTTCCCTCCAATGCAAAAGAGGAAGTAAAAAACCTACCTCGCAAGAATTGTTGTGAGAAGTGAAGATAATAAATTTATTTTAATGTCTCTGTCAGGATAGGAATATATAACCAATAATAATTAACTATCATATATATCCATTGTTACAATTATTATTTTTCCGTCTCCCTCTCCTATTACTTCCCCCTGAGAATTCCTTACAATTTCCCCCCGACAGCTAAGTATTGAGAACATTCCATTTCTTCCTTTGCCATTGTGTGGACCAGGTCTTCAGTTAGAGGCAGAAAAACCTCCACGACCTCCTCCCAAATGGACTCAAAGAGCCCCCCAGCCTGCTGATGCTGCACAAGACCTGGCCCTGAACGTGCAAAAGCTACCTTGCTCCCTGGGGTCCCCAGCCTCAGGGAGTCCCTGCACCTCCACTCTCCACTGAGAATCAGACATCAGCAGCAAGAAGCATGGCTTCTTTCCTGGGAGGCTGAATCCATCTTTGGATTAGCAAAGTCATCACATCACTTTCCTTAGATAACACAGGTGCCCGCCTATTTCTCTAACTGGGATGCCATAACCTTCATCTTAGCCGGGACCATAGTTTTTCATGGATGTACTAATCAGGTGTTCAGAGATGTAGCTTTTTGTCATCTCCATGACAGGAATCCCACACCCCACCCACACCCCAATCTCACTCACGATTTTTTTGCATGGTGGTAAAAACAACCTTGATTTTGCAGATTGAAGGTAATTTAATCATGTGCTGTCTAACATTTAATCTCTCGCTTGATTAGGTGCAGTTCAAGAGTCACGGTGACAAGACTGTTAGTTCCCAGCGTTTCCTCCCACCCCTTCCCTCTGGGGTCAGGTGCAGTGAGAGCTCTTGTTTCACCACAGTACTGGGGTGTGTGTCTGCACCACACTGGCCTTCACCAGCTCTGTAGCATTCTCTCAGCTGCTGATGAACCTAGACACCACGGCCTAAAAGCTTGAATAGAAAGATGTAGTTTGTGGTACCTGCTACAGTCGCTGTTGCTAAGGCCCACGGCTTCTGCATTGTCCTCACCTGCGTGGGGTCGACTGGCCACACGCCCTTTAAGAGTCCCACAGGGAAGGAATGAATTTCTGGGTGACCCTCATACAGAGCTTGGGTCTTTTTCTGCCTATGCACACCCCTCCACTTTTGTACCAGCCCCGTGTACCCTGTGAGAGTTTTCGCATTTCGAGAGGAAGTCTCCTCCCACAGTTCCAGACAGGAAGAATGGCAGAACATTTCCCATTTGGCCTATTCCTCTTCCCCTTCTTGATGACTGGAATGCATACATCATAGCAGGAGGTACTGCAGCCACCTTGCAATCAGCAAACCACATTCTAGGAAGGCAGTAGGAAGATGGGAGGAGTCTGGACCAGTGACGACGTCTCAGCGATGTAAAGACGTGAGGTGCGCATCTTCTGACTTCTTGCTAGAGAGGGAAAAAATCATTCCACTTTTCAACATAAGCCATTGTGATCAGGCCACTTACTGCACAGGCAGCTAAAGGCACTAAAGAGGAATCCATGTGGGCACCGTAGTTATATTAGCCTTGCAGCCTCTAGGTACAAGTGTCCTTCCAAAGGCATATGGAAAAATGAAATTAAAAGGAAAGCTTGTTTTGGTGAGAAAAATAAATTGAAACCCATGCATCATTTCATTGTGACATGCATTTCCACAAACCTTGTGCAAATTCTTCATCTAGGTGGTCTTCCAGATCCTCATCTCCATCCCCCAAACAAGTATCTTCCTTGCCTTATTATAGAATAGAAAATCCCTGTCAGCTCCTTATGGGAAAATGAAACTTCCCCAGCCTCTCCAGTGCTCCTGGGAAAAGCAAGCACCTCAGAGGCAGTGCAATGCCATCCGTGGACCACCCAGAAAATGGCAGCTTTACTTCCCCCCAGAGAGCGTGAGGGCTAGCCTGGTGGCCACCTGTCTCCTTAACGATAGAGGTGATTGCTCTGAGCCCACTAGAACCTGTCCTCTCTCTTGTCTTCCAAGGTCAACTGTCCTGAGCCGGGCATCCAGGTCAGTTGTGAGGTGCACATGCAACAAGAGCAGAAGCCAGGGACTTGTGGGAGACCTCCCCAGGTTGAACACCAGGGCCTCCAACTTCTGGGGAGATTTCATCCATCACCCAAAGGGTGGGGTGAGAGCCTGAGATCCTTTCTAGTCCGCTCAAAACAGCACAAGTTGGTTTTGTCTTTTTTTCTCTCTCTTCCTGTCTTATTTTAGGAGGGCAGTGGGAGGCAAATGCTTCTCTCTCGAAGATAAATGGAGAAAATCCATTGTTCTCCACCCCTTGGCAGCCATATAAAAAGAAGCATGGCTCTCATTGCGTCTCCTGCAGAGCGGGGCGTGGGGAATCGGCCCTGCAACATTACTCTGGCTGCTGATCTGGTTATAGCACAAAGAACATTTTTCCCTGCCCCAGATGCCGTGTGGTGTTCATCTAAGAAAGGCCAAAGCTGTGCAAGTGGGGTGACATCTCCCAGTCCTCCACAAAGCCATCGGATCCTCACCCTTCCCATCCTGAGGTCCGCCTGGCAAATTCTATCTGCTCGAAATAGCCTGATTCTTTCACACTCCTGTGTGAAGTAGACTTTAATTCAGATGTCCACACGGGGACATTTAATCTTTTGTCTGTTATGTTCTTTCCTTGCTCCAAAGAGGGCCTTTGAAGTAACCTTCCAGAAATAACACGTACCTGGTGTCGTGCGCTTAAATATTAGTCTGCTCTATTTCCTTCTATTGGCTGGCAAGCTACCAGGTTACAGGGCACTGTCAAAGTGACCCATTGTCTGGCTTCTTTGGGACCAGGAGAGCAGTGTTTCTGCTGACTCCTTATGCATCTTGCCCTGGGCCATTTCTCTGTTCACTATCTCTTCCTTGCATGGACATGGTACTTTGTACCTTGGGGTGGTTTAAACTGCGTCTGCCAACTTGCTTATATTCTTTTTTACCCCTTCAAATCTGGCGGGGCTGATTCAAGACGGGAACTAACTCTTCCATCCTTTTCCCATTGAGAAGTGAGGTCTGTTTTCCTTCCCTCTGAATCTGTGACTGCTCTGACCTAGGGAAGACAGAGGGAATGAAGTTGTGCTAATTCCATACCAAGAGGCCAGCTTCTTCCACTTCACTCTCAGGGGATACTTGCAGTCCTGAGCCACCAGGTAAGAAACCTGAATTCCTGCAGAAAAGACTGCATGAAGATGACAAGAAACCAGGCAAGCCTGGTCTGTACCACTCCTGCTGAGGACACTGAACACATGAATGAAGTCAGCTGTACCTCCCAGTCCAACCTCCAGCTGAATGGCCCTGAATAACTCCAGTGGTTCTCATATGCAGCGGAAGAGTTTCCTGCTGAGCCCTGCCTGAGTACCTGACACCAAATGAGGAGATATGATCAAATTGGCCATTGTTTCCAGCCCCTGATTTTGAGAACTTATTACACTGTAATCGATAATCAGGATGCCTGGGCTCCTTGATGTCTTTCCTTCTTGTCACCTCTCCTTGTCACTAACACCCATTTTCCCCTTTGTCTTCCCAGGATGCTATGGTATCTACAAATATCAACTTTACCCAAATGCTATTTATTAGGACAATGATGGTTCAAGGAAACATATAGAAAGTAATTGCTAAACTGCTTAATAGCAAAGAATGTGTAATAACCATATTTGGATATCTTCGGGATCCAGGTCTGTCTTCTAAGGTATCCAAACAGAAAAAAATTTTTTGAAGTCATACAACATTATCATTATGTATGCTGAGGAAAGTATTGGTATCAATAAATGACAAACAGCCCTAGGGTTTAAATTTGTTTTCCATGTAAGATATGACAGGGCTCATGAAACACAGTCTTGGCTAATGAAAAGAAATAAATCAGATATCCAATGATATAGTTAGTGCTCAAAGCTTGGGGGCAAATGACATTCTAAAAACATTCAAAGCAGAATCAAGATTCTGTTTTTGTGCTTTTCTGAGACTTAAAAGAGGTGAGAAAGAAAATTAGGATGAGAGTGTAGCATGTCTGAACACCAGTGCCATTGTGGGTTGTCTTCTAAATTTTAGACTCTTTCCTTACAAAACTCTTTTTTTTCTCTCTGGAGCCTACCCTGGTGGTGTAGCAAAGAAACGAGAGGATCAATTTTTCCAAAAGGAGATATTAATGCTACAAAGATCTAAGCCTCCTTACTACTCTGAAACAAAATACACAAGGGACAGGATCTAGGTCCACAAATACTTTTAGCAAAATATATAATGTCTTAATTTTACTGTAAAAGAAATGAAAGTAACATAATTTATAATAAAATATTTAGTATGTAAGAGCTAGGGCTCAGCAACACTACAGGAATAATGAAGAGTCAGGTACCTGCACACATATGCAGTGGCTACATCAACGACAGTGATTCAGGTGCAGATGTGATATTTTGGCGACTAACATACCTCAGGCATTGTTGCCGCAAGTGAGTGGAATGATGGGTAGCTTACTGGTGACATACCAACACAACAGAGTAACAGCCTCCCTTAATTTACATGGTTGTTGGGTTCTGATTCTTAAAACTCTATTGTATGTTAAATTCATTGAACTTTAAAAAAAAAAAAAAGATTTATTTACCTAAAAGGCAGAGTTACAGAGAGAAGGGGAGAGAAAGCGAGAGAGGAGAGAGATCTTCCATCCGCTGGTTCTCTCCCCAAGTGGCCACAACAGCCAGGGCTGAGCTGGACCAAAACCAGGAACCTGGAACTCCAAGCACCTGGGTCATCTTATGCTGCTTTCCCAGGCGCATTAGCAGGGAGTTGGTAGGAAGTGGAGCAGCCGGGACTAAACCAGTGCCCATCTGGGAAACCAGCATAGTGGCAGCTTAATCTGTTATGCCACAACACCAGGCCCAAATTCATAGTACTTTAAAACCATCCCCAAATATTTTGCTTTCATGAATGTCCAGCGAAAAATTCAAGACTCATGTGGCTATGGAACAATTCTCGGTTGTGCAAGATCACCCAGTCCACACACTCCATTCCCATCCCTGCTCACCTCCGTCACCTCACCACAAAAATATCCTCAGACCTTGAAGAAGCTCCCCAGAGCACAACTCTAAGATCAAGTCCAGGATGCTGGGTCAAAGTTGCATTTCAGAGAAACCATAAATCACTTTTCAATACAAATATGTCCTATGCAATATTTAGAACACACTTTTACTAAGAACAGCTGGTGGCTTCTCTGAAACTCGTATTTGACTGGGCACCCTGTATGCTATTTACTACATCTGGCCACCACACTATGGAGAAAGATACTAGTCTCTTGAGAATCACTGCTCAGCCTGCTGCAACCTGAACTTCCCAGGCCTGGAATCTTGGCCCCAGAAAGTGCTCGTAGGAGAAAGTGGGCCGGGGCGTGAGCACAGAGCAGCTTGCCGCCAGCATCACCCCCTGCAAGCACCACACAGAATTCTCCAGCACTGCAGGCTGTGTTATTTGGGTCAGTCCAAACTCGCCCCTGGTGCTGCATATATACTTGTCATTGAATCAGAGCTCTGTCCTAATTTTAATTTAAGGGAAGTCAGGAAGGGCCCAAGGCCAGTTTTTTTTTTTTTTTTTTTGACAAGAATTTTTTTTTACAAGAAATCATTTGAAAATTTTCTTTGCAAGAAGGAGAAAAGAACAGTAAGCCTTGCACTGATTTCCATGGCGGCGTATCTTCTCTCAGGAGATAATGAAGATAAATTGAGAAATAGCGTAGTACTTTAATGCGTCTCTTGCTGCACATCTCTCTTCTGACTGCCAAAGGCAGATGTGGATTGTACGGCAGGGAGGAGACGTGGCAGAGAAGGAAAGACAGGTGTCTGCGTCTGTCTGTCTGTCCATGTGACGGACAGCTTTCCTGAGGACACAAGGTTCATTCTCTCATGTCTCCTCTAATGTGCACAGCACAGGGCCCTCAATGGCAGCCACCCTGGTGCTCTCCAATGTGATAGAAGGGACCAAATCTTCAATAACAGCAGGCCATAGGTGAGTCAGAAGGAAGCAAATGAGTTTTACAAAAGCTAAAAAAAAATATTTTGGAGCAAATTTCCTCAATTTTATAGAAGAGGGAAATACTAAGATTCGAAGAGTTCGTAGCTTTTCTGATTAATATCTTGGAGCTGGAAGCCAGATCTCCTGAAAATGGCCCCAGACTTCATTTCACTTCCTAAAATGTGTTTTTTTTTTCCTAAAAAATGTTCCCGTGAGGTGCTCTAGGAAAATAGTTCCCATACTAGAATGAGATTGGGAGATACTGCACACCACCCTTCCCGACCCCAACTCAAAATGGACATCATCCCATTAAAACTTTTTAAAACTCCTCCACAGAGCAAATTTATAACACTGTGATTCACTCCACATTTCCAAATATATTTGTTTGATCATGGATCTCTGCAAATAGGATACTTTGGAATTTTAAGAAATAACATTTTCATGTTGCTACAGAAGAGTCAACAAGTAAAAATGGCAACAGACTTGAAAAGTCGCGTCCAAAGACTCGATGAGGAAGGGGCAGGATGGACATTTAGATACCGCTTGGGGGGCCAGAGTTGGGGCGCACTGGGTTAAGTCATTGCTGAAATGCCTGGTTCAATTCCCAGCTTCTACACTTCCTATCCAGCTTCCTGCTAATGCGCCTAGGAAGGCAGCAGATGATGACCTGAGAGTTTGGGACCCTGCCACCCACAGGGGATCGAGAGAGATCTCCCCTCCCGGCTCCTGGCTACTGCCTGGCCCAGCCCTGATCATTCTGGCCATGTGGGAAGTGAACCAGCAGATGGAAGATCTCTCCCTCTCTCTCAAGGTCTCTCCCTTTCTCTCTAATTCTGCCTTTCAGATAGGGAGAGACAGAGAGAGAGAGATAAAGCCAAAGATCACCACCAATGACCTGGAGCTAGGCAAAGAGTCAGCTGGTGAATAAGAGCTGAGATGTGCCGGCGCCGCGGCTCACTAGGCTAATCCTCCACCTTGCAGCGCCGGCACACCGGGTTCTAGTCCCGGTCGGGGCGCCAGATTCTGTCCCGGTTGCCCCTCTTCCAGGCCAGCTCTCTGCTGTGGCCAGGGAGTGCAGTGGAGGATGGCCCAAGTGCTTGGGCCCTGCACCCCATGGGAGACCAGGAGAAGCACCTGGCTCCTGCCATCAGATCAGCGCGGTGCGCCGGCTGCAGTGTGCCGGCCACGGTGGCCATTGGAGGGTGAACCAACGGAAAAAGGAAGACCTTTCTCTCTGTCTCTCTCACTGTCCACTCTGCCTGTCAAAAAAAAAAAAAAAAAAAAAAAGAGCTGAGATGCTCTGCAGTTTCTGCACCCCGCCGTCACCCCTCTTGATGCAATTCAACACTCTCATCTTCTACAGTGCACCTGAATCTCCTCCAGCACCGAGAAGATGCCGTCAGCACCTCTACACCAGGCTTCACAAGGAGACACCATGAAAACTTGCCCAGAGACTATCATGTGCACTGAACCCTGCCCAAACTTCACCCGATTTGTGTACTCAGCTACAGCACCACGCCGTACCCAATGAAAGTCTCTACTGGAGAGGGAGCTCACACACTTTCTCTCTCTTGTTCCTCATGGACATGGACTCTTTCTCTCCTGGTGGGCAGTGCAGCTTGCTCTCGCTCTCTCTTGCTCGCTCGCTCGCTCTCCCTCTCTCTCTGACCCTCTCTTCACAAGCATCTCTCCTCGTGGGGTTGCCCACACTCACATCTGAATGTGTCCTCACTGTTCTCTCCCACTGTGGTCCTTTACTTGTGTCCTTGCTTTGAATACTCATTTCATGGCAAGACAAGAACCTGGAATAAAACTACCAGGCAACACCCATAGCACAACCACCAGACACCTGGGGACGGACCTGGAACACATTATTCCTCAGCGCCTTTGAAGGCGCCAACTCTGCAGATACCTGTGTCGTGACTTCCGGCCTCCTGAACTGTGCGATAGTGCATTTCTGTTTAAGCCACTTAATTCATGGTGTTTTATTGTGACAACCCTAGTGAACAAATACACATAGCCAGAAGTTACTGATGTCATAGAATTACCTCCTATTCCTGTGCCTCTGCCTCTCCCAGAATTCCTCACCCTCTGATGCCTTTCTTTTTTTTTTTTTTTTTTTTTTTTGACAGGCAGAGTGGACAGTGAGAGAGAGAGACAGAGAGAAAGGTCTTCCTTTGCCGTTGGTTCACCCTCCAATGGCCGCCGCGGCCGGCGCGCTGCGGCCAGCGCACCGCGCTGATCCGATGGCAGGAGCCAGGAGCCAGGTGCTTTTCCTGGTCTCCCATGGGGTGCAGGGCCCAAGCACCTGGGCCATCCTCCACTGCACTCCCTGGCCACAGCAGAGGGCTGGCCTGGAAGAGGGGCAACCGGGACAGAATCCGGCGCCCCGACCGGGACTAGAACCCGGTGTGCCGGCGCCGCTAGGCGGAGGATTAGCCTAGTGAGCCGCGGCGCCGGCCCCTCTGATGCCTTTCACCCCAGTACCTCCACACCCCTTCATCAGCCAGCATCTCCGGGTGAGAAGTGAGGAAAGTTGTTGGAGTGATAGCAAGCATCGACTGCCCCTCTCCTGCCTCTACAGGCCCTGGTGACATTGGAAAAGTGTGCATGGTCTTTCAGGCTTAATATTAGTAGTAGTAGTATCACTCTCAATAACAATAGTAATAAATAAATTATACTGATATCTACAACAAAGAAGATTAGTGTTTTTTATAAATCTTTTCCCCAAAACAAACTCAGAAGTTGAGCTCAGGTTATGAGAGGAGCACAGAATTTCAGGGTCAGAAAAATCCAATTATGGTGTAGTCTGAAAGCCTGGTTCTAGAATCTGTTTCCTTGAATTCTAGTCTGATATCAAAGCAAGCCTAATGGTCACAGCAAATGTGATTAGGTTTGGCTCATAAAAACGGTTGTGACTCCCCAGGCATGCAGACAATGTCCCACTCTCAGTCAAGGGGAAAGACCAGAAATGTCCAGGGGCCCATGCTCTGGGAACAGCCTTCAGTAGAAAAATGCCTTGCCTCACTCTTCCCAAAGTGGAATAACTTGGAGCATTCCCGGAGGATCTGAATGCCAATTGACTGTGGGAGTGACTGTTTGCCCAATGCCACTTTCCGCTTTCTTCTGGTCCCCTCTCACATCCTCAGTACCCAATGACCACTTCAAATAAACTGTCTGTACCCAACTTCCTACCTCAGGGCTTGCCTTTGTGGATCCCAAGCTAGACAGTGGTGTGATGGTATTGCTTACTTGGTTAATGTTTAATTTCTTGTTCTATGCATGCGCGATTCTAACTGGTGAACCCTATCCAGAGATAAAATTGATCATATTTCATGGCCAAAAATGCAGCTGACTTTGGAGCTGTCCACAGATCTGTTTCTCCGCCTTCCTTACCATCCTACAAGCTAAGCATTGCCGTGTGGCCACGTGGCTTGCTATGGTCGATGAAATGTAAGTGAATGTGATGCATCTTCAAGAGCGAGAGCGTGACCTCCCCATGCCTTCTTTTTCCTGTCGTAGTGGGTCATGGACAGACTCTCTAATCGCCCACAACCATTTCTGCCTCTTGGAACTCATATCCTTATGCAACCCTCTCTCTAGAGCTTGATGGGCTGGTCTGGTGACTTGCTAGTAAACAAAAGAATATGATAAAGGTGATGCTGATGTAGGCAATGAATATCAATTCTTAATATAGATTTTTGCCTCCTGCAGTGATAGAGAAATGAAGCAGAGATGGGTATCAAGTGCCAATAGGAACAGAGTTTATTTAGCAGTGAGGGAACAAACACACTCACATGTGACTGTGGGCTGCCCTGCACTGACTAACACCTGATATGAGTGGACCAAAGAAGTACCTATAAACTAAAGAGAAAAGAAACAAATGAAAGCAGTATACCTCTCACTGGCAAAGTCCACCAGAGAATGGAAGAGCAGGAGAGTGGAAGAGGTCCATCCCAGCTCTGTGGGGAAGAGTGCACACGGAGTAGTATGCCCAAGTGTGTTCTGCCATGGAAAGAGGGAAACCAGGGGCAGTGCCTCTAAGCAAGGTCCATGGTGGAAAGAGAGCTCTCTCCCCTTCCACCTCCTTTTATAAGGAAGGGCATGGTACCCCAGTTGGATATACAAATGGGGTGCGGTCTTAGCATGTGGCTCGGTCCTGGATGCGACAGGGGTGCGCTGGGAAGATGAGTGTATAAATCAACAGTTAAAGAGGTAGTGTTACAGGGCAGAGATTTAAGAATTCCAGCTTGCCTAAACTAAATTTCTGCCTATTTATTGCACACTAATGCCACTTCCATCACTATTTATGTTATGTAAGACTCCACATTCTGTCTATTTAGCACACTCCATCCTTGCAAAGAACGTAAGCCTGTCAGCTGAGACTCATCCTGACTCACACCTTGAGAGCTGCCTTTTGAGAGATCCCAAAACTAAGGTTCCAGCTAAGCCAGGTTTAGATTCCCGACCCACAGAGCCTGTTTGATGATGAATGTCTGTTGTTCTAAGTTGCCAGATTGATGATAATTTGATCTATAGTAGCTGAAAACTAACTGGTAACACAGAATTGGGGCCTCCCTCTGGCTGGCTTCCAGCTGACCCCATGGACATGTTATATGAGTGTACAATGAAGATCTAGTATTTAAAGTTAATATGATCTTGGAGTTGTTACTAAAGTATACTTTAGTCCCACCTGACTGAATTATAAGGCAAAGTCTTGCTCTCCCTGCCTGCTATCTCATTATTGTACAAATAAGAACCCCAGCTATGATAATCACCTTCACTTACAAAGGGAAGAGAACAGAATTTTGCAAGGACCCAAACATTAGTTTAAAAAAAAAAATCACATGCCTCCTCCATTAATATTCAGCTACAATAATCTCTACACCCTTTTTAGCTACTAGTTTTGAAATATGACCTCATCAAAGTTAAGATCTATTCAAATCCCATCTTTGAAGTGTGAGCCGTACTAATATGATGCCAAACTTCAGAGCAGTGGCCTCCAATCTAAAACAGCTAGTTCTAAGCTTGTTGAAAATAACAACAGCCCAGCATCCCTCTCTAGTTTGGTGATTTGCCTCTCTGACATTTTGCATTTAGCAGGAGGTTAATTAGACACAATTGCAACACTGCTGTGCTGCCCCAGGGCACAACACAAAGGGCCAATTTGGAGCCGATGGTATCTTGGAAACCCTGGGAGATACCAGCTTGAATTTTCCAGCAGGTTTAAAACAGAACCTTCTTTACAAATCTGGTAGCTTTACTGGAACTTTAGGTTTGCAGCATAAGCCCTAATTGGGCTAAAGTTTCCACTGCAATGCGCTGCTCAAGGACACAATGGAAATTCAACCTTCTGATGTGTTTGTCTTGGCTCCTAGGCACAACTGGAAATGCTAATATCCAGATGCCTTTCCACAGAAAGAAACAGAGAGCCTTTTTTTGCCTCTTTGAATTATGGAATACGGGTTTTTCTGTCCCAGAAACTAACTCACGCCATTAGAGTACAGTGAACCAGAGAGCGAATGTGGACAGAGAGTGGACTCCAGACAAACTACTGTTTGGCCTTTTGAATGTCCTAAGGACAGGAAGACAGTAATCACAGCCTGGGGGTCAGGGCTTGTCCTGGGCAGGCAAGCCGGACTCAGGCTTCTGCCTTCTGCTTGTATTAGTATGTTTTGGCTGCTTTAACAAAACTCCATGACCTGGGTGGCTTATAAGCAACTGGTCATTCTAGAGACTGGCAAGTCCAAGGTGATGATGCCAGCAGATGGAGTGTGGGGTGAGGTCCATTTCCCAGTTTAGAGATGGTGTCGTCCAGCTATGTCCTCACAGGGTGGAAGGGGCAGGGATCTCTCTGCAGCCTCTTTCATGGGGGCGCTGGTCTCTCAAAGGTTCCACCTCCTAAAACTGTAATCAGATCCCTACCGAGCATCTCAAAAGCAGACACGAGATATCAGCACGGTTCCAGTCTCCCACCTCCCACCCTTAGCTTAAGCTGTACTTGCCCCTCCATTAGGATTGCTAAACTCACTGAATAGGAGTGGTACAACTGCTCCCACAAAATCTCCCAATAGTTACCATCTCCATGGTTGGTTTTGTCTCAAAGGATCTCGTTTCAGAAGAATGCCTGCCTATATCCCCAGACTGAAGGGAGTCCTCCATCAGTCATAAAGAACACAGGCCAATGGACAAAGGTCCATGGGCATCTCTGACCAATCAGGAACCTGCATATGCCTGAAAGCACCTCAACTTCCCAACTTTGAACTCTAAGATTCATTGCCCTTACTCCTTTGGGGAGCCCAGACATTGAGGATTAACTGCCCAGCTCCTTGTTCAGAGCCCAGCACGAAAAGATCTTCCTCCTCCCATCCCCATGCTGGTGACGTCAACACTGATCATTTAGCATGGAAGGCGAGTGAACTGAGTTTGGATATTATATAGCAACTTCTTCAACTGGTTTTGGGAGTTGTTCTGATGTAGGTGAGTGGGGTATAATTTTTTTTTTTACTCCAAACTCTTGTCATGCACAAATACGATAATTCTAGGTGCAGACATATATAAGGTAAATTTTATTCAAAAGGTAAGAAAGTGAATACACACACACACATGTGAACATGATGTTGGAACTTGTTGGGCCCCTGGGGCCGGAACCCCAAAACCCAGGGAAATGAGGCACAGATGGATAACCTAAAGACCAGTGGGATGGTTATGGCTTGGGAAAGCCCTGAACCTGGACATTCCAAACTGCTAAGACAGTGCACTTGAACTTCACCAAGGGGTCTTTCCACGCACCCCTCATCCACCTTATCAGGGTCCATGTGGCACTCTGCACCTCCCCCAACAAGTAGCTTAAGTAGCCTGCTTCTCCAACACAATGATGCCTGGCTTCAAACCCCCTGCCCTCTGTCCGGGCACACTCAACCTCCACTCTCTTCCCCGCCCCATTCTGTCCCCCACCCCCCAAATAGTCTTTTCTACTGGCTGCCTCCTCACCTTCTTCAAATCCCCAAATCCTAAAACCTAACACATGGGGTGCCCCACACAGAGAAATACCCATCATGAGCAGGCAGTGGGCCAGAGGGTTTGCGCTACGGGAAAAGGAGTGGAGGAAGGGAGACAGAGAGCACCTGGCAGCCTCTCCAGCAGTGCTCTGTGGCGGAAGAAGAGAGCTCTTCACAGTTGTCATCCTCATGTATGAGGCTGGGCCAGGGCCTGCCAGGTATGAAGCCACCTGGGAATTACAGGCACCTCTACAAGTTCCATGTGGAGTGCCATGTCCGTATTTTCATGGCGTCTTCTTCTTGGTTCCCGGATGAAGCAGAAGCATCCTGGGAAAAGGGGAGCTTTGATTGACAAGTAGGAGGATAGAACTACACACATGGGGGCTTGTGACTTCCCACTCAGCAGACCTGCGTAACTGCCTGCCAGCCCCTATCAGTTCTGTAATAAAACCATCACCTCCCCTCGCCTCCCCCACGGGGTGTAGGGGATTCGATTTCAGATTCTGTATTCAGACCACAGCACTCACACTTCAACCCAGAAGGCCCTTGCTCTTCCATCAGCCAACTGCTCTTTCCCTTAAGTTCCAGCTCAGGTTTGCTCACTTCTGCACCCCACCCCACCCCACCTGCCCAGAATCAAACTGCTCACTGCGCACAAGATGTTGGAGGAGACAGGTCTGGATTTGGTATGAGGGAACAAGGCAGGAAGATTAGGTAGGAACAGGTTGGCCAGAAGAGGTTCTTGGTAATTTCGGCCTCCAGTCCTGCATTGTAACTCCACCCTTTACCTGTCAATCCAGTACACCTACTTTCCCATGATGCACTTGTGCCTCAGCTTGGAGCAGGAAGGAAGAGAGGCTACAATGGCCATGTAGAAGTTAAATTCCACAGGGAGGCGCCATGAAACTCCCAGAAGGCCTCCCGCACACTAAAGCTGGCCCACACTCCGCCTTGCTTGTATATTCAATTAGGGCACCAACCCCCTACCACAGAAAAGGACCCCACATACATGGGAGCACTCTAGTTTTTGGCTTCTGGAGTTTATTTATGTACCCTCTCTGGCCTCCTTCCACTCTCGCAACTCGGGCCCACTTATAATAGGTATCCGTCCATGCAGGGTGGCCCACACGTGTCAATGTATATTCTCTCTCTCACTTTCAAATAAATCCTGCTCTCACTTGTGCACTATATTTATGCCTCTGCTTTGAATTCTTATCCCTGTGGGAGCAAGAAGTTGGAATAAACACTGAAATACTTCTGCCTACAGCAGATTCCAATCCCAGACCCCTCACCTACCAGTTGTGTGAATTTAATCAAACTTTAGGTTCCCTAAATGGCAATGACTGGGAAGTCCTTGGCCCCAAACTGAGCACCCTGTTATGAATTTATACTGCCTGTTTTATTTAGCAGAAATTATATTTGGCTTTGATAGCTCTAGAAAATGGTTAAATGTGTCATATTCGTCTTGTTCCTCTGCTTCTTTTTTTTTAAGTAGACTAACTTGAACATTGTTTTACTATTTATTTGAGAGACAGAGAGGGAGAGGGGTAGAAAGAGAGAGAACCATTTCCCGTCTGCTGGTTCATTCCTCAAATGTATGCAATGAGTGGGGCTGGACCAGTCCTAAGTCAGGAGCTGGAAACTCAGTTGAGGTCTTGTACGTAGTGGGAGCACAAGAACTTGAGCCATCCCCTGCTACCTCCCAGACTGCAATAGCAGAAAGCTGAAATCAGTAGGAGAGTCTGGATTCAAATCCAGGCACTCCAATATGAGACGTAGGCATTTTTTTTTTTTTTTTGACAGGCAGAGTGGACAGTGAGAGAGAGAGAGACAGAGAGAAAGGTCTTCCTTTGCCGTTGGTTCACCCTCCAATGGCCGCTGTGGCTGGCGCGCTGCGGCCGGCACACCACGCTGATCCGATGGCAGGAGCCAGGTACTTATCCTGGTCTCCCATGGGGTGCAGGGCCCAAGGACTTGGGCCATCCTCCACTGCACTCCCTGGCCACAGCAGAGAGCTGGCCTGGAAGAGGGGCAACTGGGACAGAATGCGGCGCCCAACCGGGACTAGAACCCGGTGTGCCGGTGCTGCAAGGCGGAGGATTAGCCTAGTGAGCCGCGGCGCTGGCCGACATAGGCATCTTAACCTCAATACTAAATGCCTATCCCCTTGGCTGTCTTCTAAGTTGCATAATATCAAGGACAAAGGATCATTACTCTCTGTCCAACTCAAAATCTAGCACACAGTAACAGCTGGTTTTGTGGTATAGACGGTGATGGCATTCACCTTGTAGGGACCTGCACAACGACTTGCCCTTAAGAGTGACTGAACTCCTTGATTAATGGGTGAGACACACACTAAAGAGATTACAGTAGTGCTAATTTCACTGACCTTGCCGGAAGATGATAATTTTCACTAATGTGAATTGCAAATGCGAACATTGAAAATGACTACCTTGTATTTCTCAGGAACTGTAAGCCAGAGACATTCGGAGTGCCAGGCTTCATAACGTTGAAGAGTCATTTGATTTGTTCCTATGTGACTGCTTTCAGTTCATTCCTGTGTTAATTAAGTCTGTTTTGCAGGGATCTTCAGCAGTACATGCCCCATGTACTGAGGCATGAAAGGCAAGATTCGCTTTACATATTCATACATTTAGAGAGGAGAGTTGAGCTCCTTGAGAGAGGGTAAATTTGTGGCAGGAAGGTCTTGGGTGCTCCAGGCTGTTTTCTTTTCCAAAGGGAAATTCTCACATCCACCTCCTTTTCAGATGATAGAAAGAAATGCACTTGTCTATGAAGCTGCTAAGACCCAAAGACACTGCCCTGAATCTCGAATCAACTTGTGTGTAGCTAAGCAGGGCCAGTGAGCAATACAAATATTCTAATATATTCCCCTGTTGCATTAAAATCCTTGAAAATAGAATTCTAATAACATAGAGAAACCTAAGGACAACTTGACTGCCAGAAATTCAATCTTCGCACGCGAGGATAAAAGGGACGTGTGGCAGAAAACAGGTGAGGCGTCTTGCCTAAAAGCACACGTTGGATAATGCAAGTTATCGTTCTGCCCTTTTGCCTTCTGAGGGTGGTACGCTTGTCCTCAAGTCTCACTGAAACTTTCAATTTTAGTTTCAAGATACTGTATATTTTAGTAGCAGTTGCTTTGCAGGAAATGTATCTCTTTTTTTAAAAAAAGATTTATTTATTTGAAAGAGTTACACAGAGATAGAAAGGAAGGCAGAGAGAGAGAGAAAGAGAGAGAGGTCTTATATTCGCTGGTTCACTCCCCAGTCAGCCGCAACGGCCGGAGCTGCACTGATCCGAAGCCAGGATCCAGGAGCTTCTTCCGGGTCTCCCACATGGGTGCAGGGGCTCAAGGACTTGGGCCAATTTTTACTGCTTTCCCAGGCCATAGCAGAGAGCTGGATCAGAAGTGGAGCAGCTGGGATCTGAACCAGCGCCCAAGTGGGATGCCAGCACTGCAAGCCTTGGCTTTACCCACTACGCCACAGCACCGGCCCCAAATGTATTAAATGTATTTCCAAAAGAAATTCAACCTGTGGCGTCACATTTTAGCGACGTGTTGCTATTCCCTCCTTTCATGATCTCACTCTTGGCTTGCCAATGGATCTGCAGGTGCACAACTTCCTCTCTGGCCCTCCAGTCTCTGGTAGAGACGTGGAATCTGTACATGACCGTTATCCAGGCCCTCATTCAGCAAAAAGTTGCAGCTCAAGATACAGGTGTGCTGTTGACATTCTAACCTGCACTGTGTGCTGTCTTGCACTTATTATGTTGTATGTCATCCTTGTGGACTTCCACAATAGGGGAGTCTTGACACGGGCAATTTGTTTAATTAGTGAATGCATCAGATGATAGCAGATAAACACAATACTTTTAAGACAATGAAAATTACAGTGGAAGTAGTGGTTTTTTTCTAAATTGTCCCATTAGTTAGGACACAGGCTAAGCAGCTCTCGCAAGGAGACCCCAAAGTACAGTGACTAATGGGATCACTGTAATATTGGAGGCACACCCCTTAAGAGTCCCACCTGGGGTACCAAATAATATTGGAGTATGGGGTGCCATTTATGTTACTGGGTGCTTATTAATAAATCTGGAATATTAATAAGCCTTATGGGCTCTTGCCTAATATTCAGAAAAGAATTCTGAATACTGGCATAAATGAACAAGACAACATGATAAGTTTAAAGTTTTTTGTCCAGTGAGAGAAATGCATAGGAGAGTGAGGACCCTACCTAAGAACGAAAGGGAAATCTGTTCATACCGAGTACCAGGAGCCAGCCACAGGGAGGAGCATGCAGGCCGGGAAGCATGGGGCGGCTGGCCCAAAGGCTGGGTGGCCTGTAGGCCTTTAATCCACATCCAAAAGGGGGTGGTTAATTATCCTGATTGGCAGGTGGGCGCACAGGTGTGACCAGGTAGGGGCACGAGGTCACACAGGTGCGTGGTGAAGACATGGTCTTCCAGCTCACAACTCTGATCAATTTTATCCTGTATGCCTGCTTGCAGTTACTGAGCCATGTGCTTATCCCAAGATCAGGCTGCTGGGCTAGCCCAACCCTCCTTGACATGTAGCTTGCATTGCTGGGCCCAAGGCAGCTCCTCCAGCTGCCATTTCCACAATATTGGGAAGTGGGGAAGAAGGGCCGGGAGGAAGTGGCTCTTCATTGCGGAGATGACCAAAAGTTCCCACTTCTAGTAAGCTCCCATGCTGATCTATTATGCCGAATCGAGCTTGGCTTCACTTAGCCACAAGAAAGTCTGAGAAATGTAAGCTCCAACTGAGTGGTGATGTGCCAAACTACAAGTTAGGTCATCTGTTAATAAAAGAAAGAAAGGAGAATGAATATGAGGGGCAATTGACAATATCTGCAAATTCTTTTCAGTGGAACAAGAATTTGGAACAAGGAACAAGGAAAGAAGCAAACCCACCAGCAGACCCATGAGGAGTCATTTTTCTTTGTTACACAATTCTTCTCTTCTACTTATATCTAGAAATGTTTGATGATCAAAGTAGGACACACATATTTCTGGTCTCTGTCTAAGCCAATGTGGGTTGATGGGGCCATTTGTTCTAGCAAATGAAATATTAGATGTGGAGAGTATCGGAATTCATGACTACTCAGACCTTGATGTTACTCCCTACTATGTTTCAAGAGTTGTTGGAGTTCATGTACAATACAGCCATCATCAGACCAGCGATGGACCCCGCAAGCCCCGTGGCATGGGAGAGTCAACATTACGTGTCCCTCTTGGTGAAGGATCACTGTGTGGAGAGCACAAAGGCAACCAGTAGACATTAACCTGGAAGAGGAAACCCAGAAGGCATCAGTCACCATAATATTAATAATTATAAAAGATGTTGAATGTGCATGTGCCTATAACTATAGAATGTAATGTAGACTTATATTCAATCTAAAATCCCTCTTTGGTTTTCTAATCAGGGAATGAAAAAGGTCCCTTTCTCTAGGGCTGAATAGTTTTCCTATTTTCATGAGGAGTAAATTAGATGTGGTAAGTGACCAGTGTATAAGCATGCCTTCCTTTTTAGTAGCTTGCTAAAATGGAATTTTACACAGCCTTAATGTAAAGCTTTAAAATCAGTTTATTTACTCAAAGTTCTTTTGACTGCTACACATATGAGATGAAGGACCAATCTTGTGATAGCAGAAACCAGTAATTGGAATATTGCTAGAATATATACAGTATGTCCCTTTTAAAAATATAACTATAAAGAAAAGTAAATCATTCTAAATATGTGGCTGTGATTACATCTTACACAGTTACTATAGAATAATGCATATAAATTTCAGCTTTTTTCTCTATCAAATTTGTAATCAAGTTTGTACTAAGTAAAGCATATTTGTAGTTCAGAGGTAAGTAGATTTTTAAAAATATCATAGATTTATGATTATACATAATAGGATCCTCAGCTAGTTATTCTCTGTATGTATGATAAAAATATCTTATGCTTTATTTAGTAAGAATCTCCATAAAAGGAGAGAGAGGAAAGTTTTTGTTCATTGTGATTGCAGGACTAACATACTAAAGGCTTCAAAGGGAAGAGAAAGAAAGATGTGCTTGTTTTGCCTCATCAAAGTCTTCCTGTGAAACTGTCTTCCTTATAGAGGATTGAAAATTAGCAATCAGATACTTTTATCTTTCAAATAAGCATTCTGGTGTATTAAGTTATATAATGGTGCAAATAAAAATGTAGCCACATATGGCTGATCCTTAAGAGAAGTTTCTAGGTGATGAATACAAGAAATTTCCAATTCTCAGATAAGTTTTTCAATTTTCTTGTTATTAAAAAGTGTCGCTGAATTTGCGTTCTGGCTTTCATCCTCCTTTGCAGCTAAGAACTTTCAAAAGCTGAAAAGACGGCTTGGATGAGTTTTATAACAAAAATCTCTAAGTCAAACACGAGCAGTATGTCCTTTAAGGACTAAGCCAAGTCTATGTTTATATAAGAATTCAGCCTCAACTTGTAAAAGAGTACACTACGTAAATACATTGGCTGAGACTTAGGGAAACTTACAGTCCATAGAGATTCCTACCATATACAAATGCCATATACAAAGTTAGATTTAGCTGGGGAATTTTGAAGACTATTCAAGAGCAGAGAAAATTATTATGAGTCATTAAATGAAAAACAGACTATAAAATTGTATCTCCACTCAGGGCTTACATTGCGGTGCAGCTGGTTAATGCAATGCCAACATTCCACATGGGCACCCATTTGAGTTCTGGCTGCTCTGCTTCTAATCCAGCTTCCTGCTAATGCTCCTGGGAAAGCAGCAGAGGGTGGCCCAAGTCCTTGGGCCCCTGCACCTGCGTGGGAGACCCAGAAGAAGTTCCTGGCTCCTGGCTTCGGACAGGCTGAATTCCAGCCATTGTGTCCATTTGGGGAGTGAACCAGTGGATGGAAGATCTTTCTCTCTGTCCCTCCCTCTCTCTATCTGTAATCCTGCTTTTCAAATAAATAAATAAATTCTTTAAGAAAAAAGAAAAAGAATTGTCAAAGAATAATGTTTCAACAATTTAATTTAAAGATTTCAGTTGGTTTGGTTTTCAATTCTAGAAGTGGGCAACACTTTATTTCATACAATAGAACAAATGTTTTGATGGACTGAGCAGAAAAAAAATTGTTAAATACACAGAGAATGCTTAAGAAAGAAGAAATAAGCAACAAAGAGCAGACTGGCGGTTTCAAAATTCCTTTTCTTGTAAGGTGGAGACAGGGAGACAGAGGGATAGGAAAATAAGTGGCTAACATCAGGTTATTTCAGGTTATTTCTTTTCTATAAGGATTGAAGCAATGGAAACTTTATTGTACCAATTGAAACTACCCTATTGGGAAGATGTGGCTATTATCTTTCATTTCTCCTGGTTTCTAGGAAAGTCACATAAAACCTGAGTTGCCAAGTGGTGACATGTTAATGTCAGTGTGGGTGACTCCATTTTGATTTTTAGTCTGTTTTGTTGGGGCCACTGGAGAAGCCTTGCCCAAAATAATTCTCTTGTATTTTTATTTAGCAAAATATTAATTTAACAAAAGATTAGAATGAGCTGAGTATAACATTGGGAAAATAGTATATTGGTTATATGTTCTGATAAATAGAAATAATAAAGCAAGCAAATGGGAGGAAAAGGGGGAGAAAGAGAAAGTAGAAAAAAACTCATTGATGGCTGCAGAGGTATTGCTAGCACCCAACATATCACATAGAATATTCATGAATAAAAGAAGCTAAATAAGAAAAGGGGGGAGGACCAAGAACTTTACCTAAAATATTAACAACAAAGACTACAATTAAATAAAAAACAAAGCTTTGTAAACATGAAAGAGTTTTCTAAAAATGTTAGATGACTAAAGAAATCAGATTACACACTGCAGGACACGTAATCCACATAAGAAACATTACATTCCTCAAACCAAATGTATGAATTTCATTCATAAGCCTGAGTGAGCTTAGTTCACCAAAGAGATGCATTGAAAGCAAAGTGATTCAGAAAGAAAAAGAATGAAGGAATGGTGTGTGACAGCAAGCCACAGTAACACCTTGAACTTTGCCTCTCCACCATGACCTGCGCTACTCCCACAGAAGGCACTGAGCACCTGCTTGTCCAGCTGGACTTTTCACTCTTTTATATCTAAGGAGAAAAATCATACTTCCCTTCATAGGCCTTGAACAGATCTTTTTAAAAGCTTCAATACCTTTTCTTGATAAAATAGGTATCAAAGAACTTCCTACACATCATTATATATGCGTATATACTTTAGGACCAAAACCAGTATCTGATTTCATGAGGACACCCCAGAGGCATTGCCACTCACGTTAGGAACAGACTGAAGTTTCTCACTCTCTCCATTACTACTCACAATCATATTATAGCCTTGGTTACCACCATGAGATAAGAAAAAATAATTAGAAGCATAAAAATGGAAAAGAATAAGGCAAAAATAGCTCTACTTTCAGCTGATTTGGAAATATCTGGAAATCAGCTTTAATTCCTTTGTAATTGGGAGTGTGTAGTCTTCTACTATGACTCAAAATATGAAAGCTGTAAAAAAATGAATGAAATCAACTACATAAATTTGAAAAAATTAGCTTTTGCAAGGCTAAACAAGAAAATAAAACTAATACAAGCAATAAACTACCTGAAAAAAGTAGCAAGATGTAAAATTAATTTATTAAAATCAATACTCTCATGCATCTTCAAACAATAACCAGGTTGACAATATAACGGGAGAGAAGACCTGATTTACAAAAACAAAGTGAAAAGGTAAAATATCTAGGAATATCTGAGGAAAGCAGGAACACTCCTGAAAGGCGTAGAAGTTGGCTGAAATGAATAGAAAGCATTTTGTAGTCTTGGATAAGGTGGATCAACATCCTAGAAATGTCAAATTTCCTTAAGAAAATATAAATGGAAAACAATTCTGATTAGAAGCAATGAACTTCTTTTTTGGGGCTGGATAGGTTGGTTCTGAAATGTATATGGAAAAAGAAGTAAAATTAACTAAAACAAAACAAACAATGACAACAACCAAAAAAAAAAAAAAACAAAAAAATCTCAAAAAGAAGAGCAATAGAATGAGAGAGGGAGGCAAGAGGAGCTATAAAGCCTTTTTTAGTAGAACAGTATGGTTGTGGCACAATGATAGACAAATGGAACAGAATACACTCTCCAAAAAACAGATACAATAAACACTGACATTTGAAATAAAACAGATGTCATCATAGATCACTGGGAAAAAGAGGATATGGGAAGCCAAATAATGGTCCTCCCAACACACCAACATCCAAATCCTGGAGCCTGTGGGTGTGGTTCTGTTAAAGAGCTTGAGAGGCAGAGCTTACCCTATGTTATACAGGTGAGTCCTGTGTCCTCACAAGGATCCTTAGAGAAGGGAGAAGGTGGGTCCGAAGAAGAGAAGGAAATGTGTAGCCTGCTGATGTGGGCTCATCCTACGAGGCCCACACTGTCAGGATGGTGGGCGACAGCATTCTGCGACAAGAAGCACTGGAGACAGTTTTGGTGAACATGTCCGTTTATTAATAATCAGGCACAAGCTTTTATGGGACAGGCTAGTTCAGGTTAGCAACACTAATTCTATAGGATATAGCAGATACTAGTGCCTCTATGCTTCTCCAATCAACTTGAAGGTCACGTAGCCTTCCAGGTGATCTTATGGGTCTGGGCTATACCCTGGAGCTGTTTACCTAGTACAAGGCCCTTCAACAGGAAGTGGGGTTGGGAGAAATGTGCCTGGGGCCACTGGCACCTGCCAGCAGTCAGGTCATACGTGGGTCTCAGTTTGCTGAGCCCCTAACCAGGGTCTTTCCGGAGAAGCATGGTGTGCCACGCCCTCTTAACCTCCTGCATGTGCTAGGTAGTCCCCAGCCAGGCACAGGATCACCCACATGCTGACATCCCTTGGTTTGCACCCACTGCAACTGACTTTAAACTGTTGACCTTCAGACAATACAAAAATACATTTGTGCTGTTTTAAGTCACTAAATTTATATTAATTTGTTACAACAGTCACAGGAAATTAATACTCAGGGATTATGTACAAGTAACGATGTAGTCATTTGGAATGATGTAGTCATTTGGAAAAAATAGATAGATCCACACTACGCCATTCCCTCAATATACTCCAAATAAGAGATCTAAATGTACAAAACAAACAAAACCCTCCCCCAAAAAACTGCACAAATTCTGCAAGAAATCAAAGGTGGATTCCTTTATAATTTGGGCTTAGAGAAAACCTTTCAAACTGTGACTCAATGTGAAGCAATAAAAGAGTAAATAAATTTCATTACATAATAGTTTGGAGATAAACATCTTTTTCTGCATGTTACAAAAAAAATACAGGGGCTGGTGCTGTGGCGTAGTGGGTAAAGCCTCCTCCTGCAGTGCCAGCATCCCATATGGATGCCGGTTAGAGTCCTGGCTGCTCCACTTGCAATCCAGCTCTCTGCTATGGCCTGGGAAAGCAGTAGAGGATGGACCATGTCCTTGGGCCCCTGCACCCATGTGGGAGGTCTGGAGGAAGCTCCTGGCTCCTGGCTTTGCATCAGTGCAGCTCCTGCTGTTTCAACCAATTGGGGAATGAACCAGTGGATGGAGGACCTCGCCCTCTCTCTCTCTCTCCCTGTCTCTGTCTCTCTCTGCCTCTCCTTCTCTGTGTAAATCTGACTTTCAAGTAAATAAACAAATCTTTTTTTAAAAAATTACAACCAATAGTCAGAGAGTCATAAAACAAACCGGTGGTTGTCTGGAGCTACAAGGCTGGGATGCTACATGTCTTTTTTGGATAATGAAAATGTTCTAAAACACATTTTACAGTGGGACAGGCAATTGACATAGGAGTTAAGATGCCACTTGAGGCAACCATATCCCATATCCAGGTCCCTGTTTCTTATTAATGTGCATACTGGGAGGCAGCCTACGGCTCAAGTACTTAGGTCATTACACCATATGGGAGACCCAGATGGAGTTCCTGGAAAAAGTTTGGCCTGATCTACCCTGGCTGTTACAGGCATTTAGGGAGCAAATCTGAGAAAGGAAGATGTCTCTCTGCCTCTCTGTCTCTCTTTCTTTCAAAGACAATGAAAATAAATTTAAAAAGTAAAATAAAATAAACTGTGTTTATGAATGCAAAACTCTGTGAATATACTAAAACCCAATGAACTATACCATTTTAATGGGTAAAATGCATGGTATGTGAATAAGTCTCAGTAAAGCTGCTAAAAACAGAAAACCCAGTGCTAAAAATAATTACTGCATTTAAAATCAGAACACAAACGCCAAGCTGGAAGAAAAATTACGCAACTACTATCAAAGAACTAATAATCTTCATATTCTTGAAAATACAGCAGAAAGAGAGGAAATTGTGAAGGAAATATTAGCAAAAGACCTGTGCAGAAAGTTACATGCCCTTAAACAGGAAGAGATGCTTATATTTGAGTAGGAATTTTTTCTTTGTCTACTACATGTGCAACATAGGCTGTTGGCAAGGATTTGGAGGAGGACAGGGACTCTTACATATCATTAATGGTGGTGCAAATAGTACAACGTTAATGGAGAATAGTATGTCAATCCACTTCAAGACCTTCATCCTGAAGATACTTCTCCACAAATAACCAAAGTATGTGCAAAAATACCCATTGCAGCATTATTTTTAATCTTAAGATATTAGGAATAACTCAAATATCCGTCACTAAGGGACTGGCTGAGTAGACTACAGAACTGGACATCCACAGAAAAGAGACTTTATCAGATGATTAAAAAGCAGTGGAGATGATCAATAACAGCTGATATGATGTGATCTGCAAGACAGGTGGTCAGGTAAAAAAGAAAGCTGTAAATGGGGGGCTATACACTGTGCTACATTTTGTATAAGAAAGACATGTGAATATATACATATTTGCTAATTGAAAATTTTTTTTAATTTTTTAAATATTTATTTCAAAGGAAGAGAGAGAGGGAGAGAGAGTGAGAAATCTCCCATCAATTGGCTCACCCACGAAGTGTCCAGAAGAGTTGGAACTAGGCCAACTAGGAACTCAATCTAGGTCTCCCGTATGGGTGGTAGAGACACAAACATCGCAGCCATTCCCTGCTCGCTGGCTCCCAGAGCGCACATTAGTGAGAAGCTGGGGTAGGCAGTGGACTGGAGCACCGGCACTCTGATATGGAATGCAGCATCTTAACCGCTATGCCACGCATCCACTCCCTAGCTTTTCTAAACCAGCACAAACCGGAAAGTGATTTACGGTTTTCAATGAAGGGAGTAGAGGTTAGACAGGGTAGAGACTTCTGACTTTTATTTATATTTTTAAAAGATTTGTTTGTTTATTTATTAGAAAGGCATAGTTACAGAGAGAGAGACTGAGAGAGAATTTCCACCCACTGGTTTACTCCCCAAATGGTCACAATAGCCAGGTCTTGGCCAAGCTGAAGCCAGGAGCCAGGAGCTTCATCTGGGTCCCCCATATGGGTGCAGGGGCCCAAGTCCTTGGGCCACACTGCGCATTAGCAGGGAGCTGGAAGGAAAGTGGAGAGGCCGGGCCTTGAACTGGCTCCCTTATGGGATGCTGGTGCCATAGGTAGTGGTTTAACTTGCTATGCCACAGTGGCAGCCCCTACTTCTGACTTTTAAACCAAGTAAATATTTTATATACTCAAAAAAATTAAAGAGCAAAACTGAAAATAAAGTGAAATAAATGAATCTAATTGTATGTCAAATTGGCAATTACCCAAAATAATTCTTTCAAGTGACTTTTGTACATAAAACTTTTACTGTATAACTTTAGAGAGTAGAAAAAAAAAGAAGTGCAAAAATCTTATTCTTGACTCTGTAGTTTGATTATTTGGAAGACCATTGGTACTGTAACTCTGAAACTGTGTATGTGTGTTATAAATCATAAGTTTTAATTATGATTTGTAATGCAAGGGAAAAGAGACAAAAATATAAAACCAAAGAAGTTAAGAGGAAATTTTATAATGTTATATTTAAGTTAGAAACTTTTAAATGAATCTGTGATTTAAAAATATACATGGGGGCAGGCGCCACGGCTCAATAGGCTAGTCCTCTGCCTGTGGCGCCGGTACCCTGGGTTCTAGTCCTGGTTGGGGCGCCGGATTCTGTCCCGGTTGCCCCTCTTCCAGGCCAGCTCTCTGCTGTGGCCCGGGAGTGCAGTGGAGGATGGCCCAAGTGCTTGGGCCCTGCACCCCATGGGAGACCAGGATAAGTACCTGGCTCCTGTCATCTGATCAGCGCGGTGCGCCGGCTGCGGCGGCCATTGGAGGGTGAACCAACGGCAAAGGAAGACCTTTCTCTCTGTCTCTCTCTCTCACTGTCCACTCTGCCTGTCAAAAAAAAAAAATATATATATATATATATATACACATATACATGGGAGGGGCAGTGCTGTGGCGCAGCGGGTTAAAGCCTTAGTCCGAAGCGCCAAAATCCCATATGGGCCCCAGTTCTAATCCCAGCTGCTCCTCTTCCAATCCAGCTCTCTGCTATGGCCTGGGAAAGCAATGGAAGATGGCCCAAGTCCTTGGGCCCCTGCACCTACGTGGGAGACCTGGAAGAAGCTCCTGGTTCCTGCCTTCAGATCGACGTAGCTCTGGCCATTGCGGCCCATTGGGGAGTGAACCAGCAGATGGAAGACCTCTCTCTCTGTCTCTACCTCTATCTGTAAATCTTTCAAATAAATAAAATAAATATTTAAAAAATAAAAATATACATGGGGACTTAAAAAAGTTCATGGAAAATAGAATTAAAAGATAAGTTTGGTGCAAAAAAATTTGAAGTCCATGCATAATCTTTTCATAATACATATCTTCCATGAAATTTCGAAGACCCTGTGTATCAGTGTCTGTGTGCATGCACGTGTGTGCGTTTGTTCTACCTCCATTCACTTAAAAAGCAACGACATGGCAGTGTCAATGAGAACATTGGTGAATATTCTCTTACTCAGATCCCGGCCTTGGTTTTATTCCCCACTAACAGGAATTAAAGCTCTTTGGAGAAATGCTTGTAGGATTAGAGCAGGAAAAACACAAAGCTGTTTTTCCAGAAAGCGAGTGAGTAGTCAAAGATAAATGTGGGAGATTAAAAGAACACAGAAACCACTTTGAAAGGGCTCCCACTGGTGAAAGTGGGGGCAATTTTGGAAAAAAAAAAGTATTATAATTGCTGGTAAAAAATGTTGACTAAAAATTGCTGAGGCCTGTTGGGTATACTTGAGCAGTAATTGAGTCGCTGTCATTGAATAGTGTGGGTGGCACGGTGCAGTATTTGCTGGCTGAATAGAAAATCATGAAGCCAAAGCAACTATCAGATGGATCAACCAAGATAGAAACAGGAAGGCCCCAGCAAACAGTATACAAAAAAGAAATGAGGAGTTGTGTGTGCACTGGGCGCCTTCCCACCAATGGCACTTGGGCAAAAGGTATACTTCAAATCTGAAATGAACCAAAGAACATTCAAAAGGTGCATTTTGGAAGAAAATGTTATGTCTTTGTAATACTTGTAAATTACAGAGAAGTGACTCATGACCATCCAAACTGTCAATAGTGGGATTTGTGAAGGCCAAAGGCTGATAGTTAATATGGTACAGGTGTCCCACAGAAATGATCTGTATGTGAAATGACAGGAGCTGAGGAAGAGAGAGCGAGTTATGTGGAGAATCATCTAACTGAAAATGGCATTGACGCAGTGCAGCTTCCGGAACAATCTGGATCCCCAAGCATTTCATAAATGTGCAGCACCAGAGCCTTCAACTGCAAGAAAATGGATAATTGCTCCCCTGCTCCCAAAATAGTGACATTTTGAAAGATCTAAATCAATTATTCAGAGTCTGATTTACACCTCCTTTGTGTGTGTTCACCAGGACCTCCTCCAAACAGCTAGGCTTTCCCACAGTTCCCTAGATGACCTTGCTGTGCCTAAGGCAACCACAAATGACAGACCAGCTCAATTGTCTCTAACTCTGCAAGAATTCATCTAGTCAGCTGGAGGAACAAAAGGCACAGCCTCAGGTCTACATCTCCACGGTACTCGGTACCTAGGGCAGATAGGGAACTCAAGGTGTTGAATGAAGCACTTGACATTAAAATCCACTGGACTGGCCGGCGCCGCGGCTCACTAGGCTAATCCTCCGCCTAGCGGCGCCGGCACACCGGGTTCTAGTCCCGGTCGGGGCACCAGATTCTGTCCCGGTTTCCCCTCTTCCAGGCCAGCAGAGCTGTGGCCAAGGAAGTGCAGTGGAAGATGGCCCAAGTACTTGGGCCCTGCACCCCCATGGGAGACCAGGATAAGTACCTGGCTCCTGTCATCTGATCAGCGCAGTGCACCGGCTGCGGCGGCCATTGGAGGGTGAACCATCGGCAAAGGAAGACCTTTCTCTCTGTCTCTCTCTCTCACTGTCCACTCTGCCTGTCAAAAAAAAAAAAAATTCACTGGACTATTCAGCAAAGAGGAGTGGACCACAGAGCCACCAGGCTGAGAATTTTCTCCTTTTGACATCACAGCCCTGATCATGACAATTCAACCAAGATGCTAAATCCAACCTATCTCTGCTTTTCAAACTCCCCTCTTGTTCTTGATTTCATGAGGAACAAAGGCTGCAACATCCATTGAGGCAGGGCATGACCCTGCTTAAGCAGATAGTGTCTGTAGGTCCCATATGAGGGGTTGTTACACTATTAAGCTATAATGACTCACATCTTTGAATTAATTGGCCGTATTGAAGTGAAGGCAAGTGAGAAAAGCAATCAGTAGGAGTGCAAAACTCAGGCATACAGCAAAGATGCCAACAAAAAAGCTCCATGATGGTACCCATAGATTCAGGCTTATCCGAGCAAGGAAGCGCAGGCACAGGATGACTGCCAATGTAGCTCCCAGGCACTGAGCACCCTCAGCACGCTTCCTAAATGTGGGGAAAGAACTTCCAACCACAAATCTGCGCACGTCTCCCCAGAGAAGTCCAGGATCCTGTTGTGGCTCAGCAGTAGGACAAATTGTTGACTGCAAACAGAAAAAACTGAGATACAAAACTAAGGAGTAACATACTAAAGGACAAAACAGAGAATTAGCATGGTCCTCGACAAATGAAGTGATGAGTAGCAGCTGTGAACAACCTGCCAGACCCTTAAACAAAGAGTTTTACGTGCACACACCTAGAAATTCCAAAGTACGGTCCCCGTGACGCTCGGAATTGCTTCCTGACTGTAAGCCAGACAAGGACAATCCTTGGAGAATGACTAGAGGAGTGGATTCTTTTCAAAATGCTAATCCTACAAAGTGAGAATATCTAAATCTATTTTATTTGGGTTTTTGAAATAGACTTATTTATTTATTTGAAAGGCAGGGTGGGGGTGATAGAAGAGAGAAGGAGAAAGAGAGAGAGAGAGAGAGAGAGAGACAGACAGACAGACAGAGCTTCCCTTCACTGGTGCATTCCCTAAATGCTCAAAGCAGTCAGTGCTGGGCCAAGCCGAAACAAGGAGCCAGTAATTCCATCTGGGTCTCCATGGGCCTCCGTGGGCCTCCATGGGTAGCAGGGACTCAAGTACTTGGGCCATCATCTACTGCCTTTCCAGGCATATCAGCAGAAAACTAACTATGAAGCAGAGGAGCCAAGTCTCAGTGACACTCCAATATGGGCTGCAGGCGTCCCAAGCAGCAGATTAGCTGCTATGCCACACCACCCATCTCCTAAATCTATCTCATAAGTGAGAAGAGTTTTAGGGAAAAAACGTTTTGAATGATCTCTAGGATATTTAAGTCAAAAAATTTCTGAGTTTAAGATCCTAGAAAGCTGAATATAGACCTACCATATGACCTAGCCATCCCACAGCTGAGATTTTGTCCAAAGGAAATGAAATCAGCATATGAAAGAGTAATCTGTACCCCCATGTTCATTTCAGGTCAATTTACAATAGTTACTATATGGAATCAACCCAGATGTCCATCAAATGAAGACTGGATAAAGAAATTATGGTACATGTACAGCCTGGAATATCACACAGAAGTTAAAAAAAATATGAAGTCCTGTCTTTTGCAACAAAATGGATGCAACTGGAACCATTATACTTAGTGAAATAGGCCAGTCACAAAAGACAAACACTGAATGGTCTCTCTGACCTCTGGGAACTAACAGAGTACTTAACGGGTAATCTATGGGAGCGAAACTGACACCTTGAGATGTGATGATTTCCAACAGCTCTTGTCTTGACTGTCAAGGAACAATGTTTTTCTTATTTGTTAGTTTCTGTTCTTTTTTACTTTTGTCTTCATACTATTCCGTGAACGCTCTATTTAGTGCAGGGCTAATCTTATGAGTATAAAATTAACTGAAAACTGACCTTTGTAAAAAATGAAAATGGGAAAGGGAAAGGGAGGAGGAAGAAGCGGGGAGTATATTATGGTGGGAGGTAGGTAGTGTGGGAAGAATCACCATGTTTCCAAATTTGTATATATTAAATGCATGAAGTTTGTATTCCTTAAATAAAATTTTTAATTTTTTTTTTAAATAAAGAGGGGCTGGCATTGTGGCACAGCTGGTTAAAGCCCCAGTTTGCAGTGCCGGCATCCCATATGGGTGCCGGTTTGAGTCCCTGCTGTTCCACTTCCTGTCCAGCTCTTTGTTATGGCCTGGGAAAGCAGAAGATGGCCCAAGTCCTTGGGCCCCTGCACCCACGAGGGAGACCTGGAAGAAGCTCCTGGCTTCGAAACAGCTCAGCTCTGGCCATTGCAATCATCTGGGGAGAGAGAACCAGCAGATGGAACACCTGGCTCTACCTCTCTCTGTAACTCTGTATTTCAAACAAATAAAATAAAATAAATCTTTAAAAAAATTTTTAAAAAGGGAAGATCCTAGAGGAGGCCAGTGCTGTGGTGCAGTGGGTTAAGCCACAGCCTGCAGTGCCAGCATCCCATACAGGTGCCAGTTCAAGTCCAGGCTGCTCCACTTTAGATCCAGCTCCCTGCTAATGTGCGTGGGAAAGCAGCAAAGGACGGCCCAAGTGCTTGGGCCCCTGCAGCCACGTGGGAGACCTGGAAGAAGGTCCTGGCTCCTGGCTTCAGCTTGACCCAGCCTTGGTCATTGTGGTCATTTGAGAAGTGAACCAGCGGATGTAAGATCTATCTATCTTTCTCTCTTTCTACCTCAGTAACTCTGCCTTTCAAATGAATAAATAATTTAAAAAAATCTTAGGAAGCATCCTGCCAACCCTTTCATCCCATCTTTTCTTGCATCTTTTCTTTTTTTCTCCTAAATAAATTAAAACCCTGAAAAACCAATTTATCTGCAGTAAGTAATTTTGCCAATCACATACTAAGACATTATAATCTATTACATCTAAAGGCTTGATAATTGAGGTAAGTGAGCTAAGAAAGAAAAAGAATTCTACCATCATCCACACTTACACAGGTTCAATCTCCAGTAGCAGAATTAGGGCCAACTGGAAAGAAAGTTACAAACCAAATAGATTTTAGGAAAGAGGACATGTTAGTGCAGCACTTCTCTGATATATGACTTGCAAAGGAAGGACCTCATTAGGGATCACCAGTATCCCAAATTTACAACCTGGCTTTTCCAAGCACACCCTTCTGCTGCAGCTGGGACAGTAGAGCGCCCCCATCTGGCTCCGTCTTTTACACTGAACTGCACCCAGGGGGTGGCACATCGACTCCCGGGACATCGGTTCTCTCTTATAGAATTCTGAATTCTGATTCATGTTCAGCCAAATGATGCGCCTTATAGGAAAAAAAGTCAAAACATTGATCTTTTAATGTATTAACTTCTCATTGTTTTTTAGGTTTTTATTCTCTCCAGAGAAAATGTGCAGGCTTTGAGAATTCAATAAAAATTAGATGGCAAAGAATTTGTGCCAATTGGGAGGATGATTCCGTCTCTGATTTGAAAGTCTGAGCATAGAGCCGGCGCCGTGGCTCAATAGGCTAATCCTCCACCTTGCGGCGCCGGCACACCGGGTTCGAGTCCCGGTTGGGGCGCCGGATTCTGTCCCGGTTGCCCCTCTTCCAGGCCAGCTCTCTGCTATGGCCAGGGAGTGCAGTGGAGGATGGCCCAGGTGCTTGGGCCCTGCACCCCATGGGAGACCAGGAAAAGCACCTGGCTCCTGGCTCCTGCCAGGATCAGCGCGGTGCGCCGGCTGCAGCGGCGGCCATTGGAGGGTGAACCAACGGCAAAAAGGAAGACCTTTCTCTCTCTGTCTCTCTCTCTCACTGTCCACTCTGCCTGTCAAAAAAAAAAAAAAAAAAAAAAAAAAAAAGAAAGTCTGAGCATAGAAAACTGATCAGGTTTTATGTTTAAGTTGCACTGTAGAACACCATGTAGTCACTTTCAATGATCTATGAATGTGTTTACTGGCACTGAATAGATTTTTCACATCTTTTGGTTAAATAAGAAAAAGGGTGTTGGCCTGAGTGCCAGCATCCCATATGGGCGCTGGTTCAAGTCCTGGCTGCTCCACTTCTGATCCAGGTCTCTACTATGTCCTGGGAAAGCAGTATAAAATGGACCAAGTCCTTGGACCCCTGTACCCACATGGGAGACCCGGATGAAGCTCCTGGATCTTAGCTTCAGACTGGAGCAACTCCAGCCATTACAGCCAGCTGGGGAGTGAACTATCAGATGGAAGACCTTCCTCTCTCTGCCTTTGCCTCTGCCTCTCTATAACTCTGCCTTTCAAATAAATAATAAATAAATAAATAAATAAATCTTTAAAAAAAAGAAAAATTTACAAAACTGAAGGTACAGTAGATGCTCAATGCATAGCAATACAGAATGTCTGGAGGTAGATACAGTTTCTGCCTTCCTAGGAATCATATTCTATTGGGGAAGATAGGCCAATAAGCATGCAATTTAATGTAAAACTTTCTATGTCGAAAAAGAAGGAAAAAAATGAGCCAGGCTGATGGAAGGCAGGGAGGAGAATTTTGGCTCCAGTGGTTGGATAAGGTCTCTCTGGGAGAGTGACATTTGAGCAGACAGAGAATTGAAAATCTAGAGGAAGCAATGTGGGGAAATGTATTCCAGGTGAAGAGAACATAACTGTTGGAGTCCCTGGAGCCACACGAGTTTTGTATTTGAAGGAGTAACAAAAAGGCCCAAGGGACAGGGAGACGGAAGGGACACGGAGGGCTGAATTAAAAGCAGTAGCAAGTGTCACGTGCAGGCTCGTGACTGTAATGAACCGTTTGGACCCTCTTGGTTATGGAAGGCATTGGATGCTGTCATGTAGGAGGTTGGTATTTTCTGGGGTTAATCTGGTTGCTCCCTAGGGACCCAGAGAGGACAATGATGAGGAAGGAGGCTTAGATAAAGCAGATTCAGGCACAAACCTACATTTGAAGGTAGCTGGTGGCTGAGGAGTTAAATACAGGGTGGGTAGGATGAAGGAGAAGTAAGTTCATGTTCTTCCTCTTTCCTGGCTTTTTTCATTATCATTCATTCAGACAATAAATATTTGCTCAGTCCCTTCCAAGCATTGCAATCTAGACTGGATGCTGAGATAAAATGATGAGCAATGAGAAAGAGAGAGAGAGAGAGAGAGAGAGAGAGAGAGAGAGAGAGGTGCTCCAGTATCAGAGGCAGTGTGTGCAAAGTCCCAGTGGCACAAAGAGAAAACAAGCTACAAAAAGAAGCCCATTGTGAGTGAAGGGAGAGACCACACAGTACTTGAGTACCTGCCATGGGGAGAGTTTTCTGTCTCCCTCCTTTGAAAGCGGGGAAATCACTGACGGAAGTGACTGCACGGGAGGTTGTGGAGGAGGAGAGTATCAGAGTAAGGGTGGCCATCTTGGTGGAACATGGCCTGGAGAGCTGTCTATGGGGGGCAGGTGGGCAAGAACAAGGTCGGGCACCAGACTGGGGCTGCTGGATGCCCGGCGGTGGCCTGTGTGAGACGGACACCAAGACGGGGAGCAAGTCCTGCCCATGCCGGCTTTCACCTCAGTGTCATTGCCAGCCCTGGAGGTCTGTTTTCCCACTCCAAACTCCTGGGAAAGGAATCTGGTGGGAGGCAGGCCACATAAGCCACAGTGAGCTCACCAGCATTTGGGGCAGATGCCCGTCTTTGACCTTGAGATCACAGGAGGAAGGCAACAAATGCAGAAGTCGGGGAAGGGTGAGCATTGCAAGCATCTCCACTGGGATTCAGTTTTGGAAAAAGAAAATACAAATAGAGAGATATCAAATACTAGAAATACGTAGAAATGCTCAAGTATCAGGTATGGTTTTTGAAATTTTTTTATTTTTTATTTTTTTTTTATTTTTGACAGGCAGAGTGGACAGTGAGAGAGAGAGAGAGAGAGAGAGACAGAGAGAAAGGTCTTCCTTTGCCGTTGGTTCACCCTCCAATGGCCACTGCAGCCGGCGCGCTGCAGCCAGCGCATCGCGCTGATCCGAAGCCAGGAGCCAGGTGCTTCCTGGTCTCCCATGCGGCTGCAGGGCTCAAGGACCTGGGCCATCCTCCACTGCACTCCCGGGCCACAGCAGAGAACTGGCCTGGAAGAGGGGCAACCGGGACAGAATCCGGCGCCCCGACCTGGACTAGAACCCGGTGGGCTGGCGCCACAAGGCGGAGGATTAGCCTAGTGAGCCGCGGCGCCGGCCTGATTTTTGAATTTTTAGAGAATAAGCTACCAGTGCGCAGATTTGTTTTGTGCTAATTCCCTATTTTTATATTACTATAAATAGAAGGGATTTCATGCATTCCATACATACGGTTCCAAGAAGACAACCACATTCCCTTCCTCTCCCCCTTCCCTCTCTTCCTTTCATCAGTTTTTATATAATTTTAATCCACTTTATAGTCACAGACTTAATTTACCACGAATGATAATATTCAGCAATTAAAAAGTAGGAAGACGCAGTTCTACATGAGTATAAACAAGGGCTAAAAATAACAATCATATCACAAAATGTCCATTTCATTCCTATACATTTTTTGTATTCTATATTAACTGCAACATGTCAGAGAAAACATAGGACACTTGTCTTTTTGAAACCGGCTTATTTCACTAAGCATAATGGTATCCAGTTGCACCCATTTTGTTGCAAAAGACAGGATTTCATTGTTTTTTATGCCTGAATAATATTTCATAGTGTATACATGCCACATTTTCTTTATCCAGTCAAAAGTTGGTGGACATCTGGGTTAATTCCATATCATAGCTATTGTGAATTGAGCAATAAACATGGAGGTATAAATAACTCTTTGATATGTTGACATCATTTCCTTTGGGTGAATTCCCAGGAGTGGGAAGCCTTGGTTCTATGGTAGATTTATTTTCATGTTGCTGAGGAATCTCCATACTGTCTTCCATAATGGTTGTATGAGTTTACATTCCTACCAGCTGTAGATTAGGTACCATTTCCCCCACATCCTCATTGGCCTTTATCGTTTTTTTATTTCTGTCTGAGAGCCATTCTAACTTGGGTGAGGTGAAACCTCCTTTTGGTTGCAATTTGCATTTCTCCAATGGCTAGTGATCGTGAACATCTTTTCGTGTGTCCATTGGCCATTTTTTTTTTTAATTTATTTTTTGACAGAGTTAGTGGTGCGGCCACGGCCGGCACTGCGCTGATCTGAAGCCAGGAGCCAGGTGCTTCCTCCTGGTCTCCCATGCGGGTGCAGGGCCCAAGCACTCGGGCCGGCACCCCAACCGGGACTAGAATTGGGGTGCCGGCTCCTCAGGATAGGATTAGCCTAGTGAGCCGCAGCCCCGGCCCTATTGGCCATTTGAATTTCATCTTTTGGAAAATCCTTTTCAAGTCTTTTGCTCATTTTTTTAAACTGGATTATTTATTTTGTTGTTGAGTTTCTTGAGCTTTTTATAAATTCTGGATATTAATACTTTTTAGTTTCATAGTTTGCAAATATTTTCTCCCATTTTTCAGTTACCTCTTCATTTTATTTTGTAATCATATTTGTCCATTTTTGTTTTGATTTTCTGTGCTTTTGAGGTCTTTTCCAAGAAGTCTTTGCTTATATCAATGTCTTGCAGGGTTTCCAGATGTTTTTCTCTAGGAATTTGATGTTATTAGGTCATAGATTTAAATCCTTAATCCATTTTGAGTCGTTTTTTGTGTGAGGTGTAAGATAGGGGTCTTGTCTGATGCTTCTGCATGTGTAGATTATTTTTCCCAACAGCATTTGTTGAAGAGACTGCCTTTCTCCAGGGACTGATTTTAGGTTGTTTGTCAAAGATTAGTTGGTTGGAGCTGCGTGGATTGTATTCTGGATTTTCTCTTCTGTTTCACTGGTCTATATGTTTATTTTTGTGCCAGTACCAAGCTGTTTTGATTATAACTGCCACGTCATGTCTTGAAATCTTGTATTGTGATGCCTCCAGGTTTTTTTGTTGTTGTTGTGTAAGATTGCTTTAGCTATTTGGGGTCACTTGTGTTTCCATATGAATTTTAGCATCATTTTTTTCTAGACCTTAGAAGAATGGCCTTTGTATTTTGATTGGGATCACATTGAATCTGTAAATTGCTTTTGGTAGTATGGACATTTTGGTGATACTAATTCATCCATTTTTTTGTGTCTTCTATTTCTTTCTTTGATGTTTTGTAATTTTCATTGTAGAGTTTGCTCATTACCTTGGTTAAGTTTATTACAATGTATTTAATTTTTTTGTAGCTGTTGTCAATGGGACTGATCTTACAAGTTCTTTCTCAGCTATGGCATTGTTTGTGTATACAAAGGCTGTTGATTTTGTATGTTGATTTTATAACCTGCAACTTTACCAAACTCTCTTATGAGTCTTTGTGGAATCTTTGTGTTCCCCTACATATAGAGTCTTGTCATCTGCAAGCAGAAAATTTAATTTGATTTCTTCTTTTCCAATTTGTATCCCTTTAATTTATTTTTCTTGCCTAATGTCTCTGGCTAAAACTTCTAGAACTATATTGAATAGCAATGGTGAATGTTGGCATCCTTTTCTGGTTCTGGTTATAAGTGGAAATGACTCAAACTTTTTCCCATTCAATATGATACTGGCTGTGGCATTGCCTTGACTGTGTTGAGGAATGTTACTACTATACTGAATTTGCTTAATTGTTTTTAGCATGAAAGGATGTTGTATTTTATTAAATGTTTTCTCTGCATCTATTGAGATAATAATATGGTTTTTGTACTTCAATTTGATAATGTGATGTATCACATGTATTGATTTGCCTATGTTGAACCATCCTTGCATACCAAGGGTAAATCCCACCTGGTCTGGGTGCATGATCTTTCTGATGTATTGTTGGATTTGATTACCTAGTATTACATTGAGGATTTTTGCATCTATGTCCATCAGGGTTATTGATCTATAGTACTCTTTCTTTGTTGTATCTTTGGTTTAGGAATTAAGGTGATGCTAGCCTCATAGGAGTTTGGTAAGATTCCCTCTATTTCAATTGTTTTGAATAGTTTGAGAAGAATTGGAGTTAGTTCTTTTTAAATGTCTGGTAGATTTCAGCAGTGAAGCCATCTGGTCCTGGGCTTTTTCTGTTGGGAGGGTCTTTATTACTGATTCACTCTCCATCTTTGTTATTGGTGTGTTTAGATTATCTGTGTCTTTATTACTCAATTTTTATAGATTGTATGTGTCTGTAAATCTATCCATTTGTTCTAGATTTTCCAATATGTTGGCATACAGCTGTTTTTAGTTCTTTCTTTCTTTCTTTCTTTCTTTCTTTCTTTCTTTCTTTTCTTTTTTTTTTATAGGCAGAATGGACAGTGAGAGAGAGAGACAGAGAGAAAGGTCTTCCTTTTGCCGTTGGTTCACCCTCCAATGGCTGCCGCGGCCGGTGCGCTGCAGCCGGCACACTGCGCTGATCCAATGGCAGGAGCCAGGTACTTATCCTTGTGGGGAGCAACTCGGACTAGACTAAGTTACTGGAATTAAGACTTATTCTATGCATCTGCTCTCCCACAATATGGCGCTGGGAGAGGAGAAAACAGCTTCTACACAGCTGCCTCCAGTTCAGCCAATAAACTGTAGGACTTGCTCCTGATTGGAGGAGAGCAGTGTACTCGGCGTGTGGGCAGCCGAGTTGGGATTGGCAGAGGAGGACTATAAAGGAGGAGAGAGACGGCATGCACCAGGAACATCTAGGGGGAACATCTATCTGAAGGAACACCTGTGCAGCCCCCGAGAGAGCCGGCCGGCGGTGTGCCGCTCCCCCGCGGAAGTGGGAAATGTGGCAGGGGGAACCGCCCTTCCACGGAGGTGGAAGGGACGGTAGCCCACCCGGGAAGAACCAGCAGCAAACCCAGGGAGGGCCGAGCAGACAGAAGAACAGCGCAGGGTCCTGTGTCGTTCCTCCATGAAGAGGGGGAGCGACATAATGGTGCCGTGACTCGGATGTGAAGCCTAGGCAGGGTTTAGTGTCGTTCCTCCATGAAGAGGGGGAGCGACATAATGGTGCCGTGACTCGGATGTGAAGCCTAGGCAGGGTTTAGTGTCGTTCCTCCACGAAGAGGGGGAGCGACAATCCTGGTCTCCCATGGGGTGCAGGGCCCAAGCACTTGGGCCATCCTCCACTGCCCTCCTGGGCCATAGCAGAGAGCTGGCCTGGAAGAGGGGCAACTGGGACAGAATCCGGCGCCCCAACTGGGACTAGAACCTGCTGTGCTGGGGCCACTAGGCGGAGGATTAGCCTGTTGAGCCACGGCGCCGGCTGTTTTTAGTAATTTCTGATGATTCTTCTTATTTCTTTGATATCCACTGTAACATCTCCTTTTTCCTCTCTGACTTTTTAAATTTGGGTCTTCTCTTATTTTTTTGATTAGTTGAGTTACTGCTGTATCAACTCTGCTTATTTTTTCAAATAATCAGGTCTTTGCTTCACTGATATTTTGTATTTTTTGTTTCAGTTTTGTTTACTTATTCTCTAATTTTAATTATTTCTTCCCTCCTACTAATTTGAGACTTGGTTTGTTTATCTTGTTTTTCTAGGTCTTAGAGATGCATTGTAAGATCATTTATTTGATGCCTTTCCAATTTCTTTATGTAAGCACTAATTGCTATAAACCTGCCTCTTAATGCTGCTTCTGCTGTATCCAATAAGTTTTGATATGTGTGTTGTCATTTTCTTTCATTTCTAGGAATTTTTTATTTCCCATTTGATTTCTTCTGTGACCCACTGTTCATTCAAGAGCATGTTGTTCAGTCTCCAAGTGTTCGTGTATTTTCTGTAGATTCTTAAGTTAATTTCCAGCTTCACTGTAGTCAGCAAAGATACATGGTATGATTTCAATTTTTTGAGTTTGCTGAGACTTGATTTATAGCCTCACATATGATCTATCCTAGAGAAAATTTCATGCACTGGTGAGAAGAAAGTGTATTCTACAATTGTAGGATGAAAAGTTCTGTAGAGAGGCCAGCACTGTGACACAGCAAGTAAAGCTGCTGCTTGCAGTGCTGGCATCTCATATGGGTGCTGGTTCAAATCCTGGCTGCTCCACTTTTGATCCAGCTCTCTGCTATGGCCAGGGAAAACAGTGGAAGATGGCCCAAGTCCCTGGCCCCTGCATCTGTGTGGGAGACCTGGAAGAAGCCCCTGGCTCTTGGCATTGGATTGGCCCAGCTCTGGCTGTTGCAGCCATCTGGGGAGTGAACCAGTGGATGAAAGACCTCTCTCTCTCTCTCTCTCTCCCCGACTCTCCGTAACTCTGCCTTTCATATAATAAATAAATCTTTAAAAAAGAAAGAAGGAAAGAAAAAAGAAAGAAAGAGAGAGAGAGAGAGAGAAAGAGAGAAAGAAAGAGAGAAAGAGAGAAAGAAAGAGAGTTCTATAGATAACCATTAGTCCCTTTGGTATATAGTGGCAAGTAACTCTGTTGTTTCCTTGCTGATTTTCTGTCTGGTTGATCTCTCCATTGCTGAAAGTAGAGTATTGAAGTCCACCATCACTACTGTATTGGAATCTGTGTCTTCCTTTACATCTATTAACATATTAACATTTTAAATAGCCAGGCATTCTGGCATTGGTTGCATATACATTTATTATAGTCATATATTCCTGTTGAATTTTTCCTTTAATCATTATATAGTGTTCTTTTTGTCTCTTTTAACAGTTTTTGTGTTAAAGTCTATTTTGTTTGATATTAAGATGGCTACCCTTGCTTGTTTTGCTTTCTATTAGCATGGAATATCTTCTTCCATCCTTTCACTTTCAGTCTGTGTGAATCTTTGTTGGAGAGGTGTGTTTCTTGTAGGCAGCAAATAGATGGGTCTTGCTTTTTAATACATTCACCCAGCCTGTATCTTTTAATTGGACAGTTTATGCCACTTACATTTAAGGTTATTATTGATAAGTAATGACCTGGTTCTATCATATTTCCATACATATTCTTTGTATTTTCATACATGTTTGCTTTGGATTTTCTCTGTGCTTTTACTGGGAGATTTTCTTCCTTCACATTCTTTCATGGTGATGACTATATTTCTGTGTTTCTGTGTGTTGCACTCCTTAAGCATCATTTGTAAGACTGGATGAGTGGTGACAAATGCTTTCAATTTCTATTTGTTTTGGAAGGTTTTTATTTCATTTTCATTTACAAATGAGAGCTTTGCTGGGTATAGTATACTGTGTTGACAGTTCTTCCTTTTAGGACTTGTACTACATCTCTCCATTCTTTCCTAGCCTGCAGGGTTTGTAATGAGAAATCAGTTGTTAGTCTAATTGGGGATCATGTGAAGATGATCTGGCATCTCCTTCATGAAAAGTTTATAATCTTTATTTTTTACTGTTGAAAGTTTGACTATAATAGATTGTGCTGAAGATTTTCTCTGATCATGTCTATTAGGAATCCTATGTGCTTCCTGTGTTTAGATGTCCCTGTCTTTATTCAAATTAGGAAATTTTCCTGTGTTATTTCACTAAATATGCCTTCTAACCCATTCTCCTTTTCCTTACCTTCTGGAACTCCTCACACACATATATTTGGTTGTTTAATAGTATCCCCTAAATTTCTTTTTTTTTAACTTTTATTTAATCAATATAAACTTCCAAAGTACGGCTTATGGATTACAATGGCTTCCCCCCCATAACGTGCCTCCCACCCACAACCCTCCCCTTTCCCACTCCCTCTCCCTTCCAATCACATCAAGATTCATTTTCGATTCTCTTTATATACAGAAGATCAGTTTAGCATACATTAAGTAAAGATTTCAACAGTTTGCTCCCACACAGAAACATAAAGTGAAAAATAATAGATGATTTTTTAAATGATGATGAAATCAGATTAGACCTATTGTCATGTTTAATCCCAGTGAGAGTCAAGTTGGGAATTGATAATTTCTTCTTCTTCTTTTTTTTTTTTTTTACAGAAGATGAGTTTAGTATACATTAAGTAAAGATTTCAACATTTTGCACCCCCATAGAAACACAAAGTGAAATATACTGTTTGAGTACTAGTTATAGCATTAAATCACAATATACAGCACATTAAGGGCAGAGATCCTACATGAGGAGTAAGTGCACAGTGACTCCTGTTGTTGACTTTACCAATTGACACTCCTGTTTATGGCATCAGTAATCTCCCTATGCTCCAGTCATGAGTTTCCAAGGCTATGGAAGCCCCTTGAGTTCTCTGACTCTTATCTTGTTTAGACAAGGTCATAGTCAAAGTGGAGGTTCTCTCCTCCCTTCAGAGAAAGGTACCTCCTTCTTTGAAGACCTGTTCTTTCCACTGGGATCTCACTCACAGAGATCTTTCATTTAGGGTTTTTTTTTTTGGCCAGAGTGTCTTGGCTTTCCATGCCTGAAATACTCTCATGGGCTTTTCAGCCAGATTGGAATGCCTTTAGGGCTGATTCTGAGGCCAGAGTGCTGTTTAGGACATCCGCCATTCTATGAGTCTGCTGAGTATCTGGCTTCCCATGTTGGATCACTCTCCCTTTTATTTATTCTATCGGTTAGTGTTAGCAGGTACTAGACTTGTTTATGTGCTTCCTTTGACTCTTAGTCCTTTCATTATGATCAATTGTGAACTGAAATTGATCACTTGGACTAGTGAGATGGCATTGGTACATGCCACCTTGATGGGATTAAATTGGAGTCCCCTGGTATGTTTCTAACTCTACCAATTGGGGCAAGTCAGCTTGAGCATGTCCCAAATTGTACATCTCTTCCCTCTCTTATTCCCACTCTTATGTTTAACAGGGATCACATTTCAGTTAAATTTCAACACTTAAGAATAACTGTGTATTAATTACAGAATTAAACCAGTCATATTAAGTAGAACAGACAATAAAACTACTAAGAGGGATAATATATTAAGTTGTCCATTAACAGTCAGGGCTATGCTGATCAAGTCACAGTTTCTCATAGTGTCCATTTCACTTCAACAGGCTTCCTTTTTGGTGTTCAGTCAGTTGTCACCGATCAGGGAGAACATATGGTATTTGTCCCTTTGGGACTGGCTTATTTCACTCAGCATGATGTGTTCCAGATTCCTCCATTTTGTTGCAAATGACTGGATTTCATTGTTTCTTACTGCGGTATAGTATTCTAAAGAGTACATATCCCATAATTTCTTTATCCAGTCTACCGTTGATGGGCATTTAGGTTGGTTCCAGGTCTTGGCTATTGTGAATTGTGCTGCAATAAACATTAATGTGCAGACAGCTTTTTTGTTTGCCAATTTAAATTCCTTTGGGTAAATCCCAAGGAGTGGGATGGCTGGGTCGAACGGTAGGGTTATATTCAGGTTTCTGAGGAATCTCCAGACTGACTTCCATAGTGGCTTGACCAGTTTGCATTCCCACCAACAGTGGGTTAGTGTCCTTTTCCCCCACATCCTTGCCAGCATCTGTTGTTGGTAGATTTGTGTATGTGAGCCATTCTAACTGGGGTGAGGTGAAACCTCATTGTGGTTTTGATTTGCATTTCCGATTGCTAGTGACCTTGAACATTTTTTCATGTGCCTGTTGGCCATTTGGATTTCCTCTTTTGAAAAATGTCTATTGAGGTCCTTGGCCCATCTCTTAAGTGGGTTGTTGGTTTTGTTTTTGTGGAGTTTCTTGATCTCTTTGTAGATTCTGGTTATTAACCCTTTATCTGTTGCATAGTTTGCAAATATTTTTCCCATTCTGTCGGTTGTCTCTTCACTCTCCTGACTATTTCTTTTGCAGTACAGAAACTTCTCAATTTGATGCAATCCCAATAGTTGATTTTTGCTTTGACTGCCTGTGCCTCCCGGGTCTTTTCCAGAAATTCTTTGCCTGTGCCAATATTTTGAAGGGTTTCTCCAATGTTCTCTAGTAACTTGATGGTGTCAGGTCGTAGATTTAGGTCTTTAATCCATGTTGAGTGGATTTTTGTGTAAGGTGTAAGGTAGGGGTCTTGCTTCATGCTTCTGCACGTGGAAATGCAGTTTTCCCAACACCATTTATTGAATAGACTGTCCTTGCTCCAGGAATTGGTTTTAGATCCTTGATCAAATATAAGTTGGCTGTAGATGTTTGGGTTGATTTCAGTGTTTCAATTCTGTTCCATTGGTCTATCCATCTGTTTCTGTACCAGTACCATGCTGTTTTGATTACAACTGCCCTGTAGTATGTCCTGAAATCTGGTACTGTGATGCCTCCGGCTTTGTTTTTGTTGTACAAGATTGCTTTAGCTATTCGAGGTCTCTTGTGCCTCCATATGAATTTCAGCATCATTTTTTCTAGATCAGAGAAGAATGTCTTTGGTATCTTGATTGGGATTGCATTGAATCTATAAATTGCTTTTGGGAGAATGGACATTTTGATGATATTGATTCTTCCAATCCATGAGCATGGCAGATTTTTCCATTTTTTGGTATCCTCTTCTATTTCTTTCTTTAAGATTTTGTAATTCTCATCGTAGAGATCTTTAACATCCTTGGTTAAGTTTATTCCAAGGTATTTGATTGTTTTTGTAGCTATTGTGAATGGGATTGATCTTAGCAGTTCTTTCTCAGCCATGGCATTGCTTGTGTATACAAAGGCTGTTGATTTTTCTGCATTGATTTTATATCCTGCCACTTTGCCAAACTCCTCTATGAGTTCTAATAGTCTCTTAGTAGAGTTCTTTGGATCCTCTAGGTAAAGAATCATATTGTCTGCAAAGAGGGATAGTTTGACTTCTTCCTTCTCCATTTGTATTCCTTTAATTTCTTTTTCTTGTCAGATGGCTCTGGCTAAAACTTCCAGAACTATGTTAAATAGCAGTGGTGAGAGTGTGCATCCCTGTCTGGTACCAGATCTCAGTGGAAATGCTTCCAACTTTTCCCCATTCAATAGGATGCTTGCCGTGGGTTTTTCATAAATTGCTTTGATTATATTGAGGAATGTTCCTTCTATACCCAATTTGCTTAGAATTTTCATCATGAAAGGGTGTTGAATTTTATCGAATGCTTTCTCTGCATCTGTTGAGATAATCATATGGTTTTTCTTCTGCAGTCTGTTAATGTGGTGAATCACATTGATTGATTTGCGAATGTTGAACCATCCCTGCATACCAGGGATGAATCCCACTTGGTCTGGGTGGATGATTTTCCTGATGTGTTGTTGTATTCTATTGGCGAGAATTTTATTGAGGATTTTTGCGTCTATGTTCATCAGGGATATTGGTCTATAATTTTCTTTCAGCGCTGCATCTTCCTCTGGCTTAGGGATTACGGTGATGCTGGCTTCATAGAAAGAATTTGGGAGGATTCCCTCTTTTTCGATTGTTCTGAATAGTTTGAGAAGAAATGGAATTAGTTCTTCTTTAAATGTCTGGTAGAATTCAGCAGTGAATCCATCTGGTCCTGGGCTTTTCTTTGTTGGGAGGGCCTTTATTACTGTTTCAATTTCTGTTTCAGTTATGGGTCTATTTAGGTTTTCTATGTCTTCATAGTTCAATTTAGGTAGGTTGCATGTGTCCAGGAATCTATCCATTTCTGATAGATTTTCTTGTTTGCTGGCATACAAGTCCTTGTAGTAATTTCTGATGATTCTTTTTATTTCTGTGGTGTCTGTTGTTACGTTTCCTTTTTCATCTCTGATTTTATTGATTTGAGTCTTTTCTCTTCTTTTTTTAGTTAGTTGGGCCAATGGGGTGTCAATTTTGTTTATTTTTTCAAAAAACCAGCTCTTCGCTTGGCTGATTTTTTGTAATGTTTTTTTTGGATTCAATCCTGTTAATTTCTTCTCTGATTTTAATTATTTCTCTTCTCCTACTAGATTTGGGTTTGGTTTGCTGCAGTTTTTCTAGGTCCTTGAGATGCGCTGAAAGCTCATTTATTTGGTGTCTTTCCAATTTCTTGGTATAGGCCCCTATTACTATAAACTTGCCTCTCAATACTGCTTTTGCTGTATCCCATAAGTTTTGATATGTTGTGTTGTTATCCTCATTTACTTCCAGAAAGTTTCTGATTTCTCTTTTGATTTCTTGAATGACCCAGTGTTCATTCAGGAGCATGTTGTTCAGTCTCCATGTGTTTGCATACTTTCTGGGGTTTCCTGAGTTGCTAATTTCCAGCTTCATTCCGCTGTGGTCTGGGAAGCTGCATGGTATGATTCTAATTCTTTTAAATTTGCTGAGACTTGCTTTATGACCTAGTATGTGATCAATCCTAGAGAAGGTTCCATGCACTGCTGAGAAGAATGCAAAGTCTTTAGATGTAGGATTGAAAGTTCTGTAGATATCTGTTAGATCCATTTGGGCAATAGTGTTGATTAAATCTGCTGTTTCCTTGTTGATCTTCTGTCCGGATGATCTATCTATTTCTGAGAGTGGAGTATTGAAGTCCCCCAGTACTATTGTATTGGAATCTAAGTCTCCCTTTAAGTCCCTTAACATATCTTTTAAATAGACCGGTGCCCTGTAATTAGGTGCATATACATTTATAATAGTTACATCTTCCTGTTGAATTGAACCCTTAATCATTATATAGTGCCCCTCTTTGTCTCTCTTAACAGTTTTTGTATTAAAGTTTATTTTGTCTGATATTAATATGGCTACACCTGCTTTTTTTTGGTTTTTGTTGGCATGGAATATCTTTTTCCAACCTTTCACTTTCAGTCTGCATGCATCTTTGTTAGAGAGATGTGTTTCTTGTAGGCAACAAATAGTTGGGTGTTGTTCCTTAAGCCAGTCACCCAATCGGTGTCTTTTAACTGAAGAGTTAAGTCCATTCACATTTAATGTGACTATTGATACATAGTGACTTTGCCCTGACATTTTCCAAAAGATATTTTCTAGTATATGCTTTGAGCTTCCCATGCTCTTTTACTGGTAGGTGTTCTTCCTTTCCCTTCTTTCATATTGATGGCCGTGTTTCTGTGTTTCTGAGTGTAGCACATCTTTAAGTATCTTTTGCAGGGCCAGACGAGTGGCGGCAAAGTCTTTCAATTTCTGTTTGCTATGAAAGGTCTTTATTTCACCTTCATTCACAAATGAGAGCTTAGCAGGATATAATATTCTGGGCTGGCAGTTTTTCTCTGTTAGCACCTGTGCTATGTCTCGCCATTCCCTCCTAGCCTGTAGTGTTTCTGATGAGAAGTCTGCTGTGAGTCTGATTGGAGATCCTCTGAGAGTCATCTGACGTTTCTCTCTTGCACATTTTAGGATCTTTTCTTTATGTTTCATTGTGGTGAGTTTAATTACAACGTGTCGTGGTGAGGATCTCTTTTGGTCATGTTTACTGGGGGTTCTATGAGCTTCCTGTATTAGGATGTCTCTGTCCTTCTCCAAACCCAGAAAGTTCTCTGCTAGTATCTCACTAAAAAGGCCTTCTAATACTTTCTCTCTCTCCATGCCTTCAGGAATTCCTAGAACCCGAATGTTGGTTTTTTTAATAGTATCCTGTAGATTCCCAACAATATTTTTTAGATTTCTAATTTCCTCTTCTTTTCTTTGGTTTGACTGTATCCTTTCCTATTCTCTGTCTTCTAAGTCCGATATTCTCTCTTCTGCTTCACCCATTCTGTTTTTAAGGCTCTCTAATGTGTTTGTCATTTGATCTATTGAGCTCTTCATTTCATTTTGATTTCTCTTCACTATCACACTTTCCTGTTCTACTAGTTTCTGCATTTCATTTTGATTCTTCCTTAAAATTTCATTTTCACGAGAGAGATTTTCAATCCTGTCCAATAAGGATTTCTGTAGTTCAAGGATTTGCTTTTGAAAACTTCTAAATGTTCTTATCATAAATTTTTTGAAATCCGTATCTTGCATTTCTTCTATCTCATCACCTTCATAATCTTGGCTTGGGGTGTTTTGTTCATTTGGAAGCATCATAGTGTCATCGTTGATCTTGTTCCCTCGATTTCTGTGTTTATTGCTTGGCATGGTTAATTCTTTTTCCCTCACTGTGAGGTGTTTTTTTTTTATATACTATGTCTGTGTTAAGTGGACTGCCTGCTGTTGGAGGAGCCTTGGAGGCTTGAAATGGGTGTGGCCTGAGAGCTCTGCTTGGTTCTTCAGGGTTACAGGTGTGCAAAGGTTATGCGTGGTAAATCTCTATTTATTTATTCATTTATTTGTTTTATTTTATTTTTTATTCAGGAGGTAAATAATACTGCAAGGCTGAGCAGAATGGATGGTATTTAGCTTCAGATCTCTGGCTTCTACCCAAAGAGTCTGTGCAGGCTCCGTTTCTCCTGCGGACTCCCACTGGGTTGCCTAGGCTACTGAATTGTAGCCTTAACTCTCCCCTTTTATTATGTATATCCCAGCTCTTTGTCTCTTGCTAGCCTTTGCAAGGTTTGCGGAGAGAGGAACTTGTCTGTACCAGTATGCCCTCACCTTTTTTTTTTTTTTTTTTTTTTTTTCCCTTCTCTCCTGTAGTCTGTTGAACTTTCCCGCTTCAAAGCCTGCTTCCCTCTAAAATTCTGTCTGCCGTTTCCCTGCCAATGTCTCCGGTTACTGAGCTCACCTCTGCTTCCAGCACCGATGTGTGGACTCGGAGCCCTGGGTGTCCCTCCTCTCCCCGCTGGTGTCTGTGTCACATCGACTCCCCTTCCTGCACTGGCACTCAGACTCTCGTATCCCCTAAATTTCAAACACTATTTTCAGTTTTTCTCATTATTTCTCCTCCTCCTCCTTTCTTTTTGTTGTTGTTGTGTGTGTGTTATTTCCAATGATTTGTTTTGTAGCTTGAATATTCTTTCTTTTGCCTCACCAAGTCTGTTGTTAATGCTTTCCACTGTATTTTCTAGTTGACATATTGAATTCTTTATTTCTAATATTTCAGTTTTATTTTTATTCACTATCTCTACCTCTCAGCAGAATTTTTTAAAAGATTTTATTTATTTTAGAGGTAGAGTTACAGATAGAGGGAGGGAGAGACAGAGAGAGAGAGGTCTTCCATCCACTTATTCACTCCCCAAATGGCCACAATGGCTGGAGCTGAGCTGATTGGAAGCCAGGAGCCAGGAGCCAGGAGCCAGGAGCTTCTTCTGGGTCTCCCATGTGGGTGTGGGGATCCAAGTTTCTCTGGCTTTCCAAGCTATAAGCAGAGAGCTAGATCAGAAGAGGAGCAACCAAGACTGGAACCAGTGCCCATATGGGATGCCAGCACCACAGGCAGAACCTTAGCTTACTATCCCATAGTGTCAGCCCCTCAGCAGAATTTTTCATCCATGTTCTGTGTGGATTTCTTTATCTCCTGTATTTGTTTCTCTGTGTTTTTGAATAACTTATCATCGTTCTTTTGAATTCCTTTTCATGCATTTCATCAAAACTCTTCATCTTCACATTCTAATATTGAAGTGTTGTTGTATTTCTTTTGGAGAGTTATACTGTCTTCCTTGTCCATGTTTTTTGTATTTCTGTGTTTATTTTTAAGCATTTGTGGAAACACTTGCTGGTTTTCTCCTCTGATGGCTTTTATCTTTTAACTAGGCCTGTGTGGCTTAGTGCATATCTAGAGGCATGCACTGAGTTGAGCTATGCAGCTCTAGTCAGTGCTCAAGGGTGGGGCACAGGTCCAGGGTGACACTCACATTGGTTCTTAAACACTACTGTAATACAAAAGTGATCAAATTCATTTTAACACTACCAACAAAAATCAAATTGAAATATTTTTATTTAAAGAAATTTAACAGACATGTAAAAATTGTACATATTTATGGGGTGCTATAAGATGTTTTGGTACATGTACACATTGTGTAATGTCCAACCAAGGTATATTTATCTCTTCAAATATTTATGATTTCTTTATGGTGAAAACATCCAAAATCCTCTCTTTCAGTTTGTTTGTTTCTTTGTTTTTAGAGAAATGCATAGTACATTATCTATGGCTACCATACTGTGCAATGGAACCAAAATTTCTTACTCCTGTTTAGCAATATCTAAGTGACTCTTAATCAACCTTGCCTCAGCCCACCCTCCACCTTTCCCTCCCCAACCTCTGGTAATCACCATTATACTTTTAACTTCCAGGAGATCATCTTATTCTATAGATTGCATGTGTGCATGAAATCATGACACTTGTCTTACTGACTTATTTCACTTAGTAACTTCCACTTCAATCCATGCTGTTGAAAATTACAAGATTTCATCGTTTTTATGGCTAATTGTCCATTATATATCCATACCACGTTGTCTTTATTCATCAGTGAATGGACACTTAGCTTACTACCATTTCTTGACTGTTAGGAATAATGCTTTGATAAACATAGGTTTAGATTTCTCTTCAACAGATTGGTTTCATATCCCTTGTATATATGCCCAATAGTGGAATTTCTGGGTCATATGGTAGTTTTATTTTTAGTTTTTTTGAGGAACTTCCATACTGTTTTCCATAATGACTGCACTAAATTACATCCCACCAACAGTGTACAAGAATTTCTTCTTCCCCACATCCTTGCCAACATTTGTTATCTTTTGGGTTTTTTTTTTAATAATAGCAAATGTTTAGAGTAAGATGATATCTCATTGTAGTTTTGATCTGTATTTTCCTAATGATTAGTGTTGTTGAGTATTTTTTCATGTACTTGTTGGCTATTTGTTTGTCTTCATTTGAGAAATGTCTGTTTAAATCTGTCCATATTAAAATTGGATTATTTGAGGTTTTGGTTGTTTTTTGTTTTGCTATTGAGTTGAGTTTTTTATATATACTAGATATCCACCCCTTGTAAGATAGATAGCTTTCAAATATTTTTCCCATTCTGTTTGTTGTCTCTTCATTGTTGATTGTTTCCTTTGCTGTACATAAGCTCTTTTATTTGATAAAATTCAATTTTATTTTGCTTTTATTTCCTGTGCCTTTGGGATCTGATCCAGAAAATACCAATTCCAAAAGTCCACCAGTGTTTTCTTTATGTTTTATTCTAACTGTTTCAAAGTTTCAGGTCTCAAATGTAGATCTTTAATGCATTTTCGATTGATTTTTGCATGGTAAGAGATGGGGTCTAGTTTCATTCTGCTGCACATGGATATCCAATCTTCCCAGCACCATTTACTGAAAAGACTATCTTTTTTCCAGTGCATGTTCATAGCACACTTGTCAGAAATCAGACAGCTGTAGATGTGTGGGTTTACTTCTAGGGTCTCTATTCCATTCCATTGATATATATATATATATATATATATGAATTTTTTTAAATGTTTATTTTTTACTAAATTGAAAGGTAGACATAGAGAGAGATTTTTCATCCACTGATTCACTCCTCCAGAGGCCTGCAACAGCCAAGGTTTGGCCAGACTGAAGCCAGAAGCCTAGAACTCCATTCAGGTCTCCCAAATGGGTGACAGGGGCCTAAGCACCTGAGCCAACATCTGCTACCTCCCAGGATGCATTAGCGCGAAGCCGAATTAGAAGCAGAGAAGCTGTTTGTCCAGTGGGCACTCCAGTATAAGACATGGATGCCCCAAGTGGCAGCTCAAACTGCTGTACCATGATACTTGCCTCTGGATCTATTTTTATATCACTACTATGCTGTTCTAATTGCTGTAGCTTTGTTATATATTTTAAAGTCATGTACTGTGATGCCTCTTGCTTTGTTCTTTTTGCTCAAGATCACTTTGGATATTTAGGGTTTTCTGTGTTTCCATACAAATTTTAGTAGTGTTTTTGCTGAATTTTCATAGGGATTTCATTGAATCTGTGCATCTTGCAGTCTTATGCACATGTTAACAATAAATCCATTCATAAACACAGAATGTCTTTCCATTCCTTTGGGTCAACTTCAATTTCCTTCATCACTGATCTATACTTTTCACTGTAGATATCTTTTATCTCTTGTTAAATTTGTGCTAGCCATTTTATTCTTCTTGTAGCTATTAGAAATGAGTTTGCCTTCTTGATTCCTTTTTAGATTATTCACTATCGGTTTGTAACAATGCTATTGGCTTTTGTGTGTTGACTTTGTATCCTGTACCCTTGCTGAATTTGTCTATTAATTCTTTTTTTTTCCACATAAAATGTCAGAAATTTTATTTTAGTTTTAGAGATAATATTTTTAGTCTACATTACAGTCAACAGCTTAATGCTCAACTAAATAAAGAGACCAACAAATAAAAACTAAATAGACCTTAGCTTAGCAGGAATATAGGCAAGATTATAAATAATAATCAAATGGAAAGATGACCATTTCACTCATATACAGTAAATTTTAAAGTAATTGCAGATCACTGAAACTATAGTAGTATAACAATCTTTTTTTTCTTTTGTTTTGTTTTGAGATGTAGTTTATATTGTTCATCCAATGACTATTTTTTTTAACTTTTATTTAATGAATATAAATTTCCAAAGTACAGCTTATGGATTACAATGGCTTCCCCCCCATAATGTCCCTCCCACCCGCAACCCTCCCCTTTCCCACTCCCTCTCCCCTTCCATTCACATCAAGATTCATTTTCGATTCTCTTTATATACAGAAGATCAGTTTAGCATACATTAAGTAAAGATTTCAACAGTTTGCTCCCACACAGAAACATAAAGTGAAAAATACTGTTTGAGTACTAGTTATAGCATTAAATCTCAATGTACAGCACACTAAGGACAACTATTGGTTTGACAAATAGATAAAACAAAACTTAACAAAAATATATTTTCTGCAATACTTATAAACAGAGGCATTTCTTTTTCTTGTTTTTTTGGCTTCTCTAATTTTAGCTTCCACGTATAAGGGAGAACATGTGGTATTTGCCTTTCTGTATTTGGTTGTACTCAACATAATGTCTTCCAGTTTTATCCATTTTGATGCAACTGGTAGAATATCAATTTTTAATAGCTGAACAATATTCCATTATCATTATATATAATATATATTAATCACATTATATATTTATCACAATCACTATATATATGAAAGTATACAACGTTTCTTTATTCATCTGATGATGGACGCTTTGGTTGATTCTCTGTTTTGGCTACTGTGAACAATGCTGCTATCAACATGGTCTTGCAGGTGTCTCTTTGACACGGTGTGTTCATGTGTCTTCAGTATATACCCAGGAGCTGGATTGCTGGATCATATGACAAGCCCATTTCCAGCTTTTTAAGAAATCTCCATAACGTTTTCCACAGTGGCTGCAGTAATTCACATTGCCACCCACAGTGTATACATGTTCCCTTTTCTCTACATCCTCGCCAACATTTGTTACTCTCTCTCTTTTGGATAATGACCATTCTTTTTTTTTTAAGATTTATTTATTTATTTGAAAGTCAGAGTCACACAGAGAGAGAAGGAGAGGCAGAGAGAAAGAGGGGGACTTTTCATCCACTGGTTCACTCCCCAGTAAGCCGCAACAGCCAGAGCTGCTCCGATCCAAAGCCAGGAGTCAGGAGCCAGGAGCCAGGAGCTTCCTCCGAGCTCCCCCATGCGGGTGCAGAGGCCCAAGGACTTGGACCATCTTCTACTGCTTTCCCAGGCCATAACAGAGAGCTGGATCAGAAGTGGAGCATCCGAGATTTAAACCGCTGTGCATATGGTATCCTGACACTGCAAGTGGCAGCTTTACCCCCTACGCCACAGTGCTGGCCCCGGATAATGACCAATCTGACAGGGGTAGGGTGATATTTCATTGTGGCTTTTTTATTACTCTTTCCCATCTTGTAGTAAATATGTTATCTTTTTCAAAAAAGGATTATTTTATTTTTTTAACTTTTATTTAATAAATATAAATTTCCAAAGTACAGCTTTTGGATTACATTGACTTCCTCCCACCCATAACTTCCCTCCCACCTGCAGCCCTCCCACCTCCTGCTTCCTCTCCCATTCCATTCACATAAAGACGCATTTTCAATTATCTTTATATACAGAAGATCAATTTAGTATATATTAAGTAAAGATTTCAACAGTTTGCACCTATACAGAAACACAAAGTGTAAAGTACTGTTTGAGTACTAGTTATAGCATTAATTCACATTGTACAACACATTAAGGACAGGGATCCAACATGGGGAGTAAGTGCACAGTAACTCCTGTTGTTGATTTAACAATTGACACTCTTATTTATGATGTCAGTAATCTCCCTAGGCTCTTGTCATGAGTTGCCAAGGCTATCGAAGCCTTTTGAGTTTGCCAACTCCGATCTTATTTAGACAAGGTCATAGTCAAAGTGGAAGTTCTCTCCTCCCTTCAGAGAAAGGTACCTCCTTCTTCAATGGCCTGTTCTTTCCACTGGGATCTCACTTGCAGAGATCTTTCATTTAGTTGTTGTGTTGTTTTTGTTTTGTTTTTGCCAAAGTATCTTGGCTTTCCATGCCCAAAATACTCTTATGGGCTTTGAGTATTTTAGGCATGGAAAGCCAAGATACTCTGGAAAAAAAAAAAAAAAACTAAAGGACAAAATGATCAGTTTCAGTTCACAATTGATCATAACGATAGAATTAAGAGCCAAAGGGATCACATAAACAAGACTAGTGTCTGCTAATACTAACTGACAGAATTAAAAAGGAGAGAACGATCCAACACGGGAAGCGGGATACACAGCAGACTCATGGATGGTAGTAGATGTCCTAAACAACACTCTGGCCTCAGAATTGGCCCTTAAAACATTCAGATCTGGCTAAAATGTGTCTATGAATTCTAATGGCATTTTGGTGGAGTCTTTGGGGTTTCTATTTATAAGATCAGATCACCTGCAAACAGTGATAATTTGACTTCTTCCTTTCTGATTTGGATGCCCTTTACCACTCTCTTTCTTGTGTGATTGCTCTGGTTAGAACTTCCATTAATGCATTGAATACTAGTGGTGAAAGAGGTCAGATTTGTCTTATTCCAGATTTTAAAGAGAAATACTTCATCTTTTCTCAATTCTATATGATTCTTGCTGCTGCCTTGTGTGGTCTTTATTATGTTCAGCTGTTTCTTCTATACCTAATTTTGAAAGAGCTTTTATCATGAAGAGATGTTGAATTTTATCAAATGTCTTTTTCTGTATCTATTACAATGATCATAAGATTTTTGTTTTTCATTCTGTTGTCTATCACATTTATTGATAGACATTTGTTGAACAATTTTTGCATCCCTGGGTTGAATCCCACTTGATCGTGGTGAACAATCTATCTTTTTTTAAAGATTTATTTATTTATGTGAAAGTCAGAGTTACACAGAGAGAGAAGGAGAGGCAGAGAGAAAGTTTTCCATCTGCTGGTTCACTCTCCAGATGGCCGCAATGGCCAGAGCTGCACGGATCTGAAGCCAGGGCCAGGAGCTTCTTCTGGGTCTCCCACATGGGTGCAGGAGCCCAAGGACTTGGGCCATCTTCTACTGCTTTCCCAGGCCATAGCAGAGAGCTGGATCGGAAGTGGAGCAGCCAGGACTTGAACTGGTGCCCATATGGGATGCCAGCACTGCAGATGGCGGCTTTACCCACTATGCCACAGTCTTTAGAGAAGTGAGCTTCATGTAAGCAGAATATAATTGATTTTTTTATCCACTCGGTCATTCTGTTTTTTAATTGGAGAACTTAGTCTATTTACATTTGAGGTAATTATTCGCAGATTATTACTACTGCTATTTTAATACTTGTTTTGTATTTTATTGTAATCTGTTTCTATCTCCCTCTCTTGCAAGCTTCATTTGTGGTTAAGTGATCTTACTCTAGTGATATAGCTTGAGAGCTTGTTTTTTATTTTTTTTATTTTTTGGGGAAGTCTATTATAGATTTCTGCTTTGTGGTTACCATAAATCTCAGAAAAAAACTTTGGTTGTAAAACACTATTTTGAAATAGTAACTTTTTCTTTTTGACAGGCAGAGTTAGACAGTGAGAGAGAGAGAGAGACAGAGAGAAAGGTCTTCCTTCCATTGGTTCATCTCCCATATGGCCACTATGGCCAGTGCGCTGTGCTGATCTGAAGCCAGGAGCCAGGTACTTCCTCCTTGTCTCCCATGCAGGTGCAGGGCCCAAGCACTTGGGCCATCCTCCACTGCTTTCCCAGGCCACAGCAGAGAGCTGCACTGGAAGAGGAGCAACTGGGACAGAATCTGGCGCCCCAACCAGGACTAGAACCCTGGGTGCCGGCGCCACAGGTGGAGGATTAGCCAAGTGAGCCGTGGTGCAGCCTGAAATAGTAACTTTTAACAGTGTTATAATATAGTGAAAGAGAGGAAAAACAAAGAAATAAGAAATATGAACAAGGAACTCTACATTTGTGCTCCATGCCGCCCCACATTTTGAACTTTTGATATTATATTTTACTTCTTTCTACATTTCCCGTGCTTTAACACTTTATTGTAGCAATCATAATGTTTTCTAGTCTTCACACACCATGCTTATAATAGTATAGCATTCTGAGATTACTGATATAGTTACTCTTACCCGTGAGTTTTCTGCCTTATATTTTCTTCTTACTCAACGGTGTCTCTTTCTTTCAGTTTGAAGAACTCCCTTAAGCATTCCTTGTGAGACAAATCTGGTGGCAGTAAATGCTCTCAGCTTCTGTCTTTCTGAAAATGTCTTTATTTCTCCCTCATATCTGAAGGACAGCTCTGCGGGTTACAGTATGCTCTACTGACATTTTTTTCCTTCGGTACTGTAGAAGTCTCATCCCACTCCCTCCTGGCCTGTAATAATGTTTCTGCTGGGAAATCTGTCAGGCAAATTCAGACCTGTCTGTGTGTTAGTTGCTTCTTTTCTCTTGAAGCTTTGAGAATTCTCTCTTTATCTTTAATATTGGAGAGTTTAATTATATTATGTCTTTGGGTATACTTGGCTAGGGCTGTGACCTACTGTACCTGTATAGTTGTATCTTTCTTTAGGTCTGGGAAGTTATCATTATCTCCTCCAATATGCTTCTACATCTTTGGCATTCTCAGGTTTCTCTTGAACCCCAGTAACTCAGATATTGTCTGGCTCTTTTCCTGTTGTCCCAAAGTTCCCATAAGCTTTCTTCATTCTTCCTGATTCCTTTTTTCCTCCTCCAACTGTGAATTTTCAAATAGCCTGCCTTAGAGCTCATTAATTCCCCTGTTTGATCTATACTGCTATTGATGTCTTCTACTGAATTTTAAATTTCTCTTAGTGTGCTTTTCAGCTAAAGGGTTTCTGCTTGATTTTGTAATTAGCTCCAGTACTTTGTTAAGATATTAAATCATTTACCTGTGTTCTCTTGAAGTTTGTTGAGTTTCTTCAAAACAGCTACTTTGAAATATTCATCTGGGGGCCGGCACTGTGGGGCAGTGGGTTAAAGCCCTGGCCTGAAGTGCTGACATCCCATATGGGCGCCAGTTCTAGTCCTGGCTGCTTCTCTTCAGATCCAGCTCTCTGCTATGGTCTGGGAAAGCAGTAGAAGATGGCCCAAGTCCTTGGGCCCCTGCACCCATGTGGGAGACCTGAAAGAAGCTCCTGGCTCCTGGCTTCGGATCAGTGCAGCTCTGGCCATTGAGGCTATCTGGGGAGTGAACCAGTGGATGGAAGACCTCTCTCTCTGTCTCTACCTCTCTCTGTAACTCTGTCTTTCAAATAAATAAAATAAAAATCTTTAAAAACAGAAATATTCATCTGAACATTTGGAAATTTCAACTCCTACATGGTTGGTTTCTGGCACCTTGGTTTGTTTGTTAGGTGATATCATAGTTCCTTAGATGTTTTTGATGTTTGCTGGTAGATAATCTCATCTGCACATTAAAAAATTAGTTAACCTTGCTTTTCTTGTGGCTGTTCTTCTAAAAATCCTGAGTAGTCTGTTCATTAAGGATAATTCTGCTGTTTCAGCATTAGAAAGCATCCTAAATTGAGTCTTCTTCCAAATTTGTAGTTGATGTTTTAACCTATTCAGTATTACGATACTTCCCAAGCTCAAATTTGCCTCAAATTTGCAGTTGAAGTGTTGGACAAGTGCCTAAAAAGGGTAGTCTGTCCTTACATGGGACTTCCTGTGCCTGTGTCTACGAATGGCACAATTCCAGGTCACATGCTAAGCCTACAACCCACAAAGACCAGTACAGCCTGAGGACTAGAAACAAAACCAACCTTTCTATGGTCTGTTTCTTGTGAGGTGGGCTTACTGCCTACCACATCTACCGGCCTTGGCAATGCTGGCTGGGGTGTAAAACTGATCAGTCAGGGTCACAGAACTCCATTTGGCCCCGAAGCAGGTCCACAGGCTTTGTCTGAAGGTATTAGCCTTGGGACAAGGACTGTTAGGATCTACTCAATGTTGGGTTTAAACAGTCTGAGACTGAGTCCCAACACAGTCCCACGGTTCCTTATTGTCTGCTGAAGGTAGTAGAATGGGCGATAGAGGCAGCTCTTCAGCTGTGCAGAGAGGACTCCTAGTTGGGTCACACCTGTGTCTCAATCATCAGGTGCTGTGCAGTTTGGGGGATACACACTGAACTATGGGAAGCTTGTGGTGATAAATACCAAAACAAGCCTCTCTCACCAAGGTGCAGGTTGCTGCCTGATGTTGGAAAATGTCCAGAGATTCTGCCTGCAGTCAGCAGCCTGGGGAATGTTAGAATATGCCCAGTGTTTTGCCTACCAGCCCAGTATTGCATCCCAAGCCACAGTCCCATGGCTTCTTGCTGTCTGCCCATGATTGGAGGAGAGGGATTAGGTCACCTCCTGGCTGCTTCGACTGGCAACAGGTTGGGTCCTCCTTGGGTCCCAGAGTCATTGGCTCCCGAAAAGTCCTTCTCACCAAGCATGCTGAGGATGGTCTCTGTCTTATGCCAAGTAAGTCTAAAAGCTCAGTCTATGAGCACTCACTTGGGATTATGGGTAAAACCCTTTGGGCTTTGCTGGGTGATGGGGCTCAGGTCATCAGGCTGGGTTCTGAGCTTGAGTGTGGTTCTAAATTCCCTCTCCTGGTATTTCTGCAGCGTTGAAGTTTCACTATGCTTTCTGCTGGCACTTCGGGAAGAGAAGGCAGAACCTTCTTGGCTATGGAGGCCCCAAATACTCAGTCTGAAAGTACAGACATGGAACAAGGGCTGTGGGGTTCAGTCTGACTCTATTTTTTTTAAAGATTTTTTATTTATTTATTTGAAAGTCAGAGTTATACAGAGAGAGGAGAAGCAGAGAGAGAGAGAGAGAGAGGTCTTCCATCCGCTGGTTCACTCCCCAGATAGCCGCAATGGCCGGAGCTGCGCCAATCCGAAGCCAGGAGCCAGGAGCTTCCTCCAGGTCTCCCACTTGGGTGCAGGGGCCCAAGGACTTGGGCCATCTTCTAGTGCTATCCCAGGCCACAGCAGAGAGCTGGATCTGAAGAGGAGCAGCCGGGACTAGAACTGGCGCCCATATGGGATGCCGGCGCTTCAGGCCAGGGCATTAACCCACTGCGCCACAGCACCAGCCCCTCTATTATTATTTTTTTTTTACAGTGAATCAGGCACTGAGATTCAGTTCCCTCTCGTTGTCCCAAGCAGATGGTGTCTCTCTCCATGCTGTACTCCTTGAAGCTGTGGAAGGGGTGATGTGGGCAACTCTCTCCTTCCTGCTTTAGTCAACGCAACTTTTCTTAATATTCTAAAATGCATGGCGGTCTCCTGGCATCTGTAGCTCTTGTGACAGTGACTTGGTGTGTAGATAACTCTTCATAATTGTCTCTATGGGGAGGTGGTCACCAGAGTGTCTCATGGATCTACCATCTTAGTTCCCACTCTCAAACGTTTTTAAATGCAGTATAACTTGAAGAAAATTATAGTAAATTGAGTTTAAAATACTTTATATTAATTTTAAAAATCTATTTTGGAGAGACAAAGAATGGGAAGGAGAATCTGTTGGGAGGACAATGGCACCTTTTCTCACTGTGAATATCAACAATGAAAGGAGAAAGGAGCAAATATTTACTGGGGCTTCTGATAAGAAAGTATACCTCATTCCCACTTCAGGGAAAGTGCTCTTAGAGAAGACCATGACCTAATAAATGCACTAGCAATGAGTAAATGAAGAGTCACTATATTTGTAACCCCGTATCAAATAATGTTCCAGATAAAAGTCATCAACTAAAACCATAGTTGTGAGGAACCAAAATATCATCCCATGGTTTTCTTGTTAATTGCAAAAGAAAAACATCTATTTCCAGTGGAGATGATCTGGTGATCATCAACTCTACCTGAGTGTTCACATTTAGTATCACTAATGGTGGGGAAACTAAACTCTGTGACTCACTGTGATGCATGGCACCATCTGTGGAATATTCTTGCCAAATATATTTAACTTCAATCTAATCAACCTTGGGGTCTTACTGTTAATACACAGATTAGATCTTTGATAGAGAAATAAGCTCAATGACATCAAGAAGAAACAATTCAGAAAATTCAAGAGATGATACAAAACATTGTTTGATTAGATAACTGATTTGGTTTCTCAATGTCATAGAAAAATAGAGATAGGGACAAAGAAAAGGGAATAGAAGCTTCCATAAAGAAAAAAAAAAAAGAACAGATTAAGTCCTCAAAGAGCAAGAATCAGAATGCTTCAGACTTTTTATCAGCAATACTGAAAGCTAGAAGGTAATAGAGCAATGCTTTATACAACATGAAATACAAACATTCCAATCTAAATGTTTATTCCAAGTCAATTGATGTGTAGGGACAGCAGGACACATCTTCAGATATGTGAGTTTCCCCCTACATTCATGTCTCATTTCTGTATTTTCAGTAAGGTTAGATTAGAAATGAAACCAGGAAAGAGGAACACACAAGATAAAAGCCAGAGCATCAGCAGGAAAAGACAAAATGACTGTCAGGATGCTGGAAAGGGAGCTCCCAGGGCAAAAACTGTACCAGACTCTGCGTTCCTCCCAGCTAGCCTGGAGGAAGCCACAGGCTCAGGAAGGGAGTTCAGAAAGGTGAAATGGAGATGGTGCCCAAGGGGTCTGCCATCATGAGAGGAGCTTTGGTCCACCGAAGAGAGCTGGGGGGAGGCGTTTGGATTAGAGAAAAGTAAAACAAAAATCAAGCAAACAAAAAATTAAGACACGTGTTAATTACAGAGAAAACAAAAAATTGAGCTGGAAAATAAGTTACCAGAATTTACAATGTACTTCAGCTATAGGTAGTATTTACATAATCACAGTAAAACAAATTCTGATATTAATCGAATAAAATAATGATCCATCATAGTAGGAGGATGTGGTAGAAACAGGTGAGGAAAAAGAGCAAGATTTTCATCTTCCATGGTGGGAAGGAACCGATAGTGTTGAAAGTGAAAATCAAATGGTAGAAATTCATGACTTGGGTTCATAAAGATAAGCATCTAAATATTCAGCTAAGAGTTGAAATTTTCTGTTTTTTTGAGAGGAAAATACTGGTGTAGGGGTGGGACACCATTGGTTTTTGTTACAAACCTAATAGAACTATTTAATTCTTTTTTTATTTATTATTTATTTATTTTTTTGACAGGCAGAGTGGACAGTGAGAGAGAGACAGAGACAGAGAGAAAGGTCTTCCTTTGCCATTGGTTCACCCTCCAATGGCTGCCGCGGCCGGCACACCGCGCTGATCTAATGGCAGGAGCCAGGTACTTATCCTGGTCTCCCATGGGGTGCTGGGCCCAAGGACTTGGGCCATCCTCCACTGCACTCCCTGGCCACAGCAGAGAGCTGGCCTGGAAGAGGGGCAACTGGGACAGAATCCGGCGCCCCGACCGGGACAAGAACCCGGTGTGCCGGCGCCGCAAGGAAGAGGATTAGCCTAGTGAGCCGCGGCGCTGGCCAGAACTATTTAATTCTAAATTATGTGTAACTGTGTGTACTATAATTTGTTAGTTAAAGACAAAGAGACAAGAGCTGGAAAAAAGAGTCCAGAAAAATAGAACAGGTAATAAATGCAACTACGTGCAGCTTATTTTGAAAGGGGATGTGAATTGTTGTGTTCAAGTCTGTAGAGGAAATAAGAATGTCTGTAGGAAAAAAAAGAAAAAAAAACTTTTTTCTGAATTGAGTTTGCAGAAGGTGTAAAGTACTTAGTACATCCAAAATGACAATGTAGGAACTGGCACTGTGACACAGAGAGTTAAGGTGCCCCTTGGGATGAATTCATCCCTTATCTGAGTGCTGTTTCGAGTCTCAGCTACTCTACTTCCAATCCAACTTCCTACTAATTCACCCGGAAAGGTAACAGATAATGGTCCAAGTATTTGTGTCCCTGCCACCCATGTGGGAGACCTGGAGCAAGTTCCTGGCCTTGGGCTTCAGCCTGGCGCAGTCCTGGCTGTGTGACCACTTTAGAGTGAACCAGTAGTTGAAAGATACCTCTCTCTCTCTCTCTCTCTCTTTCACTGTCACTCTGTCTTTCAAATATATAAAATATTAGAAAACAAAACAACAATGTACACAACACATATGGAAGTATTAAAGTTCCTAAATGGTCTTTAAAAAAATACATCAACACGTCACTTCAAATGGAGAATTAGGACTGAAAACAAAGACAAGAATGGAGAATTAATAAAGAATAGAACAAATGGATAATTAATTTTTTTGGAAAACAATTGTGATTTGGGTCAACATCATCTGATTGCTCTTACATCAACAGATTAAAAAATTATGCTGTGGCTACTGGAAAAGGAAACTTGTAAACAATCAGAGCACAAAGGAACTGGGTCTAACCAAAAGCCCAGATCTGCAGACAGGACACATCAGACCAGAAAAGCTCTGAAGAGGGAGAAAGGGAAAATTCTGTGTGACTGACGAATGTAATGTGGGTGCCAATGGATCATTGTATCTCGGGCGTCCAGCTCTTATTTGCAAAATTAATGGAAACCAAGCTTGAATAATAATCTAGTTATATTAAAAATGTTTGGGTGATTATAAATAGTGGGCAAATGATTAATGACGGCACAATTAACTATAGGGCAATGTGCAGTGGGTTGTTGCAAGGGTCTGTGTTCGCTCTGGTCTAGTTTAATGCCTTTAATGATCTGGAAAAGAGAGTGAATAGAATTTATAGATGTTACTCAATTTTCCACTGAGTCCATGGCCCTAAATAGAACGTTTTCCTGGCATGGTATGGATGGCACTCAATCTGGCATGGAGAAGGATGGATGGCAGTCTCTAGTCCTTCACCCTTGAGTGCTTGCCTTGTATATTAGAATTAATATTCTTTCCACCTGGCCTGTTGTGTGAGCCCTGGCTTTCTCTAAAACATTTCCCTTGATTCCTTTTCCTATATTTCTGCTGAAAGGACATGTGAAATGGCTCTCCCCTGTCCTCTCTGTCTGTTACTATTGCTCTCCCAGGATCAGAATTTATGCTCTGATCTCTCCTATGCATTTAGCACACAAGTCAACCATAAATTTAGTTTAGGTCAAATGCGACCACCTTGGTCTATGAGTTGGACAGTCAGCATATATCTATATTTGCATAGATATGAGTTGCATATGTGTTTGATTTAAATATTTATAGGGTCATTTCAAAATAGGGTCTTTTAAAATCTCTTTCTTAAATCATGGGCTAAGCTATGTCACAGGATCTCTTGACAAGACATTCTGTACTTTGTTATCCAATTAGGAAACCTCATTATTCTCAGTGAGATTATGATCTCTCAGTATTTCATTTTTTGAAAAAAGGAAACCATTTTTCATCTTCCTTTATCTTTTAAAAATATTTACTCATTTTGATTTGTTTGAAAGGCAGAGAGACAGAGACAGACAGACAGAGATTACACCCAGTGGTTCACTCCCCAAATGCTCACAGCTGTCAGAACTGTGCTAGGCCTAGGCCAGGAACCATGAACTCCATCTGGGTCTCCAGTGTGGGTTATAGGGACTCTAGGACGTGAGCCATCACACCCTGCCTCCCAGATGCAGGAGCCGGAAGCTGATCAGAAGCAGAGGTGGCACTGGATCCCAGCAACTCTGATAGGGATCACAGGTGTCCCATAAAGCCTATCCCATCTTTCAGTCCTTCTGGCTTGGTTACCTAAGTGAGGCTGATAACTTGATTCCAATATTTTTAAATATTTGTTTATTTGAGAGGTAAAGTCACAGAGAGAGGGAGAGATAGAGAGAAAGGTCTTCCATCTGCTGGTTCACTCCCTAAATGGCTGCAACAGCAAGAGCTGGGCTGATCTGAAGCCGGGAGCCAGGAACTTCTTTCGTATCTCCCACACTGGTGCAGGGGCCCAAGTACTTGGTTCATCTTTCACTGATTTCCCAGGTCATAGAAGAGAGCTGGATCAGAAGAGGAGCGGCCAGACTTGAACTGGCGCCCATATGGGATGCCAGCACCAACATCACTTTTGTACAGCTTATTGAAAAAGCCTTATTTCGGCCGGCGCTGTGGCTCACTAGGCTAATCCTCCGCCTTGCGGCGCCGGCACACCGGGTTCTAGTCCTGGTTGGGGCGCCGGATTCTGTCCCGGTTGCCCCTCTTCCAGGCCAGCTCTCTGCTGTGGCCAGGGAGTGCAGTGGAGGATGGCCCAAGTGCTTGGGCCCTGCACCTCATGGGAGACCAGGATAAGTACCTGGCTCCTGACATCGGATCAGCGCGGTGCGCCAGCTGCAGCGTGCTGGCCGCGGCGGCATTGGAGGGTGAACCAAGGGCAAAGGAAGACCTTTCTCTCTGTCTCTCACTGTCCACTCTGCCTGTCAAAAAAAAAAAAAAAAAAGAAAAAGAAAAAGCCTTATTTCACTAAAATATTCTAGTCACTTGAAGGTAATGAAGGTGCCTTGGCATGCAAGCAATGGGTTCAAGTAGGGGAGAGGTGGAATCCACTGATAACGTCCCAGTTCTAATTTATCCTGAATTTAAGCCAAAGTCAACTCTCCTCACAGTGGGTGAAATCGGAAGGAAATATGATCATTGACTTTTTATTTGTCTTCTTTTTTTCCTCTTTATTGGGAGAAATGGCAGAAGGAAGCATAAAGATCAGGAGACCAAGGTTGTGGGAGAAGTAACAGAGAAAGCAGTAAGCAATCTGCCAGCTGACCACCAGCTCTGCTTCCTAAAAAGTCTAAGTTACAAGTTAGAGTAAAAGGAGGGACTGAGTTTATGCATTTACCTCCCTTCCTACCTCAAATCTCCTTTAAAAATAGAAAATATATTTTGCAACAAGTAAATCTTTAGCAGTATAAGAAAACAAAAATTTTCAATGTACTGTCAAAAATCAAAAGATTTTTAAGAAATTCCTGGAAAATAAAAAAAGACAAAAATGAAGAAAAAGACACAAACACAACTCCCCTCTACCATCACCATTACCACCACCAACAGCAATCTTAATAGTGATGACAGATCTAGGAAAACTTTAAACTCAGACTGACAGCAAACTTGGAAGCAGGCCCCAAGGCAACTGTCAGGAAAATTCATTCAAGAGATGTTCACAGAACTGAACAGGGCCAAGAAGATCTCCAGCTCCGTCCACTTCGGCAACAGGCTGCAGCAACACTTGCTCATGGCTTAAAACCCAAGACCTTCCTCATGAAGTGAACTGCCTACCTAAGGGATCCTGGTTGAGGGAGAAAGCGAAGCAAGGCAGGGCAGGATTATGATCCCTGGACATCCAGTGGAAAAAAGCTCCTTCAGCCTGGAATAAAATGTCCTCAGACTCTTCATTTCCAGTAGGAAGCTTCCTTGGGATAACTTGTAAAGCCAGCACTCAGCATCCCCCCACCTCATCCCACGTTGCCAAACTTTGCAGATCACAAGTCTAGACTTAAAGGAAAAGCTTGGGCTACCCTGAGTGCTTCTTGGTGCCAATGTCTTACGTGGTCTCCTTCCTTGGATCTGTGAAGAGGAGGGGATTTCATTCCCATCATTAGGTTACCAAGAGCTTGATTCTGAGTTCGTCCAAAGGGTGATTATACTATCAGGAATGATCAAATGAGCGCATAAAAAAAGAGAATTGGGCTGTGCCACAGCTCACTAGGCTAATCTTCCGCCTGCGGCACCGGCACACAGGGTTCTAGTCCTGGTCAGGGCGCTGGATTCTGTCCCGGTTGCCCCTCTTCCAGGCCAGCTCTCTGCTGTGGCCCAGGAAGGCAGTGGAGGATGGCCCAAGTGCTTGGGCCCTGCACCCCATGGGAGACCAGGATAAGTACCTGGCTCCTGCCTTCGGATCAGCGGGATGTACTGGCCGCAGCGCACCGGCCACAGCGGCCGTTGAGGGGTGAACCAACGGCAAAGGAAGACCTTTCTCTCTGTCTCTCTCACTGCCCACTCTGCCTGTCAAAAAAAAAAAAAAAAAAAAAAAGAAGAAGAAGAAGAAGAAGAAGAAGAAGAAGAAGAAGAAGAAGAAGAATTGGAAGCCACTCAGCTATTTTTCTGCTGGCCTTGAAGATGCAAATAATCATGTTGTGACCTGCCTCTGGCAAGCCTCTAGGAGCTGACAGTGCTCCCAGCCAAAAGCCCTGTGGGGAGGAGGAACTCAGGTTACAACTGCAAGGAATCAAATGCTGCCTGCAACCAAGGAGCTTGAAAGAGGCCCCGAGTCGGAGCTGAGATCACAGCTGGGTCACGTCTTCATTCCACCTGGTCAGGCCCAGTGAGGCTCAGAATCGGTGAGACGATGAAGTGGCGCTGTTTTCAGCTGCTAAACTTGTAGTAATTTGTTTTGTAGCAATTGAAACCCGATGCACTTCCTGTTAAAAATGCACTGCAAACCAAGGTTCTTGCTAGGAATTGATTTGTGGCTCCCGAAATTAGCATGTTGAAGGCCTAAACCCCACAATGATGATGTGTGAAAGCAAGGGCCTTTGGGAATTAGCTATGCTTACATGAGGTAATGAGGATGAAACCGTCAGGATGTGGTTAGTGCCTTAGAAGAACAGGACGAGAAACCAAAGCTCAGTCTCTCTCTCTCTCTCCCTCTCTCTCTCTCTCTCTCTCCCTCTCTCCCTCTCTCTCCCTGCCATGCAAGGACACAGCAAGAATGTGGCTTTGGGGGTGGGGGCGGTGCTGTAGCACAGCAGGTTAAGTCACCACCTGCAGTGCCAGCATCCCATATGGGCACGGGTTTGCATTCCAGCTGCTCCACTTCCAATCTAGCTCCCTACGAACAAATGCATCTGAGAAAGCAGTGGGAGATGGCCCAAGTCCCTGGGTCCCTGCACCCACCTGGGAGACCCAGAAGAAGCTCCTGGCTCCTGGCTTTGGCTTGACCCAGCCCTGGCCATTGTGGTCATTTGGAGAGTGAACCAGCAGATGGAAGATCTCTCTCTTTCTCTGTGTCTCTCTCCCTCTCTCTCTATAAACTCTGCCTTTGAAATAAATAAATAAATCTAAAAAAAAAAAATGTGGCTACCTGCAAGTCAGGAGTGCTCTCACTGGGGAACCAAACTGACCAGGACCTTGCTCATGGGTTTCCCAGTCTCCAGACCAAGAGAAACAAGCGTCTGTTGCTGAAGCCTCCCGGGCTCTGGCATTCTGTTCCAGCAGCTCAAGCAGACAACAAGTGCACGAACAAGAAAGACTGAAGAGAAGAGACAACTCCTGCTAAGGCAAAATAATTTGGAGGGCAGGAAAGGACTGTAGAAACGGTATTTTGGTGCTCTGAGAGAGACCACTAGAGAGGAACTTGTTATAAGGTAAGAATGGCTTTAAAAAAAAAAAAAAGCAAAAAAAAAATCATATTGAATTGAAGACACGTCATTGTGATTTTTTTTTTTTAAGCAGAGAGGCTTAATAATAAAATGACAGTGATCCAGAAATCAAATTTCAAAAATATCCCAGAGGGGCCGATGTGGTAGTGCAGTGGGATAAGCTGCCTCCTGCAACATGGACACCCTGTATGAGCACCAGCTTGTCAGGGTCTCAAGCCCTAGGCTGGCCCCTGACCAGCAGGGACCACTACAGACACTCCCCAACAAGGTGAACGGGAGAGGTAAGGTTCACGGGTGATGAACACACCACAAGCACCCTGAGTTCTGTCGAAGCAGGAACTGTTTTATTGAGGAAATGTACAGGCTTATAAAGCTTACGAAGGACATGCGCAGTAGGGGAGCCAATCAGCAAAAAGGTCCTGCAGGCGTGGGTGGAGCACGCACTGGGGCACCTTAAGCAAAGTATAGGGATCATGCACTGTCCATGTGTCCAGAACTAAAGCGGACCTATCCCTGCCGTTGGTCTGATCTTACGTAGCTTAACCGCAGCAGCCGCAGACAAGCCCCTCGAACATCCGCCAGGTGCCATATTGTAATGGAGATTTTAGGCAATGCCCCACACCAGCTCAAGTCTCAGCTGCTCCACTTGCAATCCAGATCCCTGTTGTTGCTCCTGGGAAAGCAGTGGAGGATGACCCATGCACTTGGAACCCTGCCATGGCCTATCCCCAGCTGCTGCAGCCATTTGGGGAATGAATCAGGGGCTCTCTCTGTCTGTAGCCCTACCTTTCAAATACAAAACAAACAAACAAACAAAAACCATAGAAGGAGTAAAGAAAGGGATGGAAGTAAGAGAGAAGGAGGGTACAAAACTGAAGACTCAAAGAAAGTTGACCCAGAAGTAGGGAGGGAGGAGGGGCTTAGAATCAGGATGATAAACTTTCAGATTAACAGTAGAAATACTAAGGGAGAAAAAAAATTATTCCAACCAAGCCAATAAATGGTAGGAATGTGAAAACTGTGTGAGCAATGGCGATATAATACAAGGAGAAAAGATAAGTACAAACATAATACAAAAGAGTTAGTGGGTTGAATCCCAAATAAAATTCTTCAAGATGACAGAAAAAAATCCAGCTACATATTTTTATGAGGAATACAACACACTAAGTTTGAAAATAAAAGGAAAAACTGTTATTCCAGATAAATGCTATAACAAAGACAATAAATATGATAGATTTAGAAAATTAAAGGCAGTAGAAGATTTTTCGTTTTAGCAATTAGTTATCATCCACCAAGGAATCACAATAGCCAAGATATTGAACCACTGAAAACTGGAGGAGAATCAACAAAACCTCAATTTTATTTATTTATTTTATTTGACAGACAGAGTTAGACAGTGAGAGAGAGAGACAGAGAGAAAGATCTTCCTTCTGTTGGTTCACCCCCTAAATGTCTGCCACGGCCAGCACTGCGCCGATCCGAAGCCAGGAGCCAGGTGCTTCCTCCTGGTCTCCCATGCGGGTGCAGGACCCAAGCACCTGGGCCATCCTCCACTGCCTTCCCGGGCCACAGCAGAGAACTGGACTGGAAGAGGGGCAACCGGGACAGAATCCGGTGCCCCAACTGGGACTAGAACCTGGGGTGCCAGTGCCGCAGGCAGAGGATTAGCCAAGTGAGCCGCGGCGCCGGCCCACAACCTCAATTTTAATGGAAGATGTCAACTTACTCCTCTTGGAAATAGTTGACAAACTGATGAAGAACAAAGCTATATAGCATGTCAATAACAAAATTGGTGAGTACGCTGGAAAAGTTGTACAGAAGAATTTCCAAACTCACAATAAGTGGAGGACATGATCTAGCAGCTATTAAAAAACACAAAAACCTATATAAACTTACAGAAATTAAGATAGCTGGCATTTTAGGGGCCAAATGTGTCAATGAAAGTTCTGAAACAAATTCAAGTATATATGATATTTAGTATGACATTTTCCCATGAGTCAGGAAATAAGGAATTACTTAGTGACCAGTTAATTATCTCTTTGTTGAAAAAAAATTGGTGAGATGCCTACTTTACTCCATAGACCAATTTAAATTTACCGGGACAGGCATTTGGCACAGTAATTAATATGCCATTTCGGCACCCACATCTCTTATTGGAGTGCCCAAGTTTGAGTACAGGCTCCACTTCCAAATCCAGCTTCCTGCTAATGCACACCTTGGGCAGCAGCAGATGACAGCTCAAGTATTCGGCTCCCTACCACAGAGATAAGAAACCTAGATTGAGCTCCTGGTTCCTGCCTTCAGCTGTTCCAGCCCTGGCTTTTGTAGGCATCTGGGGAGTGAACCAGCAGATGGAAGATTCTTTCTCTCTCTCTCTTTCAAATAAATAATAATTAATAAATAATTTTCTTAAAATTTCAGCTGATTAAGGAGTTATGTATATAAAATAAAGCCCTATAAAATATTAGAAGAAAATATAGGATAATGCTTTTAAAAAACTGGAGTAGAGAAGACTTTCTGAAGCAATGCCCCAAATCCAGAAACCAAAGATAGTTAAAGACCTGACCATTTAATAATTAAAAACTTCTTAACCATAGGGACTGGTGCAGTGGTATAACGGATAAAGCTGCCACTTGCAATGGGAACTTCCCATTTGGGTGCTGGTTCATATCCCAGATGCTCCACATCTGACCCAGCCCGCTGCTAATGGCCTGGGAAAAAGCACTGGAGAATGGCCCAAGTATCTGGGCTCCTTCCACCCATTTGGGAGACCCAGATGAAGCTCCTGGCTCCTAGATTTGTCCTGGCCAGGCCCTGGCCACTGCAACATCTGGGGAGTGAACCAGTGGATGGAAGATTCTCTCTCTCTCTCTCTCTCTCTCTCTGTCACTCTTTCAAATAAGTAAATCTTTAAAAAATAAAAAATAAAAACTTCTGAACAACAAAATGACATCCTGTAGTTAAAATTGAGTAACATATAACCTAAGAACAACCAATAAAAATTGTATGTTGTTCTTACAAATTGCTAAGAAAAGTACCAGCATTTGAATTTTTAAATGTATAAAAAAACAAGCATTGCACAGAAGAAAAAAATATTAATAGCTAATAAATGTAGCTTAAAATTGTTCAGTTCTTTAGACGTGAGAACAATGCAAGCTAAAATAAATGAATATGATTTACTTCCTATCCTATTTGCAACAGATGAGGGAGATGTCAACAGAGGGCACAGATGTGATAGAAGTCAGGACGCTCCTGAATGCTTTTCCTGTGAAGATGTGTTTATTTATTTGAAAGGCTGAGTGACAGAGAGAGAGAGAAAGAGAGAGAGCGCACGCACTTCCATTCACTGATTCATTCCCCAAATGCCTTCAACATCTAGGGCTGGGCCAGGACAAAGCCAGGGGCCCCAAACTCCATTGAGGTGGCAAGGACCTAACCTTGGGTCATCAGTGCCTCCCAGAGGTATTAGCAGTAAGCTGGATTGGAAGCACAGCGCAGCCAGGACTCAGTCTAACACCCTGATATGGGGTGTGGGCATCCCAAGAAGTGACTTAGCCCACTGTGCCACAACACCAGTCCCCTCTCCTGCAGTGTTGGTGTACAATAACAAAAGCTTTGTGAGAAGATGATTTTGCACTGTCTGGAACAATGCTTCCATTTCTGACTCCTATGTTGGAGTCAGAATTTCCAGATACACAGGTGCACAAAGAATCAAGAACATAAATGTTGTTTGAAGTCTTACTTGTGATAGTGAAAAACCGGAAATACCCCAACATGCATCAGTAAGTGAATACTAAATGCATTACATTCCTGCAAGCAATGGTACAGAGTGAGTTGATTTGAAAAATAAGGTGGATCAATCAGGGAGAGTGAGCAGAGACACATCATGACATGAAGATGGAAAATGGAGTGTGGTGCTTTAGGACCTATCAGTAATACTGTCAGCGAAAGGCAAAGAGAACAATGTTGGGTGTGTTTATACATGCACATGCACACGCAAAGAAAAAGCGAAAGTCTGGAAAGATACACAAAACTGTTGAAGTTGGCTGTCTTTAGAGTACATAGGAATCAGGGCATGCATGATCAGGGTTATGAGTTTTCATTTTCTATTCTTCTGCGCTGGGTATTTGTGTGTGTGTGTGTGTGTGTGTGTGTTGTGTGAAAGGCCCAAAGACAGACAGAGACAGAGAGATAGAAAGACAGAGAGCTCCCATCTGCTTGTGTATGCCCTAAATTTTCCCACCCTGGCTGGTGCTGAGCAGAGGCCAAAGCTGCCACGATCTGGATACTTAATCCAGGTCTCCAACACACGTGGCAAGAACCCAACCCCTGGGGCCATCACTGCTACTTTCCAAGCTCTGCATTAGAAGGAAGCCAAAGTCAGGAGTTCAAATCCAGGCACTCCGAGGGGGGATGCAAGTGTCTCGAGAGCAAGGGCGAATGCCCACCCCTGTGTACTTTAATACAGAGAATATTTTTGCAATTTACTTGCAAAACTTGAAAAATATTTAAAAGAGAGCATTTCTCCAAACGGGCTACATATCCTCTTAGAAGTTAATTTTAATTACATGCTGGATATATGCACAGAACAAAAACACACACTACCTTCCAAATTAGTTAATACTCACGTGGGTGAAATTAAGAAAGGTTGTTATTAATTTTTTCTATTATTACTTGGAACTTAAATAATTGCCAAGGAGTTTCTCCTAGATATTGCATATTTATTCATTTTAAGGAAAAATGTTGGAAAACTGAGCAAGGAGCGTCCGAGGCAGGAAGAGAATGGAAAGGGGACAGAGAGACTGGGAATGACGGGGAAGGTGAAGTGTGCATTGACTGCAGACAGGGAGTCATCCATCCCTGAGTGATGGCCTTCGTGTGCATGTTTCTTTCAGACTGACTGGAGAACCTGGATCCACTTCAGGAGCCATGAGACCAAGTCTCCACACACGAGTATGACAGACTCAAAATCAGCTCGTATTTATCAAAGGCCAACATGTGCTAGACCCGGGCTACGTGATTTTACATACACACCTCATTAATGCCCAAAACAGCATGTGAACCAGCGAGGGTTGAGATAACTGCTGTCGGAACACGACCCAGCCTGAAGATGAGCAAGGGCGGTTAGAATCCTCTTTGTGCACCCTTACAGCCAGATCTGATGACTAACTACTGCCGAGACATCTGCCTTTAGAGCTCTCTTTTGTTCCTGTTCATTAAAAACCAACTCAGTTGTTCTCAAACCTTAATATTATTAAAGCAGATTTATGTACAAAAACCATTTTAAGAATTTTTAATGTCGTGTTAACTATAGGTGTCGTCTGATTTACACAAATGAGTGCTACTGGAAGGTGTACATGGAGAAGACACAGAATTGAGTCTCATTTTTAAGTACAGAAGCTCCTATGCTTACGCACACATTACTTAAGCCCACTTATTTATAAGAACAAGTAATATGTATACGGACAACGTGTAAGCATCTATGTGGCGCTAACAGCACTCTGGTTTCCATCTTAGTCACGTACATTTTTCCAAAACACATTCAACCCTACTGTGCTTTTGAACTTTTTGGGGGATTTGATAAGATCTGGAAGAGATCTGGAAACAAAGCACCAATGTGACAAAATCGTCATAGGGATGACAAACAGCCCTGTGCCTGTGACTAATATAACCGCATGCCTGCTGACACCATCTGTCTGTGGAGGGGCTGAGGTGACGCTCTCGCACAAGCGTATAGTTTTATTTGGAGAGGCTTGTATCTGTCCAAATTTCTAAGTCGAAAGTGGATTTGTAAAGAAGCTTCTTTCTTACAGTCTTTGTTCCCAGCGTCCCCACTCCAACGTACCACATCAAAGCACACTAGCAAAGGGAACGAAGGGAATTGCACGCTAGTGTCTTTTCCTAATTTATTTGTTCATTATTTTACTTAATAATTTTGATTAACATGTAATAACTGGAAATTTTTATGGAGTGCAGTGTAATATTTCAACGCATGTACGCAACATAAACTGATTGAACCAGGAAATCAGCCAGACTTCTTCCTCGCCTTGTCTTTCCCTTTGGAACTCGGCAGCTCCCCTCTTCTAGTTCTTTATAGAAGGTCGGTGTGAGGGGCAGTCACCCTGCTCTGCTGTGGAACACTAGGGCTTGTAAGTTCTATCTGAATACACTTTGTAGTGACTGTGAATGAGACTGATCTTAAAATTTTTTTGGTGGCGGGGGGGGTGGTTGGTGTTGTGGCATAGAGGGTAAAGTCAGCGCCTGCAATGCCGTCATCCCATATGGGCATTCATTCATGTCCCAGTCGCTCCACTTCTGATCCAGCTGCCTGCTAATGGCCTGGGAAAGCAGCAGAAAATGGCCCACATGTTTGGGCCCCTACCACTCAAGTGGAAGGCCCAGATGAAGCCCCTGGTTCCTGGCTTTGGCATGGCTCAGTCCTGGCCACTGTGGTCATCTGGGGAGTGAACCAGCAGATGGGAGATTTTCTCTTTCTGTCACTCCCACTCTCTCTCTCTCTCTCTCTCTCTGTAACTCTGACTTTCAAATGAATAAATATTTCAAAAAAAAATCTTTCAGGATATGGTGCTTCGGTGTAATGGGTTAAGCCACCACCTACAACGCTCCCATCCCATCTAGCCTCCGGTTCAATTCCCGACCACTCCACTTTGATCCAGCTCTTTGCTAATGTACCTGGGAAAGCAGCGGAGGATGGCCCAAGTGCTTTGGGCCCTGCCACCCACCTAGGAGACCCGGATGGGGCTCCCCACTCCTGGCTTCAGTCTGGCACAGCCATTTGAGGGTGAACCAGTGGATAGAAGATCTCTCTTCCTTTCTGTCTCTCTCTCTCTCACTACCTCTGTGTTTCAAATAAAATAAATAAATCTTAAAAGTAAAATCCACATCAGGAGATTAAAGCTTTTGTGGGCCTTTGGCTCATTCACTATTGCTTTATAAAATGTTATTAATTTCTGTGTGTTGATTTTGTATCCTGTGACTTTGCTAAATTCATTTATAAGTTCTAATAGTCTCTTAGAGTCCTTACGTTTCTCTCTATATAGAATCATGTCACCTGCAAACAGGATTAATTTGAGTTCGTCCTTTCCTACACTCATACACTCATCTATAAAACTCATTTGAAAGAGAGAGAAGAAGACAGACAGCGCTCTCCCAACCCTGGTTTCACTACCCAATGCTTGTAAAAGCCAGAGTTGAAACTGTGGGTCAGAAATCTAAGCCCAGGTTTCCTATGTGGGTGGCAGGGGCTCAGCTACTTAAGCCATCATCTGCTGCCTCCGGGGTGTTCATTAACAGAAAGAGAGATTCATGAGCAGAGCCAGGACTCGAACCCAGGCCCTCCTATATGGGATGTGGGTGTACAATGTGGCGACTTAACCACTAGGCCAAATGTTCACTACTGATCTTATTTGACATTTCTCTCTTTTAGTTGTTGTTAGTCTAACTAAAGTTTTAACAGTTTTGTTTATCTTTTTTAAGTTATCAAAATCCCATTTTGTATACTTTTGCTTTAATCTTTACTATTTCCTTCTATTGACTTTGGCTTTGACTTGTTCTTGCTTTTCTGTCTTCCATATGCATTATTGGATTGTTCATTTGATATCTTTATTTTTTTTTTTGATATGACACTGCTTTAAACTTTCCTTTTAGCAATGTTTTTGTAGTATCTCATAATTTGGAATATGGTATTTCCATTTGCATTAATTTCAAAGAACTTTTTTATTTGCCTTTAGATTTTTTTCAATGGCCCAGTGTTCATTCAGAAGCATACTGTTCAGTTTCCTTATATTTGTTCAATTGCTTAGGTTTCTTTTGTTGTTGATTTCTAATTTTACTAAAAAGAAAAGACAAGTATGGTTTCCATTTTGTTGAATTTGTTGAGATTCATTTTCTGGTTTCACATAAGGTTTATCAGAGAGAATATTCCGTGCATTGATGAAAAATATGTATTCCTCACTGTTGAATGAAGTGTTCTGTAAATGCTGGTTAGCTCCAGTTGGACTATACTGTAGTTTAACTGTGATGTTTCTTTGTTGATTGTTTTTTGGTCTGAATTATCTTCACTGATGAAAATAGGTTATTAAAATCCCACACTGTCATTATATTGGAGCACATTGTTTACTTTACCTTTAATAATGTTTGTTTTTTAAAATTGGTTGCTATAGCATTATGTGCACACACCTTCACAATCATCATATATTCTTGTTGAGTTGATGCTTTGAACATTATATAGTAACTTTCTGTGCCCCCCTTTTTTTCTTACAGTTTTTGTCTTATTATCTATCATGTCTGATAGAAATGCAGCTACTTCTGCTTGCTTTTGGTTACCTTGTATACAGAACATCTTCAGTCTGCATGTGAAAAGTGAGTTGCTTGTAGGCAGCATATCATTGGGTCTTCTTTAAAAAATCCATTCAGCTAATCTTCATCTTCTCATTGGAAAACTTAGTTCATTTACATTCAAGGTTATTATTTGTAAGTAATGACATTGTCTCATCACTTAAAAAATTTCTTCTGTTTATTTTGTGTCTTTCATTCTTTTTCTGTTGGGTTTTACACTTTCACATGTCATTTTGATGGTAGCTATCTTCCTTTGTTTCTGTATGCAGGATTCACTTAGGCATCTTGTAGAGGCTGTTCCAGTGGTGATAAATTTCTTTAGTTTTTGTTTATCTTGGAAAATCCTATTTCTTCTTCATTTATGAAAGATAACTTCATTTGGTAAGGTATTCTTGGCTATCAAGGTATTCTTTCTTTCAGAACTTGGATATCATTCTGTTCTCCTGGCCTATGAAATCTTGATAAATCCTCAATTACTTTAATGGGGGTTCTCTTAGCAGGTTTTAGAACTCTCTTTGATTTGTCCCTTTGGGAGTTTGACTACAGTGTGACACAATGAGATCTTTTCTGGTTATGTCTATATTGGGTCCTCCTCTTTTTAGATACCCACTTCTTTCTCCAGTTTGGGGAAGTTTCCATTTATTATTGCATTGAATATGTTTTTCATGCTGGCATTGCAAGCTGGGGATTTAACCAGCTGCACCACAGTGCTGACCCCTCAAATATTCTTTACTCTGCTTGATCTAGTATGTTGTTAAGGTTCTCAATTGTGTTTTCATTAGATTTATTGAATTCTTGATTTCTTTCTTTTTTTTTTTTTTTTTTTTTTTGACAGGCAGAGTGGACAGTGAGAGAGAGAGACAGAGAGAAAGGTCTTCCTTTGCCGTTGGTTCACCCTCCAATGGCCGCCACAGCCAGCGCGCTGTGGCCGGTGCACCGCACTGATCCGATGGCAGGAGCCAGGTACTTATCCTGGTCTCCCATGGGGTGCAGGGCCCAAGGACTTGGGCCATCCTCCACTGCACTCCCTGGCCACGGCAGAGAGCTGGCCTGGAAGAGGGGCAACCGGGACAGAATCCGGCGCCCTGACCAGGACTAGAACCTGGTGTGCCAGAGCCGCAAGGCGGAGGATTAGCCTAGTGAGCCGTGGCGCCAGCCGAATTCTTGATTTCTAAGATTTCTGTTTGGTTCTTTTTTAAGATCTTTATTTGTTTATTGAATTTCTCATTGATATTATGCATTGATTTCTTAATTTCATTTAACTGTCTGTCTGTATTCTCTGATGTCTTTGAACGTCCTTTTGAATTCTTTGTCACGCATTCTGTCAATCTCCCTCATCTGGGGTCTGTTACTTAACCACTATTGTGCTCCCTTTTGGGAATTCTATTGCTCTACCTTTTCATATTTCTTGTATCCCTACATTGGTATTTGTGCATCTGACGCATTAGTTGTCCCCATCAATGTTAAGGAGGGGGTGCTTTTGTAGCTTGAAGGCTTTTCCCTGGAGTGGCGTCTCCGGGTGTGAGTTTGGTAGGCTACTTTGGCTTTAGTTTCAGTGGGACACTGAATGTAGTCTCCCTATATTCTCTCCTGTTGTCATTGATGGCAGTGGCAACAGGGGCATAGGGACCCTCTTCTCAGTCCCAGCAGGGGTACATGGGCCCTCGTGGTAGGGTTTTGGCAGTGCTGGCCCCTATGTCTAAGACAAATGTATACAGCTGCCCATGGCCATTAAATCTGGGGTGCATTCAGAGTAGAACCAGGCTGGGGTCAGGCCCAAGTCCAAGACATGTGTACTCTGCCTGGGGCAGAAGCAGGGAGTGTGAGGGAATGGGTCCTAAGTATAGAGGCACTAATCCACTCTTCTAAGGTTCTAGAAGCAGGAGCCTACTGTACTGGACCACCTGTCCTGTACAGTGCATGACACTGCTTGGGCTAAGGGGACAGGGTCAATGTTGCTGTTGGGGGTAGTTGTGTTTGTGAGGCTGCAACCCTATTTGCTATTGTGGGAAAAGGTCTGGGGGAGGGGGAGTCCCAGCTGAGGATACATGGGGGTTTCCATCACTCAGGGCAGTAGAGAATCTGATGTGACTCCTTCCTCAAGGTGGTGTCACACTGTCACAGCCTGTGCTCTGGGGCCTGTCTAATGTGGGTCCTTCAAAGCAAAGCTCCTGCCTGTACTGCAGATGTCTCCTCTGGCTGGGCTCCACTCCTGTGACAACTATGGGTCCCAGCTGTAGCTCCGCTTGCCAATGCCAGCGTCCCTGGAGATGGAGTCTTCTGGGGCTCTCCCATCTACGCTTCCCTCTCCAGCAGTGACTCACGGTCACCAGCAGGCTTTGTTATGGTGCCATTGTAGGTCTCTGTGTCCCATGGGGCTCCCATGTCTCCCTTGCTGAGTTCCATGTTTCCCCTTGGGTGCTCACGTCAGAATGCAATTATTTACTTGCTACTTGGCTCTTTTCTGTGGAAGAGACGAATGCTGGGCATCTCTATTTGGCCACCTTGGTCCCCTCTCTTTCCTAACTTCTCTTCATGAACTTTGGAAAGGTAGAAACTTTGGAAAGCTAGAAAAGCCTGGACTTTGTGGTCATCTGAAACAGCAGGTGGAAGATCAATCTCTCTCTCTCTCTCTCCAACCTTCTCTCTGTAACCCTGATTTTCAAGTAAAATAAACAAATCTTTAAAAAAGAGCTAATATTTTTAGTAAAAGGTTTGCTTTGGAATAAAGCCAATGGTTATATATTTTAAAAAACATAAAAAAGCATAAAAGTGAATATAAACAAAAACAAATGAACCTAAAATTTTGAATATCAAGTTAGTAACTAAGCAGAAAGAAAAGAACCAACTCAAGTAACTTTTTTTCTCAAGTAACTCTTGCATATGGTTTAGATGTTCCTTGACCTGCGGTGGGGTTATGCCTTGATAAACTCATCATGAGTTGAAAACCTCCCGGGTCCCAAGCTACCAAACGTCCTGGCTGAGCAGCACTGGACATTGTACAGGGTGAGTTGGTCATCCTCGTGGTCTGAGGCTGACTGGGAGCTGAACTCCCTGCCACTGCCCAGCATCGGGAGAGAGAATCCCACTGTGCACCGCTAGCCTGGGAAAAGATCAAAACTCAGAGCACGGTTTCTACTAACTGCATCTGTCTTTTACACCATCATAAGTTTCAAGCCAGGCTAAGTGGAGAACTACCTGTACACTCTAGGATTGCAGTGTGCGGCCTCAGAACTGCAAAGAAGTCTGGAATGTTACTCGGTTGGTTTGGTTTTGGTAGTACTATTAATCACACTGATTCTGAAGTAAGCTTATTTTTATTATCACACAGCAAAATGGTTAAATGTGTCAGTGTCTGAACCAGAGTTTTCACCAGGGGAGGGAAAACAAAAGTAAGTAATTGAAGGAAAGGGAGCATGTGGTGTTGAAATCCAGTATCTGTGTGAATTCATGATTTTTAAGAAATCATGTACCTCTTGGCTTTGAAAAGTCTTCAAAATAAAGATTCTTTAGAGGCAATGAGCACGCTGAGCACATGGGTTTCCCTTTGCTGTGTTCTACTAAAAGGAACCAGAGATCCATGGAGAAATGCCTGATTCCAGGTGGGAAGCCAGGAAAATACAAAGAAAGCCTGGAAGAGTTACAGCTGGGAAGAAAGTGCTATGAACAAAGGGGAAATCTAGAGGTCATGAGGCCAGGTTGGAGGGATTGTGATTGGCAAAATCTGGAATGTGGGAAAGTTTGAGCAACAATAATAGCAATTGCAAATATAATACATCAAATTTTAAAAATACATCAAATTTAAAAAAGTTGCCTCAGGGAAAGTTGTCAGAATCAAAATGGAGTTGCTTTGTCAAACCCTAACCAGAAAAGGAGGCAGATGCTGGCAGTGTGGTGCAGTGGGTTAAGCCACCACCTGTGACACTGGCATCCCATATGAGCACCAGTTTGAGTCTCTTTTGCTCTGCTTCTGATCCAGCTCCCAGCTAATGCTCCTGGGAAAGCAGCAGCAGATGGTCCTAGTGCTTGGGCCTGTATCACCCAAATAGGAGACCTGGATAGAGTTCTAGGCTCCTGGTTTCAGCCTGGTGGCCATTTGGAGAATAAACCAACAATCGAAGATCTCTCTCTCTCTCTCTCTCTCTCTCCTTCTCCCTCTCCCTCTCCCCACCTGCCTCTGTCACTCTGCTTTTCAAATAAACAAACAAATCTTTCAAATAAATGAGTACATAAAGCCAAGAGGTCTTGAAAGAGGGGATCTTGTCCATGTATGCCAAGAACGATCACAAAAATTCCTGCTAGGGCCAGAACCTTGCCAAAAGCCACTGCAACCTTACCCCCAAAATAATTCTGCAAGGACATCTACCCAGCAGCTCCCTGTTTAATCTTAGACTCACATCATCCTTGATACTAATCCTTGTAGTTAAGGATTATCATTTCAAAACCACCTATTTTTGCCATTTTCTACATTTTGTCTTTAAAACTTTCCCCTTGCCTCGGGCTTCTTGAGTGCATGCATACTTTGCTGTCACGTGTATTCCCATTGCATTGCTCTGCCTGAATAAACTCATTATGTTTGGGGAATCTGTCTCAGTGTTATTGTAGGTTGATAACTTCCAGCTGCTTCCCAGACTCTGTAGAAAGTTGGAAAGAGAGTCATCCTCACCCTAAGATCAGGCGATGCTGCCAATTGCATCAAACAAACCATTTTCTTGAACCCCTCTAAGAGATGAGTTTTTCAGTGCATCCGAAGAGCATGAAATCTGATTTTAAAAGGGCTGCCTCCAAGAAAGGCCAGTGCATGATTCCTGGTTGGCTCAGAGCAGGACCTCCAGGAAGACAGGATCACTAAGCAGGTGAGTAAGAGCTGGGGGAAAATTTCCAATGAGTTACTGAAAGGTGATCATGGGCAAGTAAAAGGACAAAGAGCCTCTAGAAGCCTCAGAGCCAAGGGTTGCCCAAAGTTCTCGCAGGTTCCTCCCCACAGACTCCACTGGGAGCTTCAAGGGAAGAGTGAGGCTAAGGTGGAGCATGTAGAAACCTTCTTCCTGGGCCCTGGGTAGGAGAACACTGTCATTGAAGAGACTGAGTATACATTGCTCAAGGGCTGGATACTTAAAAAAAACTGTAGACTTTATTGGGACAATTGGTAAAATTTAAGTATGGAATTTGCATAAGAAACTATTAAACTTCATCATCCGATAATGGTCTTAAGGCTACATGGTGCTGCGGTATAAAATGAAATAGAGTTGGTCTTTGTCCCTGGTCTCTTAATAGGGAATAACCTGAGTGCTAGGAGTGCTTTTTAAATTCATAATGAGCCCCTTGTTTAACAGCTCAGTTGTTTAATAGTGAATCAGGGGACTTATGGTTTGGTCCGATGACATCTCAAAAGGGGCTGATCATGAGGATCCAAGTGTTTAGAGGTTTAGAGGGTTGGGACCTTTAGGACCACCCAGTGGCCTCCAGAAAAGAGCTGGGGAGGGGCAGGGGCCACTGAAGTTTAAGTCCTGTAAAAGCTCTTGCACAGTGCATTGAGGGTGAAAGTAGAGAGGAACAGCACACCGTGTTTTCTCGTTACAAGTGGGTACCTGGTTATGTCCTTGTTCTTAGGAGACACACACTGAGGACTTTGAAGGTGAAGTATGATAATGTTTGCAACTTACTCATAACCAGTTCAGACAAAATGACTGTGTAAGTGTGTGGAGAGAAAGCAAGCACAATTTTCACTGGTGAACATAGGTGTAGAGCATGTGAAAACTGTCAGAATCAAAATGGAGTCCCTTATGTCAATCCTAACGAAATAAGGACGTAAATGGAGCCGGGAGGCTGTGAAGAGGCATGCGTGATTTCCTGGCGATGACTATCACCAGAGACCTCCAGAACCACAGTCTTGAACAAAGACTACTGCCGTGAGCACCTCTGCCTAGCAGCTCTCTGTTCAGCCTTGGACTGGCGCTACCATTGTGTTGTTTCAAAATGTCTTGTGCAATTCTCCTTGTTTTGCCTTCGAAACCCTCCCTTGCCTCGATCTCCTTGAATATGCTGATAGCGTACTGTGGAGTATGCACATTCCCATTGCCATCTTCTGCTGCTTCACATCACTAGCCTTTGGAGGATCTCCGACTGTTATTTAGGTGGACAAGTCCACGTGCGTTCATTCTATGAGAAATGGGAGGCACTGGTGGCACAGTGGTGACCGTACTTGCCTTCCATCTATTAGTAACATTTCAACACTTCCATAGGTTGTGGCAGAGAAGAAGGATCTATTACTATTTAACTGCAGGCGTTATTTAATTTGTAAAACTTTTCATTGAATTATCACAGCCACAACAGGTGTAACAGTTATACTTTCAGCCTGTTCTGTTTGGTGAAAGAGATGTCGAATCTCTGTGTACTGTTCTCCAGTGGTGGAGACTCCTGGAAGTTCAATGACATTCAGGTAAAATAAAGACTCTTAGAAAAAAGAGATAGAATCCATGTAAAATCCATTGATCTGTATCTGTCCTGACCTAAATCCTCCACTTTGAGGCTAGTCATTTCGTGCACAAGGAGCGTCAAAGCAACCGGTGGTGAGTGAGAAATCAGAAAGCAGCAGAGTTCACATGAAACTTACAAAACTCTGACTTCTTTGCAATTCCCACCACTAGGTTTCACCTCCTTCACACCCGTGCTGAAAATCAGCTGCAGCAGTGCCAGGTCCCCGCGGCGGTGATGGCTGCTGTCCACTTCTTGAAGCTTTGTCCCAGGCTTCTTCCCTTCCTCCTGTCTTGCTTCTTAATTTTCACATCCCGCTGGCTGCTCCTGGTTTGCTCAGTGTCATTCCCGTGTTGTCTCCGAGTGACAAATGAGTGTTCGACCTCCTTTCTGTTTGTGAGATTGTTAGTCTCTAAAAATCAAGAAGTGCCACAGCATCCTTGTGAAACCAATGGTAATTCTGTCAAACCTCTGGACACCTCTTTGGAAGAGGGAATAAAGGGAATAAATATTTGTCAACAGGCCGCTCTGTCCGTCAGATTGAGAATTCCATGCCAGCTGCATTTAAAATCTTGTATGATATTAATACTAATCAGTGTTTATTAACATTCAGACATGTTCACAACTGTTGTAGCAGCTGAGTGCCTCTAAGTTAAATTGATTTTAGTCCTCAGATGCCCATTAGCAGCTCCGCTTCCCATTTGTGTAATGAAATACAGTTGTTTGAGGGTGTTTATGAAATGACATCCATTTGATTTATAGGTAACCTTGACTCGGGAGTCTCTCTGCGTTGGAATGTAAATGATCTCCTCCTCCGCTTTGATTGCTCCATTGCAGCTGTGCGTTCTCATTTCCAAGCCGTAATAGGCAAAGATCTGGAAAGCACGTGCGCCCGCGCGCGCGCGCGCGCACACACACACACACACACACACACACAAAGTTAGAGTCTCTGGGCCCAGGGCAGATGCCTTAGGAGAGATAACATTCAGACTTGCATGATGATGAAGTAGGGAAGCCTCGGGAGGTTTTCTGAATTCAAAAGAAGAAGAAAACTCGGGCTCTGTATTGTGGCAACCTGCTCTCGGGCACATTTTCAATCCTAAACAGCTTTGGAAGCTGACTTGCTTTGTGATAATCCGAGATATTCACTCACAGCAAACTCCAGAGCTGTGAAGGGAAGAAAATAGCTCCCCCCGGCTTTCTGCCCCCCTGGGACCTAGAGTTAGTTCAGAGATGTGTGGCCCAGACCTGGCTGCCACGCCAGGGTCTCTCCGACGCTCCGTTCCTCTGAAGAAGTGAGCACGAGGGGATCCAGGCGTGACTGACTCCTCCCCTGCCGCCATGATTGACGGGCGCTTTAGGGCACACGTATCTGCGGAGGTCTTCTCGTGGTGCAGTGCGCGTGCGCTGGCCGAGAAAATGACTCCAAGTACTGCTCCTCGCTAGAGGGGTGAAGAGTCGGGCGAAACACCCTGTGAGCCTTCCCAGCCCAATCCAAGCCCACTTGAAGGTTACAGCAACTGCTCTTCCCTCAGTTCACCAACAGGAGGCCGAATGATGTTTTCTAATTCAGGACTGAATGACGGAGCCCCTTACCTGGCTATTCTATCAGCTGGTTCACTCCTCAGATGGCCGCAACAGCTGGAGCTGTGCTGATCTGAAGCCAGGAGCCAGGAGCTTCTTCCAGGTCTCCCACATGGATGCAGGAGCCCAAGGACTTGGGCCATCTTCCACTGCTTCCCAAGGTCATAGTGGAGAGCTGGATCGGAAGAGGAGCATCCGAGACTAGAACCGGCACCCATGTGAGATGCTGGTGCTTCAGGCCAGGGCTTTAACCCGCTGAGCCACAGTGCTGGCCCCATCTTTACTTGACTGGAGAGGATGCTTTGTTTCTGCACACTTTAAATTTTCTTCTGGACATTTTATGGAAAGGAGGTGAATGACTAGAGCATTAAATAAGAAACATAAAAGTATGCAAGTCACATTTGAATTAACCATAATAGAATATGCGGCTGAAAATGGAGGTAAGGAAATATGTAAGACGGAAGTACAACAAGTGTGCATTGGTCAGAGGCCTCACCAAAATTATCCCCATCGAAAGAAAAAGGACAAAATGCTTCACCTGGGGAGAAGAACGGGGCTGCTTGTTTTTGGGATTGAAGGCAGCTGACCCACATAAAAGAAAGAAACCCAGGTAGATTTCATGGATAGTTTTTATGAGTGTCTATCCTAAGTATTTATCTACTCTAACACACGTATACTTTTTTAAAGATTTAGTTGGGGTGGGGGCAAAGAGAGAATATCTTCTTCCACTGGTTCTGTCGCCAAATGGCCACTTGGCCAGCGCTGGGCCAGGTTGAGCCCAGGAGTCTGGAACTCCACTCAGGTCTCGCAAGCACGCTACTCTCCATTTATCCACATACGCTATATTTTTAAAATTGAGCATTCCCCAGATGGAGAAAGGTTACAGCTGCTTCAAGGCTGGTTCGAGGTAACTGTCCTTACACTTGGTCCTGCCTTGCTGTTGCCTAGACCTGTGCTTCCGCCACGCTCCGTTCTTTTCGCTCTGCCCTTTGCTCTTGGTTTCCCCACGTCTCTCCTGCAGAGTGTATGCTAGTTGCCTTCTTCCTAGTCGCCCTCAGCTAAACTCTCAGGCCCACATCAGCACTTGGTGCAGTGGCCAAACCACCCTCGGCCTCCCCGATGAGCACCTCAGTTCACAACGAGGTCTATGACCAGCAGTTTCTTTCTGTGACGTGTTCACCAGCTAACTTGAGAGACACACACTGAATTTGTGTGTCTGTCTGTCTGTCTGTGTGTCTCTGTGTTTGCATGCATGTTTTGTTTTGATGGTACTTGTTTTTGTTTTGGTTGGGTTATTTTGGAAGAATGACTTTTGATAAAGGCAGATAGGATATGGGCTCCCCGTGGAATAGGGCATTTGAGTGTTTTAGAGGGATAAGACCACATTTTCCTGCTATTACTGCTTTACTCTATTGCAGACGCCCTTGCTCATGCAAATAGGAAAAGGGGAAAAAAGAATTGTGGAAGTGGAAATACAGAAGAGAAACTTTTATTATTTGAGTTATGAGTAATTTGCTCTCAAAGGCATAATATTCCCACAAAGCATATACTCAAAGAAATCAAACAGTTACTGACACCTACTTTCTTAAAGTCACATAACCAAAATTGAAATATGTAATAAAAAAGAGTACGGAGTCAGATGGGTCAAATTCTAGTTCACTAACTGCAGGTGCAGAAAGTTGGGCAATTTAAAGATTGTCAGTCTCAATATCCTTACCTATAAAAAATGGAAATAATTCCTAGCCAATTTTTCTATGGCTATATGAACCAATGTATATGGAAATCCCTCACACCGAGGCCAGGCCCCACATAAATGCTCAATCCATATTTATTTCCTTTCCTTTCACTATCTTTGTGGATGCCAAGTTGGAATGCTAATGCTCTTTAATTTATTGCTCCCCTTCCTGCGGGAGTAACAGTTCCCTGAGCACACTCGGATGACTTGGTTGGACCTTCCCACTGATTTATTCTCCACCAGGTGTCCTGAGCAATTAGGCCCTTTCCCTTCAATTGTGTAGCTGTAGAATACAAGTACTTTATAAACTGAAAAGTGTCTCTACGTGGCATCCAAGAAAGGGACACATCTTTAAAAATAGTCTGGATTTACCAAAAAAAAAAAAAAAAAAGCAACTAAAAAGGGCAGTCATCCCAGGGGGCCATTCTGTTGGAACAAGGGCTGGATGTTTGGTTGTGCCGGCTAACATGTCACCAAACTTTGCCCTCTTACAGTTCTCAGATCCTCTGGACCCAAACCTCACTGTGTTTCTCACAGCGGGAAAAGACACTCAGTTGTCCCCTGACCACACTGCAGGTCACCGCTGTCATTTGCTGTCCCCTTCCCGTACTCCAGGTGAGGCACACAGGACTGCCCAGATGCAGCCTGCTCTCTTGATGGCTGTTGACAATCAAGGTGCTACAGCTTGAAGCCGTTTGTCTGAGGAAGGGAATGGAGCTTTTGGTGCCCCTGCTGCGACTGGTGGGGTGGGATTTCAGTCTTGACAGCTGCTGGAGAACATCTTGTTGTAAGTGACACCACACTGGCAATGAAGAAGCAGCCTCCACAGTCATGTGTACGGCCATTCGTATGATTGAATTTCCCATTTGGAGCGAGGCAGCCGACATTTTTATCTAAAAACAATTTAGCTTCCTTTCTTTGGGGAGGAGGTGCTACATCTTCTAGCTGAATACAAAACAGATTATGAAAGAGGGAGAAGGCCTGGGTGGAAGGAAATGGGGCAAACCAAATGCAGCAATGAAGCGGCGAATTTGCATCCACCTGTGTGTGAATGCAGTGCTGGCCCAGCGGTGGTTCTGTCCCTTCAACATGTATTCCCTTAAAGTGGCTCCAGCCCACTGTCCGTGATAAAGGAGAGGGACAGCCGAAAGTTTAATTTGCTTTTATCACTTGGCCAAATCATTGAGCATTTGAGCAGCATGGGAAACGAGCTGGCTGCCTAGATGAGTAAGGAGCTGCGCTGGGACACCCAATGCCCTGCTTGTGCCAGCAGACTTGAACCGTTTAGACTGGGTGTCCACTGGCAAGACTCACAGCTGCACCAGATCCAGTCACAGATGGTGTCACTGTCGGCCTGCTGTCATGATTGAGAGGGTGTCCGATCGGGCCCTGCTTAGTGGTGGCATCTCCGTCACAAGGGGCATTGTATGGGAAAGACTTGTGTTTTCAATGTGATTCCAGCTGAGGTCTCTGGGGATGGCCCTTTGGGGAGAAGAATGCAGGCTTGCAGCATCGAGTCCAGTATTGTTCACTCTGACTTCTGGGTTATTGATGTTCTCTTCTGCTATCTTGCTTCGGGAACATCGAGAAATTCTTTCAAGAAGGGAGGGAGGTTCCCCCTAACTTCCCAAGCCAGCTTCTGCCTGCATCTGCACATTTCACAGGCACAGGGAAGAAGCCCCAAGCCCTACCTTGGGAAATTTCTCAGTACTACTCCGAAGACAGCTCCCTAATAACAATTTTATTTCCTTTTCTTTGAACATGTGATTGGACAATTCTAAGCAAACCCAGATTTATATGTGAGTCACTCCAGAACTTAAATTTATTCTTCAGGGAATGGTTTGAACTCAACTTGAAAACCTTAATGTGTCTGCCCACACCTTAGCAAAAAAAGAATAGAGAAACAAGCACTGCGAGTGCACAGTACGACCGTGTGAGCACAGACTGGTGTGCAGGGACCCCCTGCGGGACCACTCAGAAAGGCAGGAGCAGACATCCTCAATGCAAGCAGGTCTTCTGCTCCCAGAGAGTGTGTGGAAGGTGGGTGGGAGCATCATCCAGCAGCTGCTTTTCCTTTGAGCCGTGGCTTCATCGGCCTCCGACTAGGAGGAGGAAGAGGGTCGGCTGTTTTACCTCCTAGTGCTGCCATTACGGACATGTGGCTTATGCACAGTTCTGGATGCTGGAAGTTCAAGATCAACATGGCAGGGTTGGTTCACCTTGAGGCCTCTTGCCTTGCCTCTATATGGGAGTCTTCCTCACCCATCGGTGTTGGCCCTGTCCTACTCTCCTCTTACGTATTCTTATCTCCTCTTCTGTCATATTGGTTTCGAGTCCACCACCAACAAACCCGTTTTCTCTTAATCACCTCTCAAAGTCCCTGCCTCTTCCTACAGTCACTTTCTAGGGTTCCGGGATTAGGACTTAGACATATGAATCTGGGGAGACCCTGTGAGGCCACAGCAGGCCATCGGGGGAAGCAGCCTAAGAGCGTGTTCTTTGGTGGCCCAAGGTTTTCCCATTTCTGCCAACAACTCTGCACTCTCCTTTTTCTCAGACATCAGTCTAGAAGCAAAGTCACTTTGTTTAAAGGCTGGTGTTGTGGCAAAGCAGGTAAGTCGCAGCCTGCAATGCTGGCATCCCCTATGAGCGCCAGTTGACCCCTGGCAGCTCCACTTCTGAACCAGCTCCCTACTAATGTCCCTAGGAAGGCAGCAGATGATGGCCCAAGTACTTGGGTCCCTGCCACCCACATGGGAGACCTGGATGGATTTCCTCACTCTTGGCTTTGGTCTGGCCCAGCCCTGGCCATTGCTACCGTTTGGGGAGTGGACCAGTATATGAAAGAGCTCTCCCTCTGTCTGTCACTCCATCTTTCAAATAAACAAATAAATCTTTAGGGAAAAAAGTGCAAGAGGAAGAGAGAACTGGGTCTCAGAGTCTAGTGAGAAAAAACCCTGCTTAATGTAAAGCTCTCCTGGAAATGCCTATGGACGTGTAAGACTGCGATTTCTTATCTCCTTATTTCGTGAGGGTTCGTGTTTTGTTGGGTGTTTCTCTTGGGCTTGTACATAAGGACAAGGAACTGTGAACTATGAGTTAGTTATAAACCAGAGCTCCTGTCCCTCTACGAATGTGACAGAAACACTGAAATTTTCTTTCTCCTTTTTTGTTAACCCAGAGGCATTTACTCCATATTTGAGGAAACAAAACAATACAGAGTTTCGTTGCTCCCCTCCTGCCCTGTTGCTTTCTGTTGTTCTCTGAGCACTTACGTTCTTTTTGAAAACCAGAATTTAGAGAGCCATCTACCGTTTGTGAGCGTGGAACATGTAGCCTTGTCGGCCATCAGCTGCCCTCTCTACCAGGAGAGAAACAAACCTGAGGACCAAATCAAGACAGGAAGGAGGGCACAGGCCAGTGTGGGGCGGGGCAGCCAGAGCTCTGGCCAGACCATGCTTGCGGCCAATATCACCACCAAACTGCTCTTTGAATGAGCCAATAAAGCAGTTTTCAGAAGTTTTACTTATTTATCTGAGAGGCAAAAAGATACACAGAAACTTTGACAAAGACAAAGATCTTCCAGCCACTGATTCATTCCCCAAATGAAGCCAGGAGCCCAGAACTGAATCTGGGTCTCCCACTCAAGCTCTTGAACCATCGTCTGCTGCCTTCCAGAAGGCAGACCACTAGGAAGCTGGATCAGAAGTAGAGTTGGGACTTGAACCCAAGTGCTCTGATGTGGGCATCCAAAGGGGCATCTTAGCTGCTGAGGCAAATGCCATCCCTACACTTACCTTTAGTACTGTCTTTAAAACAATACAAGACCTGGGCCAGTGTTGTGGCATACTGGGTAAAGCTGCCACCTGCAGTGCCGGCATCCCATATGGGTGCTGGTTCGAGTCCCAACTGCTCACTTCCGATCCATATCTCTGCTATGGCCTGGAAAAGCAGTGGAAGATGGCCCAAGTCCTTGGGCCCCTGAACCCACATGGGAGACCCAGAAGAAGCTCCTGGCTCCTGGCTTTGGACCAGCACAGCTTCTGCCATTGTAGCCAACTGGGAAGTGAACCAGCGGATGGACTTCTCTCTCTCTATCTCTCTCTCTCTGCCTCTCCTTCTCTTTGTGTGTAACTCTGATTTTCAAATAAATAAATCAATCTTTTAAAAAATTAATACAAGACCTAAAATGTGCTATTGTTTAATACTCGTGCCATTTTGTTGTTCTGCCTCTTCCAGGAGAGTCTAGGATTCAATAGTCTTCTTTTGGAAGACTGGCTTCTGCCTAATCTGAAAACAAGACAGATGAGCTAAATACTAGCACTACCTGCATGGAGTAACTTCTTGTACAACATGATCCGTGGCGCAAATCCAGGAGATGCACCTGATGTTTGTGCTTTAGCAATGCATTAGTGTCTTACCCATGAGAAGATGCTCTGCTTTCAGGCTAGTGCTGTGCAGACCTAGCAACTGAATGGTGAACCAGCAATCTCTTCTTGGTGTTGGGCTTGGTCCTTGCCTTCTCCTTTTGACTGAGGGCTTGGTGGTTTCTCCAGGGCCAAGCCTTGGGAATGCAATTCTGTACATCCTTTCTGCTGCCAACTTCCCAGTGTGCACCTTTCCTTGCCAACCCATCTTTAAAACCTCTTTAGGATGCTCATGACAACCATTGGACAGTCTCCTTCCATCTTCTTAACTAAAGCAGAAATTGGGATGGATACCCAAGAGTCTCAGTTGTGAGGTGTAGAGAGAGCGTCAGCTCTCTGAAGAAGTGAACTGGTTCGTGTCGCACCATGGAAAAGCTGGGATCTGAACAGACAGATGATTGGATACTGGACTCAAAAGCCAACAGGTCAGGATCTCTCTGTGTCTCTCTCCACGTTTCTTCTCTTCTTCCCTCTGTATATCAGTTTTGAACTTCCAAGCCAGCTGTCTTTACAAGACCCTAATTATGGCCCAATGTAGGCCTACATCCTGGCAACTTCCTGACCAGAGATGGGAGACAGCCCTGCTAACTCCAGTTAGAAAAATTAAAAAAAAAAAAAAAAAAGCCAACTATGGCTGTCATGACCTAAGCCATATGCCCTAGCCCAGTCACTGTGACCAGTGGAAGGGACGAGGTCTGGCCACTTAGGGCGGGCTCCCCTTCCTCCTGAGACAGGAGAAAGACTTGCCTTCCCCTACAGAGCCACGTGGCCGGGATGAATGAGGAGTAATTCCCCAGGGAAGGGGTTGCTGTTCCAGACAGGTCAGCAATGACAGAGAGCACAGCGAGAGAACAGTCTGCTCAGTGGTGGAGAGGATGTGCACGGTGCTGTGGTCAGTGACTCGCATGCAGCAGGCATTCAGTCAGTGCCACTCAATGGCTGACTGAGCCCGACGCTCCAGCCTCAGGTGTGGTTTTCACTCATTTCTCTCAGTCTGGAGATTCCCTTGAGCCTCTGCCTCATGCCTATACCCAGGCTGGGGTCCTCCTGACTAACTCCCCAAGAAATTCCTATGGCTCTTGCAGAAGTCAAGCCAAGATGAGTGTTTGGCACAGCAGTTAAGACACCACTTGGATATTCCATATTAGGCTGCCTGGGTTCTAGTCCGGGCTCCACTTCCAATTCCAGTGTCCTGCTAATGTGCACCCTGGGAGGTAGCAGACAACGACTCAAGTACTTAGGTCCCTGCCACCCACATGAGAGACCAGATTGACTTCCAAGCTCCAGGCTTTGACCTGGCCGAGGTCTCATTGTTTCAGATATTTTGCATAGTAAACCAGTGTATAAAATATTTCTTTCTCTCCCCCACCCCCTGCATTTCAAGTAAAACTAAACTTAAAAAATAATAAAGCTATCAGTAACTCGGGATTTGCAAGTCTCCTTCCATCTGTAAGCTGAAATACTTATCTCATTCTCAATCATTGCTTTCCCTTAGCCTCAACTTCTGGCTCCTCTTGGAATTCAGTGGTTTCCTCAGTCACATTCATGAAAGGATCCCATTGGCCAAATGCAAGGTTTGCTCCAGGTATGTAAACACCAGTGGCGAAAGCACGACTCTATACAGGGTCTCTGTATGAGCCTAGACTGCCAACTCCCATGGGGATGCCTCCATTTATTGTAAATCCCTCACGTGTTGCTGGTGACAGGTACAGAATGAATACTTCCCAAGTCCTGCTTCTTGTCAGCAATAAGTGTTGGAAATCCTGAAGCCAGCTTGCAAGGGTTTTCCTCATTTCACCTCCTTGCCACCCATCTGCTTCGTTGCAATCGAACACATGGAACTCACAGAATAGCTCTAAAGATTGACCACAAGTTGACCATAAATAATTGGGAGAAAAACACCCACTGGAAGCCCAAGGAGGATTGGCTTCTCTATTAATGTGACAGAAAAGAAACAGAAATGGGCCGGCGCCGCGGCTCACTAGGCTAATCCTCTGCCTAGCGGCGCCGGCACACCGGGTTCTAGTCCCGGTCAGGGCGCCGGATTCTGTCCCGGTTGCCCCTCTTCCAGGCCAGCCCTCTGCTGTGGCCAGGGAGTGCAGTGGAGGATGGCCCAGGTGCTTGGGCCCTGCACCCCATGGGAGACCAGGAAAAGCACCTGGCTCCTGGCTCCTGCCATCGGATCAGCGCGGTGCGCCGGCCGCAGCGCGCCGGCCAAGGCGGCCATTGGAGGGTGAACCAACGGCAAAAGGAAGACCTTTCTCTCTGTCTCTCTCTCTCACTGTCCACTCTGCCTGTCAAAAAAAAAAAAAAAAAAAAAAAGAAACAGAAATGGATAATGGCATCCTTCTTCTTGGTACAAATACAGAGACATGGAGTAATCTCACAATATCTCAGAAAAAGGTAAATGAATTCTTTTTAAAAAATAAGGCAATAAAATCATGCATTGCTTTGAGGAAAAAGTAGTCTCAGTATCATACCATCTTGCAGCATAACAACAAATAAGAAACTTAAATGATTTCAACTGGGAACACATGGTAAACAGCATTACCAACATGGATCCTGCTTCTGAGACAGACACATGTGTCTAAAATATTGATTCTGGCACCATTAGTGTGGCTTTTCATTACTGCAAAGCTACCGAAGTGGAAACGCGGACTGCCATTTTGCAGAAAGGATAATCTCAAAAATATGGCCATCTTGCGAATGAGGCCATGCAGACATTAGACTCTTTATTTCCTGTCTATTATTGCTACATTTCTCAATTCACAAAAACAAAGCAGAATGCTTGGTTAGCATTTCTGAAACAGAAAAAATAGGAACCTCCTATCTGGTGCATCAGATTAGTCATTGAGAAAAATGCAAATTGAAACAGCTTGTAGGGGAAACTTGCTGTTCTATAAATACAAACAGTAAGTTTTAAAAGGAGAGTGGTAAAGGCTAGCAGGAAACTTACAACAGGAGGAGCATCTGTCACGACTAGTCCAAAATTATCTCCAGGATATTGTGGTGCTCCCAACTTCCTAGCTTATCTCTGAAAATGCCATAGCCTCTTATCTTAATTAAGTAATGGACATTCATGGCCAAGTTCAACATTAAATTTCATTACTGTGTTTCTTAAAGCAAAATGTATTTCATTAAAACACTATGAAAGTTTAAAATCAAAATTACTTCAAATGTCAAATGAAATGGACCAGTTATTTATGAAATTAAGATTAGTCTGTCTAGAAACAGATATTTGTTGCAGCAGCTAAGCCACCACTAGGGATGCCTGCATCCAGGGCAGGAGTGCCCAGCATCTGTGTCCCAGCTCTACTCTCCATTCCAACTTCCTGCTACTGTGCACCAAGTAGGTGCACTTGTCATGTACTTGACTTCCTGCCACTCCTGCAGAAGACTGGGCTCAGCCCTGGCTTTTGGGGACATTTGGGAGTGAACTGATAGATGGGATGTGTCTCTTAGTCTGTCTCTCTCTTGAAATAAAAAATTATTTTTTAAAAAATAATTTTCTTCCAAAGGAAGTCGTATTGTAATGCATACATACTGTATTCTTCTTCCTGTAACAGGTACAAGTCACTGCCACTAAAAAATTTTTTAAAGAATCAAAATAAAATTTGTAGATAAGACCAAAGTAAAAATGAAAAAGAAGCAGGTGACTTTGAACCCACAACATAATAGAGCGATGACGGATGTAATCGAAGCCAGAGCATAGGCAGAAGCGCTGTGCAGAAGTGCCAACAGCTGCTGTGTCGGGCTTCCCCGCGGGAGCGGACCCCACAGCAGAGCTACGCCGAGAGAGCACGCGTTCATTTCAGGAGTGCATGAAATCATGGAATGTCTGTCCGGGAGACGCCTTCGCTGAGTTCCCACCCTTCCACTTGACAGACAGGCAGACCAAGGGGCGCCCGGGAATTAGTTCAAGGTCACAGCATCTTTCCTCTTTCGCTCACTGAAGGTCACGTAGGCGGGTGAGCTTCTGCAATTCTCACCACCACAAAAGCAAAATCTTTAGGGACCCTACTCTTGGAAAAGAAGCCAAGGTTTAGTTTCATTTTTTCTTGTCATCTTTTCTTTGCTTTAGAGTGCAGCTTCAAATCTGTAATATAGAAAATAGATGCTTTTGAGAAGCTCAAGAGCAGACTTGCTTCCTATGACCTTTATTTTGGATCAGCCCACGGACCACCTGGAGAATTTTAGAATCCTGAGAATGTTTGCATTTTAAAGGCCTCACTGAGCATTTAGAAGCATGGCCCTGCTAGGAAGTGAGGAGAGCTGTTGCCCATGTGCCCGGGGAGAACCAGCAGGCAGTGGGTCCAGCTCTCCTGAAAACCCATCTGGGGCTATTCTACCTCTCCTGGCTTACTCCCTTGCACTCAGTTTCTTCCTTAGCAGAGAGAACAGAGAGATGGAAGAGTCAGGGGTGGTGCGGGTATGGTGGGGAAGGGGTCTGAAGTTTCCTCCTTGACCTATAGAGGTATTTTGTTTTGGGAACAGGTGTTTGGTGCAGTGGTAAAGTCCCATCCCTTATCAGAGTGCCTGGTTTGAGTTCTGGCTCCTCCTCTTCCAATTGCAGCTTCCTGCTGATGCGCACCCTAAGGGGCAGTAGGTGGTGGCTCAAGTTCTTGGATCCCTGTCACCCATGTGGGAGACCCAACTGAGTTCCAAACTCCTGATTTCAGTCTGGCCCAGTTCCAGATGTTCTGGGCATTTGAAGAGTCAACCAGCAGAGGGAAGACTCACCTCTCCCTCTCTCCCTCCCTCTCCCTTTCTCTCTCTCCCTGTTGCTCTGCCTTTCAAATAAAATGAAAATAAATAAGTTCTGCTAATATACAAGGCTGTTAAGTGTCTGTCACTTTTGTCAATCATGTGTACTATCTTGGGTCTTCATTGTTCATGTAGATAAATCACTAGGCCTGTCTCACGTTTATAAATGATCACTATGCCTAAGCTGTTTGGGATCTGTTCATTAAGAACCACCTCTGAAAAATGATTCTTTCTTGCATGCATGAAATCATGCATACAAACATGCATTGAGAAACTGCTAGCTATGGGGGGAAGAAAGACAGAACACGAACTCTTCCTCGAGGGGCTTGTAGTACAGTGCGAAACAAAGATATGCATCAAAACATTATCTCATTCCATGTTGCAAATGCCATGCTACAACCGCTGTACAATACACAGCCACGTGGCACAGAGGCTAAGACTGAAGCTTGACCCACACGGACAGTGGCGGAGTGTCCTCTCACTTCTGGCATTCTTACAAATTATGCAGTAACTCTGGCTTCGGCTTCCTTATTTCTATGCTGGGAACAAATAATGGTTTTGGTTTCTATAGCACAGTATGAGGATTATGTTATATGTAACCTATAATGTTATTGGCACAAAGTAAGTGCTCAATAAATGCTGTTATTAATTTCTGCAATAGAAGCATAGAAGAGAAAGAGTGTTTGACTTCAGAGGGTCTGAAGATGCTTCATGGGAAAGCTCTAATCCAGCTGAGTCTTGAAAATGAACTTTCTGGGGGCCGGCGCCGTGGCTCACTTGGTTAATCCTCCGCCTGCGGCACCAGCATTCCATATGGGCGCCAGGTTCTCGTCCCGGTTGGGGTGCTGGATTCTGTCCCGGTTGCTCCTCTTCCAGTCCAGCTCTCTGCTGTGGCCCGGGAGTGCAGTGGAGGATGGCCCAAGTGCTTGGGCCCTGCACCCCATGGGAGACCAGGAGGAAGCACCTGGCTCCTGGCTTCGGATCAGCGTAGCTCTGGCTGTGGCGGCCATTTGGGGGGTGAATCAATGGAAGAAAGACCTTTCTGTCTCTCTCTCTCACTGTCTAACTGTCAAATAAATAAAAAATTTAAAAAAAAGAAAATGAACTTTCTGTCAGGTAATTACATGGGAAACATAATTCCGGACCATCAGAGTTACAGGAGAAAGAGCGAGAGGCAGTGCATAGCCTGACGATCTGGGAACCTCCCAGCCATTTGGAGTGGTCAGCACTAGGGTTGCAAGCCTGCTAGCTCCACCCACCAGACCTAGCAAGCACCAGGGACCTGAATGCTATAAGCGGGACCTGCCTCTGTCCTTCTCCCCAGGCCCTGGGACAGCCACTTCTAGGCCCAGGTCTTTGGTTTCTGGATACAACTAGAAGGCCTCAACTTCCAAGGAGTCTGGTTTTAGCTTAGGATCTAATTAGGTCCCCTCAGAAACTTTTTAGCTGCATTCTGGGCAAAGCCCACAAGTGTGATGGGTTGCAAAGCTCCTGAGGAGGGACGTCAGTGCTTAGGGGCTCTGTGCGAGGAGGCGGGGGTGGGGGTGGGGGTGGGGGAGGGGGAAGGTGGTGGGTTCCGGAGTGGACTCGGAATTAAAGCATTGATCATTGGAATGGGCTGCTTGCAGAGTGAAGTGTTAATACGACTCATCTGCCAAACTTGTGAGCTTGTTCAGTTGCTTTCTGGGATGTGTTCAAACTCTGCTTCAATCAGTAATTTCTCAGTGGATGGAAACTAAATGTTCCACTACTATCATATGGGAAAGAGCACATTTCTATATTATTGCATTTTTTAAAAATTCTTATTTGAGAGGCAGAGAGATGAGAAAGGGCACTCCCATCCACTGGTTCACTATCCAAATGCCTGCAACAGCCAGGGCTGGGCCAGGCTGAAGCCAGAAGCCAGGAGGAACTCAATCCAGGTCTCCTGGGTGGGTGGCACAGACCCAACTACCTGAGCTGCCATGTGCTGCCCTCCAGGGTGTGCATTCGCAGGAGGTTGCAATCGGCAAAGAAGCCAGGACTCAAACCCAGGCAGGTGTCCTATGTGTGGTCTTCACTGTTACAGCAAACAACCCAGGACACACCTTTAACTTGTTAAAGAGTTTTAAGTCAGAAAATCTTGATAATCATTAAACTAGATACTTCTTAATTGCTAGGAACTATCTTCTCAGGGCTTAAGAATTAACCCACGTAACCTAAATAAAAAAAAAATGTATTAAGAAGGTAAAACTCATGCTGGGCAGAAAAGTTTATGCTAAAGGAAAGTGAAATACGACCAGAGTGGAACAGCGGCATTGAGGAACGGGGGCCGTGTGAAGCCTTTCTGTGACTGAAGTTTTGTACTAAAGAGGCTGGTAGCATGGCGAGACCTGGGGAATTCTCAGACCTGCTGTGAGCCTGGAGATATTTTGTTAGCTTTCTCCATGCTGTTTACATAAGAGAGGTTTGCTGGACAAAAAAGTTGTGCCAGCTCCTGGTTGGCCCTCATTCGTTCTGAGCCAGTGTGGCTGTGAGATGCAGCCATGCTTCTAAAGAGTCTGAGTGAGTGCCAGGTTGGAAGACAGGGTCCACTCCATGTGCAAGCTGCCCCAGGAAGGCATGTTGGACGTCGGCCAGAAGCTTGGACACAATTCTCTTTCACTAGGTACGTTCCCCAACATTCACACAGATGGTGTTCTGGAATGTTCAGGTTCCGGCCCACGAAACGCAGAGTGACAGTGGAGAATTTGAAACTGGAAGGGACGAGTGTGTGGTACTCGTTGCCCCTCATACCTGGGACTGAAATCACATACATCCTTCATAAACGTGGTCAGTGGTCCTAGAGGGTTTCCTTGACTCGCACTCACCAACACTGTTCTCACAAGAAGCAAGAGCCCTTCTCCCCGTGGTGAGCTGCCTCGGCAGCCGGTTCCTCTTCCTCCCCTCCCACCCCCTGCCCTCACTCTCTACTAGGAAGAGTTGAGTTGTGTCATGGTCACTGTTAGTAAAACCAGCACCATATCTGAGGCGCCATCTTAGGTTCTGGCCCAGTCCGCCATCTTGTACGATAAGTTTAAGTTTCAGTTTCCTAGACCCAGCCTGGTTGACCAGAAATCGGGGGACCAAATGGCCCAACCACACGCATTGTTTTCACCTCACCCAGTGGAATTTTCTGCACTTCCTCATCTCTGCTAAGCTGTAAGGTGAGTTTCCTCCTGGTGCAGGCTGCTGTTCTCTGGTGCACGGAGAGGCAGCCACAGCTCTCAACAGTAAACCTCTTACTCCAGTGTTCCGTGGTGGCCTTTCAGGCACCATTGCCTACAAAGAGGAATGAATATGGCTCTGTATGGCTTCAATGGTTGAAATGTGTCAGCATCAAAGCAGACTGGAAAGGACGTGGCTGCGTAGCCAGTTCTAGATCGCCAGAGACTCAAGTGGAGACATGGGTGAGCAGTGGCTGTGACCATCTCCCCCGGCTTGTCAATGTTTCTTCCAGCCACCCCCAGCCTGTGACTTAGTGATGATATCCTTTGTTCATTTCAATCGACTGAAGACTTGAAAGACTTTCAGACTTGCACACAAAGAAGTCTAAAAGAAGGTAATTGTTGAGAAGTTCACATAAAACTGATTCCCTAAATGAGTCCCTACAGACATGGCAAAAGTATAGAAGACTCAGAAAAAGATTCCCAAATCACACGTGGTCAGAGGAAATGCGAGAACTGGGGGAAGTTATCAGCATCCCGCTGTTGGAAGCTCGGAAAGATGAACATTGCTCTGCAAATATTCTCCATCTGTGTCTAAAAATAACAAAACAAAACCAGAAGCCTTTAGCCTGCCTTAATGATGACTTTGTGAGTGTGTCATTCTTCTGGACTGATGAGCCTGGGAAGCCTGTGGTTTGGTGTGCTGGCGCTGATTGCTTTGCTTAAATTATGCAAGGATTTCATTACTGCAGTTTCCTTGTCTCCTGTGTGGATTTCTCCTAGCAACTCCCATTGTTGAAAGAAGAATACAAATCAACAAAGAGGTTCTTTGCAACAATCTTCTTGTTCCATCAGTTGTAGCAATTTTTTTAAATTTAAAGATACCGTTCCTTTTCTTACCTTTAGTATGTTAATAATCTAAAAGTTAGTATTTTTTTAGTCTTTTCCTTTCAGAGAGAATCCTTCTATTTGTGGTTGGAAGAAGGAAGAAGAGTAATGGTTTATAATCCTGGCCATATCTAAACCTTGAACCAAAATCTTGGAGTTCTCCCTTTGATGTTGTCAGTTTGGCTTTTTTGATTTTCCACTCTACCTCACACACTGAAACCCAGAAGCCACAAACACAATCTTGCCTGGGTTTTAACATTGTTTAGATGTGTCTGAGTTTGTCAAGTCCACTGCACTCTGGGCCGTGTACTGTGTGAGGTGGGAAGACATCGTTGATGAGACCAGAACCAACCAGAGCCTCCCTGAAGAGCAGCACTGCCACAAGCAGTAGAGTTCTACAGTGAAGGTGCCAGAAAGAACGGAAGAGGCAGGCCCTCTGCAGGACGCACACAATTTGCATATCTTATTTCATTTAGCCTTCACACTGACCTTCACTAGTTTCTAAATGGGACCTCTTATGTGTCAAGAGGTTAAGTAACGTGCCCAAGGCCAAAGAACTGAGAAGTGACTGCGACAAGATTAAACTCATGCTATAATTTCTGGGTCACAAAAAAGGTCTTTATGGATATAAAAGTTTATTCCCCTACTGACTGATTACTTCAGGAAATTTTGTTTAAATTAATTTTGTGTAGTGGTTTTCTAAATGCTTTCTATGGAAAACTACTATTCCAAAGTTTTAGAGGTTTTTCAATGGTTCTAGAATATTCTAATTATGTGTATAAAATGAACATCTAATTTGAAAAAAAAAATGCACACGTTACAGGCCAGAACCTGGAATACCACAAAGGTATTCACTTAAAGTCTTATTGGTTCATTTCATAAATAAATGTTACAAATTGAGACTTAAAGAAAGGAAAGAATTCTATCAAGGAGAAAACCAGAAAGAAGTGTTTAGCCTCGCAGATAAGATTCCCGTGTCCCTCACTGGAGTGCCTCCAGCTCCAGCTCCAGCTCTAACTCAAACTCCCTGCCAGTGCAGACCACAGGAGTCAGCAGTGACGTCTCAAGTAGCTAGTTCCCTGCCCACCAAGTGGCAGATTTGTATTGAGTTTCCGGTTCCTGCTTTCAGCCCCAGCCATTTATGGGCATTTGGGAGTGAACCACCAGATAGCAAGGAACTCTTCCTGTCTGTCTCTGTCTTTATTTCTCCCTTTCGCTAACTCTCTGCCTCTCAAATAAATAATAATCATAATAATATTTTATAAATAAAATGTGTTTAAAACCGCTTTTTTCATTTTTTCTACAATTGGAAATCTTTTATGGTTTAGTTTCCCTCTTTTTTTAGCAGTATTTATTGAAACAACTTTTATTCTCTGGTTGCAGTTCCTACACTGCCTTACGCTCTGGGTTCAATCTCATCTACACCAATGAAGCTCTAGTCTGTGTCACACTGCCTTGGCCCAGTGGAGCCAGGCCAGCCAAATTCTGGGGTTCTTTTTGGGCCCCCTCTCCCTGGCTACATGCTCAGAGGCATTCCACAAAGATCACAGCTCCATTCTTCTGCTTTTTCCTGTGCCTCCCAGGACATGGCATTTGCCTGGCTCCTCCTGCTCCCCCAACTCCCCTTTCCCAGTCCTCCTAACTCAATCTTCCTCTCAATTTGGTCCCTAAGTACTGGAGAGACCAGTACCCTCCCCTGTGCTCTTCCTCGCCACCCTCCCCTTCTTCTTCGGTGATCTTAGCCCATCCATGGCCTTCAACGCTAGCTACAGCTGATAACTGAGTTTCAGTGCTTTGAGTTTCAGACTCATACATCCAGCCAGCCACTTGATGGATGCAATGGAAAGTCCCATACTTAGCATGTCCCAGACAACATTCTTGATCCTATGCCTCTCAACCCATTCCTTGCCTGTTGCACCCCATCTCAGTGAATGACCTTGATCTACCCAGATCTCATGGCAGGTGGAGGGGATCATTCTTGCTTTCTTTTTTCTTTACTTCCCACAGACAATTCCTCAACAGAGCCTATGAGCTTCTTCTCCAAAATATAGCCTGAATCGCTATACCTCCCTCCCACCCTGTTACGACCGCTCTGGTTCAAAGCCATCATTTCTCCAAGGTTTCTGCCCCAGCCTGCTCTTTCCAATCTTATTTCCTTTCCCAACTCCCCATTTTTCACTCTGTAGCTCAGGGATCCTCAACTGCAGCTCTGCTGACATGTTAGGGGGCTTAACCTCAGGGGGTTATTGGTTGTAGTGGGATGGTTAGCAGCCTCCCTGGCCTAACCCACTAGATGTCACTTGTGACAACCGAAATTGTCTCCTGGTATCGACACATGTCCCCTAAAAGGCAAATCACCCCTAGGGCATGAGAATCATGCTGTAGTGAGAGCTAATTTTACTCTCCAATCAATAATAATAAATAGTAAAATGAAAATAAAACAACAATAATAATAACCATGTCACTTCCCTAACTTAAACTCTCCAGTGACTCCCCCGGTCTTCTACTATGATCAGGAAGGCTCCACATGATACAGTCTTGGTGTAGCTCCTGCAAACCCCTCTGATCTAATGGCTCCCATGGCCTTATTTCTGCTTCTCTTTTGAACAGAGCTCATTCCCCGTTCAAGGCAACTGCTCCTGCTATTCTTTCTCTGTGGGGTACCTTTCCCTTTCCTTGTGCATGGCTATTTTCTTTACATATTAGTGCCAGCACCTGGCCAAGTCCTTCTCCCACCACACTCCTTAGAGACCTCACGGCACATCAGTATGTCTGTCTTATTCACAGACTACAGTCACCTGAAATTACCTTCACGTTCCCGTGTTTGCTTGTCTGTCTTCCCAACTACGCTACCTGCTCTGTGAAAACAAGTGCATAGTCTGCCGTGGCCCCTCCCACCTCCTCTCAAGTGCCCACAGCAGCTCCAGGAACATTTAGTGGGTGCTCAAGAAATATTCACTGAATTTTATTCTCTTCATGTCTTGAATTAACATACTGATTTTTTTTGTCTTCCCCCCCCAAAATCTTTTATTTAAGGAATACAAACTTCATGCATTTCATAAATACAACTTTAGGAACACAGTGATTCTTCCCACCCTATTCTCCCTCCCACCCGCATTCCCACCCTCTTCCTCCTCCCTCTCCTATTCCTATTATTATTTTTTTACTAAGATCTATTTTCAATTAACTTTATATACACAAGATTAACTCTATACTAAGTAAAGAGTTCCAACAAATAATATGAAAAATAAAAACTTCCTCAACAGTTGAGACAAGAGCTGTTCAAAGTCATTGCATCTAGAAGTGTCAATTTCACTTCTATAGATTACCTTTTAAACGCTCGATTAGTTACCACAGATCAGGGGGAACATATGGTATTTGTCCTTTCAGACTTGCTTATTTCACTAATTATATTGGTTTCCAGTTGCATCCATTTTTGTTGCAAATGACAGGATGTGATGTGATGGTAAGTGAAACTCCTCAGTCCAAACATTTCTGAGCTCAAACCCTTACGCCATCATTTGATGGGACAAGCATGGAGAATGCTGCCTTCATGTGGAAACACTATCAGTTTAACTGCATCATGATTGGAGCCCGCATGCCAACCAACAAAGTTCGGCAAAGTTAAGCGGCTGAAACTCATCTTTGTGAGTGACCTCAGCTTGTTGAAACCCATTCCCAGAGGTGAAAGCCTAATGAATCTATCTGTTGTGCCATCAAGCCTTCTGTTTGATATAAGCTTTGTCAGGGGAATGAGGTATTGACGTTTTAATGTCTGTGGATTATGGTAATGTGCTTAACTATATTGATCTGTTCAGTATTCTGTACTGGCTTTGGCTGCCATCCCGAAAACTCCAAGAGAAGGAGGTGGCCAGATGGTCATAACACGGGCTGTGAAAAGGGATCAAAGAAGTAGCACATCAATGTAATTCATAAAATATTAGACATCAAATTCTGACACCTCCGTTAAGCCACAAGCCTAATGGGAAGGTACTTAATAGGCTAAATTAATCCTACCGCTGACAAAAATCAGTGTGTGTGATGAGAATGAGAATTTTCAGCTGACCTGCAGCTGTGGGAGGAACAGAAAAGTAACTTTGGTGAGTGAGTCCTTGGGCTCTGCCAGTCTGGCAAGGACCCGGGAGTCACACAGCAAGGGATCACACAGGCAGGGAGGCCAGCATGCTGGCGGCCATTGCAGCCTGGCTGCAGAAACGAGCAAAACCAGGGACATGCAAAGCACTGGGCTCTGAAGTTTAAACCAGCACCCTCCTCCTCATTCTGCGCTTACCAGTAGCTTCTTATCTGCCCACTTGTCTGCAGGTTAATTTATTTCCTTATGCTGTCGTTCCTGCACCTGCAGAAAGAGAAATGATGTTTCCTGTCTCCTAGATGGCAGAAGGATAAAATGTGGTCATGTATGGCAACTATGTAGACCATAAGAGTCACTGGAGTTTTCTTCTCCCCTCTTCTCTGTTTTGTTCCAGACTCTGTAGCATCTGCTCTAATTAAGACACCAAAGTACATTACCCACCTGACCTTGAAATCAGCAAAGACCTTCAGAGTCACTCTCTGTTCCCAACAGCTTTTGTCAACTGCCTCAGAGGAAAGATTAGCTTGTGTGAGATGCTGACATTGAATCACCCTCTGTTCTGTACAGGTGATCAGAGGCATGGCAGGAGTTGGGGGGCGGGGTGGAGAGGAGAGGGAGAGCCTGGGGGAGCATCTGTGTTTACCCCCTGCCCTACAGGAAAAGGGCAGAGGACAGCAGAGCCCGACCCTGCCAGGATGACCCTCGTCACAGATGCCACAGACACTTCACAGCTATTATAATAAAAGCTGAGTCTGCCAAGCCCGGGCTTCCTAAGAGGGGATAAACAATAGCTAGCAGATTAAATAATGCAAGGCATTTCATATTCAAGTTTGAGTGTTTAGCAGAAACGGAGAGCGTAATAAATAAAAAGGACTGTGATAGCCTTTAATAAAGCAAACAGAGCAAAGAGTCATTCATTTGCCATATGAAGGATTTGTTTTCCAGAGCACTCATGCAAAAAAGCTCAGCCTATCCTGCGGATGAAAAACTGCCCTGACCCGATCCTGCCCAGCTGCGTGAACTCTGCAAACAGGATTTCCAAAGCACTCTTTGTCAATTAAGGTTTTAATATTTTGAGCCTTTTCCAGGAAATTATAGCTTTAGCTGCTCAAGATGACTTAAGCAAATGCCTGATTTACAAATGCACCCAGGCAGTGCCAGGGGCCTTTGCAAATTAGATTTCTGAAATAATTCACGCGGTGGCTTTTTTATGGACTCACGAGCTTCCCAGGAGCAGCCTCCTAGCCGCCTTCTGAAGAGCGCATTTTCAGAGCCTAGTGCACTCTGCAGCTACTCTTCCGTGCATTCCCCCTTTCCATTTAGGTGACTTCCCGGCTACTTTGATTTACCAGAACAAGAAAGAAGAACCAAAAGGCCCAAGATAAGCAGTTGTCAATTATCCAATCTTCCTATAGAGTTACCAAACCTCAGGTGGTCACCACATCTTCCCGGCCCTGCATCTATGTCGTTGCCACAGCCTGTTGATACTTTGATCTATAAACCATCACAGATAAGGTGTTCTTAAAATAGAGTGCTCTTACTATGTTATTCCCTTCTCAAGCAACCTGCTACCTGCAGCCTCAGCCACTACTTGCCATGGCTTGCTTTTCCTTCTTTCTTTTTCAATAAAAATTGTTATTTTTTTAGAGTACTTTTTTTTTTTTGACAGGCAGAGTGGATAGTGAGAGAGACAGAGAGAAAGGTCTTCCTTTTGCCGTTGGTTCACCCTCCAATCATCGCAGCAAAATTGAACTCAAAAGTACAGAGACCGAGTATGTCCCCTCCGTCCACACACGCAGAGCCTCCTCCACCATCAACGTCCTACTCCAGAGTGCTACATTTGTTACAGCTGGTGACCCTCCATATCCAGTATCCATCTTTGTCACCAAAAGTCCTTAGTTTACCTTAGGTTCTTTCATGGTGTTGTAATTCCTATTAGTTTCAATACACGTGCAGTGGCGTTCAACCACATGGCAGCATCGCACAGGGTAGCTTTACTGCCCTAAAATCCTCTTCGCGCCGTCTGTTTATCCTCCCCCTTTCCACTAACCCCTGACTACCACTGATCTTTTTCACTCTCTCCATAGCATTGCCTTTTCCAGAATGTTCTATGCTGCATCGTACAGTAGGCAGCCTTTTTAAAAAGATTTATTTATTTAAAAGTCAGAGCTACAGAGAGAAGGAGAGACAGATTGAGAATCTTGCATCTGCTGGTTCACTCCCCAAACAGCTGCAAATGGCTGGGGCTGGCCAGGCTGATGAAAGGAGCCTGGAACTCCATTCAGGTTTCCCATGTGGGTACAGGGGCCCAAGGATTTAGGACATCTTCCATTGCTTCACAGGTACATTAGCAAGGAGCTGGATCAGAAATGGAGCAGCTGTGACTCCAACCGGTGCTCATATGGGATACCAGCATCACAGGTGGCAGCTTCTGCCTCTGTGCCACAAAACTGGCCACAGTGTGCAGCCTTGTCAGATTTATTTCACTGTTTGGTAATAGGCATTTGAGTTTCCCCTGTGTATTTCCATGATTTAATAGCTCATTTGTTCTCAGCACTGAATGATACCCCATTGTCTGCATGTACCATATTTATCCATTTACCTACTGAAGGGCATTTGGGTTCTCTCTAGGTTTTGGCAATTGTGAATAACGTTGCTATAAACATCTGTTTGCATGGACATAAGTTTTCAATTTATTTGGATACCTCCCAGGGAGTGGGATTTCTGGGTTGTAGGCGAAGATGAGGCTTAGTCTTGCAGGAAATGGTTGAACCATCTTCCCAAGTGGCTGTTCTGTGTTGTGTTTCACCGGCAGTGAGCGAGCCTTCCTGGCACTCCCATCCTCACCAGCATTTGGGGTTATCTGTCTTGGGATTTCAGCCATTCTGGTAGTGTACAGCCTGCCTTGCAAAGCCCTCAGTCAGCTCACCTGGTCTTCCAAATGCTCTTTTCCCAAGCAAGCGCACCCCACTCTTCCCCGACTTGTGGTCTAACTGGGCTCCAGCCTCTGCTCCAGCTCTGAGACTCCCCTCTTGCTTTCCCCCACATGAAAGTCTGCCCCTTCTCCTGTGCCAGAGACGTCCTGTGTTCTTCTTTATGGGGCCCTCGGGACTTCAGCAGGCATTCTTTCTCCTCCCTGGCTGTGAGTTTCACTAGGGAATGGTTCTCAACTCTGGAGCACTTCACGACAGGTTGCTATCTGGGCTCCAGCCCCCACAGCTTCTGTGGCTACTGAACTGGCTATATGGGTGCCCACAGTCCTCCAGGGGATTTGGAATGTGCTTCCAGTGCTGAGAACCAAGCACCAGAGCATACGGTCCTCCCTGAAAATCACACACTTCACCGCACACTATGTACCTCCTGTCCCAGCTTCCCTGGAGGTGGGACCTAGCACTGGGATCTGTCTAAGCCTCCGTGTGGTTCCAGCGTTTAGCTAACACAGAGGCTCACAGGCATTCTGCTTCAAATTTGCTTCACGTCTATCTTATCTACCCGACTAGATTGCTGGTTAATAATTGGGTCGTCTGCTTCTTGACTCCATCCCTAACACACACCATGATACTGAACACACACCAGAATCTTCGTAAGCAAATACACTAAGTGGGTGAGGAAGTACTTTCTGGTGGCCTGTTTGATTCCACCTCATGTAAATCGTTTAAGTCTGTGGATTAGAGGCAAGATCATGTATTCATATCTCAATGGGGTCACTCTCTTCACTCGGATTAAATTCCTATCCCACAGCCAAGAGCTAAATATTTGCCCTCTGCTAACTGCCCTGCAAATGAGTGCTGTCTTTTAGATCAGGGATCAGCGAGATGGGTGCAGACGACCCAGTCCTGCCTACCACGCCCATGCTGGATGGGAGTCATTGAGATGTGACACTCACGGCTACGATTTCTGATTTTGCTAGTCACTTTTTGACTTTAGGATTTTGTTGTTTCTTGTTCCACGGTTGTGCTATGGCCATAAATACCCCTTGCTGAGTTTTTTTTTTTTTTTTAACAGACAGTAATAAGGTATTCTACCTGGCGACAAATGCCACAGACCAACTTGAGCTGAGCTATCTTTTCTTGCCAGCTCCATCCACCCTGAGAAGATAATTCATCCCTCTAGCAGTCAGTCTCCTTCATTTCTTCACCAGGCAGTAAGCACTCACTTGGCCAAGTATCCAGGGGGCGAGGGTTTCCCCAGGTGGTGAGGCCACAGATTTTTCCATCGGCTCAGCTGCATGCTGGTGGGCTTGAACTTCACCATTCCCACAAATCACCGCTTCTGCAATTTCCAGCCCCCTACGATGCTCTAATACAAGAACAGTGAGAAGGCCGATTTTGTGAAAATACATAGCTTTCCACATTACCGGTGACCTTAAAGGGACACAAGCCCATCAGAATGCAGAAACCAGGGTCAGTTTAGGAAGCTGACTGAAAACCTGTATTTATTTCTTCTTTCTCATATCCCACAGAAATGACAATAAAGTTATCTGGAGAGGAATAAATCCATAATTGTACAGAAAGCAGAGAACAGCTATTATCAGGAGACCAGAGACTGCGGACAGACTTCTAGAAGATGGAACTGCAGGTTATGCTGAGGGCCAAGTTCAAGGTGAAAAAACTATAGCTGGGAGTGTGCAGCAGAGCAGGCTGAAGCAGAGGTGGGGGCGTGTCTTCCCCACTGGACAGGCTCCCTGGCTCCCACCCAACAGCCAGAAGTGCAAGGAGCAAGAGCGGAGGCTGAGACCGGGGTGGAAGCAGCAGTATTCAGAACAGTTCTGCTGCTCTGTCCCACAGCAGTCCTGCCCCCTACTTTCTTTTTTCTTGTATGAAATATTTATTTATTGATTTGAAAGGCAGAGGGACAGAGAAGGAGAGACAGAGGGAGATCTTCCATCTGCTGATTTATGCCCTAAATGGCCACAACGGCCAGGGCTGGACTGGGCGGAAGCCAGGAGCTAGGAATTGCATCCAGGTCCCCCCTGTGGGTAGCAGGGACCCAAGTACTTGGGCCATCTTCAGCTGCCTTTCATTAGCAGGGAGCTGGATCAGAAGTGGAATAGCTGGGACTCTAACCGGCACTCGTCTGGGGTGCTGGTGTTGCAGGAGGGGGCTTAACCCCCTGTGCCACAACAGCCCCATTCTTCCCCCCTACTTCCCCTGGACACGATTGCCATTGCGTTTGTTCTGGGACAAACTGTGGCGCTGGTTGCTAAAGTGAGGATGGCTCCAGAATAAAGCCTTGAAAATCTCGGCACTGAGAAAAATGTGGCAGGGGGAGTCCAGCTGTCCCTGCCCCCCAGCTGGGGTCCGGGCCACATACGTGGGCATCACACAATGATAAAGAAACTTTCAGTGGTTATGCTTATCAGTCAACCCAGTCCTTCATGCATCACTGAATGGGCAGCCCCGGCTCATCAAACAAATGCAGACCGTCCTGAACTTGAAGTGGCTCGATCCAAGATTTTTGGGCTCTGTAATGGTGCGAAAGCGGTACACGTTCGGGAGAAACCATACTTCAAAGATCGAAGTTGGGTCTTTCTCTGGGCTAGTGCTGTGTGATCAGATCATGTCTCCCAATGCCCGGCAGCCGCAGCGAGGGATCCCGCAGTCACCAGGGGAGCTACTAATGCCCGACTATGCGCTGGCGCTGAGGTAGGGTTCTGATAGGTCAGATGTGCATTTTTGACTTCCTACATTTTCAGTTTAGGATAGATTTATCAGGAGATAACCCACAGAAGTTGAAGAGCATCTCTGGAATGAAAAATGGCCATAGGAATGAAGAACTAGGGAAATAAACAATTTTGGGATGGGGAGTAGAGCTAGAAGAAATGTCTTTGGGGGCCAGTGCCGTGGCACAGTAGGTCAATCCTCCACCTGTGGCACCGGTTTGAGTCCCGGCTGCTCCACTTCTGATCCAGCTCTCTGCTGTGGCCTGGGAAAGCAGTAGAAGATGGCCCAAGTGCTTGGGCCCCTGCACCCGTGTGGGAGACTGGGAAGAAGCTCCTGGCTCCTGGCTTAGGATCAGCATAGCTCCAGCTGTTGTGGCCAATTAGGAAGTGAACCAGTGGATGGAAGACCTCTCTCTCTCTCTCTCTCCCTCTCTCTCTCTCTCTCTGCCTCTCTCTCTGTGTAACTCTGACTTTCAAATAAATAAATAAATCTTTTTTAAAAAGACACAAGTGTTCAGATGTGGGTGCAGTACTTGCTGAGCAGGATGACTACAAGTAGCACAGATAACCGACATGTGGAGTCCTTCATTTAGGAAACAAAGCCAGACACACAGAGAGAGTTGATAAGACATTGAGGACCTGAGCAAACAGGAGCAGTGAGAAGCCTGGGAGAAGGCAGAACAAAAGTGAAGAGAGGTTGATAAGAACCAGCTGAAACACTGAAGGTGGACATCAAACACAGCTGAATGGGCCAACAGACGCTAACTGGCTGCGGGAACCCTGCCGAAAGAGGGCAGCCTTGGGCAGCCAGCGCCTTTAGCTTTAAGCCTTCAAGGAAGTAACCTCTCATGCATTAAGAATAGCAGTGCAGAGAGAGATACAACCCTGGTTCTTGTTGACACCACTGTGGGGGAGCTTCCCACTACCTGCAACTAAACAAAGTCTCAGGTAATATATATTTTTCTTATTATTTGTGTCTCTTTTCTTTTCTTTCTCTTTCTCTCTCTCCCTCCCTCCCTCCCTCCCTTCCTTTCTTCTTTCCTTCCTTCCTTTCTTTGTTTTACAACTCTGAACTTCAATTGCACAGAGCTGCGTTTATCTTAATCCTTTTTTTTAAAAATGATTTATTTATTTATTGAAAGGGAGAGTTACAGAGAGGCAGAAAGAGAGACAGAGATCTGTCATCTGCCGGTTCACTCTCCAGATGGTTATAATGGCCATAGCTGTGCTGGTCTGAAGCCAGGAGCCAGGAGCTTATTCCAGATCTCCCATGTGGGTACAGGGGCCCAAGGACTTGGGCCATCTTCTACTGCTTTCCCAGGCCATAACAGAGAGCTGGATCAGAAGTGGAGCAGCCGGGACTAGAATCGGTGCCCATATGGGATGCCAGCACTGCAGGCAGCAGCTTTACCTGCTATGCCACAGCACCGGCCCCTTATCTTAATTCTTGGTTAATGACATGCTACCATCATTGGTCTACCAGTAGCACTGTTGTGTTCTGTTTTATTTTATTGCTAAATAATCAACACCCACAAGCCACAATGCAATCCAAGACCTAGAATAGTAACAGTGCTCTAATCTTCTCATAGACTGTTCCTATTACATCTTTAGCTTCTTGCCAAAAGTAACTCTTTTTCTGAATTGGGGTTCATCATTCTCTTTAAATTTATGATATATATGTATACTTAAACATACCTGGGCATTTTAATTGTTTCCAGTTGCTATTGGTTGTTGGCTGATCTCTAGAGTGTTACAGGATTCCTGTATATGTTCTTGTGCATAACTGCTAGCCCACGCTTCTCTAGGGGTATACTAATGAGTATGATTGCTAAGCTATAGGGCATGTGAACGCTCAGCTCTACAGCATAATACCAAATTGCTTTTCAAAGTGGGCCAGTTTGTGGTATAGTGGGTTAAGCCACTGCCTGCGCTGCCAGCAGCCCATTTTATAATGCCTGTTGGAGTCCCAGCTGCTCCACTTCTGATCCTACTCCCTGCTAATGCTCCTGGGAAGGCAGCAGAATATGGTCCATGCACTTGGGCCCATGCCACCTATACTGGAGACTCACATGGAGCTCCTGGTTCGTGGGTTTAGCCTGATCCAGCCTGGGCCTTTGCAACCATTTGGGGAATGAACCAGCAGAAGGAAGCCTTTCTCTCTCTATCTCTATCTTTGCCTTTCAAATAAATAAATATTTCAAAATACTTTAAAAAATAAAGTCCCTCTTGTAAGATATGAAAGATTCCAAAATTAGAATGCCCAATCTCTTAGTTTTTTTTTTTCAATAAAGTGGCTATAAAACAATTTTTTAAAGATTTATTTATTTACTTGAGAGGCAGAGTTACAAACTGAGAGAGGAGAGAGAGAGAGAGGTCTTCCACCCACTGGTTTACTACCCAAGTGGCTGCAACAGCTGGAGCTGGGCCAATCCACAGCCAGGAGTCAGGAGCTTCTTCCGGGTCTCCCACAGGGATGCAGGGGCCCAAGCACTTGGGCCATGCTCTACTGTTGTCCCAGGCCATCAGCAAGGAGCTGAATCAGAAGTGTAGCAGCCAGGACTTGAACTGGTGCCCATATGGAATGCCAGTGCCACAGATGAATGCTTAACCTACTACACCACAGCGCTGGCTTCTGAGACATTTTGTTGTGGCTTCTTTAAAATGCATGAATTTATATTCCTTATAAAATTAGATAAAAAGAGTAATTATTTTAATTCAGCAACTTACATGCACATCTGTATAAAACCCAATTCATAAATTTTTCCAGGCTTCATTATTAGTGAAAAAAAAAAAAAATCCCAGTGGTGTCACAAGCTATGAAAGAAAGCACAGGCGACCTAGAGCGCCTTTCCTAAGATGCCTCCCCAAACGTAACCTCTAGAAATTTTTTTCCCTTCTGAACCATGAAGTAGCTTTTCAAGCATACATAGCTTATAGCAATGAGTGGAGAAAAGACCTGGATTTCAGTCATAGAATTTCTTCTGATTTCAAAACCTGATTCTGTAAGTTGTGTTTATGGGAATCAAAGTCACTATTTTAACTTAAGGAGGCAAAAGTGGGTCTTTGGTTTCATCTAGACAGGAGACCCAAGGTGTTTGATGGGCTGTTTCCTGTTTAACCACACAGCTTGCCATTTCTAGAAAGTACCCTTTCTGCCTGGCTCCTGGGCGCTTACTTTTCTCTCCCATGGGGGCGGTGTAAATCACCTAGAGGCTAAACTGGCAGGTGTTACATAAACACTGACCACAACTGAGCATTCCTTTCAAACAGTGTCATATTAAAACTTCAACGAGGCTTAAAGAATTTGCAATAGCCCCAAGAAACTAAAGCAATACAACAGCTTCAGAAATACCAAAATGCTACTAAAATAAATCTACAATATTGACTTTGAAAACAAACAGCAACACAGCAAGAACAACAACAACAGAGTTTATGTACAAAAGGAAGCAGCCAATATTAAAGTAAATAAAATGCCTTCCCTTAAGCACAAGCCCTGCTATTTCCCACAGGTTCAGACGAAAGTGCTTTTATGTTGCAAAATTATAGTTTACAGTGACACGTATGATTAGGGCAGTAGCTGTGAGAATGGCTGCCTGTCTGCTGGAAGAAGCAAGAGAGATACAGCATAGAAAGCATAGCAGGGGCTGGTGCTGTGGCATAGCAGGTAAAGCTGCCACTTGCAGTGCCGGCATCCCGTAAGGGCGTCAATTCGAGTCCCGGCTGCTCCGCTTCCTATCCAGCTCTCTTCTGTGGCCTGGGAAAGCAGTAGAAGATGGCTCAAGTCCTTGGCCCCTACACTATGTAGGAGATCCAGAAGAAGCTCCTGGCTCCTGGCTTCGGATCGGCACAGCTCTAGCCGTTGCGGTCAGTTAGGGAGTGAACCACCGGATGGAAGACCTCTCTCTCTCTCTCTCTCTCTCTCTCTCTCTCTCTCTGCCTCTCCTTCTCTCTGAGTAACTCTGACTTTTAAATAAATAAATAGAAAGTATTTTAAGACTTAAAGCCAATTCAAAATCCAACAAGTTTTGGCTTCATTTTCTGTTTTTCTGTGTTTATTGAGCACTTGAAATGGGCCACTGGTGAAAGATGTTAAATATTTAATGGCAAAGAAGACTCAGCAGGACATGGTGGGGAGGGACAAGAAGACTACATGGCCAGAGGGCAGCAAAGCCGTCTCCCGGGGAGTTAACATCTGAACGAGACCTTAGACGATGGAGCTGATGGAAGTGCTGCCGGCTGCATGCCAGACAGGGAGGATGTCCCAAGCAAAGCACAGGTGCACAACATCACTGTGCTTTGAGACAAGAATGAATAGCTTAGAAAACTCTATAGGGGTAAGAGAAGATGCTTAAGAAGAAGACGAGGGACTGGTGTTGTGGCATTGCCTGTAAAGCCACCGCCTGCAATGCCGGTGTCTCATATGGGCATCAGTTTGTGTCTCGGCTGCTCTACTTCCCATCCAGCTCCCTGCTAATGCACCTGGGAAAGCAGCAGAAGATGGAGCGAGTGTTTGGGCCCCTGCACCCACAATGGGTAATAGGATGAAGCTCCTGGCTCCTGGCTTTGGCCTTTCCCAGCCCTGGCAGCTGAGACTATCTGGGGATTGAACCAGTGGATGGAAGGTAGATTCTCTCTCTCTCTCTCTGTCTCTCTGTCTCTCCCTCTCTCTTGTCTCTTCTTCTCTCTGTAACTCTGCCTTTCAAATATGTAAATAAATAAATCTTTCAAAGAAAGGGAGAGAGAGATGAAGGCTTTATGGATCAATATTCTTTTCTTTCTTTCTTTCTTTCTTTTTTTTTTTTTTTTTTTTACAGGCAGAGTTAGAGAGAGAGAGAGAGAGAGAGACAGTTCTTCCTTCCGTTGGTTCAACCCCCCAAATGACCACTACGGCCGGAGCTGCACCAATCCGAAGCCAGGAGCCAGGTGCTTCCTCCTGGTCTCCCATGTGGGTGCAGGGCCCAAGCACTTGGGCCATCCTCCACTGCCTTCCTGGGCCACAACAGAGAGCTGGACTGGAAAAGGAGCAACCGGGACAGAATCCGACACCCCGACTGGGACTAGAACCCGGAGTGCCGGCACCGAAGGTGGAGGATTAGCCTAGTGAGCCATGTCACCGGCCTGGATCAGGATTCTTTAGGTTGAAAGGGACTGCGATTTAACTAAAACTGGACTAAGGCAGGAATTGACTCACCTGGGCTGTCAAAAGGGTGCTCGGACTTCAGCAGAGCTGCGCCCAGGGGCTCCCTCTTTGCTCTCCCAATTGCTCGTTTCTTTCTGCTGCCTTCAGTATCATCCCCTACCCTGTAACTCCGGGCAGCCTCAGGCTTACAGCACAGTTGATTCTAGTAGTCTCAACAGACGGCGAGCTTGTCTTTCATCTGTTCAGACAAAAGTCTCAGGATAAAGACTGATTGGCCTCATTGAATCACTTGGCCCATACCTGAACCGATTACTGTGTCTAGGAGGTTGTGTCATGAATCTGCTCCTACAGCCCAGAGGTACCGACGCCTCCACATGGTAAGCATGCAGGCCAGGGAGGTGGAGACCTGTCAGGAATCCTAATGATTGACCAGGAAAGGACCGGCTGCATAGGAAAACCAGCAGGTGTCGCCTCCGGGGGCGAAGCCAAGGCACCTGATTTCTTAGAGAAAATCAGTAGAGGGCCTTTAAACATTTTTTATGCAGAGGAGCCACATGAGTAGGGCAGTTCCAGAATGATCTGGTGCCAGGATGGAGAACAAGGCAGAGTGGGGGGTGACTGACGGTGAGATGAGTGATTGAGGCGATGCAGTAATTGTGTTTGAAAAAGAAATGAGGGTTCCAAGTGGTATCATGACACTCATGTTTAAAAGGCAACGGACTGGGGCCAGCACTGTGGCGCAGTGGGTTAACGCCCTGACCTCAAGCACCGCCATCCCATATGGGCGCCAGTTCGAGACCCAGCTGCTCCACTTCTGATCCAGCTCTCTGCTATGGCCTGGGATAGCAGTAGAAGATGGCCCAAGTGCTTGGGCCCCTGAACCCACGTGGGAGACCTGGAAGAAGCTCCTGGCTCCTGGCTTAGGATCGGTACAGCTCCTGCTGTTGTGGCCAATTGGGGAGTGAACCAGCGGATAGAAGACCTCTCTCTCTCTCTCTCTCTCTCTCTCTCTCTGCCCTTCTCTACCTCTCCTCTCTCTGTGTAACTCTGACTTTCAAAGAAATAAATAAATCTCGAAAGAAAGAAAGAAAGAAAGAAAGAAAGAAAGAGAAAGAAAGAAAGAAAGAAAGAGAAAGAAAGAAAGAAAGAAAATGGGTGATGGGAAAGAAATAGGGAGGGAGGCAAAGACAGGACTAGTTGCCAATGCCAAGTGGATCCAAGCCAGCCTCTGTGCCTTGACTGTGCAGAGGCAGACTGGGAAGGGTTAAGGATGCTGGGGAATATCCACTTTAGAGAAATGACGCTCGGTGGCCTCTAGTGCGTTCTTTTGCTGAGATGTGAGCTCAGGCTCCCGCTCCCATCTTTGCAGCAGCGCAGCGTCCTGCCCAAAGGTCTGACGCAGGAGCTCGAGGACCGCCAGCCGGGTGAGCACCGAGGCAGCAGCACACAAGGGATGAGGATCCCAGCCCCACGGTGGGACCAGGCCAGCCCCCGCGTGTGTGCGAACGAATGGCTGTAATGAATCTTGCTATTTTGAAAGGGCCATTCAGCTGTCAGGCTGACCCCAAATAAATCCGACTGTCGCAGTCGGAAGCCCTGAAGACAGCCCTCCTCGTGGGCGCTCTGATTACAGCTGCAGCTGACAGTCGCGGAATGCTATGATTTATGCAGGAGCATGACCGGCGGCCGGGCAGCAGGCGATTTTCTTCTGTAAGAATTTCTGTCGCGGCCTTTCCTGCCCCTTCACCCTGGTGGCTGGAATTTAAAAGTTAAATGAATGCCTTTTCCATGAGTTATGGAGCTTTCCTACTCCGCACTTAAGCATTGCTTGCCACTTGGTGAAACGGGATGAAGGACCCTGTTAGGTCAAGTGGCCATCCGCAGGATCTCACCAAGAGTCCTGGACTCACGTGGGGGCGGTTGAGGGTGCAGAGGACAAGGCTGTTTGCTTTTCTTTTTAAGATTGATTTATGGCCGGCGCCACAGCTCACTAGGCTAATCCTCCGCCTTGCGGCGCCTGCACACCAGGTTCTAGTCCCAGTCGGGGCACCGGATTCTGTCCCGGTTGCCCCTCTTCCAGGCCAGCTCTCTGCTGTGGCCCGGGAGTGCAGTGGAGGATGGCCCAAGTCCTTGGACCCTGCACCCCATGGGAGACCAGGATAAGTACCTGGCTCCTGCCATCAGATCAGCGCGGTGCGCCGGCCACAGCGCGTCGGCCACGGTGGCCATTGGAGGGTGAACCAACGGCAAAGGAAGACCTTTCTCTCTGTCTCTCTCTCTCACTGTCCACTCTGTCTGTCAAAAAAAAAAAAAAAAAAAAGATTGATTTATTTGTGTGGAAGGCGGAGTGAAAGTCAGACAGAGAGGAAGAAACTAAGGAGGGACAGAGTGTGAACTTTCATCCACTGGTTCACTTCCCAAATGGTCACAAGAGCCAGGGCTGGTCCAGACTGAAGCCAGGAGCCAGGAGATGCATCCAGGTCTTCCACATGGGTGACAGCGACCCAAGTACTTGAGCCATCATCCCCTGCCCTCCCAGGTAGTGCTCTAACAGGCAGCTGGATTGGAAGCAGAGCAATCGAGTCTTGAACGGCCACTCTAGAATGGGATGTTGGCCTTGCACATGTCAGCTTAACCTGGTGCTGCACAATGCCAGCCCCAACCTGCATGTTTGGGATGGGATATGCAGCTCCCCTGGGGCTTGTTCTAGAAAGAGGCGCTGATCAGCGGTTTGGTGCTGAGACTGACAGAGGAGGGTCGCTGCGGGTGGAGGACTTTATTCTGTTCCAGAGAACCAGACAACTGTGGTTTCCAAGCCCTCTCTGCTCATGCTGACTTGGATTCAGGAAATTGATTCTCATCAGCACACAGCCCTGAATTTACCAAAGGGCTCGCGGGGAAAGGACAGATCATGTTCACCTTCAATTTGTCAAAACAAACCGGGGAGTCATTGGAAATAATGAGGATCAACGATGCCAGGGGCAGGCAAGGTCAAAAGGAACCCCATAGCAGTTCCTCCTTTCCCAGACATTGATTTAGAGGTCATGTTTACATGTAAGCGAGAAGTTCCCAAGATCTTTTTTGTGATACTCATCGGACACTACCAGCAGGACCAGAAATTCAGGGAGTCAGAAAGTGACAACGGACACGTGTGGTACCCTAATGGACCAAAAGCTGTATACTCTGCATTCATTCCTGGCATGGTTTTGTCCTACCTAGAAGTTTCCCCACAGCCATCAACGTCTGTGACAAGACAACTGGAAGATAGTGGGGCTACAGGGATGGCCACATTACACAGGTGTGACAAGCAGAGCGATTCAAGGAGAACCGCAGCTCACTGGAACCCAGGACACCTGTAGCCGTGATGGATGATGCGGCAGCCTCTCGTGGGAAGGATGAGGAGAGATGCGGCAGGGAAACCCCCTGAAGTGCACCCACTCACTATGCATCCCCACCACGTGGGCAAGGCCGGGAGGCAGAGCACTTTGGGTTGGGTGGGTGAGGAAATGCACACATCAAGAGCCCTATCACAATACTAGAAGCAAGGCCCACAATAATCTCACAACTATTGCCTACCATCACAGAGCAGGCATCACTGTGTGGTTGGTACACTGCTGTGTGGCTATTACAGTCAGAATAGGACAGCAATGGCAGCTACCCATCAAGGAAGGCCCATTGTGCCAGGCGCCGTGGCAGTGAAGTTTGCATTTATCAGCTCACTTAATTTTTTCAGAGCCCACATGAAATAGTATCACTCCACTTGATGGCTGGGAAAACAAGCTTAGACTGAAAAAAACTGAATTTTCTGAAAGTCACACAGAACTGGAGGACAGAGTAGCAAAGATGGAACCTGAGCCAGTCACTGGAGAACAGGTAAGAGGAGAGCAAGGATGTAGCCAAGTAACAAGAAAGCTGGAAGAACTCTACCAGATTAGTTACTCGGGGGTGAGCAATGTCTGGTTGGTGGGCTGCATAAAGCCCCCAAAATCATTTGGTCTGGCCCTGCCAAGGCAACTGAGGACAGAACTCAAAATTCAATAAATCTATAGCAGGCTAATTTTTAAATTGATAATTCTATATGGCCAACAGCTGATGTTATAAATGTCCAAATGATCATTGGCAGAAAAAGTTTCCCCACCCTTAGATGGAAGTCATATTGCAAGTCATGGTTTGGCTGCTACGTTGAGTTTGTACAAGGGAATTATAGACAATAGAGGGTGCTCATGCTGCGTGGCACCTAGCTCAAGGCTTCTGACACTGCACTTGGAGATCATGTTAAACTGTGTACTCCTATTTGACCAGGCCAAGCTGGGATCCTCTGAGATTCAGCGTTTCTGACGAGCTTCTGGGATATGTGGTGTCTCAGACCCAAGGCTGCAATTTGAGAGGGAGGGGTCTAGCCCACTGGTCCCAAATGCTAGCCTAGGAACCAGTGCTCAGTGTTATATGAAGAAGTCCAGGGACAGGTGTTGTGGCACAGTGGGTTAAGCCACCATTTGGGACATCCTCATCCTACATTGGAGCACCTTGGAGCAATCTCGCTTCTACTTCAGATCTAGCACCCTGCTAATGCACCTGGGAGGCAGCAGGTGAAATGATGGCTCAAGGACTTGGGTCCCTGGCACCCACATGGGAGACCCAGATGGAGTCCCTGGCTCCTGGCTTCAGCCTGGCCTGGCCCTGGCTGTTGCAGGCATTTGGAGAGTGAACCAGTAAATGGAAGATATTGCGCTTGCTCGCTCGCTCTGTGTGTGTGTGTGTGTGTGTGTGTGTCGCTTTGCCTTTCAAATAAATAAACTTTACAAAAAGTGCAGTTATGTTTAGCCTGTTGGTTAAGACTGGTAATATGCCGGCGCCGCGGCTCACTAGGCTAATCCTCCGCCTGCGGCACCAGCACCCCGGGTTCTAGTACTGGTCGGGGCGCCGGATTCCGTCCCTGTTGCTTCTCTTCCAGGCCAGCTCTCTGCTTTGGCCCGGGAGGGCAGTGGAGGATGGCCCAAGTGCTTGGGCCCTGCACCCCTGTGGGAGACCAGGAGAAGTACCTGGCTCCTGCCTTCGGATCAGCGCGGCGCGCCGGCCACAGTGGCCATTGGGGGGTGAACCAATGGCAAAGGAAGACCTTTCTCTCTGTCTCTCTCACTGTCCACTCTGCCTGTCAAAAAAAAAAAAAAAAAAAAAAAAAAAAAAAAAGACTGATAATATGCCAGTCTCCCGTACTGGAGTCCCTAGGTTTGATTTCCAGCTCCAGTTCCTGACTGCAGCTCCCTAAAATGCAGGCTCCTGGGAGGCAGTGTTACTGGCCCAAGTGATTTTGCTCCTGCCACCCACGTAAGAGACCTGAACTGAGTTCCTGGCTCCTGGCTGTGATCCCAGTCCAGACTCAGCCATTGTAGGCATTTGAGGAATAAACTAGTGCATGGGAGACCTTGTTTCTCTCTCTCTCTCTCTCTCTCTTTCTCTCTCTCTCTTTCTCTTTCTCACACACACACATTCTCTCTCCTCCTTTCTTTGTCTCTCTGCTTCTCAAACTAATTAATTAATTTATAAAAAGAAACCCACAGCTAAAAAAACTAGGAAAATAAATTGAGGCTTTTTTATTGTTATCTTTATTCAGATTTTTGTTGCTATTTACATTGCTATAATTTACTTCATTTGCAATACACCAGTGTTATGACATTCTGTCTCTATGTATAGAGTCATATATGTCACAACACTGGAGATATATAAACATACACACACACACATATATATATAGTCTTAATCATAGGCTAAAACTCTGGCAACCCTATTGTACTCTCCAGTGCTTTTCCAAGAAGTCTTGGAACCACTAATCTAATCCAACTTCTCATTTTAAAATTGGAGAAAATGAGGCCTAGGAAGGAGAAGGGATTCATCAGTTAATAGAAGTTAAAGGCTGAGAGTTTTGTGGCTCTAACGGGTAGAAGGTAAGACCACAAAGGTAGTATCTAAGAACACATTACTGAGAGCATTCCTTGTCACATCAGGAAATCTGGATTTTATCTTGCAGGCAAGAGCAAATTATTGAATGTTTTGATAACAAGAAGTGACATAATGAAAATTTTAAATTAGGACTGATATGCCAACAAAATACAGTGTAAATGCCTAGAGGCAGAATGATCAACTCAGAATCTAGTGTTTTATGAGCTTGATCTATAAAATACAACCTTCAATGACATCAGTTTTAACAAGCACTTATGTATCCCAAAGAGAAAAATTCCTGTCAATAAAACTATAGCACAATGATTTCTGACCACTTTGGAATTTTTATTTTGTACTTATTGAATCACTCTCTTTTACTTACATAGACATTGCTTTTTATCATATATTAATCTTATGCATTCATAGAAGTGAATGTGATGGGGCCAGCACTGTGGGTTAAAGCCCTGGCCTGCAGCGCCGGCATCCCTATATGGGCACCGGTTCTAGTCGTGGCTGCTCCTCTTCCAATCCAGCTCTCTGCTGTGGCCTGGGAAAGCAGTTGAAGATGGCCCAAGTGCTTGGGCCCCTGCACCCACATGGGAGACCCAGAAGAAGCTCCCGGCTCCTGGCTTCAGATCAGCTCAGCTCTGGCTGTTGTGGTCATTTGGGGAGTGAACCAGTGGATGGAAGACGGACCTCTCTGAATCTACCTCTCTCTGTAACTCTCTCTCTTTCAAATGAATGAAATTTTTAAAAAAATCTTTAAAAAAAATAAATAAACATGAGTGAACTGGATTGCATAAGCCACAGTTTCCAAGCTGTGCACTATGTACATCAAGGAACCACAGGGAGCTCATTGAGGTGCCATGTTTTGTATTTGGAAAACACTGGTACTTGACATGTGTTGGGTATGGCACAAACTTCTATCTCAAGGTTAGTCACAAGTTCAGCATCAAATCAAATATTCCATTTGGTAACTTCATATCTTATGAAGCTGGATTAGCTTTGCTTTGATTAAAAACTAAGTGCTATAAAATAATGTGAACAACAAATGAGGGGAGCAATGTCCACTGTGACTCCAAGGTTTGGAAAGTTGTGTAGTGCCCAAGAAGCACACTCAACCCATTAAGAGGAAAGTCTAGTTATTTAAGAGTGAAATAAAAATATTTTTTCAAATGGCTGCTAAGTTGTTGGACCTAACTTTATAACAAATGCAATTCCTAGTTGTTTCCTTTGGCTTAGGAGCTCTGTGAAAAAGTCTTGAGACCCTGGAAGTCCCATTAGCAAAGAAGGCTTGTGAATCTCTGGGTTAAGGCATTCATAGTGAAATTCTTCCGGGTCATTCTTTGACTCAGAGTTGTCTACATCTACACACTATCAGACCTCATCCTCTGTCATGAATGCATTGAGACTGCATCATGTTCTAAGAAGGGCACCATTGTCATCTCTGTGACTTTATCTTCTAAAGTTTCGCTGCTCAAAAGTATCCCAAGGTGTTCAATGAGAAATTTTTTGGCAGTAACTAGGACTCATAATCCTTTCTTAAACAGTCTGTTGAGCGCTATCAGTCAAGAACAGTGAGTTCCATTCAACCCACCCAGGAAAAATGTCAGACAGAGCTAGCACTGGGGACACTGAAATATGTATCACAATCGCAGCCTGGTCAATGGCAATTTAAGTTTCCATCAAGTGTAACACCCATTCCAATTATGTTAAAATGTCGGAGTGGGGGGATACTCATATGTGTATGAACGATCCAACAAAATACAATGATGCCTCACAATATAGTGAGGTTGACTTAATGAATGTGAACAGGTGTTTTGTAAACTACCAGACTTCCAGTATTATTACCCTGGTTAGGCATCAGGGGCTAGGGCCTGAGCTGGGACACTGAAAAAGGCTTAGAAAAATGGCTTCAAGGTTACAAGGCACTGAAGAAGAATCAACAGGATTTTAAAATCAGAGCACAAGCTTGGGTTGTTCAGCTCTATGACTGATGACAGCTGTGTGGTAAGAGCTTGGCCAAAGACCACATCCGGTCTCAAGCTAATAGGAAGCATGCAAACATTTGGCAACTCCTTGGTCTCCTTTGCTGTACCCCATTCCCAAGGCACAGCCACAGACTCAAGGGCTATGCTCTTGACCATGATATTACTCAACAGTAGAGTTGACGAAATCGTGATGAAAGGGAAGAAAATGTCCCGCATCTGTAGAGCAAATTACTTAGACCAGTATACTTCATTTTTTGGAAGGAAGTTTAGGTTGGTATTCAATTCTCTGGTTTGAATAGAAATAGACCTGGTTAATTGGCTCTAATCATACCTTCATTAGCTCTGTGAGCTCGCATCTCTAAGCCCCAGTTTCCTTATCTCATAGAACAGGAATGATTACAATATCCCCTTCATAGAGGTGCAGTGAAGATTCAATGAGATAAAATGCAAGCCATAGTGTTTGGCCAGTAAAATATCAAAAAACAAATACATTTTAGTTCTTTTGCCCCTTTTTGGCAGCTCACTCCCATGCTAAAATTTTATTTAGAAAAGTTTTATGAGCAATTAGTGAACAGAACCACACGGGATCACGTGTCGACCCTTTCCGTAGGTTCTGTCTTCATTTGTGTCTCTCTAGACTATGTCACCATCCTGCTTCTCCAGACCCAGAAGCAGACTTCCTATTTGGGAATCCGACTTCCACTCCTGACTCACTGAAATCTGTTCCCACCCACACGTGTACGTGTTCTTCGGATGCTGTCACTACCCGGGTTAAAACGCCTCCAACAGCTTCCCCTTGCATGCGCCATCGAATTCCAGCTCAGTATCTGGACTTTCCAAAGCTGCTGTTCCACCTCGCCTCCTACCACGGTGTCCCCACGTCACCCCCGCATGCAGGCCGCGTTCTGTTGCTTCCACATGCCCGGCGTGTTCTCCCAGCAGAGACTCTTCCCCCAGCACGACATTTTTCCCTCTCTGATGTTTTCGTGGCTTGTCAATTTCACAGCCATGTTTCCTCCACCTTGCAACAGATCCCACCCTTCAGAATGTAACTCCATGAATAGACACTGTGTTGTTCCGTGCTGTGTTCCTGTGCCTGGAGCGTTACCTGCCATTCAAGAAACAGTTGCTTAATCAGAAGCAAACACGCGAGTTAAACACCTGCTAAATACCACTTGGTAAAGTGTCCTTTAGGGTACACACTTCCTAAGAGACTATGTACTGTCAGCAATAAATACAGCCCCCATTCTATCTCAGATCTGGTGGTACTGGAAGAGGGCCTTGCCTGGCTACTGGACAGGCTGCTTTCCAGGAAGCCAAGGAAGTGATGTTCATTGTCACCGTCTTTGGTTTTAAAACTGTTCACTAACCAAGAGCTCTTTGTAGTGTTTTTCCTTTTATATCCACAAGGTCTTAATGGCCCTTCAAAGATGTGCTGGTCCGTTTATCTGAGCAGAAAACACATGGCAAAGATGGACATTTGGTAATAATTTGAATCCCTTGGAGATACTTGATTCTTCCAGCATTTAACAAATAGGCTATTCTGGATTCCAGGTCAGCAATGTGATTTGAACAGTTACCAGATAGGGGCTGTATCTGTATCTATATGTGTATCTGGGTTTGTATATATAACTCTTCATATGGCTACACACACATCGGCCTCTTTCCACCACCACCCCTTCTTCCCTCTTCCCCTCCATGTTGGTAGAGAAAACATTGGTTTACAATAGAGATTCATTTCTTACAGCTCTTTACCCACCAAGCTGACAAAAACTGGGAGCCAAACACATTTATCCCAGTCAGCAGCAACAGCACATCAATCTGCCCACATACTAGTCGTTGTTTAAGGGAAATCTGTAACTTAATTATGAAAGGTACAACAGAAGAAAATGGTCTTCAAAGTGTGGATCAATACGGAAAAAAATTCTATTAAATTCACTAAATTAAAATATGTCTGAGCGACCACGATTACTCTCCAGCTACAAGCAGTCAGGAAAGAGCAAATCAGCTCCCAGTGTGGAAGAAAGGGACTTGGGGACAGGCTGGACACCCAGCGGACACTCAGCAAACACTGCTCTTCCCCAGGTCAGTGGCCTGACATGCTGGAGCAGTACTGATCTCCACTCAGATATGCACTGAGGTGGGTAGAAGTGGAGGCAGCTGCCCAACCTGACGGTCCATTCTGGACCCAGCGTGGGACAGGACTCCATATATATAGCATCTCATTTCCATCCTCATAGATAGCTACTTTAGTCCCACTTGCCAAAATAGGAAATGAAGGCCTCGAGAGAGTAAGCAAATCGCCCAATAATCTGTGGTTGTACAAAATGCAGATTCACTTCTGGGCATTCACGGTGCTACTCGTTGCACTCAGAACACATTTGTTGATCATCCTGAGTCTCTGAAGCTGAGGATTCAAACAGTAGATGCTGCAAATGCTCAAAGAGCGTTCACCTTTTTAAGCGGAAGTATGATAACAGAAGGATCTTGATAGGACAAGAGAGGACGCAGCTCACTTTGCTAGGGGGGATTGGGGGTGGAAAGGGAAGATGTCCTAGGATGTGACCAAGGATGAGTCTTGGAAGATGGCTGGGGGCCAGTGCTGTGGCGTAGTGGGTAAAGCCACTGCCTGCAGTGCTGGCATCCCATATGGGCACCAGTTTGAGTCCCGGCTGCTCCTCTTCCAATCCATCTCTCTGCTGTGGCCTGGGAAAGCAGTAGAAGATGGCCCAAGTCCTAGGGCCCCTGCAGTCATGTGGGAGACCCAGAAGAAGCTCCTGGCTCCTGGCTTCAGATCGGGTCAGTTCCAGCCATTGGGCCAATTAGGGAACAATCCAGTGGATGGAAGACCTCTCTCTCTCTCTCTGCCTCTCCTCTCTCTGTGTAACTCTGACTTTCAAATAAATAAATCTTTAAAAAGAAAAAATAAGATGGACAAGTTCTTGGGCCCCTGCACCCATGTGGGAGACTGGGAAGAAGCTCCTGGCTCCTGGCTTTGGATCAGCACAGCTCCAGCTGTTGTGGCCAACTGGGAAGTGAACCAACGGATGGAAGACCTCTCTCTCTCTCTCTCTCTCTCTGCCTCTGCCTCTGCCTCTGCTTTTCTGCAACTCTGCCTTTCAAATAAATAAATAAATAAATAAATCTTTTTGGAAGGAAGGAAGGAAGGAAGGAGGGAGGGAGGGAGGGAAGGAAGGAAGGAAGGAAGGAAGGAAGGAAGGAAGGAAGGAAGGAAGGAAGGAAGGGGCTGGGAATCCACCCCCATGTTGTAATCACCTAGATGGGGAGGAGGAGGAGATGGGGTGAGGACGAGACAATCCCATCGGCCTGGAGTGTGGGTGTGTGATGGGGTAGCAGCAGGTGAGCCAGGAGAAGGCAGCAGAGGCGCTGGGGGCAGGGGGACTCGGGGGGGGGGGTGGGTTCCAGACCATCATGAAGGTAAAAGTGTGTGTGGGGGGTGGCCCTAACAGAAGATTGTCAGCAAGTGGAGGACATCCTAAAAGCCCCTGATGGTTGCTCCTCTTCCAGGCCAGCTCTCTGCTGTGGCCCGGGAGGGCAGTGGAGGATGGCCCAAGTGCTTGGGCCCCGCACCTGCATGGGAGACCAGGAGGAAGCACCTGGCTCCTGCCTTCGGATCAGTGCGGTGCGCCGGCCGTAGCGGCCATTTGGGGGGTGAACCAATGGAAGGAAGACCTTTCTCTCTCTCTCTCTCTCTCTCACTGTCTGACTCTGCCGGAAAAAAAAAAAAAAAAAAAAAAAAAAAAAAAAAAAAAAGCCCCTGGCAGTGGTGTGGAAGGAACAGCCCCAGCTACAGAAACAGGGAGACCAGAGAAGAGGCTTCTGCACTAGTCCAGGTCCAGGCTGGAATCGAAGCAGTGGCTCAGAACCTGGGCCTCTCCGGGGCACAGCTCAGCTTGGTGCACTCTGTTCCTTCAGCAACCTGAACCAGATTTAAGGGGCGGCAGAACCTTGCTCCGGGCCACAGTCTGGTGTCACTCTCCTAGCTGATCCTCGGATGGGATCCTGCCTAGGTAACTGTCCCACTGATGCTGACCTTGCAAAGGTTCTGAAACCAGCCCAGTTGGCACTCCTTTGCACCCAGTTAAGGAGACTCATTAAAGTCAGCAAATTCCTAGGAGGGATATGGCATCATCAGCCACTAATGCCCTGCCCTTGAATGCTTTGCCAGGTTAATTAGGTGGAGCCTCGGCAAGATGGGACAGGACAGGCGAATGTCGATGAAGTGAGGGAGTAAATGAGATTCAAAGCGTTGAGCACCTGCTGGGGAGAACCTCAACACCTCTCCCCGGGGCGTCCAATCTGAGCCCCTTCCTACACCCTTACCATGGTCCAGATCTGCACTGGGGCCTTTCTAGAATATTCCTTATGCCTACAGGTTGGGCACTAATGGAAGGGCTTCTGTGCACATAAAGTGGTTGGATTCTTGCAGCAGCAAGTGGTACAGCCGGGATTGTAGTCCAGGGTTGCGTATGGCCCTAAAGCAAATGCATGTGTGTGACTTCTCACAAGAGGCTACCTGAGCTGATTCTTCCATGATGGGCTGCAGGAGGTGAGGAACAGTGACAACTGTAGGCAGCAGCACTACCACAAGCAGAGGCCCAGGGCTGCCTGCTGCAAGGCACACTGGGAGCAGGGTGAACCTCAAGTGCTTGTGGGAAGAGGCAGATGGCAGATGATGTCGGGCAGCTGGTTTTGTCGGGTAGGAAGCCAGAACTGAGCCTATGTGTGTGAACATCAGCAGTTCAGAAGCACACCTTGGAAACAGCCCAGTAGTTTACACTACGAAGTCCTGCCCCTAACCGGCAGCACCCCATAACTTTACAGGCGGTCCCAGCCGTCCCCCCAGGAGAATCCCCTCTGCTCAGTACCAAATGGGTTACCCAGCCTGATAACGCTGGTCGGTAAAACCTTCACAGCCTTCTCCCAAGGAAGGCACCCTGGGGCGGCTCCTCTGCCAGACCCTCAGGCAGGCTACCCAGTCTGGAAGCACTGAATAGTGCACCGTGGGAGCAATTTCACCTAATGCACACTCAGCAAACCCTTTGTCCTGGAGAATACGGGGGAGGGCAAAGAGAAGGCAGGAAGAACTGGACCCGGATCCCCGTCTGAACACAGACTGCACGCTCAGCTCTCAGCTCCTGCTTGAGCTACCCACCTGGGCTGCCAGGCGTATTCCCTCCACCAAACCAGGTAACCTTACTTTTTCCTGTCGGAGCGACCGGGCACTCTCTCAGATTCTGTCTGGAGGGGGTGCCTGTCTGTTCTGATGGATGTCTTACCCCATTATGCCCTGCTACCTTGCTTACCACTGCTCTCTGTCTCACGTCTGAATTCTTTGTTGCACAAAGACAAGAACCTACCCCACCCGTCTCCGGTAACAGTTTGGGGGGGTGGGGACATCGCGAAGATGATGACATAGTGAACACCCATGTAGGGGAATGCCCTTATGGGTGAGATGATTCAGGCATTTGAAAAATACGGGAAGAAAGCTGAAGGTAGAGTTGGCTGGTTATCACTAAGCTACCGAGGGATAATGAGAAACAGAGAGCCACTAACGAGCAATTAAAGGCGAGGCGAGCTAAAGCGGTGGTTTACAAAGAGCCGGATCTTGGTGGTTCCCAAAGAGCCGGATCTGCTGCAGTGGGTCACCGCTGAGGAACAAATCAAGATCTGACAGTTGAGGCTGCTAAACTCCAGGGATGCTTTCCTGCTCGGCCCAAAGCAAGTCTGTTTGCTAAGGGTAAGGGCTGAGGCTGGGCAAATAGGGGAGACTGAAAAACGACAGGTGGACACCCTGGTGCCCCTGGGGTCCTGGCTGCTGGGCTGCTAACTTGGCCTAAATCCCCATATAACCCAGCTGGGGATGTGCTGCATCTGAGAAAAAAAAAAAAGGAAAGGAATTTCTGTTGAAGGAGATGCAAAAATTAGCCATGAGCCGGGGGAGTAGCCCTGGAGAGTATTTGGAGAGAGAGCTTCATTAAGATGGTCAGAGCATAGAACTGGGTAAGCAAAAAGGCGGTGACTTTTGACACTTGCTCAGGACGTAGAATTCACCACCCTGACAAGGACCCACGGGATCGGATGAACTTTTAGTTAGGGAGTCCTCTGCAGGGGAGGTGGAGCTGCCTGGGTAGCTTGCACGTGGTCTAAGAAGGAATATAAATGCCATATGGGCCGGCACTATGGTGCAGTAGGTTAATCCTCCGCCTGCGGCACCGGCATCCCATATGGGCACCATTTCTAGTCCCAGCTGCTCCTCTTCAAATCCGGCTCTCTGCTGTGGACTGGGAAAGCAGTAGGAGATGGCCTAAGTGCTTGGCCCCTGTACCCGCATGGAAGACCCAGAAGAAACTCCTGGCTCCTGGCTTCGGCTCAGTGCAGCTCCAGCCATTGTGGCCATTTGGGGAGTGAACCAGTGGATGGAAGACCTTTCTCTCTGTCTCTCCCTCTCACTGTCTGTAACTCTACCTCTCAAGTAAATAAAAAAAATATTTTTTAAAAATGCCATAGGATTGGAGATACAGGCCTGGGTGTAGACCTGCCATGGGTCCACATAGTCCCAGGGGGAGAGTGGAACCCACTTTGGACAGAGCAGATGAGCCCAGGGCACTCTTCCAGGCATCCTACAGTGAAGGAGAGAGAGGGAGGGAGGGAGGGAGTTGAAGGCTGCCAGAGGAGAAAGCAGAACGATGGGAGTTCTCCGGACTGGGGAGGCTTGATTGCTTTTACAAGCTGAGGGGATGGCCGTGAAGACGGACAGATCAAAGACACCTTCAAGATGCAGCAAGAGCAACGGAATGAGGAACAGCGCTAAGCCGGCATCTAGCGAGGGAATGGGAAGTGAGCATGTGCTATGGGGGGCTTCATTCTTCTGGTGTGGCAGGAGCCAAGCCACCTGCAAGAGGGAGTGAGAGGCCAGCGCTACGGCGTAGTGGGTAGACACCACCTGCAGTGCTGGCATCCCATATGGGCGTTGCTTCCAGTCCTGGCTGCTCCGCTTCCCATCCAGCTCTCTGCTATGGCCTGGGAAAGCAGTGGAGGGTGGCCCAAGTCCTTGGGCCCCTGCACCCATGTGGGAGACCCAGAAGAAGCTCCTGGATCTTGGCTTTGGATCAGCGCAGCTCTGGCCATTGTGGCCAATTGGGAATGAACCAGCAGATGGAAGACCTTTCTCTCTCTCTCTCTCTCTCTCCCCCTCTCTCTTTGTTTCTCTGCCTCTCCTTCTCTCTGTGTGTAACTCTGACTTTCAAATAAATAAATAAATCTTAGAAAGAAAGAAAGAAACTGATCTTCCATCTGCTGACACACCACTCCCTTAATACCCACAATACGTGGGCCAGGCTGAAGCCACAAGCTGGGAACTAAATTCAGATTTCCCCCAGGAGTGGCAGTGACCCAAGGATGTGGGCTGGGTCATCATCTGCTGCCTCCCAGGGTGTGCCTTAGCAGGGGTCTGAAATTGGGAGTGAAGTTGGGACTCAAACCCAGGCACTCCAATACGGGTTGCAGTTATCCCCAGTAGCATCTTAACCACTCTGCCAAATATCTGCTCTATTTTCACCCTTTCAGATAAATGGCTTTTACATACAAAGAGATTACATAAAATTATATAAAGCTGTATAGCTAATTCTACAGATACACGATGAACGGTAAGGAACCACACCAGCTTCAGAATGAAAGATTTCTTTATATTAGTCAACAATCAGCCTTCCCTGCACCTGACACAGGGATTTCTAAATCTTCCTGGGACTTGGGTTTCACGTTAGCCGTGGAGGCTCTTGTGAAGGAATATGAAATATTTTGTTGTCCTCATCTCCTGGGCATGCACCTGCTGAATTTGGCGGGGTTATTTGTCGAGTTTTGAGAAACTGAGTCCCCTTGGCTTTTGTGTATTGAGAAGGCTTGCACAGAGGTGGGAGGGCCATGGGGATGATTAAATCCTACCAAGCTATTATTTCATAATTACTTTTTTTTTTTTTTTTGGACAGGCAGAGTTAGACAGTGAGAGAGAGAGAGACAGAGAGAAAGGTCGTCCTTCCATTGGTTCACCCAAATGGCCACTACGGCCAGAGCTACGCTGATCCGAAGCCAGGAGCCAGGTGCTTCCTCCTGGTCTCCCATGAGGGTGCAGGGCCCAAGCACTTGGGCCATCCTCCACTGCACTCCCTGGCCACAGCAGAGAGCTGGCCTGGAAAAGGGGCAACCGGGACAGAATCCGGCGCCCCGACCAGGACTAGAACCCAGTGTGCCGGCGTCGCAGGCGGAGGATTAGCCTAGTGAGCGCGGCACCGGCCTCATAATTACTTTTAAGAATGTGTACTAATGTAAGATTTTACACTTTTCCTTAGAAACATATATAAGAAAAGAGGCTGTGATTTATATGATCACACTCCTAGGTCATTAAATAACTTAGTGACGACATTGAACTTCTAGGAACTGCTGAGGAAGTGCTGCTTAATCTAAGTCCATTCTTTCCCCTCAGTTTAACAAACTTCGGGGCTATGCTACACACATGTCAAAAATGGCTTTCATCAGACAAATGGAGTCAGTCTTGTAGGTGGAAATGCTAATTTTGTTGTGTGAGGGGTGAGGACATTTTTAAAGATTTATTTATTTGACAGGAGGGAGAGTGGCAGAGAGAGGGAGAGGGAGAGATGAGAAAGAGATAGATCTTCCACCTGCTGGTTCAATCCCCAAATGGCCACAATGGCCAGGGCTGGTCCAGGCTGATGGCAGGAAGCCATAACTCCATCTAAGTCTTCCATGTGCGTGGCAGGAGCCCAAGTACTTGGGCTATCCTCTACTGCTTTCTCAGGTGCATTAACAGGGAGCTGGATAGGAAGTGGTGCAACCAGAGCGTGAATGGGCACTCCTATGGGACACCAGCATTGGAAGCAGCGGCTTACCTAACTGTACCACAATGCCAGCCCCAAGGCCAATATATTTTTACGGTTGGCAATCTACATGGATTTCAGATTTCTTCATCTGTGCTTATTAAATGAATTTACGGCTTTGAGTATTGTCCTCCTGACACATTAATGGTAACATATCATAGTTATGAGCTAGGTCACAGAGGTTTTTCTTAAAGGGAGCAGAGCTCTTGCCTTGGCTGTGTCCAAAGTGGACTGTGACAAAAACTGTCAGGAGTTTTGCAAATGCAATTACTCTTAGGAACTTATTCACTCATTATGCGGCCCCCTCATCCATTATCTGGTAAAGATAATTTGAGTCGAGCAAAGGGTGAACTTCAGAACGAAAGCAATCAAGGATTTATTTCCCAATCTGATGATGATAGGTCCCCATAAACATTCAGCTGAATGTAGATTTATAGGCATAGGAGACTCTGCAACATGTCTTCAAATTTGATTTCATTCCCTGTGGTGCCATCCATGACAGCTGGCCCCATGCAAATGTGAGACTGGACTATTAACCACCACAGCACAGACAAATATGAGAACCATGCTTCGGGCTGTGGTTCATTTTTACCTTTTAAGATGTTGCCTAGGAGAAAGGCAAAAAGCTTCATCATCGACAGAGGAAGAAATAGAATTGCTTTCTTGATGTTTTTCTATTGAGGCTAAAAGAAAGAGTTCACTGAGCTACATCCCATGAGTAAGCACTTCTTTGAAATGAATTTTATTAAAATAATGTTTTAAAAATCCAACATGAATCAAATCTGCAAAAATGTTGTGAATTAAAAAAAAATAGCTCAATGGAAGTGCCGGAAAGAATCTATTCTATAAGTTCTTTCTGAATCACCATTCGCGTGTTGAGATGATCTCCTCTTAGAAGTCGTTCCCAATTTACAGTGGCTTTATGATTCCAATTTCTGGATAACTGAGTCGATAGGAAGTTAGAATACATAGCGTGGAATAAAACATACTGCCACGGAAGCAACACGGAGCAGCGCAGTGCCACGGCCAAGTTTCAGATACCTACTGGTTCAGACACCTAACCCAGCAAGCCTGCACATTTTATGCAGAAAAACAAAGGCTCACAGATAACCAAGAAGGAGCTCCCATGGGGACCACTGGTGTCTGCACTCCGTGCCCTGTGAAGGGAGCAGGGATGCTAAGGCAAAGATACGAAGTGTGGGGAAACACATTCCATGGAGTAAAAGTCTGGCGAACTGCTGGAAGAAAGAGTCGCCTCCAGGATGCACAGCTGTCCCGCTGACCCAGCTCTTTGCAAACGTTGAGGCCTCTAGCACTTCCCAGTCTTCCTCTCAGAAAACAGAAGCCGAAGTTTTCCTGCCCAGGCTGGGACCTGGTTCCCTGGGGTGGCCTGGCCAGGGGAGACACAACATCACTTGCCCGTGGGCTGCAGTATGCAGAACTGCCAGGGAGGACCAGAGACAGGACCTACCCCTGTCATGGTGGGGCTTCATGTGATACTGAATTTCTCATCATCGATTGGGGACAACATTGAGAGCAAGAGAGCTCTACAGAGAATGCCCAGACCAGGAAGAGGGAGTGTGCACAGAGTGTCAGAGGGTAGACTCTGGAAAAAAGACACCATTGTTGAGAGACAAATAATTTCTTTTTCTCTCATGGCATTTATGGGGATTTAAAGCATGTCCAAAAAATTATTTTGCACACCTTCCCAAAAGACATGAGATCTATGGCCCCCTCTTTTCTTTTTTTTTTTTTTGAAATATTTATTTATTTATTTGAAAGTCAGAGTTACACAGAGAGAAGAGAGGGAGAGAGAGAGAGAGAGAGAGAGAGAGAGAGAGAGAGAGAGAGAGAAAGAGAGAGAGAGGTCTTCCATCCACTGGTTCAATCCCCAATTGGCCATAATGGCTGGAGGTGAGCTGATCTGAAGCCAGGAGCCAGGAGCCAGGAGCTTCCTTTGGGTCTCCCACATGGGCGCAGGGGCCCAAGGACTTGGGCCACCTTCTACTGCCTTCCCAGGCCATAGCAGAGAGCTGGCTAGGAAGTGGAGCAGCCGGGACTCGAACTGGCGCCCATATGGGATGCCGGCACCTCAGGCGGCAGCTTTACCCACTATGCCTCAGTGCCAGCCCTGGCCCCTTCTTCTGACCTGAGTGGATCTGTGTGACTGCTTCAATCAACAGGGGAAGTGGCACAGCTCTGCAGGTGTCGCTGGGTGTACTCACCCTACTCACTGGGAGAGCCGGTGGCCACCTGCTGGGAAATCTGGCTACCTTGGTGTAAAGACCAGGTGTAGAGGCACATGGAGGGCACAGGGCTTGAGGACCTTGGGCTGTTCCAGCCTCGGCTGCTGGAGTAGCCCCCACCCCATCCATGCACCTGCTGTCTGAGTATGACATCCCTTAGTGTGGCCCCAGACCCACCCGCCTTCCCACTGCCGCCGCATGAGACATGCTGAGCGGAAGCTGCCTGCTCAAACATTGTTAGTCCCCACATTCCGAGAACCAATAAATCATCGCTATTGCTGCGAGCCAGCGTGGCGTGGCTCGTTGCTGAGGCTAATCTGGATGGAACAGCTCTCCACACTAGGGTTTTTCCCTTTCCTGTCTCAAAAGGGTAAGCAATGGGGCAAGGCAGGTAAAGCAGTGCCGGCATCCTGAATGGGTGCCAGTTCGAGTCCCAGCTGGTCCTCTTCCCATCCAGCTCCCTGCTAATTGCCTGGGAAGGCAGCGGAGGATGGCCCAAGTGCTTGGGCCCCTGCACCCACATGGGAGACCTGGAAGAAGCTCTTGGCTTGGCCTTGGCCACTGCAGCCATCTGGGGAGTGAACTAGCTGATGGAAGATCTCTCTCTCTCTCTCTCTCTCTATATATATATATATATATATATAACTCTATCTGTAACTCTGCTTTCAAATAAATAAATCTTAAAAAAAATTAAGCAGCCAAAGAGCTTTTTTTTTTTTTTTTTTTTTTTTTTTGACAGGCAGAGTGGACAGTGAGAGAGAGAGAGAGAGACAGAGAGAAAGGTCTTCCTTTGCCGTTGGTTCACCCTCCAATGGCCGCTGTGGCCGGCGCACCGCGCTGATCAGATGACAGGAGCCAGGTACTTATCCTGGTCTCCCATGGGGTGCAGGGCCCAAGCACCGGGGCCATCCTCCACTGCACTCCCTGGCCACAGCAGAGAGCTGGCTTGGAAGAGGGGCAACCGGGACAGAATCCGGCGCCCCGACCGGGACTAGAACCCGGTGTGCCAGCGCCGCAAGGCGGAGGATTAGCCTAGTGAGCCGCGGCGCCGGCAGCAAAGAGCTTTCTTCGGCCAGGAGAAGTTTAGGAGGTTTTTGAGGTTAGGAGTTTCTCTCTCAATTGCAGGATTATATGAGTACCCAGAGCAGGGACTTGGGGGGCTGAGAGAGAAGGGAGAAGCCAGTGTGAGTGGGAAGCCTTCCTGGGAGGAGGGGAGGGGACGGTGAGTTCCGGCGGTTGACAGCTGTGCCCTCTGGACACAGCCACTCAGAAGGAAGTGCAAGGGGATGGGGCGAGGATGCCTGCACAACCTACTTGCGATTTTTCTATCAGACTAGAGAAGATGAAGAACTCTGAAACATGATGGATACTGAATTTCTCATCATGTAATGTGGTGCTTTAAAATTCAGAAAAAGATTCTGGGGGCCGGCCTTGGGGTACAGTGGGTGAGGCTGCTGCTTGGATGCTGGCATCCCATATGGGCACAGGTTCAAGTCCCGGCTGCTCCACTTCCGATCCAGCTCCCGGCTAATGCACCTGGGAAAGCAGCAGAAGATGGCCCAAGTGCTTGGGTCCCTGCCAGCCACCTGCGAAACTAAGATGAAGCTCCTGGCTTCTGGCTTTGGCCTGGCCCAGACCTGACCATTGTAGACATTTGTGGGGTGAACCAGCAGAGAGATCTCTCTCTCTTTCTCCCTCTCTTTCTGTTACTCTGCCTTTCAAATAAAAAAAAATCTTTTTTAAAAAAAAAGAATTTTTCATTGATGATAATTTTAGAGACTGCAAAGGGAAGAAGCATGAAGTCATGGGAAAGTCGTTCTCTGGGGCTTGGGGAGTGCTGAAGCTGCCCTGGCTGCCGAGGGCGTCCTCATCCCCCCACTTCTGAAATGACCCTGAAGGTGAATCTGTGCATCTGCCCCCTCTGGGGAGATGCCAAGCTCAGGAGTTTCCCAGGACACACAAGGTTGAGGCCCCCAGCGCTGTTGCTCTCTGTACCAGGGAGGACACCCCCAGCTGTTGCCACTTTATTTCCAACCAGCCTTCCAAATAACCAAATGAGACCTGTCGTTTGGGATTAGAGACCCAGGAGTGGATTGCTGGAAACAGTCTTTCACGTTACCTCCTCCTCCTTCCCTGAATCTGTAACTAAAAGAAGCCCGTCATTTGTCTCTGTCCATAAAATTGCATTGACTGAGGTCTCAAGACTTTTTCTCTCTCAGCCGAGTATCAAGTTGATCAAGGGAATTAGCAGGGATCCAACCCAGCCTGACATCTAATTGAAATTCTAGCTCCATAAAGGAGACTTAGCCAGAATGTTGTTAACATGTTCCAACGTCTGCACTCTTTCAGAATCAAAGGGGGACAACTGAAAATCCTGCTAGAAGTGGCCCAAGATGAAGGCTTTGAAACTCTTGCTCTTGGGAACCGCTAACGAGCTCTGTCCAAGGTGAGGTGTGCCCGGCACACAGCCGGGACATGAGGTGCAAGGGGAGCAAACAAGCAGAATGTGTTCCAGAGCTCCCAGCTTGATTTCCTCCACGAAGAAGTAGAAATAGATCAAACCCTAACATTTTTAAAGATCCCAAGGCGGCTCTCACCAACTAAAATAGAGCTCTTTAAAAACCAGTATCCTAACTGCCAGATGGTTAATGAGCTTCACAGGCAACTTCCTTAATAAATCAGTGTGAATTTAGTCAGGTGCCTTTATTAGGAAATCATGGATAACGACCTACTTAGCAGTATTTTAGGGACTACTTCCCCCATAATACACAACGGTTTTAAAATGGGAGGAAAAACATGTAGCATAATTCATTTTTGTCCTGACAGAACCTACAGGGCAAATAAACTTCCCACTAGTCACATTGTATGGGATTAATCGCTGTGCTCAAATCTGGAGGGGTCTTCACCGCTCAGTTCCGCCTTTTGGACAGCTCTTGGCTTCCACAGCCAAGGTTGAAGAGGATAAAGCTGTCAACGCGGCATTTGCAGTACAGCTTTCGTAGGCTAGAGGGCGCAATTGTCTCAGCTGATCGAAGGCGAATGACCGCAAACTCCGTTCATCTGTTTCTTATGTAATGACCCAGAGGTTTTGAAATCTACAGGGTGAATGCAAGCTTGTTCCTCGCTGAAACTCAAATCAGTATCTACTGAAAGGAACAGAAGGATAAAGTGTGCCTTTTCTCTGGTGGTTGTAGGTGGTTTGTTGTTTGTTTTTGCTTTATTTTGCAGATATTTCAGGGCTTGTAAGAAAAAAATAAAACATGCTTCAAAACACCTTTTCCTGTTAGGTTTAACAGCTTCCTACATGTATGTATGCATGTATGTAATGTACTTGACATGGGTCTGGATAAGAATTTGAATATCATTAGGAAATTACAGGGTTGATTTTAGGTCATGAAATTATGTCTTTTATGAAAATAGTTTATTTTTAAAATGTACACATCTCCTGGGAATGTCACTTTTCACGGCAGGATGAACTCTGCAGATGTCACTAAGGTTGCTTCGTGGCCCAGAGGAAGATCACACTGGCTTATCCAGGTGGGCCCAAGGTGATCCCATGCGTTCATAAGAGCTGGGTTAGCTCCCTGGCTCACTGGTCGTAGGTGAGGATTCAGCGATGATGAGATGATGAGACGTGCAGGCTTGAAGGTGAAGGCCCATGTCAAGGAAAGGGAACCAAAGCCCTGAAGTCTCAAGGAACTGAAATGCTGTCAACAACCTGGACGAGCTTTAAGCCAACAGTCTCCCAGGTAGAGCCCCACCCAGCCCATACCTTTTGCCTTGTGAGACCCTGAACAGAGTACCCAACGGTGCAGTGCTGTACCCAGACCTCTGAACCATGGAAGGTGTTTGTTATTTACAGAAGCTGTGGAAAACTGTTACAATACCCATTCTTGTTGTATAGGATTTTTTTTTTTAAGATGTATTTATTTATTTGAAAGTCAGAGTTACACAGAGAGAGAAGGAGAGGCAGAGAGAAAGAGAGGTCTTCCATCTTCTGGTTCATTCCTCAATTGGCCGCAACAGCTGGAGCTGTGCTGATCCGAAGCCAGGAGCCAGGAGCTTCCTCCGGCTCCCACATGGGTACAGGAGCCCAAGGACTTGGGTCATCCTCCACTGCTTTCCCAGGCCATAGCAGAGAGCTGGATCGGAAGTGGAGCAGCCAGGACTTGAATCAGCATCCACATGAGATGCCAGCATTGCAGGCAGTGGATTTACCCACTATGCCACAGTGCTGACCCCTGTACATGGGATTTAAAGTCTTATAATATTTAACCTGTGTTCATTTGGTTCTTCTGTTATTTATAGTTAAAAGAGAAATGTTGCATCTCTTTCCCAATCTGTGAGAAATATGGCCAAAAATTAGAAGTTCCCTTCTTTGCTTATGACCTATTGAAAGGATAAGTCTTGTGTGAGACTCTTTGTGTTCAATGAGTGGCTGTCAAGGCTAGGCTCTGTGCTAGCCAGTTTACAAATCACACTTTTAATCCTTGTAACAACTTTCATGTCCCAGAAGGAAAACAAATGATCAAACTTGGAGGAGAAACAGCAGCTATCTCTGGTGATAAGAAGAAATATTACTTCAAAAAGGAAGCAGTATGCAAATTGTCCAGGATTGCAAGAGTCAGCTATACACCAGAAATCTTTCCCTTTATGAATTTCAGATCACAAACTGACCCGTGCAATAAATGAGATTTTAAAAATCGTATTTGGACGTGACCAGCACTATGGCACAGTACATTAAGCCTCTGCCTGCAGTGCCAGCATCCCATATGGGTGCCAGTTTGAGTCCCATCTGTTCCACTTCCCATCCAGCTCCCTGTTAATGCTCCTGGGAAAGCAGTGGGAGATGGCCCAAGTGCTCGGGCCCCTGCACCCACATGGGAGACCCGGATGAAGCTCCTGTCTTCTGGCTTTGCATCTGCCTAGCCACTGGTCATTGCAGCCATTTGGGAAGTGAGCCAGCCAATGGAAGAGCTCTCTTTCTGTCTCTCTCTCTCCTTTCTATCCCTCTCCTTTCCTGTATCTCTGCCTTTCAAATAAATAAATATGTCTTTTGTAAAAATTGTATTTGGCAACTTAATTGCTTAATTTTGAGTCCTATAAAAGAAAAAATTGTAGTGGACTACTTTAACAGTCAAGCAAAACTTCATTCAAGACTATCACAATGGGGTGAGAAAGCAGTCGGGGAGAAATATTGAATCCACTTCTTGTAAAACAATAAGCAAGTGGACCAGTGTAAGTTAATGGAAAAGTACTGGATGAAGAGAGGGGCGGGAGGTGAGTTGATCAACGCGATTAGGTCCCTGTGCTTGCTGTCATTATCCTGTTAGGTTCCTATCCACCCACCAAGACTAGGAGACCTAGGGTTGCCTGACAGGTCCTTGAGAAAGACCTTCCCAGGTTATGGAAGATTTATATTTCAAAGAGGCTGAGAAATCTTTATAACTGCAAGGTTTCTCAAGGAAACACTCTAGAAAAGAAGGTCAAGAAACTATAGTCAGGAAGACTCAAGTTGGGGAGAATGTCAAGGTCATCTTGATAAGTGTTGCTTTTTTTTTTTTTTTTTTTTTTTTTTTTTTGACAGGCAGAGTGAACAGTGAGAGAGAGAGAGACAGAGAGAAAGGTCTTCCTTTGCTGTTAGTTCACCCTCCAATGGCCGCTGTGGCTGGCGCACTGCACTGATCCGAAGGCAGGAGCCAGGTGCTTCTCCTGGTCTCCCATGGGGTGCAGGGCCCAAGCACTTGGACCATCTTCCACTGCACTCCCGGGCCACAGCAGAGAGCTGGCCTGGAAGAGGGGCAACCGGGACAGAATCTGGCCCCCCGACCGGGACTAGAACCCAGTGTGCTGGCGCCTCAGGCGGAGGATTAGCCTATTGAGCCGTGGCGCCGGCCCGAGTGTGTCTTCTTAACACTAGTAGCCGGTCCAATTCCTACCCGTTGCCCACCAACTGGTCTATGGTTCCAGGCTGTCAGGGCCAAGGTGGGCCCCTCTGAATGCCAATTGCCCACCCACCCACTTTATATCAGAATGACCCATTGTGCTACATCTGTGCTGGGTTTGGAGCCAAGAATCTTTCTGGTTGGCCTAGGAGCCAGGCTGCCCAGATATCTGAGACAGTGCTCTCTCTCTCTGCCACATTCTTCACCTGATGGAACCAACACAGCCTGAAAGGAGGAAAAGGAGTAGGAGAAATAAAAGGAAAAAATAATAGCAGCTAATTTCTCAAACTTGTTTTCCTGCCACACACCCTAAAGAATAAACTGCTCCATTCAACAAACACAAAAGCATTAAGATGCTGAAGTCTGTGTATTCACATGCTAATTCAGGAGACAGAAAATACATCTCATTATCCCACAAGCACTGGCATATGGGTTCACTATTCATTCAGTGTGGTTTATATTTCTGTCAATAAACTTGTCTGAATTGGAGCTGTAAATTCACGTATTGAATATATTTTTTACAGTAGCACTCTCAATGTTAGAAATTACATTAATTATTCTTTTCTTAAATATACTTTTAACTCTTGTATTCTTAAAAGTTTCTGATTGTATGCTATTAGGAGCTATATAAGGATTTTCACATTTTAAGATTTTTCCTTAACCTTTCTGCTATTCATATTTAGTGGAAAAGGATAGGGTAGCATATAAAATACCACACAGAATGCATTTGATTATATAATCCTGCACAAACACAGCATAGTGTATACATAATCTCTATAAAGAGAATGAGGCTGGTGATTAAATTCTTAGAGATTATTTATGTGTGGAATATGGCTCCGGTGTTCGTGTTGGGAGCAAGCATCAGAAGTTCATAGGTGACTTCAGAGCAGACTGGGAGATAAAACATCGAGTCTGTTTTAGACACCCTTGCAGTTTCAAATAACACAGCAGACACCGACAAACATTAAGGTTGGACTCCTCAATTCATGATGTTGTCATGACAACAGATCTTGAAAACTGAAAGCGCGGATAAAAATGAACAGGAATTTAGGTTGTAGGTCTTGTACAAGGATCGAATCCTTAAATTTTTTTTTTTTTTTTAATGAAACCTCTCAATGGACAGAGATTCTGTAGGAGATCCCTCTGGGAAGCAGGCCCTCCCCCGCGGGTCTCACTCCTCTCTTTGCCTTCTAAGGCTTTCCCAATACAGCCTGCCCACCCAGCCTCGGAGCCTTCCAAATTCCATTCCTTAGTAGTGCAACAGAAACAGCTTGGAATGCTCCAAGAGAGCATTGAACAAGAAAGCAGAGCAAAACAAAACAAGAAATGTGAATATCTTTCAGCTCCCTGCATCATTTTTCAGAGTGACACGCAGGTACGGCTCTCTGGGCTTGGGCACTTTCTGGAACAGTGGCGAGGGAGACCCACCCACCCCCATTTTCCTGGGCCTTCCCTGCTTTTAGCACTGGAAACCCCATTCCTGGGAAAGCAAGCTGAGATGTGAGCATCTGGCCTGCCTGGTGAGGGGGCGGGATACCCTCCATGTCCTCTATTCTAGCCCTTCAACTTTTTCCCAGCCAACACCTCCAGTCCCTGTAGACTACAGGTGTTGAGAAGGTTGAAGGGGCCAGTCTCTGCCCAAGAATGGAAGGGTCCCACTTGCTCAAGTGTGGTAGTGTGGTTTCACCATGGTCTTCAACTGGCACCTTCAGAAATCAACTTATTAGTCACCACCACTTCCAAGGACCCCTCAAAAAGTTTATCAGCTGTGGGGTGGGCATTTGGCCCAGTTGGTTAAGCTGTCAGTTGACTGGCCTGCATCTCATGTGGGAGTGCAACTGGGTTCAAGTTCTGGCTCTGAGCCCATTTCCAGTTTCCTGATGATGGGCACCCCGGGAGGCAGAAGGTGATGGCTCAATGGTCGGTGATATCGGGAATGACCCCCTAAAATCTGTATCAAAATGTGGCCCCTTAGAGTTCCCCAGAAGTGCCACCTGGGATGCCACATGTGCTACCAGAATTTGGGGTGCCATACGATATCACCATATGCTTGCCATCCACGTGGGAGACCCGATTGAGTTCCCAGTTCCCAATTTCAGCCTGGCGCAGCTCTAGCTTTTGTGACATTTGGGGAATGAACCAGTGAGTGAGAGCTCTGATTCCCTCTCTCTTTCTCTCTGCTCCTCAACTTTCAAAGAAAATGTTTATCTTAAGAATCACAGCTTGGGGCTGGTGTTGTGGCATAGCAGGCAAAGCTGATGCCTGCGACACCAGCATCCTATATGGACACTGTTTCTAGACCCGCTTCTCCACTTCCAATCTAGCGCCCTACTAATGCTCCAGGGAAAGCCGTGGAAGATGACCCAAATGCTTGGACCCCTCCACACACATGAGAGACCCAGAAGCAACAAGCTCCTGTCTTCAGCCTGGCCCAGCCCTGGCCATTGCAGCCATTTGGGGAGTGAAGCAGCAGATGGAAGATTCTTTCTCACAAATGCCCTTTCTCTCTGTAACTCTCAAATAAATGAATAAATCATTTTTTAAAAGAATTTCAGGTGCAATATCAAAAGTAAATTAGATCTTTGGGTAGTAAAACAATAACAATTCAATTGAGTATTGTGTCAACAGTCAAAGGAAAGACATTCAAAAGGTGTTTGCCAAATAACCCAACAGACTTGGTCTTTTATGTATCACCTTGTTGTAGGGGAGACCCCCCAGGCTAGACCTGACCCAAGTTCTTCTCTGCATATAAGACAGAATGCAAGTAGGAGATGTAGAAGGAGGCAAACAGGAAAGTAGGATTTATTTAAAGGCAAAAGGAAGGCATAACCTCGTGAAGGAGCGCTGCAATGAACAAAGTTTGGGGTTGTCCTTTTATAAGATAGGGTGGTGCCTGGGGCAGCGTTTAATTGAATATTCAAAGAAGGCAGAGTTTGCAGTGCCCATACTCATGCCCCTTTGCTTGGCATCTTGCAAGTGTCACGGCATCTGGTGCATAATGGAGCTGCAGTGTGTACTGCAATACAGGGAAGTATCTGGTGCCCGGGGGAGGGAGGCTCAGGTGTATGAAGGGGCGCAGCTGTGCAAGCCTGCATGCAGCCTTGTTGGATTTCGGGGTCTTAAGCAGTGCTGCACTTTGCACAGAAGGGGGTGGGGCGTGGGCAGCGCAGGTCTGTGGCTCAGTTCCTCACTACCTGCCTGTCTACCTCTAACCTGGTAGCTTTGGGATCTGCAAGAAGAGAAGGCCTACACTTCCGGGAATGGAGAGTCCCTACCTGCACTTCAGGGGAAGAAAAGTCCTTGTCAAGGTCCCTGCGGGTGCCTAAGGGTCAACCAATGAGAATCAGACCTGCCTCAACCTTTAGCCCCCACGCCCTGTATCTATAAAAGGAGCCCTCCCAACCTCTGACGCGCGCGACTTCCCTGGCCCCCGCTCTGTTGGGACCCTGGAACCTCACCGGGGAGCAGAATCCCAATAAAAGCTTGTGAATTAATTGATTCATCTGCCTGGGAAGATTTGTTATGCACCGGACACCTTGCACAACCCACAAGTATGAGCCATGGTGAGGGCAAGGAGAGGTGGAGGACAGACTTTGCTAAAATTAGAGCTGCCACTCACCTCAGAGATGGGTGGGATTTTTATAAATCACTTTGATTCTTTTCTGATTCTTTTCTAATGCATACCCATTGCTATGATTTGAAAGTAGTTCGTCTCTGAAACTCATATTGGAGTTTAATCCCCGCTGTGAGGTGTTCCAACATGGAGATTCAGTCACTCTGCCGCTCAGAGGTGGGGCCCTGAACGATGGGGAGTATTGGATAGTGTCATCAAGGTGGAGCCCAGTGGCCTTTCAAGGAGAGGGAGAGACCAGCCAGTGCACACACGTCCTGTCCTTTGTTATGTGATGCCCTTTGTTGTCTCGTGACTCTGCCAACAAGAAACCTCTCCCCAGACACAACCCCTGACCCTGGACCAGGACTGTGACCCCCCCTCCCAAAAAAACCCTCTTTTCTGTACAGCTCAACTCATCTGCAGTATTTTTTTTTAAGATTTATTTTACTTATTTGAAATACAGAGTTACAAAGGAGGTAGAGCCAGAGGCGGGGGGGGGGGGGAATCTTCCATCCACTGGTTCACTCCCCAAATGACCACAACGGCCAGAGCCAAGCTGATCTGAAGCCAGGAGCCAGGAGGCTTTTCCCGGTCTCCCACATAGGCACAGGGGCGCAAGGACCTAGACCATCTTCTACTGCTTTCCCAGGCCATAGCAGAGAGCTGGATCAGAAGTGGAGCAGCCGGGACTAGAACCGGCGCCCATATGGGATGCCGGCACTGCAGGCCAGGGCTTTAACCTGCTACACCACAGTGCCGGCCCCCTGTAGTATTCTTAGTAACAGAAAATGGACTAATCTAGCCATATAAAAACAAATAATGAAAGCTACAGAATAGAGAAGACAATAAAAATCAACAATACCATCATTATACAGAAATATACACAGCTAACACTTGATCTTCTCTTCCTGACCTCTGTCAGGGCTCGCACAAATACACACACCTGTCATAGACTCTCAGGGAACATGTTGTTCTCACTTCTCCCTGTTTCTGTTTTCTGACATAACACTTGCTACTGACTGCAAGAGCTCCCCGTGCCTCCAAATCCCTCTGTGGCAGCGCTAGTCCTCCATGAGATGGGTTTTGGAGACAGGGTCTTTAGGAGATAATTAGGGTTAGATGAGGTCAAGAGGGTAGGACCCTCTTGAAGGTATTAGTGCCCTCATAAGAAGAAAAACCAGAGAGAGCCTGCACTCTCTGTCTCTCTCCACGTCGTTGAAGACGCGGTGAGGGGGCAGCCATTTCAAACCAACAGAAGAACATACACCAGGAACTAGATCAGCCAGTGTTTTGATCTTACATTTCCCAGTCACCCAAACTGAGAGAAACAAACGTTGTTTAAAGTACCCAGTCTCTGGTATTTGCTTATGGCAACCAGCACAGACCAAGACAGCATTTATTATAACAAGAAAATGTTCCCATGTAAACTGTTTTTCAAATGCAACATTTATAAAGAGCAGATAAAACATCCAAAACACAACATGACTGAACCAGTATTCATTTTACCAAATCATTATTTTAATTCATTTCAATATGTAATGCACATTTTGGTTGTCCTTTCTATTAAAAAAAAAAAAAAAGATTTGTTCAGTGATACACTCTTCCTCCAAGTAGCCAGGTATCTCAAAGATAAACGATGCCCCTCCGAGTTGCAGGCGTGGGCCAGCTGGTGTGGGAATAATACAATCCCCTTCTCCAGTGCCTGCTTCCAGCACTCAGGTGTGAAGGGACGTTCTGATGGAGAGGTTTTGGGGTGCTTTCTCCCCTCCACAACAGAGCTATAAGAGACAGCCTCTCTTCGTCCTCTCAATGTTGTGAACTGCGTGTTGCCACTGTACTTCTTGCCAGCTCTGAAAGTCGCTGAACAGATGAATGAAGCAGTTCTTTGACGACACTGATGAGTCACTGGATCGCAGCCCTGCAGCCCACCTCCTCTGCACTTCCTGATGTGCGAGACAAATATGCTCTTTATTTCTGAAATTGCAAATAAAATCATTCTGACATGAAATATTTTCTAAGTTTTGTTCTTAAGACAATCTTTGTGCATAAATCTTTGTCCATATCTATGTTTATTTCCTGGGTTTCTGAAGGGAAAGCCCTGAGCCAAAGGGTAATAACAGCTTTAATATTTTTCATATCTCTTGCTAAATTTGTTCTGACAAAAGCTGTGTCCAGCTACATTCCCACCGGCAGTCTAGGTGCGACTATTTCAGTGTGCCTTTACCTGCAGTGAGTATTATCTTTTGAATTTTTTATTGAGGTGATGGAGAAAAAGTGGAACCCTGTTGTGACACCAGTTAGCATCTTCGTTAAAGGGGTTGGACATATTTTTACATAGTATTCATTACCCATTTACATTTAGTCATCTATACATCATCTATTTGCTTTTTATTCTTTTATTCTTCTCCTCCTTTTCTTCCCCTCGCTCCTCCTCCTCCTTCTTCTCCTTTATTTATATTTATTGAAAGGTTGAATGACATAGAGAGGGAGAAACAGAGATCATCCATCTACTGGTTTACTCCCAAAATGCCCAGAACAGCCAGGACTGGACCAGGCCAAAGTCAGAAGCCAGTAAATCCATCTGGATCACCCACAAGGGTGGTAGGGACCCAAGTCCCTTCCAGGCACATTCACAGAAAGCTAGATTAGGAGCACAGAATCACTGAAATTCAAATCTGCCTGCAGATGTGGGAGGCACTCGGCCCACGCAACCAGTGAACTGGCTGTATCACAACACTCACCCTGGCTGTTTTTCTTACTGTTCTTTGAGGTGGAATTTCAGGCTAAGTAGTCATTTTTAAGAGTTGGCTCACTTTTTATTGTTTTTTAACTTCTTTGAGAGGCAGAGAGACTTAGGAAGTGGCAGAGAGATCCCATCCACTGGTTCCTGCCCAAAATGCCCACACCATCTAAGACTGGGCCAAGTCAAAGCCAGGAGTCAAGCATTCAAGCCAGGCATCCCACATGGATCATAAGAGCCTAATTCCATGAACCATCACCATGACCACTGCCTCCCAGGGTTCACATTAACAGGAAGCTGGAGTTAAGAGCAAAAGCTGGTATCAAAGCCAGGCACTCCACTATGGCACACAGGGCTCTTAATCAGCATCTTATCTGCTAGGTTAAATGCCTGCTTTCATACCTTTATTTTTGTATCTTTCTGGTTGAAATGGAAAAATATATTATTAGAGGACGGAAATTGATCTTGACTTTTTAGGTCAAACTTAATGGAGATATGCAAAGCTTCTCTTTAAAAGATATTCATGTCAATGGAGTTTGTATAAATTCATAAAAGAGTTTAATAGATGCAATCTAAATTCACATGGAATCTTAGAACTTTCTGATTTTGATAATCATTACTCAGAGGCCATCCAACAACTCCTTTTAAAGCTTCCTTTATGACCTGTTCAGCAATATTTAGGTTTCTCTCTACTGCCTTAATAACCCACAATGACTTCCCTCATGCACCCTCTCGCTGAAAATTGTTTCAGGTCAGGGATAACAAATTTATGATCAGCCAGAGAGAAATGTGGATGTATAAAATTAAAAATGAACCTTAATAATAATACACACTCAAGACCTGGGAGCAATACTTGTCCATCTTTATTCTGAAAGTGCCAGTTTTCAGTCTGCAGTCCCGGAAAACAGTAGAATTCATTCTTCATTATTGCTGCGCTTGATGATAGCTTTTATACAAGTTGGCATTAGCGAGACCCTCCTGGAGAGAAAGGGGGACACATGATGAGTGGCGTTCTCTCCTTCACTGCCCAACTGCTCCGTGACTTGGCCAGAATTGGCAAGACCGTTGTCAGAACGTGCCGCAGCCAGCTTCATCCCTGAGAGTGTCATGGCGGAAGAAAACTCCATCACCTTGTGTCTGGCCTTGTGTGTAGGAGGAGAGGCAACCTCTTCAGTCTGACCAAAAGATCCCACTCAGGAAGGAAGCGTGCAGGAGCCAGGAAGCCCTGGTGGGTGGTCCTGAGGTCAGACAGGCTCATCATGAAGGTCAGTCCACAGACAAGACAGAGAGGTTGCAATCTCTGAGGTTCAGGGCAGGATTTGAGTGGCCCAGGAGGAGGTGGCAAGGTGGAGATGAAGTGTCAGGCCCGGAGAGTACAGCAAATGCTGGAAACTGGAGCACACAGCAGGGCAAAGAGCTTCAAGTCGGAGAACATGGATGCCTCCAAAGCCTTGACTGGCAGCAAAAGAGATTCGGCCAGCAATGCGGAAACCCAGCAGCTTGCCCTGGGCAGCACCAAACCCAGGCTGGCTGAAGGGTAGCAAAACTCGGCAAGTTAGTTTTAGCAAGGGAGAAAAGTAGAAATGGGGATCATGGGACCCAAGGTCATGAAGTCAGGAAGGGGTTGGAATTAGGAACAGGAAGACCATCGGGACCCTGGGCCGTGCTCTGCCTTCTCTGCTTCTCATTGTACGTGTGCTGCGTTCCTCTCCCATCGCATCTGCTGGGTAGCTCACCTCAGTCCGTGTGGAATATGGCAGCTTCCGCTCCTGAGTTGACATGTTACAGTCCAACCATACAGACCCTGAAACTTTCTTTAGCACCCTCAGTCTCTGGCAACATGTATCTATGTATCTTTTTGTCTATCTATCTACCTACCTATCTATCTATGTAGTCCCAATTTTTACTTAAGGATTGGCCCAGTTCTAGTATAATTTGATGTGTTCATGACACATCGGGTCACAGTAAACAGATAAGGACCATGGAAACTCACCTCTAATATGTTAATTAGAGTTCTCTAGAGAAACATAATCAATAGATATAGATAGAAATAATGTTTAACAAACTGTCTGGGCATCCAATAGCCCAGTCAAGTTGCAACTAAATTTCAGCATTCTATCTGTGGATTAGAATGATGTAGGGGGCGAGCAGGACAGTGCTTAATTGGTTATTGTGAGCCTCTACTCAAATTCTAAATCTCATTGGATTTAGAATTTATTTAGAATGAGATTTATAACAAAAAACAATTATGGGGGCTGAGAAGACCCACAATTTGCCCTCTGAAAGCTGGAGACCCAGGAAAGCTGGTGGCGATATTCAAAGGCCTATGAGCTAGAAGAGCAATGACAAGGATCCCAGCTCGAGTCTGAAGGTCGAGAGCCAGGAGGCCCGAGGCAGGGACGACTGACATCAGGCAAGCTGAGCACGCTTTCAGCTTTCTGCCCTTTTCTCTTCATTCGGCCCTCAGCAGCTTGGATGACGCTCACGCACTCCAGGGAGGGCCATTTGCTTCACTCCGGCAATCAAGCCACATGCTAATCTCTGGAAGTACCCTCATAGTCATGGTCAGAAGTCATGCCTAACCAAGTGTCTGGGCATCTTGTAGCCCAGTCCAGTCGACGAATAAAATTACACGTTGTTTCTGGGAATTAGAATGATGTAAGTGGTGAGCAGGATGGGCAGTTGAAGCGTTCCTGTGGGCCATCCACTCAAATAAATTATAAATCTCACTGGATTGCAGAGGGAGCGGGGGTGAACAGTAGCCTGCCTCCTCTGTATTGACACTGGTCTTTATCTGTAGTTCCAGCTATTATGGAATTAAAGATAGAAAAAGGCAATACTGATGTAGTTCTCTTATATAAAAAAGAAGGCCCTCGGGGCCGGCGCTGTGGTGTAGTGGGCTAAGCCTCCACCTGCAGTGCCAGCATCCCATATGGGCACCAGTTTGAGTCCTGGCTGCTCCACTTCCGATCCAGCTCTCTGCTATGGTCTGGGAAAGCAGTAGAAGATGACCCAAGTCCGTGGGCCCCTGCATCCACATGGGAGACCTGGAAGAAGTTCTTGGCTCCTGGCTTTGGATTGGCTCAGCTCCTTCCATTGCAGCCATTTGGGGAGTGAACCAGCAGATGGAACACTTCTGCCTCTGCCTCTCTATAACTCTGCCTTTCAAATAAATAAATAAATCTTTAAATAAAAAAAAAAAGTAAAGCCCCCTTGGAGGTCTGCCTCAGAAGTCTGTGAAAGTGGTTGCAAAAATGCTGATAAATAGATTTATTAAACAGATAGTTTTTTAAAAGATATACTTATTTATTTGAGAGACAGAGTTGTAGACAGAGAGAGGGAGAGACAGAGAAAAAGGTCTTCCACCTGCTGGTTCATTCTCAAATGGCTGCAACGACTGGAGCTTAGCCAATGTGAAGGCAGGAGCTAGGAGCTTCTTCCGGGTCTCCCACTTGGATGCAGGGGCCCAAGGACTTGGGCCATCTTCTACTGATTTCCCAGGCTGTAACAGAGAGCTGGATCGGAAGTGGAGCGGACGGGACATGAACTGGTGCCCATAAGGGATACTGGCCCTGCAGGCAGAGGCTTAACCGACTACGCCACAGAACCAGTCCCATGTATGTTTTAATATGTATTTGTTTTTCATTTTAAAAATGTTGAGAGCTTTTGGCCATGGTGAAGTAACAGGGACAGGATTTACCCTCCCAGCTTAAACAGTTCACAAAGCAGACGAAACGTGAAAACAATGCTTTGCAAACAGGCGGTGCAGATTAACCCATCAGAGAAGAATCCTATGATTACCGCAGCTGACTGCCTGGAGAGGATGCAGCACAGGTGCGCAACCCAAATAGAGCCCAGTAGTCCGAGTCGAAGGTGCAGGGGGACAGTGTGGCTAGAATCACCGTCGTGGGAGGAGGAAAAAGAGCTGCAGAGACCTTCAAAGGTCCGTCCTCGCCTGAGCAGCAACCTGAGCAAGCGTATGTGGAAGGGAACTACGCGAGGCAAGGAGGCAGCCGCCGGAAAGGGATCTGCATGGGGTCGCCGGACGCATGCGTGGTTAGGAGTGAGTCCGTTCACACCAGCCCAAATGAAAGACCGCTGCACACAGGGGCCCACGAGGAGACTCTTGCCAGGACTGTCGCTTTAGTGGCAGCGCCAAATCAGCTCTAGAGTAAAAGCTATTCTGGTCCAAATCAGACAATTTTTTTTTATTAGAGGCAGAGTTAGACAGTGAGAAAGAGAGACAGAGAGAAAGGTCTTCCTTCCATTGGTTCACTCCCCAAATGGCCACTATGGCCAGTGCGCTGCGCCCATTCAAAGCCAGGAGCCAGGTGCTTCCTCCTGGTCTCCCATGTGGGTCTGGCTCTCTACTATGGCCTGGGAAAGCAGTAGAAGATGGCCCAAGTCCTTGGGCCTCTGCACTCGCATGGGAGACATGGAAGAATCTCCTGACTCCTGGCTTCAGATCAGTGCAGCACCGGCCATGCGGCCAACTGGGGAGTGAACCAGGGGACGGAAGACCTCTCTCTCTCTCTTTTTCAACCTCTCTCTCTTTCTTGGCCTCTCTTTCTCTCTCTCTCTCTCTCTGCCTCTCCTCTCTCTGTGTAACTCTTTAAAAAAAAAATAAATAAATCTTAAAAAAAAAAAAAAAAGAAAATGTAAGACCTACAGAGAATGTCTACAGACAATATCTGGAATGAAAAAATAGATTGAAAGTCATTGACAACAGATGAGATCCCCAGACTTACAGACATAGCAATAGAAACTTTTCACAGGGAGAAAAAGAAAAGAGAAGAAGGGAAGAACACTATGTAAATGACCTGTGGATCTATCAGACACGAATAGAGTCACAGAAAGAAGGGCGGGTAGCAAAACGGAAAGAGAAGTATTTGAAGAAATATTTTATGAAATTGTTTCATGAAAACTTTTAAACCCACAGATACAAGAAGCTTAACAAACTGCAAGTGAAAACATCAAAACATTACCCAAAACACTTGATTGGTAGAGTAGGGATCGCTGGAGAGTTCCACGTCCCGTCCCTGGAACCTATGAATGCTTGTCTCACTGTGCAAATGTGATTAAGTTGAAGATCTCACCACACAGAGATCAGCCTGAATTTTCAGGACAGACCCATAGTATTCACGAGGGTCCTCACGGGAAGGAGGCAAGAGAGAGGTGGAGAAGGAGATGCCAATGGAAGCGGAGGTGGCAATGACGCCAGGAATAAGCTACAAGTCAAGGAAGCAGGCGGCACCTAGAAGCTCAAAAGGTGAGGTATGAATTCCTCCAGAAGGAGACAGCCCTGCCAGTGCCTTCCTTTTAAACTCTGTAGGTTGCATTTGTGAACTTCTCACATCTAAAACTGTAAGCGAATAAATCTGTGATGTTTTAAGCCACGGAGTTTATAGTCATTTGAAACCTCAGCAATTGGAAATGAATGCAAACACGAAAGCCCACGATAGTCAAATTGATGAAAATAACTGATAGAGGGAAATCTTTAAAAAGAAGAGAACACATTACGTAATGAGAAACAAACCTTGAAATCAACCAGGGGAGTAAGAAATGGGCATTATGTATAGAGTTTGATAAAGCCATCATGGCCACTGCTGACTTTGATGTTGCAGGACACTCACTGTGCCCCCAGCATAAGTGTCAGTTCCCATTTTTATACATGTCGGGATGTCACCATTTTATCAGTGATAATAATAGATAATAATAATAGATCTATCATCTACTGGTTTACTCCCTAGATACCCCAACAGCCAGAGTTGGGCCAAGCCAAAGCCAAGAGCCAAGAATTCTGGACCTCCCACATGGGTGGCAGGGACCTAAGTACTTGAGCCATCACCTGCTGCCTTCTGGGGCCTGTATTAGCAGGAAGTTGGAGTCAGGAGCCAGAACCAGCAACCAAACGCCATGCAGGAAGTTGGAATGAAGAGCAGAGGTCTATGCACAACATCCCTTCCTCCTTAATATCCTTATTGTCACTAGGGACTGTGGTTGCTCCCCCCACGGTATTTAAACCCTTGTGTAGCTCTCCTCTGTGTTGATACAGTAACTTCCTTTTTAACTAATAGAATGCGATGAAAATGAGACTGTAACTCCCAATGCAAGGTAATTAAGAAACCTAGTAACTTTGTCCTGGGCCACTGGAATCACTTGCCCTTGACCACTGGCTCTGGGGAGGGCCAGCTGCCATGTACAGACACTGATCAAAGTGAGCCAGCCATGCTGTGAGGAACCCAAGGTAGCCGTGTGAAGGGGCTTGTGGGAGAAGAGGTAGACTGTTGTCCTGTCCCTCGCGGTTCCAGCCATCTTCTCCCACTCAATTTCTACTACTCAGCTTTGACTTCCCTCTCCCTCTCTGGCTGATCCTTCTCAGCCTTCTTCCCAGAGTCCCCTTCTTTTGCGCCTCTCTTCAATACTGGCCCCAGCTGGTCTGCCTGTGGCATCCTTGTCTCGGATGCACTGTACCATGTGCAGCTCTGCGTGCTCTCTGCCATTTCCTGCACCTGAGTCTGCCAGCAGAATTCCCCTGATGTGGGCCTCCCCGCTTCTTCCATCCCCGGTCCTCACCCCTGCAATTCTCTCTATGCCATTCCTGACTCTGGTTAATTCCAGCCCAAACTTGAGGACTCTACTTATTTTTTATGGTTATTTATTTATTTACTTTTCATCTCTTTGAAAGGAAGAGAGACAGAGAAAGAGAGAGATCTTCTATCCTATCCACTGGTGCAATCCCGAAGCGCTTGCTACAGCTGGGGTTGGGCCATATCAAAGCCAGGAGCCAGGAACTCCATCCAGGTCTCGCATGTGGATGGCAGGGTCCTAAGCACTTGAGCCATCATCTGCTGTCTCCCAGGATGCATTAGTAGGAGGCTGGATCAGAAGCTGAGGAACCAGGACTCAAGCCGGTACTCCAGTATGGGATGTCAGTGTGTCCCAACTAGTAGATTAACCCACTATGCCACAACCCCCACCCAAGACTCAATTTAGACATAATCTCAACCACCATAAGCCTCCCTTTTCACACCCCATCCTCCCTCCCCAAGCTTCTTTCTGTCGTTAGGGCACTTAACTGCACTGAATTACAATTATTTACATAGTTTCCTTCTTCCTGAGAATCTAGAGTCCTTGAGGTAAAGAATAATGACTTACTTGACATTTTTTTATCCCTGATATACAGGTATTGAACAAATATTTATTAACTAAATAAAAAGTCAAATATCTACTCACAAAATGAGACTAGCATAAAATAGTAAAGGTGATATTTATTCAAGTATACTTGTGTGTCAAGAACCATCCAATCTGCTTTATATGCCTTTCTTTTTTTAAGATTTATTTATTTTATTTGAAAGTCAGAGCTACAGAGAGAGAAAAGTATAGGCAGAGAGAGAGAGAGAGAGGTCTTCCATTCACTGGTTCACTCCCCAATTGGCAGCACCAGTCAGAGCTGGTCCAATCCGAAGCCAGGAGCCAGGAGATTCCTCCAGGTCTCCCACACAGGTGCAAGGCCCCAAGAACTTGAACCATCTTCCACTGCTTTTCCAGGCCACAGCAGAGAGCTGGATCAGAAGTGGAGCAGCCGGGACCGAACTGGCACACCTACGGGATGCCACCACTGCAGGAGGCAGCATTACCTGCTATGCCACAGCGCCGGCCCCTGTATGCATTTCTTACAAGCTGACTTTGTTTTACTGCACTTTACTTTATTGTGCTCACAGGCACTGTGTTTTGTACAAACTGAAGGTGTGCAGCAGCCTTATGTTGAGCACATCTGTCAATACGGTTTCTCCAACAGCATGTGTTCACCCCTTGTCTCTGTGTCACACTCTCACACTGCGATATTTCTCGCAGAATTTCAAACTTTTCCATTATTGTTGTGTCTGTAATGACAGATCTTTCAAACATGTTATGTCTTTGTTTATTTGAGAGACAAGAGAGAAAGAGAAAAAGAGAGGGAGAGGGAGAAGGAGAGGGCGAGGGCGAGGGAGAGAGAGAGAGAGATCCAGTCTGCTGATTCCCTCTCTGAATGTCTGCAGGAGCCCAGCTGTTTGAGCTGCCTGCCTCATGTGGTCTTCCTTAGCAAGAAACTCGAGTCAAGAGTCAGAGTCAGGGGAGCTGTGGCATAGCAGGTAAAGCTGCCGCCTGCAGTGCCAGCTGCCCACATGGGTGCCAGTTTAAGTCCCGGCTGTTCTTCTTCCCATCCAGCTCTGTGCTATGGCCTGGGAAAGAAGTAGAAAATGGCCCAAGAGCTTGGACCCTGCACCCATGTGTGAGACCTGGAAGAAGCTCCTGGCTCCTGGCTACTGGCTTTGGATTGGCTCAGCTCTGGCCACTGCGGCCATCTGGGAGTGAACCAGAGGATGGAAGACCTTTCTCTCTCTCTCTGCTTATCTGTAACTCTGCCTTTCAAATAAATAAATAAATCTTAAAAAAAAAAAAATCAAAGCCAGGACTTGAACCAGGGCCCTCTGTTGTGGGACAAGGGTCTCTTATCTCCTAGGATAAAGGCCTACCACTAAAATCACTGATCTCTGATGTTACTGTTCAATTGTTTTGGGGGACCATCAACTATACCCACTTAAGACAGAACTTAATCAACAAATGTGTGCATGAATGTGGCCCTGAAAGTTCCTGCATTGAAAACTTAATTCACTTTGGGGCCAGTGCTGCGGCGCAGTAGGTTAATCCTCCGCCTGCGGCACCGTATCCCATATGGGTGCCGGTTCTAGTCCCGGCTGCTCCACATCTAATCCACCTCTCTGCTGTGGCCTGGGAAAGCAGTGGAAGATGGTCCAAGTCTTTGGGCTCCTGCACCAGCATGGGAGACCCAGAAGAAGCTCCTGGCTCCTGGCTTCGGTTTGGCTCAGCTCCATCCATTGTGGTCATTTGGGGAGTGAACCAGCAGATGGAAGACCTTTCTCTCTCTCTCTCTCTCTCTCTCTCTCTCTCTGTGACTCTACCACTCAAATAAATAAAAATCTTAAAAAAAAAAAAAAAAGAAAGAAAAAGAAAAGAAAACTTAATTCCCAATGCAACAGAGAGTGGGAGAGTGGGGCTCTTCCAGGGGGGATTAGGTTATGAGGGCTCTGCCGTTATCTCAGGAGTGGGCGGGTCAGTCTGGAAATGGCTTCTGGATAAAAGCATGAGTTTCGTTTCCTTCCTTCTCTCTCATGCACGTTCTCTTACCCCTCTGCCTCTCGTCGTGGGATGACACAGCGAGCAGACCCCTGCCCGATGTACGTTCCTCAACCGTGGACTTCCCCACTTCCAGAACAGTAAGAAATAAATTTGTTTTTTACAAATTACCCAGGTATTCTGTTACAGCAGCACAAAATGGACTAACAATGCGCGTACATGCTTGGCTTTTTCCTATGAAATAAAGGGCTTGTGTAATTCAGAGAACAATTAATTTATTTCAAGAATGGAAATGTAAAATCAGAAAAATAATCAATCAATCAATCAATGTATGTGTTTTGACTCCACCCATCGGCTGATCCCTGTTTTTTTCTCTTTGGGCTTCCCTATCTCCTAAGACACAAGTATATTGAAATTAGGCCAATTAATAACATACATTCACCTCTAAGTGTTCAAGCGAAAGGAAGAGTTGCATGTCTCTCACTTTAAATCAAAAGTTAAAAATGATTAAGCGTAGTGAGGATGGCATGTTGAAAGCTGAGACAGATCGAAAGCTAGGCCTCTTATGCTAAACAGTTCATTAGCCAAGTTGTGAATGCAAAGGAAAAGTTCTTGAAGAAAATTAAAAGTGCTACTCCAGTGAACACATGAATGATAAAAAGGCAAAACAGCCTTATTGCTGATGTGGAGAGTTTTTGCGGTCTGGATAGAAGATCAAACAAGCTTCAGCACTCCCTTAAACCAAAGCTTAATCCAGAGTAAGGCCCCGACCAGAAAAATGTCCTTTCAGAATATTTCTGCTCATTGACAATGCACCTGGTCACCTAGGAGCTCTACAGGAGATGCACAAGATAAATATTGTTTTCATGCCTGCTTAAACCACATCCATTCTGCACCCCATGGGCGAAGGAGTAATTTCAAATTTCAGGTCTTACTATTTGAGAAGTATTTTCCTAAGGCTATAACTAATACAGGTAACGATTCCTCAGATGGACCTCGGCCAAGCACGTTGAAAAACTTCTGGAAAGGATTTGCTATTCTAGAGGTCGTTAAGAACACTCATGAACCATCGGATGGAAGACCTCTCTCTCTGCTTCTCCTCTCTCTGTATAACTCTGACTTTCAAATAAATAAATAAATCTTTAAAAAAGTCTGATTAATGAGGAATTGCTTCTTATGATCAAAGACAGTAGTTTCTTGAAATGGAAACTACTGGTGAAGATGCTGTGAACATTGTGAAATGACAACGAAGGCTTTAGGATAACACATAAAATTAGTAGGTAAGGTAACAGCAAGGTTTAAGGGGATCAACTCCAATTTCGAAAGAAGCTCTACTGCAGGTAAGATGCTACCAAATAGCATCACCTGCTCCAGAGACCTCTTTCATGAAAGGAAGAGTCAGTTGATGAAACAAACTTCACTGTTGTCATAGTTTCAGAAATTGCTACAACCACTCCAGTCTTTAGCAAACACCACTTTAATCAGTTAGCAGTCACCAACATTGAGGCAAGACCCTCCTCCATCCTAAAGGTTATGACTCATTGAAGACTCAGATGATTGATGGATATTTTAAAAATACATTTATTTACTTATTAGAGAGAGAGAGAGAGAGCACTCCCATATGCTGGTTCACTCCCAAATGCCTACAATGGCTGGGCAAAGTTGGCAGTTGTAAACTCAATCTCTTTCTTCCACATAGGTAGTAGGAGCCCAGGTACTTGAGCCACCATCGCTGCCTCCCAGGGTCTGCATTAGCAGGAAGCTGGAGTTAGGAGCCAGGTATCTAACCCAGGTACTCCCAATATGGGCCATGGGCATCTTAACTGGTGTCTTAACTGCTATCTACACTTGGAGAAACTGTCCTAAACCTGCAGTATCTCCAAGGTATACCTGTACTTAGTGTTTTCTGTTGGTTCACTCCCCAGTTGGCCACAAACGGCCGGAGCTGCGCTGTTCCAAAGGCAGGAGCCTGGAGCTTCTTCCAGGTCTCCTATGTGGGTGCAGGGGCCCAAGGATTTGGGCCATCTTTTAATGCTTTCCCAGGCCATAGCAGAGAGCTGGATCGGAAGTAGAATAGCCGGGACTCGAACTGGTGCCCACGCCAGCACTGCAGGCAGGTTTTACCCGCTATCCCACAGCACCAGCCCCACCTGCATTTAGTTTTACAGCAACCATTTAAGTAAGGACTATTAGCACCTTCATGAACTGAAAGATTAAGTTTCCCAAGATGGTAGATAAAAAATCAGGATTCAGACTCAGGCCTTCAGATGCCAGCAGCCTAAGAACTGCAATATTACAGCTGAAGGAGATCTCTCAGGCTGTTTCCCAGTGCCTTGCTTCATGGAAGAGGAAGCTGAGGTTCCCAGAACTGACATATCTGGACCCTCAAAAAGGGAAAATGAACACTCAGGAATATTAAGAAATCCTTTGTCTCATTTAATTTATAAACTAAGTTCTCCAACTCTAAACACCTCTGGAAAAATGACACAGCATGACTGGAAATGAGTCACGGGGCACCAGCAACATACAGAAGTCTTCTCCCAGCAGCTGCTGGCTTAATGAAAAAGACTGGAACGCACAGGAGGTAACCAATGTGTTGAAATCCCTGGAGGAGAGACGAATGCTGCCGAAGAAGACTAAATCCAAGAGAATGTCTGCGTTACAGCACAGCAACAGAAATGTACCAGAAATGGATGAGGAGGAGGATAACAGAGGGCAGAAACACAGTAACTCTCACCTGTGAACAAGGGCTCAGAACTGACACTACATGAAACTTCTGCTGTGTGTATGAATGTATGGGCATGAAAATGTAACACCCTAGAAGTCTATATACTGGACTTGTTATTGATGAATATAGACACAGTGTGATGAGAAATGAAACCCTATATTCCTACCCATTCCAGAGCAGTAAGGTTTTGTGTTTTTAGCTTTAAATTTCTATATGAAATTTTGGGAATGATTATTTTTTATTCTATCTAGTGCAGGTTTTTTTTCTCCTCTCAAATATTTAACTTTCTCTGTAAGCATATGCTAATGGAAAATCATCTTATGTAAGAATTCTAATGGTGAAACCGGTGATATTAGTTGCAGCAAATGGGTAGAATATACCCTGCGTTACCAGTGTCCTAATCTAAAGAGATCAATAAAAATAAGAAATAAGTAAATCTAAGCAATCCATCAGGACACAGAGGACAGGTGAAAAATCTCTCAAGAGTAACCTCATATTAGTGGAGTACAAAGTCTGGCTGTTTTAGATTAAGTTTTGGCCTAATGAACTTGCAGTGAAAAAAAAATTCTGCAAATTCCCAAATGATCAGCCACCTACAGGAGTTCAAATACTGCATTCTTAAATTAGAGCAGTGACTTTGACTTTGATTAGGATAGAAAAAGGATATGGTCTTTTATTATTCATTCTTAATTTATTATTCAGTCTAATTATCCTTTGAGGCACTTTTCTAGATTTAAAGAAAATATCATGGTGACAAGTCTCTATTAAATAAAAATTACATCCTAAAGCACATTTAAATATTTTTGCTCAGTTCTATTCGAAGGTGAAAAGCATCTTTAGAATGAATATATATATATGTGTGTGTATATATATGTGTGTGTGTGTGTGTGTGTGTGTATATATATATATATATATATATATATCTCCCACCTGGGAGTGTAACTTTCAGCTTCCCCAACTCTGGACTGTTTTAGTTCTTTAAGACTCACCTCTAGATTAAATAGCAATCTTTCTCCCTCAGGAGATAAATTGTGGGTGCTTTCTTTTTATGAGGCAATAACTGCAGCCTGTATTAAATAAACTTAGTGGCTAAGGAATTTATGGGAAATAAACTCAAGGCAAAAAAGCTAACGGGTTTTTCAGCCCAGGATCTGATTTTAGTTGAGTATTTCCAGTAGTGCCTCCTCAGGGGGCGCCTCTCTCTCTCTCTCTCCACCTTTCCAGTTTTCTTTAGGACCCTCTTCCCTGAGCTCCCTTCACATTTCTGGAAGACGGTTCTGAAAATTCTGTAACAAACCTCTTCCTTTCATCAGAACAAATGCTTTACTTTTTAACTGTCGATCCTTAATCCTTTATGGAGCTAATTATGAAGCCACCACCACACCATTCAAAAATGGAAAGGAAGGACCTTGGGCCTCCTCTGCCTCTACTAGGAGAAACTCGTGGACACCATTTATCGGAACACAGCTCTAGTCACATGATAAGACACAGGCCACTTAAATCAGCCCTAAGCTCTGTCCTTTGGGGCTGTGGTTTGGCTGTTTACTACTTCTGCTGATTTCAATTCTGAAATCCAGTTTGCAACTTATATACATAAAACGGAGCCTCTGTAAATAAAATGGAGTTTGCTTATTTATTGCTACATCATGAAGAAAGAGCTGAACATATTTTTCCCAAATTTGTAGAGTATGTTGGGATGATATAATGTATCCAGAAAAAATTCACATCAAGGGAGCACACACAATTCATTTTGAAAAGTCGCTGGGAGGTACTTCAAAGAGGCAGTGAATAACGTACAAACAGCTGCAGGTTTTCAGACTTGCAGGGGATCCAGTTCATGTACAGACCCAGCAGGGATCTGTGTGACAAGGGATAGTGATTCTCCAGGGAAATCCTGGGTTGGCCTCACTAGCACTGCAAATACTGTTTAATACACAAATCAAAATTCAATTCTCGCATGTTCTTAGAAATGGATATCATTGTTGTTTCTTTTTTTTTTTTTTAATACTACAAGCATTCCTTAAATCAAGAATCTAAAGGTGAAAACTAATTTATTTTACGACACAATTTCACTGAAGCACAAGTCCATGTATTGGTGGAATAAACTGCTCTAACACAATAAGGAAAATGTCTGGTTATTCATTGCTTTGAATAAATTCCCAACCTGTAGCAGATGCTGACAATGTCCTATGCGTGAGCCATGAGCCCATCCTAAGGTTCCTGTGCCTTCAGTAGCTGGTTTCCTTTCACACCAAGTGCTTTCTCCCTGATGTGCCTGCATCTCCTGCTCAGCCCCGTGTGCTACAGGCCACATGGGCTGGGGGGGTGCGGGGGGGAATGAATGCCTTTAGGAACAATGGCCAACCAGTGAGATGAGAATTGGTAGCTAAATATGCTTCCTTGCGTTGGCTGGTCAGGTCGGCGGCACGTTCTGTACAGCCTCTCAGAGAGCTCCCAGGGGGCTGAGCCCGCACGGCGATGCATTCCTTACAGCCCTTTAGCAGCCATCGTCCTCTCCCTGCCTACTTCCTCTCACCCACACTGTGCTTCCTGGGATCACCTCCCAAAGGATACTGCCTACAACCAAACCTTGTCTCAAGTCTGCTCTGGGGACAAGCAAATCAAAATAAATGGGAAGCAATTTCATATCTTGGTAACACTTTTTTAAAAATCATGTTTGGTGGGTAAAATCATGAGCTCTTACATGCAGCAGGCCTAGACGGAGATCCTGGCTTCCCCTCCGGTTAGCTGGGAACTGGATAGTCTGGGGAAAGTAGGCTAACATCTCTGGGCTTCAGTGTTCTCTGCCCTTTTTTTTTTTTTTTTTTTTTTTTTTTTTTTTTTACAGGCAGAGAGGCAGAGTGGACAGTGAGAGAGAGACAGAGAGAAAGGTCTTCCTTTGCTGTTGGTTCACCCTCCAATGGCCGCCGCGGCCAGTGTGCTGCAGCCGACGCACGGCGCCTATCCGAAGGCAGGAGCCAGGTACTTCTCCTGGTCTCCCATGGGGTGCAGGGCCCAAGCACTTGGGCCATCCTCCACTGCCCTCCCTGGCCACAGCAGAGAGCTGGCCTGGAAGAGGGGCAATCGGGACAGAATCCGGCGCCCCAACCGGGACTAGAACCCGGTGTACCGGCGCCGCAAGGCGGAGGATTAGCCTAGTGAGCCGTGGTGCCGGCCCAGTGTTCTGTGTCTTATAAAGCAGAGATAATAACAACAGCTACTTTAAATTGTTGGGTTTTATGTCTATTAAATTAGATAATACACTTAGCATCATGCCAGTATATACAGTAAATAGTAAACATTTGCTGTGGTCACTTGGTTTAATAGTCTCCTGTTTTGCTCTGAAAAATTTGTAGTAAGTCTAAGTTCATCTAAAATAATGAATTCGGTTCCGTGCATGCTCATAAAGATGGTAAATGGCTACTCACTGGCACCGAGACAGCAAAGAAGATCTGGAAGAAGCTTCCTTGCCAGCAGCCTACGTTCCTACATGCCTGGCCTAAAGTCAGAGAAAGAAAATAGAGGCACTCACGGACTTCTCCACCCCCAGCCTCAGGGTAAGCCTTGCCATTGCTGCGAAGCCCTCTGAGCCACTGGGGCTCAGCAGGTTCCATTCTCTCAATAGTGATGGACGGCATTGACTAATCTGCACTCCTCATGGTAATACTGACTCCAGGTGAAGATCTTTGTAGGAATGATTTTATGCGTCAATGTGGCTAAGCTATGTGGTCAATTATCATCCAAGTTGTCTCTGGAAAGTATTTTTTAAATGAGATCAACATCTAAGTCAGCCAACTTTGAGTTAAGCAGATGACCCTGCATACTGTGGGTGGGCGTTATGCAATCAGTGGAAGGCCTTATGAGAACAAAGAGTGACCTTCCATGAAGGAAGGGGAATTTTTCCAACAGAAGGCCTTTGAACTTGAACCACAAGTCTTCCTTGGGTCCCAGCCTGCTGGCTTACTCTGCAGATCTTGGACTTAACAAGACTCCACAATCACATGAGCCAGTTTGTCTCTCTCCACACACATACACACAGACAAACAGGCAAATTCTATTCATTCTAGTACCTTAGAGAACCCTCAGTGATGCAATCTACATAAATTGTTATGCATATTCAAAATTTACTGTTTATAAAATGGTATGACAGCAATAATCTTTGCAATGTTATTGAAGAATGAATTTACTAATGTTTAATGTAAGTTTTAAAATAATTTAAATTTAATAAAATTCAAATATTTAAGACAAAAATTTCTTCAAAGCTTTTGATGAAAATAAATATTTCAGGGCCAGGGTTGAGGTATAGAGTATAAAAAGCCACCACCTGTGATGTCAGCATCCCATATGGGCTACAGTTTGAGTCCTGGCTGCTCTGCTTCCAATCAAGCGCTCCTGGGAATGCAGCAGAAGATGGCCCAAGTGCTTGGGCCCCTGAACCCATGTGGGAGAGCTGGAAGAAGCTCCTGGCTCCTGGTTTCGGTCTGGCCCAGCACTAGCCATTATGGTGAGTGAACCAATAGATGAAAGATCTCTCTGCTTCTCCCTCCAACTCCCAAACTCTGCCTTTCAAATAAATAAAATAATTTTTTTAAAAAAGGAAAATAAATATTTCAGGATCAGCAACACTGCATCAGCCATAAAAACAAAATTCATTGCTTGTTACTACAAACATGCAACCTATAGTTATTTATTTAACAGAAAATACATAAAAGGTATTTACAAAATTGCAACCCTGGATGTCCAGGATGACAGAGGAGATTAAGAGAATCTCAATTCAGAAAGGGTTCTGAATTCTGCTCTGTCCTCATTGTTACAGAGAATGAACGAGAAACAGCTAAAAGGCCACACAGCTAGAAATAAGCAGTGCTTGAAACAGAATTTGGGCTGGTGCCGTGGCTCACTAGGCTAGTCCTCCACCTTGCGGCGCTGGCACACCGGGTTCTAGTCCCGGTCAGGGCGCCGGATTCTGTCCTGGTTGCCCCTCTTCCAGGCCAGCTCTCTGCTGTGGCCCGGGAGTGCAGTGGAGGATGGCCCAAGTGCTTGGGCCCTGCACCCCATGGGAGACCAGGATAAGTACCTGGCTCCTGTCATCAGATCAGTGCGGTGTGCCGGCCGCAGCGCGCCGGCCGCGGCGGCCATTGGAGGGTGAACCAACGGCAAAAGGAAGACCTTTCTCTCTGTCTCTCTCTCTCACTGTCCATTCTGCCTGTCAAGAAAGAGAGAGAGAGAGAGAGAGAGAGAGGGGGGAAGGAAGGAAGGAAGGAAGGAAACAGAATTTGGGTTTCAGTGTTCTTTGTACCTCATATAGCACTTCCCCATGAAGCAGGAGGCACTCACAGACAAACATAGCAGTGGCATGGAGCCTCGACTCTGGCCCATTGTCTATAGAAGGGAGCCCTGAACAGTTCCCTCAGCTGTTCCCACCACCCATGGAGACAACATTCAACACTCTGGCACTGGCCCCAAAGTTCCCAGACCTCCTATTTCTCAGGATTCTTGGTATCAAACAGCTACTGATTCTGGCTAATTTAGGCTAAACACAAACAAATCAAATAAGTGGCAAGGTTTTTGAACAGCCCATTGAGCTGGATGACAGCATGAATCCAGTTTTAAAAAGTGATCAGAAACCAACAGATCAAGCTACTGTCCCAATCAGATCACTGTTACTATTCCGGTTAGGAAGCTGCCATTGGACACTCACTGCCACCCTGCTGCACTCCACGATCCTGGGCATTTCTGGGGCTGTCCGCTGTTGAGGTTGATTAGTTCTGAGAGGGAGAGCGTGGTGGGGGCAAGAGACAGGGAGTCACCACACAGACCCCGGGAGTCCGGTGAAAGCAGCCAGAGGCGAGCAGCCCGCAGACTCGTTTATTTCAGTTGCTACAGCTGCTTATATAGCCAAGGCAGCCAATCCAGTCAAGGGGCAGTCTATGCCCTAACCAATCACAGCCTGTTGCCAGGCAGTTTCCAAAGCCATCCATTCACAGCCTGTTGCCAGTCAGGCTCTGTTGCCAGGCAGTTTCTGAAACCATCCAATCACAGCCTGTTGTCAGTCAGGCTCTGTTGCCCTGTGGTTTCCGAAGCCATCCAATTGGCCTGTTGCCAGGCAGTTTCTGTTGTCAGCGGCCATCTTGGCATGACCTTCTCACCTTCTCATTCCACCACAGTCCCCCAAGCCTTGTCTCACATAGAAAGAACCAACCAGCCCAGACTTGGTCATACACACCCTGTATGCTCTGGCTGCCAGGAGAGGGAAGACCTGTCACTCTTCAGCTTCCATTGTGGGAGGAAGACCTTAGTTTTTCTTTGAAAATTATTTTTATGGAAATTTTCTACTGGGGTATCTTGATGAAAGTATTATCTTTTGTAGAAATTAGAACTAGGGTTAAAAGCACATCTAATCTTCGTGGAGTTGAAGACTGAATGACTTATCACATGGATGGCTGGAGTGACTGGTTGTTCTCAACCTCAACACAATGTGTGTTAGAGCCCCCTTTATAGATTCAGTTTATCGTATCACAGAATCCATAGCTATAGATTAATAAAGTTACACCTGGTGATTAATCATAGGAACAAGTTATATTAAATTATATTTAAAATAAATTGTAAAAGCATTTTCATTTCACAAGGACATGGGAAAAATATTGTGCTGTCTAGTGATGTCATTGTTATTTAAATGTTTGATGTGTATTGATCTATTCTTTGAAGGCGGCTAAAATTCCTATAGGGTACAAGAGAGGTTGTAACCTGTCTTGCTACTCTGAATAAACCTAGTATTCTGTGAATAGCAGCAAGTTACTGAATGAACGGCTGGCAGGCTGACTAAATGGATATATACACACTCGGCACCGCTTTTCCAATAGTACATTTCTTCCCATCTCCTTATCAGAACACAAACACATCGGCCTGCGATGGCATCGTGGGCGGCAGAACACGTTGCAGGTCTTCCTCAAGCTCCATCTTGCTTGACATCAAGGCAGATCGCTGTTTCATGAATTCCTGCTTCATCATGAAAGACAGAACAAATTCACACTCCAGGAGGGTGGCAAGTCTAGCTTCCTTCCAAAACTAGCACTGTGACCTTGGACGAGCTCTTCACCTCGCCCTGTCCATTTGTACATGGGGATCACAATGGTGCCTATTCTTCACAAAGTCATCCGGAGAATTCAATGAAGGAAGGAGGCTTGGCCTCTGGCATGCACTCCAAGAATGCTAACCACGGCTTCTCCTCCCGCCTCTGCACGGCACAGGTGGTAATCACGTGGCTCTGCTGAGCCTCTTCGGGTTCCTCCCAGTTGCTGGGCTGCTAAACAAGGAACCCAAGCAGGATAGGAGGCGGAGGCGGGACACCCAAAGCTGTAACTCTGACGTTTCTCGAGGGTTTAAAGTGGAAGAATAAAGGTTTTTCTAAAGCATTTCATAGTGTCTCAAGGCCAGGAGAGCCAATGAGGACGTGGAGTACAATTCTGGATGGGTAAACTGTTACAGGACTAAATGTCTAAGCAATTTAAATAATAAAAAAAATCTACTCTTGATGAAATTATGGCACTGTTAACACTGTTTTGTGCTTCAGCCAGCGTGAGACAAGTTTTTGCTTTGTTACTAAACTACACCACCACCAGTTTTACTGAGAAAATGCATTATTTTTTTTTTTAAAGATTTAGTTATTTATTTGAAAGTCAGTTACACAGAGAGGAGAGGCAGAGAGAGAGAGAGAGGTCTTCCATCCGATGGTTCACTCCCCAGATGACTGCAACAGCCAGAGCTGTGCCTATCTGAAGCCAGGAGCCAGGAGCTTCTTCCAAATCTCCCACGCAGGTGCAGGGGCCCAAGCACTTGGGCCATCTTCTACTGCATTCCCAGGCCATAGCAGAGAGCTGGATGGGAAGAGTAGCAGCTAGGTCTCGAACCGGCAGCCATATGGTGCTTCAGGCCAGAGCATGAACTTGCTGCGCCACAGCGCCAGCCCCAGAAAATGTATTACTGCTCAAAGTTAGATTTAGATGCACATTGGCTCGCTGTACTGGCAAAACTGTAATCTAGGCCTAAGTACAAGGCCTTGCCTCCCCCGGTGGGAACCAGTGAAATAACAGTACGGTAGGACGCTGTGTTGCTGGTGGTGAATTAACACTCCACATCCATTTCTAAACCCTTGTCTATGTTTTCATTCCACGGAAGAGCCTACTTGTCTCCAGGCCTCTCACGGCTAAGACTCGGTGAGACTGCTCCAGCGATGAGAAACAGGAAGTCAGTGGGGCCGCCTCCTTCCTCAGAGCTACTATCTCGTTCACTGGTGCTTGTGGCCAGACTCAGCATTCCAGTTGTCTGGTTATCAGCGTTATCATAATCTAGAGCCTCTGGCCCGGATGCAGCAGTCAAGTGACTGGGCACCAGCTGAAGAACAGAGGCACTTAAAGGGCTCAAGCAGTGGAAGCCGCAGCAGTTTGCTGACCTCTGGGTCATGTGGTGTGCCCTTGAACCTGACATCCAGTAGCAGGCCCCTATCTTCTGCATCCTACAATTTTGTAAGTACCCAGTTTCCTGCTTTAAATCCCTTTCTGTCTGAATTATCTAGAATGGGTTCTGTTTCCTACTAAGAATCATACTGTGTGGATGTCAAGAAAAATGAAGATTTATATGAATTTTGGGACAAAATTCAGATATAAAATTAACATCAAAATGAAAAGAGAATAGTATGTATTCTTTCATTGGTATAAGGACACAGCCATTTACATGTTTGATTGTTTATACATACACAAATTGAAGGTCACATATGAAAATACAGTCAGTAATCGCTTCTGGGAAAGCAAAAATGGGGTCTGGGATAGAAAAGTTTTATATTTCATTTATAGACCCCTTAAATTGTTGACTTTTTTTTTACCATGCTCATGAAATACATTTTTTCAATTAAAATTTCTTTAGTTGCAAGAAAACAGCACACTTCTGTAACAAATTGAAAATAGAAGATATCCATCAAACCACCAATCTAAGATATCATTTGCATTTTTATATATCCTTTCTAAACCTTTGTTGATTCTTACAGTGGAATATGTAGGCATCACCTTATAGTCTGCTTATTGTTCTGATGACCTATAACTGACCTGACCTTTAGAACATGCTTATCATGTGCCAGGAATATCATTCTTTGAATGATATTCCATTGAAATTAAGATGTTTTTGATTTTAAGAGGCATCATTAGCTTGTGTCTCATTAAGAAAGAACTTGAGAAAAAAAAAAACCCTGCCTACTAAACTATAACACAAACAACATGATGATTTTTTTTCCAACTGAACCACGTATCTCTGGAAGTGAAGCAATTCTGTCTCCAGTCAACAGGAGGTTTCTGACACTTTGGTGCCTGACACCTGAGTGATGGTTCTGCACAAGGCTTGCATTGGTCATATCAGCCTCTCATTGCTTTTGTCTACTACAAGCTGTTTCAGCTTCTCTTGACATTGGCTGCTGTATGATAAGCTTGTGTCTTAGTCACAGCTTCCTCTCTGTGGTTGCTTCACATGAACATGTAGAATTGCAGTCTCTCCTGCAAAGATAAATGCTTGCCTTGCCAAATATCGAACTTAAGACCTCCTGCTCTATTTCTGTGCTTTTATCCATACAGAATAACTTTTGTTTCCATGGTGGATCATAATAAAGTTGTTAAGGCATTTTAAAATGACAAATTCAAATTATGTAGTAATTTATGTACTAATACAATGTATGTGAGAACCACATGAACAGTGATGGTCAGATATATATACATATATATACACATATATACACATACATACACATATGCATATATACACATATATATCCCTTTCTATAAGAAACCATCAATTTTAAGTAATAGTACAGTATCAGAGAAGTTAAAATGTGGAAATGGGATGAGAGTTTGGTGCAACACTTAGGACTTTGAGAGCTTGTTTGGAGGTTCTGGCAGGGGAGTGCAGCTACTTGTAAACCCTTGACTGAAGACCGGTCCTCCTTTAGCGGGTAAGGTCGTCCTCTTTGACCAAGGGCGCAACTTCAGGAGAGACGCACATGGAGCAGTGAGGGAGGAAGGGGACAGTCGCCTAGCCAGCCAGATCAGCCGAATCAACCCTGGTGATCAATGGGGTGACAGATGTTGCAGCCAGATCGCCCTCACATCCAGCAGTTAGGACTTTGTATGGGACAGCGGCATCACATATGGAGATTCCTGGGTTCGAATCCTGGCTCCACTTGCCATTCCAGCTTCCTGTTAATATATACCTTGGGAGGCAGCAGATGATGTCTTAAGTGCTTGAATTCCTGCCACGCTTGTTGGAGACTTGGATTAAATTCCTGGCTCCCAACTTCAGCCTGGCCTAGCCTTGCCTCTTGCCATCATTTGAGGAGTGAATCATCAGTTAGAAGATCTTTCTCTGTCTCTCTGCCTTTCAAATTAATATATTATATATATGTATATGTATATATATATATACACCAACATACATATATATGGGAAAACATGTTCCTTAGAATAGATGAAATACAAGTATAGTATTAGCCATTTGAACCTCAAATAACCTTTAACTCCATTTTATTATTCCTTAGATAAGAAAATCAAGAAGCAAAGAGATTATCAAGGTGCATAGTTACTAAAAAAGCAGGTCTTTTAAAATGCATTCAGTTTCTAGTGCCTACAGTAAGCTTAACTATTAAGCTATGCTGTCTCCTTGTTTTGCTAAAACTTTTCCTTTATTACTACATAATAGTCATAATTATAGAAGCTTAATTCCGTCAGAACAAACCAGAATCTAATTAACCATTATCAAACATTAGATATTATATTGGTTCCAATTTTTCTGTTGTAAATTTTACAGCAATTAACATAACAACACATATGGCTTTTCAGAACCCAAAGGGATGTATTTTAATTTTTTAGTTCAAAAACAGTACTCATTCTAGAGAATCTGGAAAATACATAAATCTTAAATGTGCAAACAAGACTATGATAATGTCATTACATTACTAACATGTTGATGAGTTCCTCTTGAATTTTTGCCATACATCTCTTCATACAGTTGAGATTATAATGGAAATGCCTTCCTCTATCCTACTTTATTCACTTGGAATATTAGTTTCTTGCAGCTGCTATAACAATTAGCACAAACTGTGAGTCGTCAAACTACAGAAATGGATTGTCGCAAAATTCTAGAGGCCAGAGAATGAAATCATGGTGTGGGCAAGGCCATCATAACCGCTCTGGAAGATCCAAGGGAGAACTCACTGCTTTGCATGTTCCCGAAGCTGGTGATTTGCCTATTTCCTTCTCTTGGGATCACATCACTCTCTGCCCCGTCTCTGCACTGACTTCCTCCCTGTGTGTCTGTGTTTCTTCTTCTGTCTTTCGCCATGGACTTTAAGGCCCACCCAGGTAATTGAAGATGATGTCATCTCAAGATCCTTAACTATATCTGAAAAGACCTTTGTCCAAATTAGGTCACATAGAGAATTGGGACATAGACATACTTTTTTGGGAACTACTATTGAACCCGCTAGAAGTATCATAAATATATTCTCATGCTATTAAAAGCTATTCACAGACATTTTTTAAAAGCTGGGTAATAGTTCTTCCAAAAGTTTGTGGGAAATGGAACTAAAAGATAAGCTTGTTTTCATGCAAAAATATTTTGTAATCCATGCATAGTTTTTCATGATATACATTTTTCCTGAACATTTTGAAGACTTGTCATTTGCATGGAGTTAAAAAATTTTCACACTAAAGTAAATTCATCTTTTATTTCCATTTTCCATGAACTTTTTGAAGTATCCTCAAGTTCTATCGTGTTCACACAATATTTTAGCACATTATCCAATTATTGCTTTTTTGATGCTTGAAATTCTTTTATAAACAATATTTTAATTTACAACACTTGTCTCGCAGGTCAGATTTCAATATTTAATTTTCAACACTTGTCTTACAGGTCAGATTTCCACAAATCTGATTCAAAAGGCACAAATAATTTTATAACTCTTGATAGATACTGCCAAATTGCTTAGCTTGCTTTTTGTCTAAATTAAGGAGTTTAATTTTTAGGCATTTGTGGAAACACTTGGTTTTCTCCTCTGACAGATTTTCTCTTTGGAATATTCCTCTGTGGCTGAGTGGATTATCTGTTCTTTCTGTAGGTATCTGGAGGCGTAGTTGGGTGGGGCCAGAGAGCTCAGCCCGGTGTTCAAGGGTGTGACAAGAGTCCAGGGTGACACCTAGGCTGGGCGTGGTAGATCTCCTATCTTCAGCAGGGGGTGGGTATGAGCCTGTCAGCTGCTGTGATCATAGCATCAGCCCCTCACTGCCAAGGTGAACCAACCACCCAGAGTGAGGCAACGGTGCCCAGGCCCCCTACCCATGCAGGCACACGAACCACAAAAAGAATGTGCGCTCCTCAGTGTGGATGCGGAAGCCTGAGCCCCTGTGCCAGACACAGTGACTGCCTAAAGACCCAGCCACAACCTATCGCACAGTACAGAATCCCCACAGTCACAGGGCCCAGGTCTCCCACACTCATGGGGAGCAGGGGACCCACTGTCAGCCCCACAAGCCTCCCCAGTCCATGGAAAGAGCCATGGTGTTCCCAGAGTCAGCTGCTCAACTGATAGCAGACGGCTGGTGCTCCATCTTGACAAATCCAGTCCAGTCTCCTTGACTGAGTGGAGGGGAGCGCTTCACATGCCCAAGTGGGCCCCCTGCCCCCGCCAGCCCTCCAGGCCAGACACAGAGTCAGCGGGGACTGTGGATTTACCCCTCTGATAAAATGCCCCAATCGCGGGCAGGCCGCAGCAGCCTCCACTCGCCTTAATAAGACCGTATTTCCTCCCTGCTGTTTGCTGGATGCCTTGCTCCAAGAAGATGGCATCCCCTCCAGACACAGGCTGCAGGAGTCACCGGTGGTGCCTTGCCCACTGCTGCGTGGCTGTACTGCCCACTCTACGCCACGGCGTCTCTCCTTTTTGTGGAGTTCCCACTGCAGACTTCTCTCCAGCTGTCCCCTGGAAGTGCAGCTGCCCCCATTTTCTTCTGTTAGCTTTCTTTGGTCAGAATCAGGATGTTTTTTCTCTATTCAGCCATCTTGGATTAGACAGTTTATATTTTTTTGACAGGCAGAGTTAGACAGTGAGAGAGAGAAAGAGACAGAGAGAAAGGTCTTCCTTTTCCGTTGGTTCACCCCCCAAGTGGCTGCCATGGCTGGCGTGCTGCCAGGTGCTTCTCCTGGTCTCCCATGTGGGTGCAGGGCCCAAGGACCTGGGCCATCCTCCACTGCACCCCCTGGGCCAGAGCAGAGAGCTGGCCTGGAAGAGGAGCAACCAGGACAGAACCCAGTGCCCAACCAGGACTAGAACCCCGGGTGCTGGCGCTGCAGGCGGAGGATTAGCCAAGTGAGCCACGGCGCTGACCAAGTTTGTATTTTTTATACATTAAAATATTCCTTTTTTTTTTTTGACAGGTAGAGTGGACAGTGAGAGAGAGAGACAGAGAGAAAGGTCTTCCTTTGCCGTTGGTTCACCCTCCAATGGCCACCGCGGCCAGCGTACTGTGGCCAGCGCACCACGCTGATCTGATTGCAGGAGCCAGGTGCTTTTCCTGGTCTCCCATGGGGTGCAGGGCCCAAGCACTTGGGCCATCCTCCACTGCACTCCCTGGCCACAGCAGAGAGCTGGCCTGGAAGAGGGGCAACCGGGACAGAATCCGGCGCCCCGACCGGGACTAGAACCCGGTGTGCCAGCGCAGCAAGGCGGAGGATTAGACTAGTGAGCCACGGTGTCGGCCCCATTTTTTTTTTTTTTATTTAGTAGGAAAACCGAAGTGACTAGTGACACATGGTGTAAGAAAGTATTGCTTCAGGAATGGAAAAGATTAGGAAAGTGGCAAGGAAATACTTTAGGAGGGAGATCTAACTGGCCCCCCAAACTTACTTAAGTGGAAAAATGAAGTTTCACTGTATGTTGTGGAAAGTATATACTATGAAAAAAGTGTGCATGGATTTCAGCTTTTTGCATGAAAATGAACTCCCTCTTAAAAATGTTTTTTTCATTAGGCATGATTATTTGAAAGGCAGAGAGACAGAAACAAACAAACAGGGAGAGGGAGGGAGAGAGAGAGAGAAAGAGAGAGAGAGATTCCATCTTCTTATTCACACTGCCCCTAGCAGCCAGGACTGGGTCAGGCTGAATCCAGGAGACTGGAACTCCATCTGGGACTTCCACATGAGTGGCAGGGACCCAAGTACTTGAGCCATGATCTGCTGCCTCCTAGGGTCTACTTTAGCAGGAACCTGGATTCAGAAGTGGAGCATGGACGCTGAGATGTGAAATGCGGGTGTCCCAAGAGGCATCTTTACCACCCACCCCAAATGTATCTTTTAATTTCATTTCTCCACAAATGTTTTAAAGTACCCTCATATTTGAGGTAATAACTTAACACCTGTCACTATGGCCTTTGGAGAGAAGGTATATAACCAGTGCCCTTTAGCTCATTAAAGACAGGTCAAAACATGATGCTTTTATGACATTCTGAGATTACAAATATCAATGGAGAAGGTAACAACCAGTTTTGTATATAAATTTGCTCATCCCCTTCGGCGTCTCATTGCCTTCTCTTCAGAAGCTAGACACACACAAAATAAGGGAGATCTGTGCTCTACAGTGAGTAATCTAAAGGCAGAGAGCATTATTAGTTTTCTTGTCACTCTCAAAATGGCATAGACAGATGGCAAGTGAGGGTGTGATCGTCAAGTTGTTTGAACACCATGTCCTGCACTCTACAGCACTTTCCTACATGAACTACCGGTTTGCATCAGGTCAGTAGAATTGAAAGCTGTCTGGCGTCTTGGTGAATATTTTATTCTTTGGGTTGCTTTGTGAAGGGATTGACAATTCAACTGAGTTGGGTTTCCATTGTTTATAAAGGGCTGCCATCATCAGTAAAGATATCTACATTCAGGAGGTTAATTTGACTGTGGAACTATGGCTTCAAGCTAGAGAGTGAATTACTGGAGAGGTAGTGCTGTATGGAAAGAGGAGATATGATTTCAGACTGACTGGAGGCAAATGCTAGCTCTCGGGACCTTATGGTTTCCAGTACTGGGCAATTCAACTTACTTTCAAGATACAATATATTCTTCTGTAAGAGAGGTTATTAGGTTTATTTAGGCAGTTGTTATGACGATTAGAGATATTGGATGTAAAAAAATACCATATTATTTTATGCAATAGGTTATCTTTCCAAAGAATCAGGCAGTAGAGGGGTCAGCTCAGGACCTCATTCATTACTGGATGCCATTAAGCTCCACTGGAAGTGCCACCAGTTGCCATCATGCTCAAGTTGCTTGTTTTGCTTCAGTGTTGCCCAATGGTTAAATCTGTGGTGAAAGATTTCCCTGTGGAGCTGTGTATTCTCCGTCTTCCCACTGTAAAAAGAAAAGTTCCTGGAGTGAGACACAGTCATGGAGTCTCCACTTAAGGGTAACTTGAAACTTGAATACATTGAAGGATGATAGATTGTTCACAGCACATTGGAGGATTAAGCTGGCATTGATGTTACAGCCTTTTAAATAAAGTAAATGAGAAGATGAAAGATGAATTGATGCTTCTGGAGCACCACAGCTTAATAAAGTGAAGTATAATTAGCAAACCAGCCCACAGTGCTGACAATTTTGATATTAGAGTCATCTTCTATCAATTTAGGGATCATCAGTAAAAACATGTTATTCCCTTTCAAACTGTAAAATGGAATTATAATCCCATTATATTAAACATTTTGAATGTATTTAAGTTACAATACGTTGTTCTCACTTTTTCAAATTATGAAGTATTTAGAAAAGTCTAGTAGTCCTTTGTGGAAGTAAACCAAAAACTCTGGCCAGAAGGAACCTCTTAGGTCTGCAGCCCAAACAACCATTCAAACCAAGGACTGCTTTAACAGTAGTTGAGGGCTCGTGTGCCATGACTTCTTAGGCAGCTTGAGGGACAGGAGGTCCAGACGCAGGAGTTTACTGCACAGGGTTGTAATTCACTGAGACCAGAAACATTGTCTTAGGTATATTTGCTCCTTATGCAACCCGCAGCCTAGCTGAGTGTGGCTGGAAATGGTTGAGCCTACCTAGTGAGGCTGCCTTTTCCAGTGTGGGACAGCAGTGTTGTTTAGGAAATTCACATTTGGAACCAAAAGAAGTTATTTTAAAGCATGTGTGGATTTGTGTTATTCCCCTAGCATGTTCCAAGTATGATATTGATTCGTTAGCTAGAAGAGGGAAGCATATTAAACTTATAATTAACCTTTTCTGTTGACATGTCATTAGCTAGGATTTATGGGATATTAAAGGCTGTGATGTCTGAGAAAGGAAATATAAATGTATGAATAAGGGTGTTTCTGTTTTATTGAGCTTGGAGTAATAGTCATTTGTTTTCATTGAGACATTACATATCTGATATATTTTTAAAGTGGCTAACAACCTCCTTTCTTTTTAAGATTTATTTTTATTTATTTGAAAAGCAGAGTTAGAAAGAGGAAAGGAAAGAGAGAAACCTTCCATCCACTGGTTCACTCTCCCAAATAGCTGCAATGGCTAGGGCTGGGCCAGACTGAAGCCAGAAGCCAGCCAGGAGCCTCCTCAGGGTCTCCTACATGGGTACAGGGGCCTGAGAACTTGGGCCATCCTCTGCTGCCTTAGCAAGAAGCCAGATCAAAAGTGGAGTAGCCGGGACTCGAACAGAAGCCCATATGAGATACCAGCATCACAGGTGGTGACTTTTCCTGCTTTGCTGCATGCTGGTCTGAATAACGTCCTTCTAAGCAACTTCAATATATTATTCCAGTCCAGTCCACGACTAGAGATCCAATTTTTACTTCAACAAAATGGAGAATTTGACCAGTTGAAGTCAATATAAAACATTACAAAGGATAATTCCACTTTTAGTTTTCATTTTGTTAGGATAATTTTAATATTATGCTGCTATCGTAATGCAAAAGTCTACTGTCAATGGAGTAAAAAATGTAGATGAAGCAATGTTAGGTTTCTATTAAACTGGACTTTTTAACCACTTACACTAAATTTTATAATACTCTGCAGGCAAACTTTTCCCAAATAGTAGTATTTTTTTCCCATAAGATGGAATTAATATTTAAGTTTTCTTCTCCTTTATTTGAGAAAAAAAATCTTCTTCCTTAAATCTAACAGATGACCTTAAGGAGAAAGAGATGTTTGCTGTTAGGTAACAAAGTACACAATATCTAAATTTTCACTTAATTGGTAAAACAATTAATTGATTTGCCAAATGAAACCTGAGAGATTCTCAGCCACAGAGAGCTTTCTTCTCAACCTAGGAAAGCTAACATCCTCAGTGCTGTCAGGAGCCCAAGACATCCACATTCACCCTGGACTGCCTTGCCTTTCGCAGTTCTGAATGGCGTAGAAACCACTCGAACGTCACTCAGATCAGCTCTTCCCCTCATGTGCTGTATTTTATCATGCCATCCAATTTTTAGAGACTGCAATAAACAGCCAAAGGCCATGTTCAAAGCATCACTTTCTCCCAGCCATACCATGGAAAAATGACTGTTTTCTACCTTTTTATTCACTTTCCAAAATTTAAACCAGAAATAGGGGATATTTGTTCTCTGCTTACCAGTCTTCCACGACTTCCCATGTACTTCACAAATAGGATCTTCAAACTAGAATTGCTATCATTATTATTATAATTATTAGTCTTTCATAAGTACACATTATATTCTGCTGACTCTCTTCCGTTCTTGTTAGATGTGTGTAATCTTTCATTAATAGCCTTCTATCATCATCTTCCCAGCTGTTCTTTCTCATATTCACTTTTCCCAATTATTTGAGTAACATTTATTGTGTTACATGATTTAATAATTGTTATTAAACTGTTTATTTTCCAGTAAAGATATTTTTACCTTTTTATTTATTTGAAAGGCAGAGAGACACAGAGATACACAGACAAACAGAAATCTTCCATCTGCTGGTTCACTCCACAAATGCCCACAACAACCAGGGCTAGGTCAGGCTGAAGCCGTGAGCCCAAAAATCAATCCATGTCTCCCCCGTGGATAGCAAGGATCCAAGTATTGGAGCTACCTGCTACCTCCTACGGTGTATATTATCAGTAAGTTGGAATCATGAGCGGGGCCAAGACTAGAAGCCAGGCACTCTGATATAAGCGGTGGGCGTCCCAAGTGGCATCTTAACTGGTGTGCTCAATACTCACCCCAGTAAAGGAGTTCTTACCGAAACATTTTTTAAAGCATAAAATATGTGAGTTGAAGGGGCCAGTGCTGTGGTGTAATAGGTTAAGCTTCCGCCTGTGGTGCCAGCATCTCATATGGGCGCTGGTTCGAGTCCTGGCTGCCTCACTTCAGATCCAGCTCTCTGCTAATGGCCTGGGAAAGCAGTAGATGGCCCAAGTGCTTGGGCCCCTGCACCCACATGGGAGACTTGGATGAAGCTCCTGGCTCCTGGCTTCGGATCAGCCCAGCTCTGGCCATTGTGGCCATTTGGGGAGTGAAGCAGCAGATAAAAGACCTTTCTTTCTGTTTCTCCCTGTCTGTCTGTAACTCTGTATCTCAAATAAATACATACACTTTAAATATATATACATATATATATATATATGTTGAAGGAAGCCAAAGTGCAATATAAGCAAGAAAAATATACAAAAATCAAGACACAAGGTTTAGTTAGCTGAACCGTGTCTTCTGAAATTCCATAGCTCTCTTATGAGACGTGTGAGTCAAACATGCGCTGGCGATGTACAGGTTCCTTCTGGTCTTTGCGCCTCCAAGATGGGGATGAAAAACGTCTCCTAGATACCAGTCCAGATCCATGACCCGCTCACCATGGGTCTGGACTTTATTTTTCATTCTACATTTTCATTACTATCCAAAAAGAATGTCTGTTTCCCTGTGATTGCAATGATTTCTCTCTCTTCGCAGTTTCTGTCAAGGTTAAAGCCGATTATTTCTCCAACCTTGGTATAAGTGTTCTGTTAAAAGGCACCTGTCTGCACTTAAATATTAGGTAGGAGAGCTTTTAGGAAGGAAAGCCAGGAGGCTGGCAGACATAAATGTCTGCTTTGTGTGGCTGGGACAAGGTGACCTGGAAGCCAGTCACTGTGTTAATGTTAATGAGGATAAACAAGCCCCTCGGAGGACTCAGCCCAGCCCACGATGTGGAGGCCAGAGCACGCCAGGCTCTGTGGTGGGCAGACAGAGATGGATGAGATGCTGTGTCCCCGGGAAGCTCATTGTCCGGCAAACCCTGCAAAACTGGGGCATTCCGAACGGAATAACACACAAAATGCCTCTGAGAGGGCCAGCTCCGGAATGTGACTTTTGGTAATTAATACTATTCCTTCTCAACCTTTGACTACTAGACTTATCAACCAACATCAGACAACTGATAGGTCACTGCCGCCTTCATTTCTTCACCACTTCATTTCTTCATCTCTTGAGACTATCCAGCCAGACCAGTCCTCTGAAACTACACTCTGATCACTTAAACTATTTTCTAAAAGGACATAATTGCTTGAATATTAATTTAATAATATAATGTGTACACAGAACAGTAAAGACATTAATTGAGTGGGCTTTGGAATCACACAAAAGGTCCTGTTTGCTTTCTTTTTCTTTTATTTTTTTTATTTTTTAATTTTTTTACAAAGAGTGTTATTTACTAGCAAGCTCTGTAACCTTGAATAAAGATCTTGAAAACCCAGGGGCCTTGCACTGTGGCTTAGAAAGTTAAGCCTCCACCTGCAGTGCCAGCATCCCAGATGGGTACCTGTTTGAGTCTTGGCTGCTCCACTTCCGACCCAGCTACCTGGGAAAGCTGTGGAAGATGGTTTAGGTGCCAAGGACCCTGAACCCACATGGGAGACTGGAAGAAGCTCCTGGCTCCTGGCTTCCGCCTGGCCCAGACACGGCTGTTGCAACTATTTGGGGAGTGAACCAGCAGATAGAAGATACATTCTCTCTCTCTCTCTCTCTCTCTCTCTCTCTCTCTTCTATCTCTGTGTCTCTGCCTTTCAAATAAATAATCTTTTTTTTTAAGATTTATTTATTTATTTGCAAGTCAGAGTTACACAGAGAGGAGAGGCAGAGAGAGAGAGAGTCTTCCACCTGATGGTTCACTCCCCAGATGGCCACAAAGGCTGAAACTGTGCCAATCCAAAGCTGGGAGCCAGGAGCTTCTTCTGATTTCCCATGTGGGTACAGGGGCCCAAGGACTTGGGCCATCTTCTACTGCTTTCCCAGGCCATAGTAGAGAGCTGGATTGGAAGTGGAACAACCAGGTCTCGAACTGCTGCCTATATGGGATGCTGGCGCTTTAGGCCAGGGCGTTAACCCGCTGCACCGCAGTGCCGGCCCCTCAAATAAATAATCTTAAAAAAAAAAAAGAAAACTTCATCTATAAAGTGTTGTTAATAAAATCTATCTCATAAGGCTGTGATAAAGTTTAAGCAAGATAAACTTTGTAAAACCTGGAGCACAGAGCAAGGCATATAGTTTGTGCACAATAATTTCATGATTATTATTTTGTAAAAGGCTCTTTTGCATTTCTTCTGATATCTCGGTGTCATGTGAAAAATGTCACTGTCTCATACTTACATGAAATACCTTCTTTTCTCCAGGACAAAACCATAAATAATCCCTAATGTCCAATCCTTGGACTTCTGTTTGTTATTCTATAAAAAGCTGTTATCATGCTTTTCCCTCAGGGATGAAGAGAAGAACCTGGAAGGAAAGAGAGGCGTACATATCATTTTGGGAGAAGAAGTAACCCTCCCTATAGGGACATGGCCAACCCAAGCAATTCTGTGTGCTGGAGTAGCCAATAATATCCTGACCTGTCTCTCCTCTGAGCCAGAGAGCATGGGAGGCCATGGATATAGTCCATACAGATCAGCTTCCAATGTGGAGAGCAAAATGGAAAAGAAAAGACATGGGAGTGGCAAGTAGGAAATTCATGACAGACACTTAGAAATCAATTTAAAGACTATGTGTGTGTTATTCTGTTTAGGCTGCTTTAAGATATCAAATATTGAGTGGCTTAAACAACAGACATTATTTTTTAAAGATTGATTTATTTATTATTTCCAAGACAGAGAGGAGAGATAGATAGAGAGATCTTCCACGTGCTGGTTCACTTCCTAAATGGCCCCAGTGGCCTGGGTTAGGCCACGCTGAAGTCAGGACCCTGGAGCTCCATCCTGGTCTCCCATGAAGGTGTCAGGAGTCCAAGGACTTGGGCCACCTTCTGCTACCTTACCAGGTGCATTAGCAGAGAACTGGATTGGAAGTGGAGCAGCCAGGACTTGAACCAGCATCCTTGTGGGATGCTGGCACCACAATGCCAGCCTCAACAACAGGCATTTATTTCTCATAATAATGAAGACTGGCAAGTCCAAGATCAGGTTGGTGGCAGATTTGAGGTCTGCTGAGGGCCTTGTTTGCACATGGCCATTTTCTTGGATCCTTAAATCACTGAGAGGTAGCATCTTTACTATATCTTTCATAAGGACCCTGGTCCCATTTGTGAGGGTTCCACTCTTGTGACCAAATTACCTCCCGAAGGTCCCAGCTCCAAATAAGATCATTTTTGCGTTAGATACTCCAACATATGAACTGGGGCATCGAGAGGACCCAGACATTCAATCTATAGTAATATCTAAGACATATAGAAAAAAATAAAATTTTCTAAGCAGAGAGCTCTAGTATGTGTATGGGTAACTAGACTTAATATTCTTACAATGTCAATTTCTCACAAATTAATCTATAATGTCAATGCAATCTTCAAATATTCTAGTACAAGCAGATGAAAAATTTCTGTCTCCATCTTTCAGATAAAATAGGAAAAAATGTACTTGTGTGAGGAAAAACCAAGTAAAACAAATGAATGATGGCAAGAGGTTTTGGAGGAGAAAGTATAGAATTAGTTAGCCTAGAACTCTCAAGACTTATTGTAGACCTATGGTAATTAAGACATTACTGTGGAATCAGAGGAGAAAGCCCCCAAATCAACACGCATGAGATGCTACTTCAAGTTTGTGATAAATGTAATTGAAAGATAAGTTTATTTTAGTGCAAATAGTTTTTGAAATCTGTGGATCTAGGGCCACAGGTCTTTAAAAAGTTTGTGGAAAGTATGTATAATGGGGGAAAAAATATATGGGGCTAGCATTGTGGCTCAGTACATTAAATCGACAGTTGCCATGCCAGCATCCCATATCATTGTACCAGTTCAAGTTGTGGCTACTCTGCTTCCAATCCAGCTCCCTGCTAATGCACCTGGGAAGGTAGTGGATGATGGCCCAAGGGCTTCGGCCCCTGCCACCCACTTGGGAGATTCTGATAGTTTCTGGCTCATGACTGGCTCTGGCCTAGTCCTGGTTGTTGCAGCCATGTGGAGAGTGAACCAGCAGTCAGAAACCCTCTCTTTCTACCCCCACAACTCTCTCTCTCTGCCTTTCAAATAAATAATTTTTTAAAAAGAAAAAACTGTACATGGACTTCAGCTTTTTTGTGCCAAAATAAACCTTTCAATTTTATTTTTCCACAAGCTTTTTGAAGTGTCTGGTTTGTATTTTAAGATTTACTTTTTATTTATTTGAAAGGCAGAGTTACAAAAAGAGAGGAGAGACACACACACAGAGAGAAAGAGATCTTCCATCTGTTGGTTCACTCCACAAATGGCCACAATGGCCAGGGCTGTGCTGGGCCAAAGCCAGGAGCTAGGACCTTCCTCTGGGTTTCCCACATAGGTGCAGGGGTCCAAGCACTTGGGCCATCTTCTGCTGCTCTCTTAGATGCATTAGCAGGGAGCTGGATCAGAAGTGGAGGAGCTGCGATGCCATTGTCGCGGGTGGCAGCTTCACCCAATGGCCCCTGAAATGTCTTTGTGGATCTAATATATAGCAAACGCCAAATTGTAGATAAATTACTAAAAGATAGACTCGACCAAATGATACAGAGAGAGCAGGGGCAAAAATATTGAGTCCCTACCTCACAGTGTACACAAAAATCAGTGTTAAGTGAATTAAGGATCTAATTGTGAAGAGAGATATGTAAATATTTTAAAACAAATGTAAGAAAATATATGAGTTTGGCATAGAAGTGACTTTTGTAAACAACATACAAAAAGCATTATGATCTTTGATAGGAAAGATTCCTCAAGGCACAAAGACTTAAAGAAAAAGACTTACTGTTTGGTCATATTAAAATTAATAACTTCTGGGGGCTGGCACTGTGGCATAGCGGGTAAAGTTGCTGCCTGTGGTGCCAGCATCCCATATGGACACTGGTTAAAGTCTCAGCTGCTCCACTTCTGATCCAGCTCTCTGCTATGGCCTGGGAAAGCAGTAGAGGATGGCCCAAGTCCTTGGGCCCCTGCATCCGCATGGGAGACCTGGATGAAGCCCCTGGCTCCTGGCTTCGGATCGGCTCAGCTGTGGCCGTTGTGGCCATCTGGGGAGTAAACCAGCAGATGGAAGACCTTTCTCTCTGTCTCTCCCTCTTTCTGTAACTTTGCCTCTCAAACAAATAAATAAATCTTTAAAAAATTAATAACTTCTGTTAATAGACATGAAAAAAGAATGAAGACACATCATGAATTAAGAAATTTGTAACACAAATACTGAAGAAAAACTAATATACAAAATATATATAAGAACTACAAAACAATAGAACAAAATATGCAGCTCACAGAAAAATGAGCAAACAACTTGAGTGGGAACTTCACAAAAGGAACTTTACTGGTAATCAGGAATGCAAATTAAAACCACAGATCTGATGATGCCAAATATTAGTGAGCACCAGAAGCTCTTATCCTTATTAGTAAGAGTGTAGTTGGTACAGTTTCTTTGGAAATGAGTTTAGCAATACTTAAGAGAGTTGACTACTCTCGTACTCTTAACTCCATGTACGTGTGCCCTAGAATTCCTGTACATATGTACCAAGAATCATGTGGAGTATATGCATAGCAGCTTGATTCAATACACAAAAACTAGAAATAACTGAGATACCATTGCAGTAGAATGGATAAAAAATTGTGACTTATTTGTACAGTGGAATACCACACAAACAAAAATGTGTCACCTAACAGTATGAGTGGTTCTCACAAAAATTGTTGAGTGACAATATTTTATATGCAAGTAAAAACAATATATGCAGTGGGATTCCATTATAAACAGTTCAAGAATAGAGACAGTTTTCATGAAGGAATGCATACACAAGCTGTGTAAATGTTAACTGAAGCAAGAGAGCAGTTATCACAACAGTAAGTGTGACTGTTATGCTTCAGAAAGGGAACGGGCTATGTCCAGGCCAAGGTGTGTGAGGAGTGTCCAGATGTGAGCGGTGCTTTATTTGGGAACCCAAATGGTAGATACGCAATGTCCACTTTGTTATTTCTCTCTGTGCCTATGAGAGGATACTTTAACAAGTTTATGAAGAAATGGAACTAAAAGGTAAATGTATTATTTGGGGGTCCATGTTGTAGCACAATGGGTTAAGCCCCTGACACCGGCATCCCATATCAGAGCACGGTTCCAGTCCCAGCTGCTCCGCTTCCAGTCCAGCTTCCTGCTAATTCACCTGAGAAAGCAGGAAAGATGGCCCAAGTACAAGGGCCCCTGATACCTATGTGGAAAACCAGGATGAAGTTCCTGGCTCCCGCTTTGGCCTGGCTATTTTGGCCATTGGGAGGATGATCCAGAGGGTGGAAGATTCTCTCTCTCTCTCTTTCTCTCTCTCTCTCTCCTTCTCTTTCTCTTTCTCTTCCTCTCTCTATTGCTCAGTCCTTTAAATAAACAAATATTAAAAAAAAAAAAGGTAAATTTGACTTGGTGCAAAAAAAATTGAAATTCATTCATAAGCCTTCAAAAAGTTCATGGAAAATGTGTACTATTAGAAAACCATGCATGGATTTCAAAGTTTTTTTCCCCAAAATAAACTTGTCTTTTAATTTTATTTTTCCATGAACTTTTAAAAAGTATCCTAATATAACCAGGTTCTCACAGCAGAAGGCCATTTGTTTTTCAAACTGTTTGTTATAACTTCTCCATTAATCAAGATAATTGTGAAAAGTCTGGGATATATTTATGAGTCTAAATTATATAAGATGTTTTACAGAATGTTTGCAAACTCAATTCATAATTATTCAATCAAGCTGAAAGTGCAATTCCTAGTAAGTTGCTTTTATGGTCCAGCCATAACAAATGATAGAGAATAATTTCTACTTAATATATTAGTTACTAAAATCTGTTCATTCGAAAGCAGTTCAAGATCTTTAAAATGTATTTACTTAAGAACTAAGGGCTGGCGCCGCGGCTCACTAGGCTAATCCTCCGCCTAGTGGCGCCAGCACACCGGGTTCTAGTCCCGGTTGGGGCGCCGGATTCTGTCCCGGTTGCCCCTCTTCCAGGCCAGCTCTCGGGCCGGGCCCGAGAGTGCAGTGGAGGATGGCCCAAGTGCTTGGGCCCTGCACCCCATGAGAGACCAGGAGAAGCACCTGGCTTCTGCCTTTGGATCAGCGCGGTGCGCTGTCTCTCTCTCTCACTGTCTCTCTCTGTCTCTCTCTCTCACTGTCCACTCTGCCTGTCAAAAAATAAAAAGAATAAATAAATAAATAAATTAAAAAAAAAAGAACTAAGGAAAATGAGTTGGTATTGTGGCACAGCATATTAAGCAATTACTTGCAATGCCAGCATCCCATATGGGCGCCAGTTCGGAGTCCTGGTTGCTCCACTTTCAACCCAGCTCCCTGCTAATGTGCCTGGGAAAGCAGCAGGAGATGGCTCAAGTGCTTGCCACCCATGTGGGAGACATGGGTGGAGCTCTAGGCTCCTGGCTTTGGCCTGCTCCATGTCTGGCTGTTGCAACAATTAGGGGAGTGAACCCACAGGTGGGAGATTTCTGTCTTTCACATAAATAAATAAATCTTTAAAAGAAAAATAATTAAAGGGTAAAAAGGAATGAGTGTTTGACTCAGCAGATAATTCACTGCATGGGGCAGTGCATCCCAAAAGGAGAGTAACTATTTCAAGTCTTGGCTCCTCTGCTTCTAATCCCGCTTCCTAGTTGTATACATCCTAGGAGACAGCTCAAGTACTTGGGTCCTTTCTCCCAAAGAAGGGGGACTCAGATTAGTTTTGGGCTCCTGACTTTGGCCTGGTCAACCATGGCTGTTATGGGAAGTGAATCAGAAAGTGGAAGATCTCTGTTTGTCTTTCTCTCTTTCTCTCTTTCTGTAGCTCTGCCTTTCAAATTAAAAAACTTGGGGGGGGGGGGGGCAGGCATTGTGGTGTAACAGGTTAAGCCACTGTCTGCAATGCCAGCATCCCATATGGGCACCTATTAGAGTCTTGGCTGCCCTACTTCCCGCCCAGCTCCCTGCTAATGTGCCTGGGGAAAGCAATGAAAGATTGGCCAAGTACCTGGTCCCTGCACACCCGTGGGAGACCCAGAAGAAGCTCCTAACTCCTGGCTTCAGATGAGCTCAGCTCTGGCAGTTGTGACCATCTGGGGAATGAGCCAGTGGATGGAAGACATCTCTCTCTGTGTCTCTCCCTCTCTCTCTCTGTAACTCTGCCTTTCAAATAAATAATAAAATAAATCTTAAAAAAAAAAAACAAGTCAAAAAACTTGAAAGTAATTAAAAATAAATTCTTAAAACCTTTAAAAATAATTTTTAAAAATCTTCTGGTCATTTGTTCAGTTTGTTGATAAAGAAAAGGCTTACTAAGTAATCACTGGAATTCTTTAACTGAGGCTCCATTTGAATACTGACAAATTTCCACATCCATCTAATGCAAATTAGTTGTTCTGCTGATAACATCCTTGATATGCTCCATAGGAAACACAGCTCTCCTTATGAATGCATGTGTATTGTATATAAAATAGATGCAATTATAAATAATCACAGCAATGATGAATGCATGACCTCATTAAAGAATCTGTTGTTTTAAAATATTTTAATCTCCTATTTAGCACTAAGTTTAACGAGTGCACACAGCTCTCCAGTGGTTCTCCTGCAGGGCTGATGTTGCCCTCTAGGGGATGTTTGGCAGTGTCTGGAGACATTTTAATTTGTCTCACTCTGATGGGGGGGGGGGAGGAGGCCTGTGGGGACAGAGGCATCAGTCATGCTTATAAACAGCCTATAATGCACAGGAGAGTCCCTACGGCAGAGAAGTAGCCAGTCCCAAACCAAATCACCAACAATGCCAAGCTTGCAAAACTGTCCTCCCGCAGAAACTAAAGGTGTTTATCCACAGCTTCAGTGGACTTTCTAACGGTTCTTGTCTCTAAAAGTATAGGATTAAAAAGACAAAACAAGGACAGGCATTGTGGCACAGTTGGTTAAGCCGCTGCTTGGGACACCCACATCCCATATTGGAGTGCCAGTTTGAGTCCTGGCTACTCTGCTTCTGATACAGCTTCCTGCTTTTGTATCTCGGGAGGCAGCAGATGATGGTTTAAGTGCTTGGGGCCCTGACAATCATGTGGGAGATGTAAATGAATATCCCAGCTCCTGGCCTGTGGGGAGCAACTGGGAGCAACTCGGACTAGACTAAGTTACTGGAATTAAGACTTATTCTATGCATCTGCTCTCCCACAATATGGCGCTGGGAGAGGAGGAAACAGCTTCTACACAGCTGCCTGCAGTTCAACCAATAAACTGTAGGACCTGCTCCTGATTGCAAGAGAGCAGCGTACTCAGCGTGTGGGTAGCAGAGTTGGGATTGGTGGAAGAGGACTATAAAGGAGGAGAGAGACAACATGCACCAGGAACATCTGAGGGAACACCTGTGCAGCCCCCGAGAGAGCCGGCCGGCGGTGTGCCGTCCCCCGCGGAAGTGGGGAAAGTGGCTAGGGGGAACCGCCCTTCCACGGAAGTGGAAGGGTCGGTAGCCAACCCGGGAAGAACCAGCAGCAAACCCGGGGAGGGCCGAGCAGACAAAAGAACAGCGCAGGGTCCTGTGTCGTTCCTCCACGAAGACGGGGAGCGACATAATGGTGCCGTGACTCGGATAAGAAGCCTAGGCAGGACTTAGTGTCGTTCCTCCATGAAGAGGGGGAGCGACACTGGCCCAGAGCTGGTTGTTGAGGGCATTTGGGGAGCAAGCATCCAGTGCAACATCTCTCTCTCTCTCTGCCTTTTCAAGTAGATAAAAATAAGTAATAAATATTTTTAAAAGATAAGACAGAAACAATGCACACATATAAATATAAATACTTATGCAACTATATGTATGTCGATACATATATACTACACATAAGAGATGTGTTTGTAAAGTAATAAAACTACTTTGTTAGCATGTGATGGTATTGCTAACATTTAGATAATGGTTTACTATCTAGAAAGAATTCTCCTAACATTCTCTGCCTGGCAATATTATCTCTATCTATACTGCAACTTTCATCTCTCTCTCTCTCTCTCTCTTTTTTTTTTTTTTTTTTTTTTTGACAGGCAGAGTTAGTGTGAGAGAGAGAGAGAGAGAGAGAAAGGTCTTCCTTCTGTTGGTACACCCCTCAAATGGCCGTTGCGGCTGGCGTGCTGCGCTGATCTGAAGCCAGGAGCCAGGTGCTTCCTCCTGGTCTCCCATGCAGGTGCAGGGCCCAAGCACTTGGGCCATCCTCCACTGCACTCCCGGGCCACAACAGAGAGCTGGACTGGAAGAGGGGCAACCGGGACAGAATCCAGCACCCCAACCAGGACTAGAACCCGGGGTGCCAGTGCCGCAGGCGGAGGATTAGCCTAGTGAGCCACGGTGCTGGCCGCAACTTTCATCGTTGCGATTATGACTTCCAAATATTTACATGCAGCCCAGGCTTCAACACGCTGCCACACCCTGATGTTTTTCAAAACCCTCAATGTGCCCCCCCTTACTCCCTCCAACGTTCACATGGCCCTCACCCTTGTTTGCCTGGGTGACCCCATTTTTCCATATTATATAACTCTATGGTTATAAAATTTGCACACACCCATTTTTTTGTGCATCAGCTTTAGCTGCAGTCCTGACTGACTTCCAGAAGTCCACCCTCCTCAGCTTCTGGGTGTGCTCAGGGTTCTGCTGTGTGGCCTCTTGAGCAGATCTCCAGGGTTCTTGTGACCACTAGCTCTACGGCCGCCATGTTGCACTGAAGAGGACACTGATTGCTGACTGCTGTTACCAGCACCCTGCTCTAAAGCAGGAGATGTCCCGCTCTCCCCTTTGCATCTCTTTCTGAAGTACCAAACAAGCTCCTCCCAAATTGCCCACAGTAAAACCAGCTCCAAACGGTGACTCTGACAAAACTTCACTGCAGGTTTAGCAGTCAAAGAAAAGGACTAGACTGAGGTGGTTACTTACATGTTGCCCAGGCCCAAACCCATGCAAAAAACTCCTAGAGCACTCCCATCCCCAGCCAGTACCCCCCTGATCAGGGCTGGCTTCCTTTCTGAAAATGCCCAGCAATTTCCATGTCTTGGAGTACCGTCTCCACTGACTCTGGCACCAGAAACAGGAAGACAGTTTCCCTTCATCCCATCTGAAACCTGCCAGTTTTCATTCTCAGTGTGATTGGTAGCAGAATTTTAATTTCTTGCAGATAAGAATCTCAAACCCTCCCCACAGCCTATGATCCAGCCTCCAGTCTCCAGTGAAAATCATATCAGAACACATTTGCCAAGTATCAGTTCATCCCTAAGATCTAGGTAATTATGTCTTAAATAATCTCTCATATGGGACATTAGCAGCCTAGTGGCAGCTGGGCTGTGCTAACTTCTTTCTAGTTCATGTTCAATCTTTCCTCATGAAGATTCAGAATCCCAGAGTCAATCTCATGAAGAATCGCCTTATTATGACAGTGGTGAGTTTCCAGCTGACCCACCTCCTTCAATCTGGCTTCACTGCATACATACCTTTGCTGCTGCCAGTGTTCCATCAGAGACGGACATCTGACCCATCATCTCTTTTCTTCAGACCCTAAAGTGGTCACACATAGCTTTCAGGAATCTCTCTTGCCCATTTCTCCAGCCCTATCACTTCTAGTTTTCACTCACAGCCTACCCTAGGTTTAGGTATTCAGGATTACCAGAAATCCTTGAACATGGATTCTCTGGCATGCCTCTGCCTTTGCTATTGTCTGGAAGAGGAATATCTTTCTCTCCATCATCAGTGAGCCACATCTTATTCATTCGTGAGACAACTCATTTCCACTTTCTGCAGGAATCCTGTCTTTGTCCCTATCCCAGGGGATACCTTGTGTCTAATCTGGAGCACAGTGTGCTTGTCGTGGGCGTGTGTGTTATCAGACTGTGCTCAATGTGTCTCTACCAGGAGCATGGGAGCTCCCTAAAGGGAGAGGAAATATTGTTGCTCACCATATTCCCAGTACCGGCACAGGGCTTCCAATATATCCAACCCTCAGCAGAGTTTAGTGAGTGTTGATTCAGTATTTTTGTTTGATCTGCTCAGCAACCCTGAGAATTTAGTAGTATTTTCAACAGTACTGCTGGAAAACAGTGAATCCACTTAAGACTAAGATTCTAACAACAGTGAATGTTATAGTTACAGACTTAGGATGTGAAGATTGTAAATCAGGACAACATAGAAATAATATAACAAAAAGTGGGGGGTATGTAAGATGCTGATTTTCTCTATTACAGGTTATGAAGTTTTAAAGCTGATAAATCAAGTAATAAATGTACAACCACAATTCGAAATGTAGAAGTAAACATTTGAAGGATACAGGAGACTAATGCAGTCAGCTTACTTTGGATTTTGGAGGACAGGGAGTGGAAATGGAAAGAGGGGTGTTGCTCATAATGAGGAATATGTGCAGATATGAATCTGCAAAAGGTATGCATGTATTTACATATATTCAAATAAGTAAAAAATTAAGTTACAGTAATTTGTATCCTAAAAACAACCTAGAATTAGAATGTTTTAAAGATTTATTTGAGAGGCAGAGAGATACGGAAAGAGAGGAGAAAGTGCTACCATCTGCTAGTCACTCCTCAAATGTCCACAATGGCCAGGGCTGGGAGCTGGAACACTGTCCCATATGAGTGATGGGAATACAGTCATGTGACTACTACTGCTGCCTCCCAGAGTCTGCGTTAACAGGAAGCTGGGGTCAGGAATCGGAGATGGTTTCTAATCCAGGTACTAGATGTGGGACATGAGCATCTTCATTATTAGGCTAAACATTTCCCTCTAGAGTTTAAATTTTTAACATTTTCAGAAGAAACACAAATATATTAACATGAAATAGAAATGTGAAAATATATAGATCATATAGTAAGAGATGAAAGCTAGGAGACAAAAGAAGGGACATCTATCATATCAATAAAGTTGTCTATAAAAACAAAATAAACTGAAAGATTATGAAACAAAAATCTAATGAAACACTATAAATAACAGATCAGTCTAATACAAAGTACTTAGAAAATTAAAAAGCAAGTCATGAAGTGAAATAATGGCAAATAACTCATATTTAGAAAATACTTACTATAAAACATTAAGAAAAACACTGAAGGTAAACTCAGTAGGAAAAAATGCATAAGAAATTTGACCATGCATTTTAACCCAAGACATTTTTTCATAAACATATGAAAAAATGCTCCATCTCATTATTCATCCAGAAAAAAAATTAAAGTTGCTATAAACTCCAAGACTGGTTAAATATTAAAAAGACCAGGGGACCAGTGTTATGCAGCTAGTTGAGCCACTGCCTGCACGCAGGTATCCCTATCACAGCACCAGTTTGATCCACTTCCAATCCAGCTCCCTGCTAATGTGCCTGGGAATGCAGCAGAAGATAGTCCAAGTACTTGAGCCCTTACCACACACGGAATGGAATTAGAGGCTCCTGGCTTCAGTCTGGTCCAACTCTGGCCATTATGGCCATTTGGGGAGTGAACCAGTGGATGGAAGTCTGTCTCTCCTTCTTTCTCTGTCTCTGTCTCTCCTTCTTTCTCTGTCCTCTGCCTTGGAAATAAATCTTTTTTTAAAAAAATAGTAAAAACACTAAAAAATACAAAGAGTTGACAAGGATGTGAGACTGAAGAATTCTCATAAACAGCTGGTGGAGATATAAAATTGAAAGCCACTTAGAAAACAGTTCAGCATTTTGAAGTTAAGAAGTTGAAGAATGTGTGCTCTGTAATGCAAGCATCTCACTTTCTAGCTAATTACCCAACAGAAATGTGTGCCCATGTGTACCAGCAAGCATGCAGGAGAGTGTCCATGGACCAAAGCCTAAAACAATCAAATGTTCCTGAAGGGTAATGACACATCCATAGAGTGTAAACAACAGGGCAATCACATGAATGAACTATAGCACGTGCAGTGACACAGATGAATCTTATAACACAGTGTTGGGCTAGAAAACTGACACACTGTACAGTTCCAGTCATATATGCTAGCCAAACTGAACTCCAGTGTAAACAGAGGCGTACTTTGTGGTAAAAGAGTAGACAGAGAGCAGGGAGGGGACTGCGTATTTACCATAAACATCAGGAAAGAACTGTACTCAAGGAGAGAGAGGATGCTGCGCTTGGAGATGGTCATGGAAGTGGGCTGTCTCCTGAGCTCCATCGTCTTTTTCCTGACCTGGATTGGTGATTACACAGTATTCCTGTTGTAGCAATCCACTAAACTGCAATCGCTATGTTTATGCAATGTTCTATGTTTCATTTAACAATTACAATCTTCTTTAAAAAAAAAGCTTGAAAAAATCTTCCTTTAACCTTTTTAAATAACCTTGAAAGATGTTCAAGAATTTTTCATAAGTATGTCCTTATTTTAGAAGTCTTTTGAAAAGTAAAAATACAAGAGATTGCAGTGATTTTAAAAATATTTATTATGCCTAGATGCATCATCAAAGTACCTTTAGCAAATTCACTCCTCCCAAAGGCTATCAATCTTCTGCTTTTTTTTTCCCCTACAATGACACCATCCTTTGCTTGGAGACAATGTATGCCTTCTTCACTCAAAGCTAACTCAAAATTTTTAAACAACCAATCATAGGTCATAAAGAGGGCATATTCTAAGATGAGAACAAATTCCACTGAGTCTAGTGGCATTACTTCAGTTTAATACAGAGTTTAAACATCTAATCCTTCAAAACTTCCAGTCTTCATTTGATATTAACTGTTTGCAAAATAAAATACAAAAAACAAAGCTTTTACCATTGCTGTCTTAATAGTCATTCTGGAGACAGATGGCAAGGAAAGAAAAATGAGTGATATAATAGTATACAACATTAGAGTAAATCAGTGGTTCTCAACCAGGGGAAATTGTATCCCCAAGGGGACCTTTGGCAATGACTAGAGTCATTTTTAGTTGTCACAGTGAAGAGTGGCAGGTGGCACTAATAGAACCTAATGGGTGAAGGTGAAGGATGCTGTTACACATCCTACAATGCACAACACAGCCCCTATTCAAGAAAAAAATTACTTAATGACACTACACAGCAAGGAAGACTTTTGTTATGATAGGTATGGAGACCACTGCAATGGGATTTTACAGTAAAGGGAGAGATACCGGGCTTCACTTCAGATACATGGACATGTGGACATTGATAGCCAGGGCGTAGGGTGGGGGATCCCTGAGTGGAAAATCACCAAGAGAGAGAATAAGGGTAAGGGGGATTCTGACCTCCCAGGCTTCTTGCTGAAGGCAGCCAGGGTTATCAGTATCACCTGGGGATGATGGAGGATAAGGAAGCAGGTCCGATCTCATAGGTGATCAGATATGAGGGACTGATAAACTGGTTTAGCAAGGTTTTTGATAAAACTGGACTTTACAAGGAAGTGCACAGACAGGACTGGGAAAAGATTCAGAAACTTGATGGAAGTTTGGCCAAGCAAACACTCTTTCTTGCCTCCTACAACAAAGAAATTTCTATCTGACCAAATTGTCAGTAGCACCCAGGTTAGGAAACTTCATAATAAATGAATCAAGAGAGAAAAGCTATCACATATTGTTAAGAAGTAGGTTACAAAAGATTGAAATTTGTATGGTTCTATTTTTGTAACAAAAAAAGTGTGTATGTAATGCATATAATAGTGATTGGTCTGTATGATGAAATAAGGGATGGCTTTTATTTTCTTCTAACTTATTTTACTTATCTAAAGTTTCTTATTTTATTATAGCTATTTTACTTGAATAAAAAAATACAAAGTTTGGCTTCTACCAAAGTTTGGGGTGAACATTGGTTGAGTCTCACTAAGAATGTGACCATTTTAACCTGAGATTGTTTTCTTGTTGGGATCATGGGGAAATGATCTCATTGGCTTGTTCTTTCTCTGTTTTGTTTAAATACAAACACACACACACAAATAGGAAAGAATAAAGGGAACAAGAAAGAAAAGTATAATTTTACAGGGTAAGAAAAAGATGTGTGAAAATTTTGAGGGGATTTCTCAGAATTTTCAGACTGTAGGAGTTAACCTCCCACTTACATTGATTGCACTTAAAAAACAATTTATCAATAAAGTCCTCTTTTTCATTTTCACTCAGAATATACTTAGTACTTAGAATGCACCAGGCATTGAGATAAGTGATGTAGGAGGGGGTGGAATCAGTCTCTATCCTCAAGGAGGGCTGTTCCAGGTGGAGACTTAACTGGAGACTAACACAAACAACTAGTCATAATACAATGTATTAAGTGCAATCATAGATCTACCAGACAGAAGGGAACAAAGAAGAAGAACTGTTAGCTCACCTGGTATTGTACTATGTATATTGTACTATGCCCATTATGATCAGATCTCTTTTTTTGGTTCAGAAATAAAAGATTGGTGAAGCAACTTCCTAATCAAAGAAAAAAAAGCAGCGACTATAAATGCATAGAGGGTGCCTAAAGCAGAATTAGAGTCCTGAAAGCAGTACCAAGCAAAGGAAATTAAAGAGTGAGATATGAACACAGCACTCTTAAGACAGAAAAGTAGGTGGTGGGGTGAAGTTGAGTCAGCTTCCATCCTGTTAGCATCAGATGGTTCTCAAATGCCTGGCTGGCATCTGGGGTAGAGAGAGAAGAGACGAAAGGATCCTGAGTGGAAAGAAAAGAGTCTGTATCAACAATCTATATGTTGGGTTAGGATAAGACTCTTATAATTCAAAAACGTGCCTATATTCAATCATCACAAGTATTTACAATAATAGTACTGCTAATAGTAGTGCTAGCAGAAAGTAGTCCAAGGAATAGACTTGTTCTAGAGGTAGATATTTGGGACACCAAGAATCAGTGTGCTTAGAACACAATCCCTTCATAAAATGCAATGCTTTGCACATTATGAAGAACTGAGCTGAATCCCACAAGGTTCCAAAAGGAGTCAACATTAACTAAGAATACAGTTGTGTACAGCAGAATATAGTGTGGAACTGAATATGGACCCTTGGCTTGATGGAGAAAATTTCAATCAAGTTAGTTGTGTATATTTGACGGAGTAAGCCATGAGAAACCATAAAAAAAAAAGTTTTTCCTCTGATTTTCAAAATCTGTATTTTAATCAAAATGAGTTAGGAAGCACCCAGATGGACACTGCGCATCATTAAGGAAGGACTATTAGGATCAAAATTAGCTGCCAACTTCCTTGCCCAGTACTCCATCTTCGGTAGTCCCGACACTAATGGCGTCCACCAGATGCACCCTCCAGCTGAGTCCTCGCACGCGCTATTCCCTAGGCTTGGAACCCGAGCCCAGCTGGTCCTCCTCATTTTTCAGCTCCTCAGGGAAGCCTTTCTTTTCCTCCTCTGTCCCATCATCATCCCCTTCCCAAAGGGGTGTCTATGCTATCAGCTCTTAACGTTGCAATCAGTGTTCCACAGCGAGCCTCTTCCCCATGGTCGGCGACCCTGGCAGTCTTGCTGACCGCGGGGGCATCACCTTGCTATTGCAGGCTGGAATACAATCAGCTTTTACTGAATCACGGAGTGAACACGTGCCAGGCCCATGGAAAGCGCCAAATATGCAGCAGCTGCGCTGCCGTCCAGCGAACTAAGGAGAGTTAAGCAACCCGCCCGAGGTCAGGCGGCCCCAGAGCCACAGCACGGGGCCTGGGAGCCAGCCCGGTCCCTTCCCTGCCCGGGTTCTTCTCTGTTGTTCGAGCTGCCGCCCACAGGCCAGCCCCAGCCTCCGCCGTGGGACTGAGGCGCCTGAGGCTGCGAGGGGCAACCCCAGGGTAGCGTGGCCAACCCGGGGCAGCAGAACCCTGCCTCTCCGCTACAGAAAACACACAGACCCCCGGCAGAGCACAAGCGCGCCAGGGCGCAGGCGTCGGCTCCCGGGACACAGAGTCTGAGTCGGGGGGCCGGCGGGCCGGGGAGGCGGGGCCAACGAGGCGGCTCCCGGCGGCCGCTCTAGGAAGCCGAGGGTCCTCCTCTCGGTGGTCGGGGCTGGGCCGACCCCCGCCGGGAGCCGCCCACCTTCGGACCTGCGTTAATCTGGGAGTGCGAGGTGGGGGTCGCCGCTGTGGGAGAGCAAGGAGGGGCCGGGCCACGCTCTCATTTCTAAAACTGAAAAGACTTTTCTTTTCTTTCTTTCTTTCTTTTTTTTTTTTTTTTCTTCCGTACACTCGACCTTCCGTGGATTCTTGTCAGAAAGGAAACAAAGGATCATTTATTGGGTTTTTCTTTATTATTTTCAACTGCTTTGTGTGTGTCCTTCGTGTGCATTCTACATCTTGCTATCTAAGGAGCTCCTAACCTGTGGGGAAGTGTGGGGTTGGACTTCTCCCCACGGAGCTAACAGGGTTTATGAAGGATCAGCTCCCAGGGCAGCCAGCTCAACTAATGCAGACATTTCTCTTGACACGGGGAGGGGCAAGGTCCAGCAGTGGAGCTACAAGCCAAGTTAAAGATAAGCAGTTGTTAGGACGAAAATCCTATTAGAAACTGGAGTTACTCTGTGTACGGTAAAAGAAAGTGACCAGGGAGACCGAACTGGCATGTGTATTTCTAAATGCACTCCTCTCAACTAAAGAAGCAACTTTAACGGCGGGGTTTATGGAGGTGACATGCAATAATTATTCTGCAGTTAGAATTTCTACATTATGACGGCAGTAAAGAGGATGATAGCAAGATGGCGAAGCCGGGGCACCTTCATATGCTTTCTCTTCGTTCAAATGTGGGGTCTTTAAAAATAAGGGCAGCTTCACATGAGTCACATGATAAATACCGAGACCAAGATCGAATGTTTCTGTGTGTTTCCATGGCTAGAGGTAGAAACATCCTTGCACGGGTCAGCAAGGAGGTATGAGTGTCTTAAATAAACAGGAAAAAATTAACTTGAGGCCCCCAAGTTAAGAACCCCAAGGAATCCAGTTTCAGTTAGAAACTCTTAGAGCTATTTGAAACTACTTATTAATGAGCAGATTATATTATCCATTTTAAGAATCTGCCTTGGCAATCTTTTATTCTTAGTGGCTCCCTCTAATAACTTCCTCATTTTATTGCTGTGTGCATAATGATGTTCTTTAGTATATCCAAGAGAGTTTTTGATGTTGGAATAGGCAATGACTCAAGTTTCACTCCTAGCAGCTTGAAAGAGTGATAATGAGGTGCTCTCCTTTTTACACTTATGCTCCCCTTCCAGGCATAAAATTTCATTTAAAAGTTGATATTGTTCACGTAGATTTTCTATTCAATAATGAAATGCAAAGCAATGATTGTTCCCCTAAGAACAACTTCAAGTTTTCTGAGAGTTATGCTAAGGACTTTCTTTGCAGCAAACTCTAAAGGTATCATTTGGGAATTTTAACACAATATGCTTGAAAGTCAGATAAAAGGGAAGGATCTAAATTAAAATGCATGGATGAAAATCTATAATCTGGCACTAAATCACAGGAGATATGGGTGACGAATATGAGTAGGACTGAAGGAAGAAAATCTAGGTCTGGTTGCCTAGCGATTGTGTGACTACGACTCAACCCCAGCTCCATTTTGTAGGAATGACTCAGACCAAAAGAGAGCAAGAAAAAAAAAGTGTGTTTGAGGATGAGAAACTCAAGAATAAAATACTAAAAATAGTAACAGTAACTGACATTTGTGGGACATTTAATAAATACCAGGTGCCACGATAAACACTGTATGTGCTCTTCTGTTTCATCTTGTGAAAGCTGGAGTAAGCCGAGGTTTACAAATGACAGAATTTAGATTTAGTAAATTTTCCCCAGGTCAGACAAGTTGTAGAGCAGGTTTCTCAAACAGGTTTGTCTGACTTTTAGGATTATGAAGAGACTTTTATGTCAGCTATTCAATTAATTCATTTTTTACTTTAAGAATAGCTCATCTTCCCCACCATTTTGTCATTTTGCAGGGAGGTTGATCGTCCTTCCTTCCTCTCAAAATCACTTTTCTGCTTGTGAATCAACAGACCTAACTGGGCAGGGAGCACCGATAAATAATGTGGCTCCCGCATTCAGTCACCTGCATTCAAATCACAACATCTACACCAACACATTACGAGGCTATAAGTCATCTAGCTAACCTTTCTCTGCCTCATTTTTTTTTTACATCTGTAAATATGGATAATATTAGTGCCTACCCACCAGGGTTTTGTTTTGTGTTTTTTAAGATTTACTTATTTCAAAGGCAGAGTTAGAGAAAGAGAGAAGGAGAAAGAAAGAGAGAGAAATCGATCTTCCATTCACTGGTTCACTCCCCAAATGGCTGCAATGGCAGGGGCTGGCCAGGCTCAAGCCAGGAGCTTCTTCTGGGTCTTTCATGTGGTTGGCAGGTTCCCAGGGACTTGGGCCATCTTCCACTGCTTTCCCAGGCACATCAGCAGGAAACTGGATTGGAAGTGGAGCAGCTGGGACTCAACTGGCACCCATATGGGATGCCAGTGCTGCAGACGGAGGCTTAACCCCATGTGGCACAGACACACACACACCCAGGGTTTTATAAGACTTAACGAAGAAAATGTGTTTTAAAGATCTTGTTATATATCTGCTGTGTATACAGTAAGTGCTCAGAATATTTTTTAAAATATTTATTTATTTATTTGAGAAGCCACAATGCCTAGAGCTAGGCTGATCTGAAGCCAGGAGCCTGGAGCTTCTTCTTCCGGGTCTCCCACATAGGTACAGGGGCCCAAAGACTTGGGCCATCTTCTGCTGCTTTCCCAGGCATATCAGCAGGGAGCTGGATCAAAAGTGGAGCATCTGGGACTTGAACCGGAGCCTATATGGGATGCTGGCACTTTCAATCCAGCTCCATGCTAATGTGCCTAGGAAAGCAACAGAGATGGCCCAAGTCCTTGGGCCCCTGTACCTATGTGGGAGACCTGGAAGAAGCTCCAGGCTTGGGCCTGACCCAACCCCAGTTGTTGCAGACATTTGGGGAGTGAACCAGTGGATGGAAGATCTGTCTCTCCTCTCTTTAACTCTGTCTTTCAAATAAATAAATACATCTTAGAATGTAATTATAGTATACCTTCAGCAACTATTACATAATCATCTTAACATAAGCACTGAGTGTTGATGGAAAAAAATTATAGTATCAGAATTCTACAGTATGATAGTATGAGATTGAGGCAAACTCTGAGTGGAAAGAATTTGAGAGAACCAAATTTTGCCTCTTCTGCCATAGTGGGAAGTCAGCAGATAAGTTCTACTCCAGAACGATCAAGAAAGGGAATTGTCAGTATGCTTCATGGTAGAAAGGATAAGAACTGCTATTGGAAGTGATGGTGGTGAGGACTAAAGAGCCACAGTGGTTAGGGGCAGTGTTTGCTTTTTTATGTTATAAACCTTGGGGAAAAAAACCTAAAAATTTAAAAAATAAACAAAAATAAACCTTGGGGTGCCATTGCACTTGTATTGCTATGATGAAAATAAAAGTTGGGGTTGGTGCTGTGGTGTAGCAGATAAAGCTACCCACATAGTGCTAGCATCCCATATGGGCACTGGTTCAAGTCCCAGCTGCTCCACTTCTGATCCAGCTCTCTACTATGGCCTGGGAAAGCAGTAGAAGATGGCTCAAGTGCTTGGGCCCCTGAACCCATGTGGGAAACTCAGAGGAAGCTCCTGGCTTCTGGCTTTGGATCAGCCCAGCTCCAGCCTTTGCGGCCATCTGGGGAGTGAACCAGTGGATGAGAAATCTCGCTCTCTCTCTCTTTGCCTCTACTTCTCTGTAACTCTGCTTTTCAAATAAATAAATAAATAAATCTCAAAACAACAACGACAACACCTGGGTGGCAGCCTGGGTAACAAAAAAAAAAAAAAAAAAAAAAAAGAAAAAAGAGAAGAAAACCTATAGGTGAGTCTATTGCACATCCATGTTTGGGAACTATTGGGATAAAAACTAGGGCCAGGATCACCTGTCAGTATCATACACGTGTGGCCTAAGGAGTAGCATGGTGGCTACAGAGGTCTAAGTCAGCCGGAATGCTGTCCCATGCAGTGGCACCCAGCAGCTTGTTCCCAAGTAGTATGCCTTTCAACAAACTCTATCACCAAGGGAGCCCCTACTGTACCTCAAGAAGGGGTGGGCCTTGGGGCCATTGTAGGATAAGTGATTAACAACCCCATTGATCGCCTCTCCCTGCATATCCATAACATCATATGTGAGTGTGAGTGGGGAATGTGGTGTACCCACTTAATCAATAATAAAATTTCTTAACTATTACCAGGTGTTCTTGGGTTTTCAGTGAGGTATCCTTCGATTTTCAATGTGATTGATGGCAGGATATAAACCTGATTGATGGCAGGATATAAATCTGTATTGTTTCAAAGCTGCACAGAAAATATTTGAAAAATCATATATCTGACAAAGGGTGTGTATCCAGAATATAACCCTCCAATTTCTAAAGAAATGCTTTTAGTTATTAGGCCTACATCAATCCTTAATAAATATTGGTAGGACTGAGGAACCATTAATAAATTAATATCCTGGATGGTGGTATTCCAGGAGTCCAGGAAAATAGTCAACCTTGCTGTTTCCCAGAAAGTTTTTCAGACATTAGGTTTATCATATGCAGAGCAGGCTAACACATTCACATTAAAGAAAGATGGGCCCATTCAGCAAAGTTAACACAGGTCCAATTCAAGCATGGTGACAATGCAGCTGCACAGGGCCCCCCACTCAGAAGGGTCCTGTGCTTGCTTTAATGCTCTTCTATTGCTATCTTGATATTGATGATAGTCTTATCTTTGCACTTGTGTTTTGTAAGAGAAAGACAATATAGCATGCAGGTAAGCAGAGGAAATATGCCCAGTATATATGTGCACTGTTACTTGGCATTCTGTTCTCATTAGTGTCCCCGGTGCCTCATGAATACAGCATGCTATTGCATGGAAGTTCAGTGTGACTCCAAGTGAGTATGAGGTCAGTGTGTTATGTCTATGATGTATGAGTACAAGGAAACAGGGGTGCTGACAACCCCAAGAGGTCATATGTCAAAACTGGAATTTGTGCCAACTAATGGAAGGCAATGGTATCTTAAGAAATATAAATATTCAGGGCCAATGTTGTGGAGTGGTGAATAAAACCCACACCTGTGCTGCCATTGTCCTGTATGGGCACTGGTTCGAGTCCCAGCTGCTACACTTCTGATCTAGTTCCCTGCTAGTGCACCTGGTAAACCAATGGAAGATGGCCCAAGAGCTGGGGTCCTTGCAGCCCCTCAGGAGACCCAAATGACGCTCCTGGCTCCTGACTGAGGCTGTTGCAGTCATTTTGGGTGTGAAACAGCACATGGAAAATCTCTCTCTGTGTGTCTCTCCCTCTCTCTGTGCAACTATGCCTTTCAAATAAAATAAGTTATTTTTTAAAAAAATGAAATAAGAATATCTAAGGAAAATTCCATAACACTCTTTCTTACCTATGTTACTTCTTTTATTAGCCAAATATTTATACCAAAAAAATGCAAGAGGGAAGAGAAAGATAGGACACACAGTTATTTTTCCTTTTTAGTCCTTATTTATCAGCAAGCCAAAGCTAGATGGCATTGATAGATGCTCATTTACAAGAAGAGAAATAGAAACAGTTGATTCATTCAGTGCAGTTTTTATTGTTCTTGTAAAAATGAAATATATATATTCATATAAACTGAAAATGTGAATTCTGTAGTTTTGGTGATTCCACATACAAATTAAATGTTTTTGTGTTTGTACTTTAAACTGACATTGCAAATAGAAATAAGAAAGGTAAAATTCATTCTAATAATTTTAAATTTTAAACTTTCTTCATTTAGAACAATTTTAAATAGCAAAAGAATAATACCATGAGAAGTTGAGAGAGAGGAAGAGAGAGAGAGAGAGAGAGAGAGATTGCAGAAGAGAAACACTTTGTATATTAGTGACTTTGACAGTCATTTTTCTCTACTTTTTTGGACAAAGTTAAATTTTCATTTGACACTGATGGCACTGCACAAATTCATCAGTTTAACTGACAAGGACAAACTATCAAAGGGTCATTCCTTTGCTGGAGCCAGTCTGTGCTGACTGTAACTTATAACTGAAATTAATAATTTGGATTGATACAAAAGTTTATACATGATCAGGCAAATGCATGTTCAGTAGTTTGTATCTGATTGTATTTCCAATTCTAAGTTAAAAAGAAATGCACAGATAACTTTATGTCATCTGCTTCATCTCATTCGCTCTGTAGGATATCTAGAATTTCATAAGAAACTAAATGTAGACTTTTTTTTTTTTTTTTTTTTTTTTTTTGCTTCACTTATTTCCAGGGGCATTTTCAAGAAAAACAAATTGCTCTGGAAACTCACTCTGCTTTGTAACATCGTGGCTGTTACTCAGAAGAAACCGAATGACTGACACAAAGAGAAGGTCCCTCAGCTCCTTATATTGTAAAAATCAATCAGAAAGTATTAACCCGGAGGATTGTATCCAATTAATAGATATGGAGTGGGTGTTGTACAGAAGTTAAATCACTGCTATATTACTACATCCTACGTCAACAGTGCATGAGATCAAATCCTGCCTCTGTTTCTGATCCAGCTTCCAGCTAATGCATACCCTGGGAAGCAGCAAATAATGGCCCAAGTATGAGGTCCCTGCCACCCATGTGGAAGACCTGAATGGAGCTTCTGACTCCTGGCTTTTGCTTGGCCCAGCCCTGGCTGCTGTAGGCATTTGGGGGAGTGAAACCAGCAGGTGGAAGATTTCTGTCACTCTGCTTTTTCAAACAAAAATAAATAAATTTAGAAAAAGAGAGGGAAGGGAATTGTGTTCTTTCTTTTCCATTCCTCCCCACCTCAAAAATGATAATTTCTTTCTTTCTTTTTTTTTTTTTTTTTTTACAGGCAGAGTGGACAGTGAGAGAGAGAAAGAGACAGAGAGAAAGGTCTTCCTTTGCCGTTGGTTCACCCTCCAATGGCCGCCGCGGCCGGCGTGCTGCAGCCGGTGCACCGCGCTGATCCGAAGCCAGGAGCCAGGTGCTTCTCCTGGTCTCCCATGCGGGTGCAGGGCCCAAGCACCTGGGCCATCCTCCACTGCACTCCCGGGCCACAGCAGAGAGCTGGCCTGGAAGAGGGGCAACCGGGACAGAATCCGGCGCCCTGACCAGGACTAGAACCCAGTGTGCCAGCGCCACAAGGCGGAGGATTAGCCTATTGAGCCGCAGAGCCAGCCCAAAAATGATAATTTCATTGTTGTTCCTTAGGAATTATGTTTCATTTACAAAAGAATTGCTTTGTAATTAGATTTAGTGAGATTTTCATTTCAAACAGATACTTTCAAGCCTATTTTGCATTGTATATTTATTTATGTACCAAGTAGCACTTTATTAAGTATCTCATATATTCCAGCTGCAAACTGGTTTCAGTGGGGGAAGAGATAGGGAATAATTAAGTAAATAAGACCCAACTTCACAGCCTCTTTTTAACTTAATCACCCTTTTATAGCCACATTATGGACATCTTTGGTGGTGATCAGCATCCATCCTTTCTTTGGAGAAGTGTTTCTGTCGCTTTTCAGCTATGTAACTCCAGCAAAAGCTTCCATATGCTTGAGTGATTTGCCACCCTCCCAATATCAAACTGGCCTTGATACTTCACATTTAAGGACACCTGCTTGTGGATTGTGCATCACTTTCTAATGGGGAATCTTACATGGTGTTTTCCATTATAATATGTTAGACTCATTTATAAATTACTTTTTTGTAAGATATTTAACATTATATATTTCTTCAATCACTGTATATTAGCTACACTAGAGGTGCTCACTATAGCTGGCTATCATGAGATTTGTGGTTGGACATCAAGGAAGTTCACGTGCTTCAAAACTAGAAAATTACGTGATATGGATTCACGCTATGTGGTGCACTTTTTAGGGAGAAATGATTAAGGGGCATCTGGCTCTGTAGTGAGACTGCTTGTGTTAAATTGTAGCTCAGTCACTTTCTTTCTTTTTTTTTTTCCTTTTTAAAAATATCTATTTGATGTATTTTAAAGGTAGAGTTACAAAGAGAGAGAGAGGAGAGACAAAGAGACATCTTCTATCCACTGGTTCACTCCCCAAATGGCTGCAACAGCTGGGGCCAAGCCAGGCTGAAGCCAGGAACCAGGAGCCAGGAGCTTCCTCCAGGTCTCCTGTGTGGGTGTGGGGGGACCAAGCTCTCAGGCCATAATCCACTGCTTTCCCAGGTGCGTTAGCGGGGAGCTGGATCAGAAGTGGAGCAACCGGGGCTGGAACTTGCACCCACATGGGATGTTGGCATTGCAGGCAGGAGCTTAACCCACTGTGCCACAATGCTGGCCCCAAGCGTGGTCACTTTCTAGGTGAGTGATCTTACTCAGGTTATCCAACCTATGTATTGGGTGTCCTCATCTGTGGAATAAGGATAATATGAGGGGGTGAGGAGTCTTCAAAAATTTGTGGAAATATGCATTGTGAAAAATATGCGTGGATTCAAAAGTCTTTTTTTTAACCAAACTTAATCTTTTAATTCTATTTCTCTGTTAATTTTTAAAAAATGTTTTATTAAAGTTTTATTTATTTATTTGAAAGGTAGAGGTGGGAGGCAGGGAAGAGAGAAAGAGAGAGACAGAAAGATCCATCTTTCATTTTCTGGTTCATTCCCCAAATGGCCACAATGTCCAGGTCTGGGCCAGGCAGAAGCCAGGAGTCAGGAGCTCTGTCGGAGTCTCCCACGTGGGTGACAGCCGACCTTCTGCCTTCTCAGGATGTATTAGCAGGAAGCTGGATTGAAAGCCGGGTACCTGGGACTCCAATCGGTGCTCAGATATGGGGTTTAAGTATTCAAGCCACAGCCCAACATGCTGTGCCACAAAACTTTTTCCCATTAAACTTTTGAAGTATTCTTATAAAAATAAATTTAAATGGCTGCGGGGTATTTGTCCCCGTTGTCATTGTTGCCTTAGAGAGACTGACAACCCAGAGCCTGCATCTGCTGGTTCACCCCCAAATGGCCATAATTGCCAGGACTGGGCCAGCCAAAGCCAGGAGTCCAGAACTCAACCCAAGCCTCCCAAGAGGCAGCAGGGACCCAATTACTTGAGCCATCCTCTGCTACCTCCCGGGGTCGTCATTAGCACACAGGTAGAATCAGGAGTCAGAGCTGGGACTCCAAGATAGACTCTCTGATGAAAGTTGTGAGAACTTTAATCACTGTCAAAAGCCCACTTCTAAAAGGTTGCCTTGAAAATAAGTACATTAATGGCCGGCGCCGCGGCTCACTAGGCTAATTCTCTGCCTGCGGCACCGGCACCCCGGGTTCTGGTCCCGGTCGGGGGGCCGGATTCTGTCCGGTTGCTCCTCTTCCAGTCCAGCTCTCTGCTGTGGCCGGGGAGTGCAGTGGAGGATGGCCCAGGTGCTTGGGCCCTGCACCCCATGGGAGACCAGGAGAAGCACCTGGCTCCTGGCTTCGGATCAGCGCGGTACGCCGGCCGTAGTGCGCCGGCCGCAGCGGCCATTGGAGGGTGAACCAACGGCAAAGGAAGACCTTTCTCTCTGTCTGTCTCTCTCTCACTGTCCACTTTGCCTGTCAAAAAAAAAAAAAAAAAAAAAAAAAGAAGAAGAAAAGAAGTACATTAATAATGAACATTAATAATGACTGGAAACTGTACTCAGCCAGGTTTGACTGATAGGGAAAAGCCCAGGCATTCCTTTCACGTCCCTTTCCTTGCAGACTGGGCCTGAGCTGTAGCTGCCTATTTCATGAGTGCAATCAATGTCCAAATTTAGAATGATCTCGAATCCTTAGTCCATCACGAATGGCATAAAGTACGCAGAAATCGCTTTTCCTATAGCAGATAACCTTTTCCTTCCTCTCCTCTTCCCAATCCTGAGAGAAATTCACATAAGGTCCAAAGGGGGCTATTCCATGTGTTGCCTCGTTTTCCTACAGCAAATGCCACTTGGGCTTCTGCTTCTGCATAGGCTCTTGCCAGAATATGCACCATCGGGCCCTAATAAAAATAACATTCTTGTGGCCTCTGCTGTAGTAGGTTAAGCCTCTGCTTGCTATGCCATGGAACCAAGCCCCTATAATTACATTCTTCAAAATGTAAAGTTTCTTTTTCTAAACAAATATGTTTGTCTCCCTGTGGTTAATAATTGCTTCATGTCCAGACATTTTGTCTATTACATACCTCCTCTTTTCTATTTTTATGTACTTAAATAACAGAATGAAGGGGAGGCAGAGAGAAAGAGAGAGATCAATCTCCCATCTACCAGTTCATTGTCCAATGGGGTTAGGTCAGGTCAAAGCCAGGAGCCAGGATTTCTGTCTGGGTCTCCCACATGGGTGGCAGGAATGCAAATACTAGGGCCGTTCATCTGCTGCTTCCTAGCTGCATTGGCAGGGTGCTGGCTTGGAAGCGGGGAGTAACTCAGACTTGAACCAGTTCTCCAGTATGGGCTGCAGGCATCCCAAGTGGCGACTTAACCTGCTCTGCCACAATGCCTGCCCATGTGCCTACTCCTAAGTCATCTCCAAATTCTGCCAGAATTCTAGTACATTTCTCCATGTAGTGAACAAATACATCAGCAAATCACTGATCCAATTTTCTCCCCCTTGGAGATAGATATCAGTTCTGGAGGCTTGGAGTCTTCCTTTTCCTGCCTCAGTCTGCACTGGCTGCTTTTTAGGTCTGTCATGCAGTTGTTAGCCTAGAAATTTCCTTCACTAACATCTTAGGTACCCCCACGTCCTTTCTCCCGTGTTGATACCTTATCTTCATTTCCCTTATATTAATCATTCTTGCTTGGTGGAAAACACCTTCCGAAGAAAATGTGTGCAATCTTTTCTGAAGAAAAGATTCCACAGGAAAAAAACTTGAGATCTTGCATGTCTGAAAGCACTTTTATTCCAGTCTTAGACTCAATTGGTTGGTTGGCTTTGTAGGAATTCTAGATTGTAAATAATTTCCCTTTGGAATTTAAAGATATCGCTGCATTTTCTTCTACTTTCCATAGCGTCATTGTTGAGAGTCCAGTACCATTCTCTGTCCTCATGCCTGATCTTTCATCTGTAATCTTTTATTTCATTTGAAGTGTTTAGGGGATTTTCTTTATTTCAGCTGTCCTGACATTTCAGGATGAAATGCTTTTGTGTGAACCTTTTTCATTCACTTTGCAAGGCACTCACAAGTACATTTTCAATCTAAAAACTTCTTCACTATTGATAAAATGTCTTTTTTTTTTTTTTTTTGTAATTCCAGCTCTCCCTACCCATTTCCTTCTTTCTTTCTATAGGTTAGATATTTTGGCTCTTGGCTTGACCCTAAATTTTCTTTTCTCTCTTATTTTTCAAGTTTTATCCTTTTATTACTTTTTGGGTAGTCTCAACTTCATTTTATAATATCTTATTAGATTTTAAAATATATCTTTTGACTTACAAAAGCTTGTATTTTTCTCTGAATATTTCTAGTCAGAGGAATGCAATCTCTCTCTCTCTCTCTCTTTTTTTTTTTCAAAAATAGGAGGACATTTCCCCTAACAAGAGTGTATGTAATAAGGCTGATCTGAATTAGAATTCCATATAAATAGAATGTATATCTTAACACATGAAAGCAAGGAAAGGATATTTTACATTATACAAAACTTCAGGTGATTCAATCGAGTTACCCCTCCAACTAAATACTTATTTTTCATTTTTATTACAAACACTGTAGTCAGTTCAGAGTGTGCCAACTATCACACAGGTACAACATTTCGTAGCGTGAGGCACGCTTGACTGTTTCCAGAGAGAAAGGTGATGTAGCCTTTGCTTCCGAGGCCCTGCTGTGAATGAATTATTGCCTGTTTTTAATGTTTCAACTAAGCATTCCATGGCCTCAGCAAGGCCCGTGCCTTTGGTTGTAGACGTTTTGAATATTTGCCACTTTCCATCCTTTAAGGCAGGCAACCCACGTGAATCTGCCATCTCTGAGGGAGTCAGGGCCTGCTCCATGTCCTGCTTCTTTGCAAACACCACTAGAATGGCTTTCTCAGCTCTTCTTTCTCCAACAGAGCAACTAACTCTGATTTGGAAATTTCAGTTCTGTCTCCATCACAGCTATCCGCTACCTAAATGACTGCATCTGTGTTTGAATAGTAACATCTCCCGTATGGCCTGATACTTGTTTGTCCTAAATCCCAGACTTGGAATTTAATTTTTTTTTAAGATTTATTTATCTATTTATCTGAAAGTCAGAGTTACACAGAAAGAGAAGGAGAGGCAAAGAGAGAGAAAGAGGTCTTCTATCCACTGGTTCACTCCCCAATTGGCTGCAACAGCTAGAGTTGCGCTGATCTGAAGCCAGGAGCCAGGAGCTTCTTCCAGGTTCCTACATGGGTACAGGGACCCAAGCACTTGGGCCATCTTCTACTGCTTTCCCAGGCCATGAGAGAGAGCTGGATTGGAAGTAGAGCATCCAGGACTCAAACCAGCACCCATATGGGATGCCGGCACCGCAGGTGGGGGCTTTACCTGCTATGCCACAGCGCTGGCCTGGAATTTAAGGTTTTTGTATGCCACTGTCTCTACATTAAATCTGGTGGTAGGAATAGTGGTATCAACTTCTCCAACTTGTAATCTGTACAAAATTGTGGTTTTTCCTGTTCCATCTAGTCCCCAAATGAAAATCCTCACATCCCGGGTTCCAAAGACACTGGAAAAAATGCTTGAGAAAAAGCCACCCATGATGAACCACCTGTCTACACTCGCCAATCATTGGAGACAGACCCTGGCTTCAGCAGGGACCCCTATGGCAGCCTTAGCACCACCACCTCGCTCGCCTAGACCTCAGTTTGTTGCTCTGAGGTGTTTTTCTGCAATATCTTCTTTAAGATTTGCTTATAATTCTCCTGAAATTTTCTCCTGTTCTTTGCTTTGGTCTTATTCCTGCCCCTGCCCCCTCATTCCTGTGCTTTGGTATCTGATTTGCATGGCTGTAGATTTCCTCAAGTGTGGCGATCCCCAGATGGCTCTTCATATCTAAGACTGAGGGAAGCTACCTGAATGGCTGCAACTTGTGGGCTGGCAGCCCTCATTTTGAATGTTAGGCATGGGGTCTGGGACTTTTGGAAGATTTCCCACGTCACAATAAAAATATTTTCCCTTGGTCAAGTCAGTTGCTGTAGAACTATCCTACAGCATCCTCTCTGAAGGATATAAACATCATTGTGTCGGCTCAGTGGGAGAAATCTCTTGGTTCATTTTTGTTCCCTTTACCCCAATGTGATTTAGGTGCCTCACTCTTATACTCAGTTGTCTTGTCTACAGACCAAAGGGTCTCTATTTCTGCCTCACCAGGGAAGAATTCTTATTGTCCCCCGTTAGGGGTAGGGTAGCTAATGATTGAGGGTCTCCCACTCCATTCACAGGCCTTCGACCAGTTCTGTTGTCTTCCAGCTTGTCTTCACACAGAAGTCTTCAGGGATCCCTGGTCATTTATGTTTATGTTGTGCCCAGGGGTTTGGGAGGGACCAGAGATATACCACATTGACCAGATTTCCTGGTATCATTCCAAATATATGGATTTTCTGCACTCTTCCCAGACATTCCGAGTCTTAACAGTTGTAAACCTAGGACTGTGCTTTTGAAAGGTCCTCTGGTGATTTTGGTGATGCTTTATACAAAATCCTTACTCTGCCACTCTTACTGCACACCCTGACAGTTGTTTGAAGGCACAGGAATAAAGGAATGGGGAGAAGGACAGCTGAATTCTGAGACAAGGATGGTTTAAGAAGGGACAGGCCTTCGAATGATCCAGGGGTGTTTTGGAGGGGGCAAATCTGGATTAGGAATGTTGGTGGTCATATTTCTCAAGGGAGAAGAGAAGGTCAGAGAAGCTAGGGAACCAGTATTGGAAGCCTGGATGCCCAGCCTCTGGCTGGGAGGGATGGTTGTTAAGGGATTTGACATCTACTTTGTGGATAGAACAGAAAATTTCCTCTTCCAGCCGTACTGCACCTCCTCCCTCATTCCCCCTTTTCCTTACACAGATTTATAAAACAAAGTTGTGTTGGTGTTTTGAAAATTTGGAATTTGGAAAGCCAGAAAAAAAATCTAGAAGAAAATCCAATACAGATCTGACATCTAGTAATAGTATTCATTAAAAAGGACAAATTTCAAAATCAAAGAAATTTCTATCTACCAAAAACAGTATGACAGCATGCATGGAATAAAGACAGACATGGTTTTCATATTGCAAACCTCATCATGACCTCTGCTTTAGGAGTGGTATGTGCAAGTGGTTATGTATGAATTGTGGCTTAGAGTGCAGAGTGTCACAAATCAAAAGAGTTGGCAGAGAGGAAAAGAGAAGAGACAAAGAAAATAGGGAGGGATAAGTATGGGGGCTACTGAGCTAAGGTGGCACACAGCCAGCATTCCTCTGGAAGCCTATGAGAAACTTTTAAAAAGAAAAATAAGGGAGGGGAAGAGCTTGAGGGATGGGTGCTACTAGCCAAAAAAGGGAAAGAACTTTTAAAGCAGCCTTTCACTAATCATTTAGGTTGAGGACCACAATATTGCATTTATTTGTCCAGGTAAGCAATGTAATTAGAACAGACTACATTTGGCTATTTGGGAAAATGGTATATATACTAGGCTTTGTCTACAGCAAGGTAGTACTCTGGCTTTCAAAAGTCATTGTAGTTCCTTAGACAGATCTAACTTCTAACGATAGCCGACAGATCTGTTAAATCCTATTCTAACAACTTCAAATGAGATGCTTTCTCTCCAAGCCCTGTGGGGTGGGAAGTATTTTATGAAACCCATGGATCATCTACAGAGGAAACTATTTTCCTAAATTCTTTCCTATTCTCCCTACATTTACAAGGTGTAAGAGAAGTTGTATTTTTGAAATCAGGTGAAAAAAATTTTAATTATTTTGCGATGGAAAGTGGCTGTATAACAGAGGGAAAATTTTTAAATTGGATTTGCTATAACTTTCCCCCTCAGTTTAAACCACATAGCACACGTTTTTGCCACATTCATTTACTTCCAGTACATTTATTCAAAACTGTTCTCCGCATAATGCCTGACATTAATATTTAATTGCATTAACTTGAAGTTTCTTGAGTGAACAGGTGAGAACTGAGAGAATAATTAAGCGCACACACATAATCTATTTTATCATATCTTTATTTAAAGCTACTTTCTGAAAATATGTAATATCTAGCTCACCAATCACATCATTTTAGATCTTGATTTCCATTGTAAAATAGGGAAATCCTAAGGTTCTTGGGCAAGGTATGCCTTGGTGAAGCACTCTCTGAAGTTGTATCTGACCATTTAATACACAATGCTGCATTTATTCATTCATAGACACAGAATGTTCACAGAAAATTAATTTCTATTTTAAGATGTTAACTCACATAGGCTTAGGTTGTGTATTTTAACTACAAAATACAGATCGAACATTAATTTTATCACTTCTAATTCCATTAACATTTATTTGTAATTCAGCGATAAGGTATTACCTCATGTGAAATCATTTTGGAGAGCACATTAAAAACTAAAAATTACTTTCCTTAACTTCATCATCTTAATATCCTTGACATAGGCATTTTTGGGAAAGTAAAATGAAAAACAAAATCTCCCAGCTCAGGACTCCTCCGCATAGTAGCAAAAGAAAACAATTTGTTGTCAAACAAGCATTAAACTAGATGATGTGCATCGCATCACTATGATTGCAGAGACAGAAGTCTTGTCCTTTTGTACTGCGAGCAGATGGAATCCATTACATACATGTTTTCAAGATAAACAAGCCCTAGTCCTCAAGGAAGTCAGAGAACTTGACAACGCCATTTGCTGTAGAACATTCATCTTCTCTTGGTGGCGGGGGTGCTCACCTGAGTTCTGACAGGAGGCAGTTTTGCACCTGGGGGTAAGATCCCCACCAAAGTTAGGGCTCCTATTCCCCGACAGAAGCTGGGGGCGAGGGGCGCTATCTCCCCTGAGGTGTGCAGCTCCCAGGTTCCCAGAAACACATCCCCTGTCTCCAAGATGACAAAGGACCCATTCAGTCATCTTAAGGACTTGTGTACATTTCACAGAGATGAGAAAACACTTAACAATCACAAGCTTTCTAAGGCAAAGGCTTAGAGAAAACGAAGGGGAGGGAAACCTCACCCTTCCATGTTCAAGGGAGACAATTAAGCCTCTTATTTTTATTTGTCCTTACAGCACAGTTTGGTTTCTTTGGCTTTTGAAACTGCAGATAAAAGCAGTCCAACTTAAAACTTATGTTTTTCTACGTGTAGGGCTGGTTCACTGTGGTCAAATAAATAACCCTGTTTAGAAAAAATACTCACCACCCTGCCTTGGCTCCCTCATAACTCAGACGTTTTTGAGGGAGAGGGTGGATATCGGGTTGACTAGAGATTTGCTCCAGGCAAAGAATGTGGTTCAACCAATGCACAAGATGCAACGCCTTAAAAAGCCTGCTGCAGGAGTACGGGGAGGGTCACGCCCTCCAACAGGGCCGGGTGGGGGGTGGGTGACGTCCGTCACAGTCACACCGCTACAGGTCGCCGGGCAGTCTTGGGCTTAGTTCACGTCACTCATTTCCCACCAGGTGCTTCCGACGAGGGACGCTTTAGCGACCGCTCCTCCTGCCCCCGGGGGGAAACGCAACTCAGTTAGGGTTCCCTTCGCCATCCGGTCTCGGGGAGGTCACGGCTTCCCGCAGGGGCGCTCCCCGGACCTGAGCCGGCACCCACCTCAGGGCCAGCAGCAGCCTCAGCCGCTGCGGGCGCCGGAAACACTGTACCTGCCCTCGGGGGTAGCCTAAAGGAATCGACGTTACACGTAGGATGTGGGACACACGTGGGAGAAAGGTGATCGCGAGGGACGGAGTGTGCCTATTCAGGAGTAGGGGTTCGCCCACCGAGCCGGCGGCTCTGGTGCTTGCCCGGCGCCCGCGGGCACACTTGGCGTTTCCACCACGCCTCCGCCCCCACTGCGAATTCCTTTCCGGCGGCCGACCCGCGGGCAGTCCCTTCCAGGCGGCCCCTGCTTATCACCCACGGCCACTTCCCGGTCACGGCCCGTCGAGTCTCCCAAAGTTTCCTGTGACGCCGCCGCCCGCCTCCGGCCCCATCGCACCGTGGCAGCTCTGGATAGCACGACGAGGACCGGGCTACTGAGGCTGAGAGAGCCGCATCACAGGACAAACCTCGGAACCACGCCCGGGCCAGAGGGCGGCGGCCTCAGCCCGCGCCTCCACCCGCCGCGCCCGCAGCCCCCTGGCCGCGCGCGCCCACCCGGCCTCGAGTCCGAGCCCCGCCCCCTCCGGGTCCGGGTCCAATCGGCCGCGCCCCGCCTCCTGGGAGGTAGTGGAGGAGGGGGCTGAGGGCCGGGCGGCAGCACCCGCCTTCCGCTCTCGTCCATTGGGTAAGGCCTCGAGGGTGCCCGGAGACCGGAGTGCAGCGGGATTGGCTGCAGCGGTTCGTGACAGCTGAGCCTATTGGCTGTGGCGGCCCCCGTGACGCGGGGTGGCGACTGGCTCCCGTGTCTGAGGGGCTCCTGCTTGTCAGGTTCTAGGTAGGTGCGTTTCGCGCCGCCGGCGGTAGGCGCTGTTGCCCGGGGCAACGCCGAGGGAGGGGGGAAGAAGAGGGACGGCGAGCCTAGATCGGGGGCCACCACCCCTGCCGCAGCGGGGTGCCGGGATTCGGCCCCGGTGGCGGCGCTGCGCCGAGGGCTCTTCCTCCTCCCGCAGCCGGCCGCCTCCCCGCCCCGGGCTGAGGGGGTCACCCGCCCATCCTCCTGCCCACGGCGGGACATTCCCGGCTGGGCCTTGGGCTGGGCGCGCTGCGGGCCCCGCGAGGCCGGCCCCTCCCACCACCCCGGGACCCGGAGGCTGAGGGGGCGGGTGCCGCGCGAACCGGCGGTGGCGGGCGCAGTGGCCCCGCCCCGTCGCGGGGCCGGGGGCTGCGGGTGTGGGGGCTGCGGGCGCCGCCCTCCCGTCGGCGCGCTCCTCCGGCCGGCGCCGCCCTCCCGCCGGGCCGGCCACCCTCCTTCCCAATTCCCGGGTGTGCCCGAGCCCGTCCTAAATCTGGGACCCCGCACTCGCCCGCGACGCGACCAGTCTTCCTCGTCCCGCTTCGGCCCCGCACCTCCCTGGTTCCTCCCACCCGGACCAGAGGTGCCCGAGCCCCGACTCGGGCGGCTCAGGTGTGTGAGGCGTGTGCTTCGGGGTCGCTCCTGTTCTGTGGTCTCGGGCTCGGGAGGTGTTCGGAGGGGCCCGGGACTTGCACAGATGAAGGAGTGTCCGTGAGGCGCTCCGCGCTTTCACTGTGTACATTCATGATTTTGCTAAGCAGTCTCAGTACGGTACACACTGTAAGAACTTGATAAGGCTGGTAGCCTTTAGGGTGAACCAAGTTAATTCAGAAGAAGCTGCACGTATTCATGGGGTCTATGAGTTTGACATAAATCACCGTAAAGGTGTACAGTTGCTGTCGTTTTCCCCTTTCTCCAGCTATTTTAAGAGATACATTTCTCAAGTGAAGTTATTATGTATGAAAGTGTAATAGGAAAATCCGTAAGAGGGTAGACCGAACTATTTTAATGATTTAAAAAATGCCAAATATGATTGCAGTGTTCTTATATCTGGGTCTACCTCAGTGGTCTTCAGAAAGACGTACTGGGGAAGAGCCACGGTTTTCCAGTGAACGCATGGGAAGGTATCTTGTAATCAGGGCAGCTTTTCTACCGGTACTCTGGATCCAAGGGAGCTGTGCTTCCAAGGAGTTAGGAATATATTAAGAGAGTGCATAGGCATGTACTTGGAAACCCTTTCTCTGTTCTCCATCAGAGACCCTTGGCGAAGATCTGCTGCTCTTCTGCCCTGATGGTTGGCAACATTAAATAGACACCATCTCAAATTGTCAGCTTCCAGTTAAGGCAGCTTCTGCACCACTTCAAGGTAGATGTCATTAGTTCCAAAGAGAAACAGACTGTTGGTAGACAAGTTTCATCTTTAAGTGGTATATACTTGTTACATAGCTGTAACTGGGCTGTGAATATTTCACATTTGACAACTTTTTTCTCCAGTATTTTACTATGGCACATTCCAGTCTCCTAGAACAATTGAGTTGAACCCATCACCTGTGTAGCAGTAACATTGTCAAGACAGCTGTTACATAGTGACTCTTCAAGAATACAGGAACTGAAATGCTGAAGTTTGAGTTCTTTTCCAAAACACTAATTATAGTGGAATTATTGGTGACTCTTCCTCTCCACAGTTTCGTCAAAGCATTTAACTTTTATAACCAGATAAAAGTAGGAAAGGAAAGGTGAAAGGAAAGGAATGGGGGAAAAACTGGAGCTTTAGTCTGTTTCTGAATTAGCTGAATCCTACCATAAACATATACATAAACGTATACAAATATAATACCAGAATATTGTAAGGTGCTTATTTCTGTTTGTAAGTGGGAGTAAGGCTTATAAAAGCTATAGTAGTTTAATTACATGACAAAATTCAAAGCAGTTTTGTGAGTGAGCTGGAGTCATCTTTGTAATCAATCCCAGAATTAGATTGTATTTTGGTAAAAAGAAAAAAGGAAATCTAATGAATTTGCTACATAAATAAAAGTTTTGTTTTAAAATTGGGCTCCTGTGTTAGTATAGTTTTATACTTGATTTATAAATAAGCATTTCCTTTTGGAAGGAGACCCAAGAGAATATTAATTTTGCATTGTTATGGTAATATAAATAAATTAGATCAATCATGTATGTTTTTTGCATTAATATTTTTGTAATGGACAATAGCTAGCAAATGTGGAATTTTTTAGTAGAACTACTTCATGGAGACTGAAGTAATTTGAGAGTTTCAAGTCAGTGTTTTGATAAAACACAAACTATCTTGGGTATTGTCTCATGGTATTGATAATGGAATATTTTAACACTGATCTTCAGTTTATAGTAAAGGAGTAAGTAGAAATGAGTATACATTCAAATACATACAAATATCTAATATATGTAATTTTTCCATACTTAGGAAATTCAAACTGTTCACATGCTTTTCTGTTTTGGCATAATCTCAATCTGTTTTTATACTTAGTTCATTTATATACTAATCTCTTAAATATGAAAATTAAGAGCTGTGTCTCAGAATTTATAGATCTGTAGATTGCCTCAGTATTATTTTTCCATATTTCATTTGTCTCTGTCATGTTTATATATGGCTTATTTGCTGTGCTACCAAGAGTTGAGAAGGAACAGGCAGGCCCTAGTTTTGGAACTTTAATGGTAGGATTCAGCTAATTCAGAAACAGACTAAAGCTCCAGTTTTTCCCCCATTCCTTTCCTTTCACCTTTCCTTTCCTACTTTTATCTGGTTATAAAAGTTAAATGCTTTGACGAAACTGTGGAGAGGAAGAGTCACCAATAATTCCACTATAATTAGTGTTTTGGAAAAGAACTCAAACTTCTATTTCTTCTGTAACACTCTACCAGTCATTTCAATCTGATGGTCTTCATTTCAGTATATCTGTATTTGCATCTAAAGATGTAGGAATTTCTGCATTTGGGGATCAATGATTCTAAATTACAATTGGACTCCCAGATCTGAGGGAAAAATGGAAAAGAATAGAGGACACATTAGAGTTAGAACAAAGAGATCAGACTCAAGCAGCTACTTCATCTTATTACATAAGTATAAACATAATCCTAGTTTAGCATATGAAATTGCTGTGTGGCTAACAAAATCTGAGGTCTCCCAAGTTTTTCTTTTGGAATTCCAAGCAAGATAAAGTTAACTTATTGCCTGTTAAAAAGCTTTTCAGATTTCTCCATTTTGGGGGTATTCTACAATTCAGCTCTTAAAAATTAGTATCATGCATGACTTGGAATTATTTCTTAACTAGTAGCTAATAATTATAAAACATGACTACTTTCGGCATTCTCTCTAAGCTAGATATTGTCTTTTTCTTCAGCATGTATTAATTAAAAGACTGGTAATTTTAATGTAGGTGTTCCTTTCCAGGTTGCAAAGTAGAATGAAAACAAGAGCCATTTATTTTGAAGTCGTAAACTGGGTTTAAGTAAAAGTTACTCTTCTGCAGGTTCTTGGACAATTATATAATGTCTATTTTTAATTTCTATAAATTTATTTAAAATATTTATTTATTTATTTGAAAGGCAGAGTTACAGAGAGGCAGAGGCAGAGAGAGAGAGAGAGAGAGAGAGAGAGAGAAAGAGGTCTTCCATCCACTGGCTCCCTCCCTAGATGGCTGCAACAGCCAGAGCTGAGCTGATCTGAAGCCAGGAGCCAGGAGCCTCTCCCTGGTCTCCCACATGGGTGCAGGGGTCCAAAGACTTGAGCCATCTTGTACTGTGTTCCCAGGCCATAGCAGAGAGTTGGATAAGAAGTGGAGCAGCTGGGACTTGAACCAGCACCCATATGGGGTGCTGGCACTGCAGGTAGTGGTTTTACCCCCTGTGCCGCAGTGCTGGCCCCCATAATGTCTTTAGATCATAGTTTCCTCATTTACTAAATGATAGTGATGAAATTGCCTCATAAAGTTATTATGTGGAAGAAATGAGATAATGAAGATAAGATGCTTGAATATAGGAAGTAGTTAACTTCCATATTTGGTTTCTTACATGCTATAATTTTATATATACTATAATCTTACCTCTCCTGGTATTATTATGTTTATTTGTCATCTAAATATAGTCCTTAGATTTCAGATAAAGGACATTAAAATGATGCGCATGTAAGTTACTTAAATTGAATGACATTTGCATTTGTATAAACTAAAATAGTTAGAAATAGGTTAACTATTATATTTCTTAGATTACTTTATCTAATAAGGATAGTCAGGAATTTACTTTGAATGAGTTTTAACTCTCCAAATATTTCACTTGTCTAGATTCTTGATTTAATTTTCTTCACCTTAGAGCACCATCAGTTGTTAGATGGTTGCCTGAAATTCTTTTCATTTAAACCACAAGTGTTTGCTTAAATTGATACAAAAAAGCCAAATGTAACTTTCTTAAATTTCTTGAGTCATATTTACTTAATCTGTTTAAAACTTAATCTTCTGATTTGATGATACTGTTAGTTTTATGAAGGAATCTTTTCAGAATTCATGGAAAATGCATGTTGTGAGAGACTATACATGGGTTTCTAATTTCTTTGCACCAAAATAAACATCTTTTAAGTTCACATTTCCATAAGCTTTTTGAAGTCTCTGGGTGTTTGGTATATATTTTCTACTTCCTACTGATAAATTTATAGGATTATTTTTAAGGAAGCATTATTTTACAGAGATCCATATTTAATCATGTGTTCTGTAACAATAGGGTTCTAATTCATTAAAAAAAAAAAAAAAACAAAACTCAAAAAACCCTCAGTGTAAATGCACCCAGCAGCCTATTAGTCACTGGGTGCTGTGAAGGGAAGCACTGAACTGAATGGAGTTAGGAGTTGAACTAGATAGTCCTTCTGTCTCTTCCAGCTGTAAAGCACGATTGTGTGATTTCAGTCAGTTTTTATTAATTTCCCACCCAAGTGCAAGATCTTTACATGTGTGACATATTCCAGTGTGAAATTTTCTAGCATGCCAGCTAGAATTCCGTCTCTTCCTCTTCCACTCAAGCAAGCATACCAGAATGCCTGTGCTTGACTCTAATATCACTATTGGTACAAACTTGAATCTACTCTGATTTATTGAAGAAAGTGAGTCAGTAAAAAGGGTAGATCTATTATTAGTAACATGCCTTGCAGTTCTATAGTTAAGGCCCATGGTACTTCCCTATTTTCCTGAAATGAATGCCTGGCCAGTTTTTCTTCTTGTAATGCTATAGAAGAAAAGATTACTGCACTAATTTTATGTAATTGATAATGAAGAGACCTACATTTAAAAATTAGAATAACTGTTAATGAACACTTAAAAATATTTGAATAATAGCACCATAGTCTTTATTGTAAGTAACATTAATTATTATACAAAATTGGAACTAATTTTCCACTGTAAATTATCCTACTAGCAGAAAGATCGTTTCCATAATGGGGCTAATAGGTTTAATAGTAGGATTCTTACATTCTAGGTACTTCTGAAGTAGCATATAAAAATTTTTATTCTAGAAAACAAAAATATATTTTGATGTAATCAGAAAACCATCTTTAAAACTGCATTGCTTTGAATGAAGTTGCTTTTAAATTATTTATTCATCCTACATATAAGTAATTAGAAATAAAGACTTTGGAAAACTGTTCAGCAGGCTGTTAATATTTGCAAATGTTATTTCCTGAAACTTTTTGTGAATCTAGGATTTAACTACTTCCATAAAATACCGTCAAATTTAATTGAAAAATTTAAGTGATCCGTTCAGACTCTTAGCAATCCTAGAAATAGTACTTGTTAAACATTGCCAGTTTTTAGCTTCTAAAATGAAGGCTAGATGACTTTGCGTTACATTGCTAGCATATAGACCAAGGTTCTTATTCTTGATTCTTTCTTGAGGTTTGCAGAACAAAAGATCATTTCTGGCTTGATCACAAAGTTGTCTCCTGAGGACTAACTGAAGGTTAGTCCTTAGTAATGCTTGTTGCTTTCTGCTGTTTCTTGGATGTGTTTTCTCCTTGGAGTCAAACATTTCTGTAGTCTGTGTCCTCTGTGCTGTATGGATGTGTTCAGCTGGGGAAGGGTTTCCCAGGCTTCTCTTCGTCCTTGTGCTCTTGTTAATTTCACCATATAGTACAAAGTGCATTTGACTCTTTTTTTTTAAGATTTATTTTATTTATTTGAAAGGCAGAGTTACAGAGAGGCTGAGGCAGAGGCAGAGAGAGAGAAAGGTCTTCCATCCGCTGGTTCACTCTCCAAATAGCCATAATGGCCAGAGCTGGGCTCAACTAAAGACAGGAACTTGGGCCATCTTCTGCTGCTTTCCCAGGCCATAGCAGAGAGCTGGATCGGAAGTGGAGCAGCTGGAACTTGAACCTGCACCCATATGGGATGCCAGCACTGCAGGCATGGCTTTACCTGCTGCACCACAGCGCCAGCCCCTGCATTTGACTATTATGGTAATATCCAGTTTTGTTAACAAATGGGTCAGTGAGCTGTCCTTGCAGCAGTACCACCTCTTGCTTCATGAGAGTGTGTATACAATGTCCTTTCTTTTGAATTATGTTTCTTTCAGAATCCATGCACATTCTTAGCCATCATTTTAAGTTTCCCTAAGATTTTGTAAATTTTGCCTTGCTAGGAGCTTTAAAGGAAACATTTTCAAGCATTATCCTTTTTGTTTCAGTATAGCATCTGTGGTGAATGGTGGACTTTCTAATGTGGCACATCTAGTCACTGTTACATATCACATCCATTCTCAGTTTACTCTGAATTTATGTATTCTTGTTAATTACCATCATTTTGTGATTCCTGTTTCTGTGTATTGAATACATTTGCAGGAATTAGGGAGAACTAAATGGTGCAGTTGTCTCAGGTAATTATTATTTTTTTTTAAATTTTTAAAAAAAGATTTTGCTTATTTATTTGAAAGGTAGAATTACAGAGAGGTCTTCCTTCAGAAAGATCTTCCTTCAGTTGGTTTACTCCCCAAATGGCCGCAACAGCCGGAGCTGTGCTAATCCGAAGCCAAGAGCCAGGAGCCAGGAGCTTCTTTCCAGTCTCCCATGTGGGTGCAGGGGCCCAAGCACTTGGGCCATCTTTCACTGCTTTCCCAGGACACAGCAGAGGGCGGGATTGGAAGAGGAGCAGCTGGGACTAGAACAGGTGCCCATATGGAATGCCGGCGCCGCAGGCGGAGGATTAACTTACTGAGCCATGGCACTGGCCCCTCTCATTTATATTTCATCTTAAAAATTTTTGTGTATGTGGGCCGGCGCTGTGGCACAGTGGGTTAACGCCTGGGCCTGAAGTACCGGCATCCTGGCTTCGGATCTGCACAGCTCCAGCCATTGCAGCCATCTGGGGAGTGAACCAGCGGATGGAACACCTCTCTCTCTGTCTCTACCTCTCTCTGTAACTCTGTTTTTCAAATAAATAAAACAAATCTTTAAAAAAAATTTTTGTGTATGCATAGCCCTTTTTTCTTGACATTTCATTTTATTTATTTATTTTTTTGAGAAATTACTTGAGAAGCAGAGACAAAGAGGGAAAGACAGAGATTGTTCCTGGCTGCCAGTTTACTCCCTAAATGCCTACAATGGCTGGGCCTGGGCCTGGCTGAAGCAGGGAGCTAGGAACGCAATCCATGTCTCCCCCATGGGTGGCAGGAACCCAATGGCACTATCACTGCTGCCTCTCGGGGTCTGCTTTAGAGGAAACTGCAGTCAGGAATTGGAGTTAGGCATGGAATCCAGACGCTCCCAAGTGCTGCACCTGCATCCTTATTGCTGAGCTGAACACCTACCCCTGCTCAACATCTAACCCCCAAGAAATAGTTAACCATGGAAATGGCTTCTGTCCCCCAGTTTTTTAGTAAATTATGTGGATTCAGGTATATAATGTGTGTGTGGGGGGGTTACTAATGTTTCTTCAGTGTTTGGTAAAAGTGCTAGGCACTTTGTTCATTTCTTTTGATTTTTATGACAAGCCCATGAATTGGATGTTTGTACAATGGTACTTCAAGAAGCTCATGGAAAATGAAATTAAGCAAAGTGTTTATTTTGATGTAAATTTTGGAAATCTATACATAGTTGTTTATAATGTGAATTTTTCCTGAACTTTCTGAAGACCCTAAATGCATTTATTTCTTTTTTTTTTTTTTTTTTTGGCAGCATGATGAATTTCTCTTTTATTTCCATTTTCTCCAATCTTTTTGAAATACCCTGGTATTTTGTTTTGTGGTGTGAAAACAATCTTAGGTCAGATCATTCATCCAGGGAGACCTAGTTATAAAGTGATTTTGGCTATTTTAACTCAGGTCTTTCATATGCTAAATATGAAATAAACACAAATGACAAGAGTCTTAGCAGTCCTGAGTGTAACAGCAGTTTTAACTCTGGGAGTGATTCTGAAGGTCTCTGTTGAATTATTCATGGTTTTGCTGAGGTGACTTCCTTTTACTAGAAGATCCTAAGATCAGGCTCACTGTTCAGTGTCTATATCTTACTTTGCCTTATTCTGCTTCAGATTGTTCTATACTATAATTTTTGTAATAAAATGTTTCATTTTTAAAAGATTTATTTATTATTTGAAAGGCGGAATTACAGAGAGGTAGAGGCAGAGAATGAGGGAAAGAGAGAGAGAGAGAGAGAGAGAGAGAGAGAGAGAAAGAGAGAAAGAAAGAAAGAAAGAAAGAAAGAAAGAAAGAGAAAGGTCTTCCATCAACTGAGTCACTCCCCAGATGACCACAACAGCCGGAGCTGTGCCATTCTGAAGTCAGGAGCCAAGAGCTTCCTCCAGGTCTCCCATGCGGGTACAGGGGCCCAAGGACTTGGGCCATCTTCTGCTGCTTTCCCAGGCCATAGCAGAGAGCTGGATTGGAAGTAGAGCAGCTGGGACTCTAACCAGTGCCTGTATGGGATGTTGGCATGGCAGGTGGAGCCTTCACCTGCCATGCCATAGCACCAGTCTCTGTTGTTTCTCTGTAAAAAAATTTTCCTGAGGGGCTAGCATTGTGGTGTAGTGGGTAAAGCTAATGCCTGTGACACTGGCATCCCATATGGGCATCTGTTCTTGTCCTGGTTTCGCTGCATCTGACCAGCTCCCAGTATTGGCCTGGGAAAAGCAGCAGCAGATGGCCCAAGTGTTTGGGGGCCTGCCACCCATGTAGGAGACCTGAATGAAGTTCTTGACTCCTTGGCCTGGTTCTGTCCATCTTTAAGAAAAAAAACAAAAACAAAAACAAAAACAGATGAGCAGGCTGGCACTGTGGCTCAGTGGTTTAAAAAAAATCTATGTATTTGAAAGGTAGAGCTACATAGAGAGAGGGAGAACCAGAGAGGGCGATATCTTCCATTTGCTAGTTCACTCCCCAGTTGGCAGCAATGGTCGGGGCTGGGCCAGACTGAAGTTTACCAGGAGCTTCTTCAAGGTGTCCCATGTGGGTATCAGAGACCCAAGCACCTGGACCATCCTCCACTGTTTTTCCCAGGCCATTAGCTGGGAGCTGGATCAGAAGTGGAGTAGCTGCGACTGGAACTGGTGCCCTTATTGGATACTGGCTTCACAGGTGGTAGCTTTACCTGCTATACCACAATGCCAGCCCCAATTAATAAATCTTTAAAAAAATTTTTCCTGCCAGCACCGAGGCTCACTAAGCTAATCCTCCACCTGCGGCGCCGGCACCCTGGGTTGTAGTCCTGGTTGGGGCACAGGATTCTGTCCCGGTCACTCCTCTTCAGTCCAGCTCTCTGCTGTGGCCCAGGAGTGCAGTGGAGGATGGCCCAATTGTTTGGGCCCTGCACCCGCAGGGGAGACCAGGAGGAAGCACCTGGCTCCTGGCTTCAGATCGGCGCAGTGCGTCAGCTGTGGCAGCCATTTGTTGGGTGAACCAATGGAAAAAGGAAGACCTTTCTCTCTGTCTCTCTCACTGTATAACTCTGCCTGTCAAAAAAAAAAAAAAAAAAAAAAAAAAAATTTCCCCTGAAGTAGAAAGCTGCTAGAAGTGAAGAGAAAGTCAATCCACCTACCTTCTAGGAAAGCAAAGTTAATTTGTGAAATATTTTTACAGAATAATCAGCTAGATCAACTATTCTCATGATCTTTGGAAAAATTTCTTGAAAATGCCCAGGATCTTTTAGTCATAAATCTGTCCTTCCCTTTTCTCCCACCCTCAACAACATTTGAAAGGAATTTGGCCATTTATTAATAGCTATTGCTGGTTTTTTTCTTTTTATTTGAAAGGTGGAGTTAGGAAGAAACAGAGAGAGAGATATCTTCCATCCATTGGCTTACTCTCCAAATGGCCTTAATGGCCAGAACTAGGCCAGGTGGAATCCAGGAGTCTGGAGCTTCTTCTGGGTCTGCCATGTGGGTGCAAGGGTTCAAGTGCTTGGGCCATCTTCCTCTGCCCTTCTCCCAGGCCACAGCAGATAACTAGATTGGAAATAGAGCAGCTGGGACTTGAACCTGAGTCAGGCGGCGTCCCCACCTGCCACACCACAGCGCCAGCCCCCGTAGTGTTCTCTTTCTAAGGTTTTAGTTTCTTATCTGTAATTTGGAGCCTGATTTACCTTGTGAGTAGAACTGGCATTTTATTATCTCGCGTGGAGATACTTGTGCTATATATAGTAATATGGTTTTTGAAAAAGGATGAAGATGGTGAAGAAATAGACATGTCCTCTAAAGTAGCCTGCATTATAAAAATAATGCAGAATGTTCTGTGTCAGATGAGAGGCATGCTGTTAAGGTATGGAACAAAGCAGGAGGGCATTTAATTCTTCCATTTTTGGTCATGGCACAAATGTTGATACAGTACTCATTCCATGTAAGGACTGAACTTACGGCTACAGATGTTTATAAAGCATAGAGAAGTTTCACACTAGTCTCCTGAGAGGCAGTATGGTGTGGTGAAAATAGTGTAACTGTTATAGCCAGACCTGCCTATGGTTGAATCTATGCTACTAGCATTTAGTTATATGAATTTAAAGAAATAATTAAATTCTTATAGCTTCAGTTTTTTTTTTTTTCCATCTGCAAATAAGGGTAATAATAGATTTCTCAGTACTCTTTCATTTGCACAAAACCAAAATCCTGTTGATACCTCGGGCACTGAGAAGAGCAGGAGTGTATTCTGAGCAGATGGATTCAGGGGCTCTACCAAAAGCCTCAGGACAGACTCAGTGGCTTTCTTGCGTTAGGTGTATTCTTGTGTAGGTAACTAAGGAAGAACTCTGCACTTGTTTAATTGTTGCTTGTGGCTTTCTTTCTAGGATTTGTGGATCATTTCTCACAATTATGTCTGAAGACATTGCTTCAGGGTCTAGTAACATGGTTAAATTATAACTAATTATAATAAAGCCAGTGTTCAGTTCTAGAAGGAAAATAGCATAAAGACAAACAAAACTCTTAATTGCAAGAGAAAAAGGGAATATAGCTCACAGAGACTTCCGGTGCAGGGATGATGATGACTCTTTTTTAGATTTTTGGTTGACCAATAGGGCTGGCTTTGGTTTGCTATATGTGAGGATCTTCTGTCTTCATTATTTTTTAAAGATTTATTTTATTTATTTGAAAGGCAGAGTTACAGAGAGATAGAGGGAGACAGAGAGGTAGAGAGGGAGAGAAGGAGAGAGGAAGAGAGAGAGATGTCTTTCACCTACTGGTTCACTAGCCAAATGCCTGCAATGGCCAGGGTTAGGCCAGGCTGAAGCCAGGAGCCAGGAGCTTCTTCTGGGTCTCTCATGTGGGTGCAGGGACAAAGCACTTGGGCCATCTTCTGCTGCTTTCCCGGGTGCATTAGCAGGGAGCTGGATCTGAAATAGAGCAGCTAGGATTCGAACTGGCATCCATATGGGATGCAGGTGGCAGGTTAACTTATTAGGCCACAGCAGTGGCCCCGTCTTCACTTTCTTCCTGGTCACAGCCAGTGGTTACTGAGAGTGATTTCTGTACTGGGGACTGTACTGCATTAGAGCTGGTTTTCTTTTGGTGAGAGATTGGGGTCCAGGGAATCATCTTAGGGGTTGAATAATAAATCTTTGTTGGGATTTTCTTTTAACTCATTTATTTATTTATTTTTAAAGATTTATTTATTTTTATTTGAAAGTCAGAGTTACACAGAGAGAGGAGAAGCAGAGAGAGAAAGAGAGGTCTTCCATCTTATGGTTTACTCCCCAACTGTCCGCAACGGCCGGAGCTGCGCTGATCTGAAGCCAGGAGCCAGGAGCTTCTTCCAGCTTTCCCACATGGGTGCAGGGACCCAAAGACTTGGGTCATCTTCTACTGCTTTCCCAGGCCAGAGCAGAGAGCTGGATCGGAAGTGGAACAGCCAGGACTAGAACCAGTGCCCATATGGGATGCCAGCACTTCAGGCCAGGGCATTAACCCACTGTGCCACAGCACCGGCCCCAACTCATTTTTTTTTTTTTTTTTTTAAGATTTATTTATTTGAAAGAGCTACAGGGAGAAGGGGAGAGGCTGAGAGGGATACCTTCCATCCAGTGGCTCGTTTCTCAGAGGGTCACAACAGAAGCTTCTTCTGGGTCTCCCACATGGGTGGCAAGCTATCTTCTGCTGCTTCCAGGCCATAAGCTGGGAGTTGGTTCAGAAGTGGAGCAGCCGGGCCAGGAACCAGTGCCATGTTGGATGCTGGCATTGCAAATGATAGCTTTACCTGCTATGCCACAACGCCAGCCCCTAGCTAACTCAAATTTAAAAAATAAACGTAGTGAGTTATTTTTATTTACTTGCATTTGGTCATTTTCTTGCAAGTAGCCCAAATCTTAGTCCTTGAGTCAAACCATTGCCTGGTGTATATCTAAGCAACTTAGATACACCTTAACCAAATGGTTCTCCAGTAAGGTGCAGTGTTTGCCTCAGGGGATGTTTCACAGCATCATATTATCGTAATGGTGTTGGCAGAGTATACAGGTGCTGCTGGCATTGAGTAGGTAGAGACCAACAAAATAGTTAAATGTCCTACATTGTATAGGTCAGACTTGTACAACAAATAATTGTCCAGTTCAGATTTTCAGTCCCAAGGTTGAGGAATCATGCAATTCTAGGCTTATCAGTCTCTCTCTCAGCCTCTGTCATTTAGGCAACTGCTGGGAGTTTAAGGGCCTGCTCCCAGGCCATTTGATTTGTCGATGACTCTTTATAAAATAGGTAAGCTGCTCTGCTCTGCTGTTTGTGTAGGAGCCTGGCAGCCTTCTTCTACATCCTAATTTTAGTTCAGGAATATTCCATTTTCACCCTGCAAATTGCAATATTATTAGCCATCATGGATTTGTACTGACAGACAAAAAGGGTTTCCTTTCATTAAGACTTCACTGAAAGGTTGTTTCTTTTTTGGAGGACTTTACTAAAAACTGCAATGTGGTAGCCAATATAACAACATCCTAACATTTTCACTAAGTACTCTATGGTCCCATGGTAGTAAGCACACAGTCTAATTTATAAAAGTGCAAATTACCAGAGGTTTGCTTATTATGGATTGCCAAATACCTACAGTAGAGGACTACAAGTTCACTTTCCATTACTGAGTCTGTTTCACACTTTAGGACTGTCATTTATATTTCTTGCATGAATTTTTGTATTTTGTTAGTGTTTCAGGAAAACCTGTTATAGTAGAACCAGCCACTGAAGGTGGAAGGCATGGAGAGACGGTAGCGAGAGGTGGACATATCCAGGATTACATGAAGTGTAACTTATTGGAGGGACTTACAGACAGAAGTGTGATAGGCAGCTGCAAGTTGTGGTTCTGCATCATGGGGCAGAAGAACAAGAGTATCTAGACAAAGGAGCTCGTGGACAGCCATAATGCACTTTATCGAGGTATTAATATTCTGCAGCCATCAAGGAGACATTCTTATGTAGAGGCATCAGGTAAGAATGGCAGATTCCTATTTTTTTTATTTTCATTTTTTTAAAAGATGTATTTATTTATTTGAAAGTCAGAGCCACACACAGAGAGAAGGAGAAGCAGAGAGAGAGAAAGGTCTTCCATCTGCTGGCTCACTCCCCAACTGGCCACAAGGGCCTGTTGGAGCTGTGCCGATCCTAAGCCAGGAGCCAGGAGATTCCTCTGGGTCTTTCCATGCGGGTGCAGGGGCCCAAAGACTTGGGCCATCTGGTACTGCTTTCCTAGGCCACAGCAGAGAGCTGGATTGGAAGTGGAGCAGCCAGACTCGAACTGGTGCCCATATAGGATGCTGGCACTGCAGGTGGCGGCTTTACCCACTACGCCACAGCACTGGCCACTATTATTATTTTTTAAAGATATATTTATTTATATGAAAGGCAGAGTGACAGAGGTCAAGGGTATAGGGAGGGAGAAAGAGAGTGAGTGAGCAATTCCATCTGCTGATTCATTCCTCATATGGTTGCATTGGCTAGGGCCTGGTCCATGCCAACTCCAAGAGGTGGGAACTCCATCAGAGTCTCCCATGTGGGTGGCAAGGACTCAGCACTTGGGTCATCTTCCATTGCTTTCCAATGCATATTAGCAGGAAGTTGAATAGGGAGTGCGGAGTAGCTGGGACTAGAACCAGGCACTATGATGTGGGATGGAGGCATCCCTAGCAGTGGCTTAACATGTTGTACCATAATGCCCACCTCTAGCAGCAGATTATTTTAATGACCTTTTTTTTCACCCCAGAGGGCTTGGAATGATTGACCTCCAGGGTCGCCTGGAGGACAAGATGGCAGTTGCAGTCGAAATGGCTGTGTGGGTGTCAAGCTGAATCTGTACAGTCTCCTTTTGGGACCTAAAAGTAGGGACAGAAACCCAAATTAAGAATTAGATTTTTCCATCTGTGTAAGTGGCAACTCCAGCCTTGGCTTTTGCTCAGGCCCTAAACCTTGAAGTTATCCTTGATTCTTTTTCCTTCACTTCCTCCACACAATCTTTCTCTGTTTGCTTCCAAAAATTGAATCCAATGAATTCTCACCACCTCTACTTTGGTTATCCTGGTTCAACACCATCCTTCTTCTCTTAACATAGTCTCCCTGCAATACTGTTGCTCTCAAAAAGTAACTTGTGTCCCTTTTGCAAAGAGGCAATGTCATTTCTTTGCTCAGAATCTTCCAGTGGGGGCATGGAGTGGGGGAATTTAGTGTAGTGGTTTGGACACCACTAGGAACATTCCTATTCCATCCTGGAGTGCCTGGGTTCAAGTCCCAGCTCTGCTTCTAACTCTAGCTTCTTGCTAATGTTTACCCTTGAGGCAGCAGTTGATGGCTCCAGTGCTTGGGTCCCTGCCGCCGACATTGCAGACCAGGATTAAGTTCCAGGCTTTTGACTTGAGCCTGGCCAAGCCTTGGCTGTTAGGAGAAGTTGGGAGAGTGAACCAGCAGATAGATCTCTGTCTCCCTGCTTTTCAAACAAATAAAAAAAAAATCTTTCAATGACTTCCCACCTGATTCAAAGTAAAAGCTCAAGTCCTTAAGCTGAGCTCCAGATTTATGGTTCTGCTTTTCCGTGCTCAGGCAGAATCTGTCCCTGAAGTGGTGTTTTGCTGTTCTTCCCACCATCTACTGCACACAGGCCTCCTTGCTCTTCCCTAAATAGGGGTTTGCATTTTCTGTTTCCTCTGGAATGGTCTCTTCCAGGTCATCAGTCCACTTCCTGTCTCGCTCAAGTTTTTGTCTGTAAGACTTTGTCATCCAACACAGATTTGAAGTTTCTAACCTCTCCAGTATTTACAACCTTTTCCTGCTTTTCTGTTCTTTGTAGAACACACTATATATACACACTAACACTGTGTATTGTGCTTACTTATTTTATATTTTGTTTGTTTCCTCTATCTAAATATCATTTCCTTGAGGTCAGGAATTTTTTGTTAAAAATTTATTTTATTTACTTGAAAGTTTGAAAGGCAAAATTACACACACACACACACACACACACACACACAGCAGGAGAGAGAGAGAGAGAAAGAGAGGTCTCTTTCTTTCTTTCTTTGTTTCTTCTTCTTATTTATTTATTTATTTATTTATTTTTTTAGAATAGTCTTCTATCTGCTGGTTCACTCCTCAGATGACCGCTATGGCTAGGGCTGGGCTAGGCGGAAGTCAGAAGTCATGAGCTTCTTAGTGGTTCTCCCATGTGGGTGCAGGGTCCCAAGCACCTGGACTGTCCTCTGCTGCTTTCCCGGGTGCATTAGCAGGGAGCTGGATCAGAAGTTTAGCAGCCAGGACTCTAACTGGCACCCATTTGTGATGCTGGTGCTTCAGGCAGTGGCTTAACCCACTACACCACAACGCTGGGCCCCAAGTCAGAAATTTTTAAAATAAAATGCATGGCACAAAGCTTTGTAGCCTCTCAGCAGATATGAGTATTAGAATTTCAATGTCTCCAGGGAGAAGAAAGAGAGGGTGTTATTTGTCCAAAGAGTTTTGGAGCTGATTGTATTTAGAGAGATACTATGTCTAGCTTCCAAGCCTTGGTATTGTACAGATATTCTTATAATACATATTGCTCGGAAAGCTATGACTATGCAGGAATAGGAGAAATCCGGAGAGAATTGTGTCCCAGCAGTAATTATAATCTTAAAATAAAAAAATTAAATTTGCTTTTTCTTTTAAATTAAGTTTTATTTATTTGAAAGGCTGAGAGAGGGAGAGAGAGAAAGAGAGAGAGAAAGAGACCTTTCATCTCCTAGTTTATTTCCCAAACACCAACAACAGCCTGGATTTGGAGCTAGGAGCCAGGTGCTTCTTCCTGGTCTCCCATGCGGGTGCAGGGACCCAAGCACTTGGTCTGTCCTCCATTTCCCTTCCGGGCCACAGCAGAGAGCTGGACTGGAAGGGGAGCAACCGGGACTAGAACCTGGTGCCCTTATGGGATGCCGGCACTGCAGATGGAGGATTAGCCAAGTGAGCCACTGCGCCGGCCCCTAAGAGGCGTCTTGACCACTGTGCCAGACACCTGCCCTCCAGCAGGAATTCTAAATTCTAGCAGCTATATCCATGCACACCTGAGCTCAGATTTAGAGGCAAAATGTTTTCAGAATTTTCCCCGTTTCTGTTTCTTGTCTTCTTCTCTGGGTTGGCTCATTGTTAAGCAGGCAAATCATGTGCCACATAATGACGTTTCAGTCAACAACGGACTGCATATACAGCAGTGATCTCACAAGATTATATCACTTATTGACGTTCAGCTATCTTGGTTTGTGCACAGCACTCCATGCTGTTCCCAGAATGTCCAGACTGTCTCATGACTCATTTCTCAGGATGTATCGCCTTCCTTAAGTGATAGATGATTTATGTTCTTTAACTTTAGCAACCACAGCTGAAAGAGAATTTCCTTTCCTGATTAGTTTCTGAAGAAATGCTGGAGTTAAGTCTTACTCATCCAGTTTGAGTCACATACCCATTCCTGAACTACTCTAAGGGGGGAAGGAACATCTGATTTTCCAGACCTGGGCTGTGTGATCTGTGAGTGAGCATTGCCAAACCGATGAACTGAGGATGAGAGAAGTGTAGTTCATAAAAGGAACATTGAGATGCTGCTCCCAAAAGGGGCTAGGTGCTGCAGAATCAAAAAGCAACACACACCCATTATTTATTTGCACATTCAATTCACTCTCATTTTAACAATTCAAGTATTAATATATGTAGGCATTCTTGTCTCATTCATGTGTTTTTTTTTTTTTACCTGACATCACATCATGATGAAGAAATATTTTTGTGAACATGATTTTAGTTGAAGGTGAATTTATATTTAAATTTATTGTCTATTTTTAGATATTTGGCTTATAAGAATTGGATTTTGAAGAATATTTATTGGAGAATTAGGGAGAGTAGATGTGGGGAAGAGAAGTAGGGCTGGGAGTTGGGTGGGACAAGAGACATGCCTAGGACACAAAATGTGAAATGGTATTCTTAGTCATGCAGCTGCAGGTGGCACCTGCATGTCCCTGGGCAGGCCCTTAAATTTTGTGTTCTGGGTAAGTGTCTTGCTGTCCCCGATCTCATTTCTGAATTGAAGCATATTCAGAGAATGGGGATTACGTTAAGCTATGAGTGTGAGTTAAGTTATGATACCCTGTGTAATTGGGAAATTTGGGGGAAGATTAAGATATATTAAAAAGTAGTCATGTACATTTTCCAGTCATATATATGGAAAACTTTGCTGAGCTCAGATAAGCTCTGATAATACTTGTGAAATGACACAAAGGATATAATTTTTTCATAGATTTATAGTAATTTGAACATAGAAAAATAGACACAACACCAAAGGCATTCTTATTTTTATCTCAAACTATTTTGATATCAGGAAAAAGTGCGACTTTTTCACTGAAAAAAATTATAGAAAAGATGAGTTGGAGAGTAAGGCGTAAGGGTGCTTTCACCAGCTTTCCTGAGTGACACTGTTGACACTGCCCAATGTTGAACATGGCATCCTGGTTGGATGGTTGTCTCTCTTGTACTTGGGTCTTTGAAAAATGGTAATTTCCATATTAGAACAATTACAAAGAGGTACCAGAATATAGAATTCCAAATATCTCAACTATCTTTGCTGATGGAAAAGAGAGTCTGAAAAAGTAGAAAATCAAATGAATGATCCACAAGTCATTGAGTCTATCTTTGGAATGAAATTAGACTTATACATTATGTACACTTAGCTACACAGTCACAGTATTTTGTTCCTTAGAAATTTTTTTATGATCAAAGATGTTTACTGTATTACACATTGGAAATTTAATTGAAGATACTGTAATGAAAGCATAATAAAGAGAACTCATGCCTCAGATTTTTGTATCTGAGTATTGTTGTAGGCCATGAATTTTTCAGCTACTCTAATTTTTTTTTTTTTTTAATTTTTTGACAGGCAGAGTGGACAGTGAGAGAGAGAGACAGAGAGAAAGGTCTTCCTTTGCCGTTGGTTCACTCTCCAATGGCCGCCGTGGCCGGCGCGCTGCGGCCAGTGCATCACGCTGATCCGAAGCCAGGAGCCAGGTGCTTTTCCTGGTCTCCCAAGGGGTGCAGGGCCCAAGGACTTGGGCCATACTCCACTGCACTCCCGGGCCATAGCAGAGAGCTGGCCTGGGAGAGAGGCAACCGGGACAGAATCTGGCGCCCCGACCGGGACTAGAACCCAGAGTGCCGGCACCGCAAGGCGGAGGATTAGCCTATTGAGCCACGGCGCCGGCCTTCAGCTACTCTAACAACTCTTGCCAAAGCCTTTACCAAAAAGGGTATGAATTAGAGAAAGCCATAATTTGCTATGTGATTTCATTCATTCTGCAATCACTTGTCGGTACTCTGTTCCAGGTATTGTGCAGGATGCTGACTGTTTTAAGATAAAAATACTTATCCTCAGTTATGTTACAGATTACTTCAGGGTTGCACTAACACTTGAATTATATGTTGATTAGCTTTCCAAGCAATTCTAGCATTGGGAGGCTTGCCAAATCCAGAAGGAAATAAAATTCTTGTCTGGAGGCAAAGAAGGAACACTGTGAAAGTGGGCAAAAGATTAGGAGAGTGGAAAACCTTGAGAGTGTGCGTGCCACACTGTGTTTGGTCAGTTTCCTGAATAGAAAAGAGAGGGGTAATCTTGTTGGTATCATTTATGAATATCCTCTGATTTATCTGATAGTGGAGGAAGTAGGGGAAATGACAGGAAACAGAATAGGCAGGCAAAAAAAAAAAAAGAGCTTGGAAGAAGAGGAGAGCTGATAACAAATCAGAAAATCAGGATTAAGAATAGGCCATGAGAGAGAAAAAAAAATGAAAAAGAAATTGTGACACCAGTAATAAACAAGAGAGCTGTGACCCCTGTTTTTAGGACTGAGGAGAGAGTAGCCCATTCAAGAAACATACTTTGGCAAACTAAATAAAGCATGAAAGACCTTGAAAGTATGTGCTTCCTGGGAGAATTCTTCTTGGACTTCCCCTGGCCTCTGCAAAAATTTTCTTTACAAACTTAATTATTTTAACAAGTGTGGTTCCTTGCTTCCTCTGATGCACTTCCAACTTGAAGTTAGTTGTATGCTTTGAAAACAGAGAAAAACATGAATTATCTCTTCAAACCTAGAAAAAGGTAAAATGTATTACACATTGGGAGAGAGGTAGAAGAAAAGGGAAAGAGTGAGCAGTGGGTAGCCAGGTTTGGTCAGTATAAGCTTCCTTTTAATTCAGTAAATATGATGAACTGTCACAACTGATTTCTAGTAATAGCCTAGTACATTCCATATGTGCATTTTTACACTTTTATTTGTAGTGAACAGTTCTGACTCCTTGAATTTCTTCTTGCAGCTCATATTTTTTGGCTAGACCTGTGATCATTCCCATGAGCCTTCACTCTACGTTTTTTCAAGTGTTTTCTTCATCCCTAATGAGTAATCATACCTCGACATGGACCTGCTACTTTAGCTAAGACATGACCAGCAATGAATAGTAGTAAGGTAGGATTGCTTTACTCTTCTTAGTAAATTACTAAAAGCATTTTTTTCCTTAGTCTTTAAAATTGTGAGGCAGTTTTCACTTGTGTTTTTTTTTTGTTAGATTATTTTCCTATCTGGCTAGGCTACTATCATTTTATGTTTGTGCTACTTATTTTTTTTTTTGCCTGTAATTTATCCTAGAGAATATAATCTCATTTGTGATGTAATTATAATTTTTTCAATGAACTTACTGTGAGCAGAATCCCAGCTTATGTTTTTCTTCAACCTGTGTGCCTACCAGACCTGTATTTTCAAATGCTTGGAACCAATTATCTTTTTATTTCTTTCAAAATTTGTTCTTGGTAGTTGTATTTCTCCATTTCCAGAAAGACTCTAAAGTTATATGAGATGAAAGTTTAATTAACTAAAAGTCACACGAAGTTAAATTTCAGGGAAAAATGTAAAGTGTTAGCTAATATACATTACAGATATCCCGATGCTTTATTTCTAGGACTAATATTATTTCTAACATTATACTTAAATTTTTTTGCTAAAACAACCTATCCTTTAGCTACAGGGAAAGATAGCTTTCTAAAAGATCTCTGTACATGGTACTAGCACCCAACCAGTTGCTTAAAAAACAAGTATCTTAAAGTCATCCTTGAGTATGTTCTGTCTGTCTTTCCACATCTGAACAATCTATAGGTTCTGCCAATTCTGACTAAAAAAAAATGCATCTCAAATCCATCCTTCTCTCCCTTGGTACCAGTACCGTCTTAAGGCCACCACTATTACTTCAGCTCCTAAAAGCTGGCTTTTACTTCCAACCTAGCCACTGCATTCCTCACATAGCAGCTAAAATGATATCATTTAGAGTAAATGTAAATTTCTTGCCAAACCCTTCAGTGCCCCTGTATGACGTTTAATTAATTATGAGTTTAATTTCATGACTAAAATCTTTCTGGAAGTGAAAATAATTGGTCTGTACTTTTATACTGTGTGCTAAGTGTCCTCTCCTTTCCTCTCTTTCACTTTTTTAAAAAACGATTTATTTATTTATTTGAAAGGCAGAGTTATAGAGAGGCAGAGGCAGAGAGAGAGAGAGAGAGAGAGAGAGAGGTCTTCCATCCATTGGTTCACTCCCCAGATGGTCGCAGTGGCTGGAGCTATGCTGATCTGAAGCCAGGAGCCAGGAGTATCTTCCAGGTCTCCCACGCAGGTGCAGGGGCCCAAGGACTTGGGCCATCTTCTACTGCTTTCCCAGGCCATAGCAGAGAGCTGGACAGGAAGAGGAGCAGCCAGGACTTGAACTGGCGCCCATATGGGATGCTGGCACTGCAGGCCAGGGCTTTACCTGCTATGCCACAGCCTCCCTTCCTCTCTTTTAAAAGATCATTCTTTTAATGTTTTTAGCCAGCTTGAAATCTGCCCAAACTGTTACCCTGCGTTCTGCTATGTAATTTCATTGTTATTTTATTTTGGAGATTTTTGAGCATCCTGTTGTTAGGTGTGTGTCATACAAAGCTCACTTGAAAGTATGGAGTCTGTCCAAACTCCTAGGAGGCACATTTATCATCGTCCGTAGTTTTGTGGCTGCCTCAGAGCATATTAACATTTGGCATCTTGGGATCGATATTTTAGGTACAAAGTTAAATTGAGTAGATTTTAAAGTAATTCTTACCCCATGTCACTTCTTTCTCCTAAAATAATTAATAGTCCTATCTTTCTTTTTTTTTTTTCTGTGAAAAATTTTAAGATGTTTTCTTGAAAGAGAGGAGTATTACTATTTATGGTTTGTTCCCTAGGTGGTGGGCATTTAGCTAACTGTTTTCAATCTCTTATTTTACCCTTACTGTCCTATGAGCATCTCCACTTTACATTCAGTTATGCTTTGAGTTTTAGAGCTGAGAAGTAATGGTAAAATAATGGGATTGTATGGCTGGAAAGAACATTGGCAATCATCCACTTCCTGTCTTTCAGCTGGGACCTCAGAGAGGCTCTTGACCTGCCCACCGTCACGCAGCCGGTTTTCATGGTTGTTGAGACTAATGCTGCTTCTGCTCCTCATGCTTCAGGCAAGCTGGCCTCCTCTGCTGCTTCTCTCTTCCTACCCATTCAACATTTCATTGTCACAGTGTTTACTATTGCAGAAAATTTGAGAATACAGGACAACGAACACTCTACTGCAGCTTGCCTGGATTCACTCTGTTTACATTTTGGCATACTTTTTCTTTCTTTACATATTAGTTGATTTTTTAAAAAAGATTTATTTATTTATTTGAAAGTCAGAGTTACAAAGAGAAAGGAGAGGCAGAGAGAGGGAGAGAGAGAGAGAGGGAGAGAGAGAGAGAGGTCTTCCATCTGCTGGTTCACTCCCTAGTTGGCCGCAACAGCTGGGGCTGTGCCGATCCGAAGCCCAGAGCTTCTTCTGGATCTCCCATGTGGGTGCAGGGGCCCAAGAACCTGGGCCATCTTCCACTGCTTTCCCAGGCCATAGCAGAGAGCTGGATCGGAAGTGGAGCAGCCAGGACCTGAACCAGCACCCAGATGGGATGCCAGCACTGCAGGCGGTGGCTTTACCTACTATGCCACAGCACCGACCCCAACATATTAGTAGATTTTAAACCTGTTTGAAGCTGTATTAAAGACAGCATGATCATTTAAATTTTTTAGAATCTAGATTGTACAGTATGGATAATTCCTTGAATAATCATAATACTAATATCACATTAAGAACATTAATGTTAATTAAAGAGTATTTATTTAGTCCACTGGTGTTACTATAAAAATATTGTCAAGACTGGGTAATTTATAGACAACTAGGATTTATTTGTCATAATTCTGGAGGCTGGGAAGTCCAGGATCAAGGTCCTGGTATTTTTCATGCGTGGTGGACTCCCATTCCTCAGAGATGGTGCCGCCTGGGCGGCCTCACATGCCAGAGGGCTGAAAGGGGAGAGGCTGCTCACTGAAGGCCATTTTATAAGAGCATTAATCCCATCCAAGGCACTAATCACCTTCCCAGGCTTTCATATCTATTTTTTTTTTTTTAAAGGCAGAGTTACAGAGAGAGAGTGAGACAGAGAAATCTTCCATCTTCTGGTTCACTCCCCAAGTAGCCCAAACGGCCAGGGCTGGGCCAGACTGAAGTCAGGAGCCAGGAGACAGGAGATTCCTCTGTGTCTCCCACATGGGTGCAGAGGCCCAAGGACTTGAGCCATCTTCCTTTGCTTTCCCAGGCACATCAGCAGGGAGCTGGTTGGGAAGTAGAGCAGCTGGGACTTGAACTGGCACTCATATAGGATGCTGGTATTATCAGCTACACCGCAGTGCTGGCCCCAAGCTTTCACTTCTTAATTCCATCACCAGCATGTGAATTTTGGGGCACATATAAGGATATTTGAACCATAGCAATATTTAATATAATAGATTTCCTTGGTTATCCCTAAAATTTTGTTTTTGGCCCTGTCTTCAGTCAAGTTGTATTCATTGCGTTTGGTTCTTAGGCCTTTTTATTCTCCTTTAGTCTCAGTCCCCTCCTGTTTTTTGTACTTTTTTTCTTTCCATGCTCTGTATTTCTTTTAAGAGATATAATTTGTATATACTTCATGTCTGCTTTGGGAATTGCCTGGTTTCTTAGAACATTATTCATCCAAAGCTTTTTTGCAATTTGCTTTTTTCCTCCAATTCTCTGAGGTTGCTGGAGATAAAATTGTCACTTCTAGGCCTTTATTTTCCTTTGAAAATATCATTCTAACTTCAAGTGTACATTGGCTGAAGGTTTTACATTGGATGCATTAAGTTAAAGATAAGAAGACTAGGAGATTTATGTTGTACTTGATCCACTGGCAGTAGTCAGCAAGTGAAATTCAAATTAAAATGAGAGAAGTCTGCAGGAGTTCCTTCCTCTGTGGCCCATTCCCACTTTCTAGCAAGTTTGTTGTATCTAGAAATATATATCTTGTCACTGTGGACATTATAAAGCAATAGCAGTCTAAGCCTTTGTCTTTGAAAAATGTAGTTTCAAGTGGGAAACATTAAAATGCAAATGATGTAGCAGTAAGTTAATAGAATGGCAAGAGGTAGGCACGAAGAGAAGAGATTTAAGAGCCTTGGCGCTGGTCTCCTGTAGAACTGTCACTCAGTGAATTTTTTTTCTTCCTTTCTTGTTTTTGAGTTTCATAGTTTTTTTTTTTTTTTTTTTTAAGAATTATGTGATACTTGGGAACTAGTTATATTTTTTTGGGAGAAGATAACTTCTGAGCAATATTTTCAAAGAGGGAGAATCATATTTTGGGTGAGAAGAAAGGGAAGAATTTCAGTGAGGAAGGCACGACTTCAGATGGCATGGGACGTGAAGCTCCGGGCAGGCTGGCCGACTTCCTCCGCGTTGTATACAAAGGTTCCTTCTCATCGGGGCTGCTGCTTCTCTCTTTATCTCTCTGAGGCTGGGACTGGTGCTTTTTATTTCTGTGTACTCAGGCTCTCAGTGCCTGTCGTATTGTAGACATTTAGTAAGTGCTTATTGAACTAATAGATGAATGAATGAAAACTCATACTAAGATATCGATTCCAAAGACGATGATTTCTTTGCTGGGCAACTAAAGTAATGATTGGACCCAGAGTTGATGGAGTCATTGCTGAAGCTGAGAGCTAGAATTGGTTGAGGAGTCTGTGAATGGAGAGAAAATTGTTCCAGTGGAAGGGACAAGTGGTGTATGAGAGGGGTAAAGATAATATATTTTTTTCCTTTTAAAGATTTATTTATTTTATTTGAAAGTGTTATAGAGAAAGAGAAAGAGACAGAGAGAGAGAGAGAGAGACAGAGAGAGAGAGAGAGAGAGACAGAGACAGAGAGAGAGACAGAGACAGAGAGAGAGAGATGTCTTCCATATGCTGCTTCACTCCCCAAATGGCCACAGCGGCCAGAGCTGAATTGATCCGAAGCCAGGAGCCAGGAGCTGCTTCTGGGTTTCCTACATGGGGCAGTGGCCTAAGGACTTGGGCTGTCATCCACTGCTTTCCCAGGCACATTTGCAGGGAGTTGGATTGGAAGTGGAACAGCCCAGACTTGAACCAGCACTCCTATGGGGTGCCAGTGCTGCTAGCCATGGCTTAACTCACTCTATCAGGCTGCTGGCTTCCAAAGATAATCGTTTTATGGGGATACAATTGGGAACTTTTTCAGAAAGATAACTATCATCATATAAATATCTGACATTTTCTAAGTAAAAATAAATATATTTGAAGGAGAAAAGAATTTTTTAGTGTTGAACACTTAATTGGAAATTAATTTTGTTTCCAGAATAATGAGAATTATAATGTTACCCAGAGTTTCTTTTTAAAATTCTTTAGTGCAATTATCAAACTTAAAACACAGCAAAAATATAATGGGTCCCCTAGTACACATTATCCACTGGCTTCAGCAATTGTTATTTTTTCTGGAATATTTTAAAGCATTTTGACATAAATAGCTATTTTGCAAAATATTCAGATTTTCTACTTACTTTTTTTTTAAGTTGACGTCAGGTTAACCAAGAAGAAGAAATAGCATAAATGTACATCATTGGGTGAATGAGTAGAGAAAATATAGACTATTCATACAATGGAATATTATTATGCCACACAAAGGAATCTAGTGCTGATAAAAATCTCACAGCATGGAAGTACCTTGCAAACATTGTGTTAGGTTTATGAAGCCAGACAGAAGGGGTCACGTGGTGTGTGATGTGATCCTATTTCTCAATGTGTGAGCCCTTCAGAATAGGCAGGTACATGGAGACAGAGAGCAGATTGGTCGTTCTCAGGCGCCAGGGCGAAGGGCGAGGGCAGTGAATGCTTATGTGTACAGGAGTTCTCTTCATGGTGAGGAAGATGTTTGGAACCAGTTGCACAATGCTGAGAATACACTTGATGCCACTGAATTATATTTTTAATGGGTTATTTGACTTGATATGAATTTTACCTCAATTTTAAAAATATTTAACAAATAGATATTTGTTTCGAAATAGAAAATAGAGATACACAAAGTAGAAAATGACATTTTTCCCCATTAATATCAAGTCTTAATCATCAGAGGTAGGTAAAGTTAAAAACTTCATGTGTGTTAATATGGACTGTTAAGACGTGCATTCAAAAACACATGTATATTCAAAACACATTTTTGTATACAGTTTTATATGTGCTATGTTGATACACATATTTTGAAGTTTTTTTCTGCTTATTGTTTGATTTGTCTTTATGTTCCATGTACTTCCAAAATGTTTGATATAGTTTTATATTAGAGGACAGAATCACTATCAGAGAATAATGGGAAAAAAAGAGTAATTGAATGCTTGAGATGATGAAATTTTAAAAGCTCAGGCTAAGGAAAACACATGCTAGTTTTTATTAGTGTTATTATTACTATCTTTTTTTTTTTTAGTTTTTTACAATAACCATTTATTCCCCCGGAGGGGTACACCATTTCTGGAGGTACTGCAATATCAGGTCAGTGTTCCTGCTCCAAGTCCTTCCTCCAAAAATCCTGATAAGAACAGATACTACATTTTATCTTTTTTTTTTTTTGAAGATTTATTTTATTTATTTGAAAGACAGAGTTACAGAGAGAGGTAGAGACAGAGAGAGAGGTCTTCCATCTGCTGGTTCACTCTCTAGATGGCCGCAACAGCCAGAGCTATGCCGATCTGAAGCCAGGAGCCAGGAGCTTCTTCCGGGTCTCCCAAGTGGGTGTAGGGGCCCAAGGACTTGGGCCATCTTCTACTGCTTTCCCAGGCCATGGCAGAGAGCTAGATTGGAAGAGGAGCAGCCAGCACTAAAACCAGTGCCTGTATGGGATGGCGGCGCTTCAGGCCAGGGCTTTAACCTGCTGCGCCACCGTGCCGACCCCAACATTTGATCTTAACCAAAAGGCCGAGAAGTGATTATGACTATCTTTTAATTTAGGACTGTTTCTTTCTGGCTTGTTTAATCTATATTGACGTGTAAAATGAACATTTTTCATGTGATGTTTGAAACAGATAAGAAATAAGAGTAAAGCTTTATGTTAGATTTGTTGAGTACATCTGAGGGTGTACCAGTACATGACTGATGTTGTTTGGGAAACATTAAGATATAATCATGGAAAAGGTGAGGTCATTACTGAGCTCTTTGTTAACAAAGAGCACTGGCAGAGAAGACTGCCTGCAGGAGAAAACCTGAGCAGTCTTGAAATACTATTAAGAGCTAAGAAAAAGGGTAGGGGAGTATGAATAAGGATTGAATCAGAGTTGTTAAGATAAGTGCATTAGAAAGACAGGTCAGTCAATTCAGAATGTGCACAGAAAGCAGTAGGGAAGGTTTTGTGCCCCAGTTTGCCTTGGCTAGTCCAAATTTGTATCTGTTGTCCTGGCATAATAAACAATAACAAACATTTCACTGTGAATATATGCTAGTTTTGGATAGTAAGTGATATGCTCACCCAGGAAGAGAGCAAGTCTGGTGGGGGTGTGGGGGTGGATCTGGTAAATTTTAGAGCGAATAGTTTGATTGGTGGATGACTGGAGATCTCTCTGAGGTCAAAGAACAGGTGTAGTAGAAGTTTGCGGGACCAGCACTGTGGCTCACTTGGTTAATCCTCTGCCTGTGGTGCTGGCATCCCATATAGGTGCCGGGTTCTAGTCCCAGCTGCTCCTCTTCCAGTCCAGCTCTCTGCTGTGGCCCGGAAAGGCAGTGGAGGATGGCCCAAGTGTTTGGGCCCCTGCATCCTCATGGGACACCAAGAGGAAGTACCCACGTGCATGGGAGACCTGGAGGAAACACCTGGCTCCTGGCTTTGTGTTGGCGCAGTTCCAGCAATAGCGGCTATTTAGGGGGTGAACCAACAGAAGTAAGACCTTTATCTCTCTCTTTCTCACTGTCTATAACTCTGTCAAACAAACAAATAAATAAATAAATAAAAAGTTTTCATGTCAATGAGATGGAAGAGAGCAAGTTGTGGCCTAAAACTAGAATGTTAAAAATTACATTGCAGAGAGTAAACAGTTTTGGATTCAGGCTATGGATAATAATAATAGGTAGTTGAAATGGAGTTACAATGAAGGTTAAAATCTCTATGAAGACATACATTAGACTAGCAAGTAAGATTTGGGGGCAAATGGAAGATTGAGAGACATATTTGGAATAAATAGCATCAAGGTAGGGTAGGACTTGGTAAAATTGAATGGCATAAATTTCAGAGAAGACATTTTTGGGTAAGACTGGAAGAATAGTGATTTGTAAATCTCACTAAGAAATTAGAGTAATGTTACTCTGCTTCCCTCAGTCCCCTGGATACAGGTGGTGGAATGGAGAGCAGATGTAGCTTCTACCTAAGAGCACTATTTTTGAGATAGGATAACGAGTTGGAAGGGAGAGATGGAAAGTTTATTTACAAATTGAATAGAATGTTACAGGAACTAATACAAAAGTTTGAGAAAAAGAGTAATTTGGGAGGAAAACAGAGTTGTGAAGAGATAACTGAAGAGAGAGGATGGCATGGGGGTGGGGTCAGTTCTTTCCTTTGGGAAAAGGATGAATTACCCAAGAAGCCAAGAATGGAACTGACTCTCCTCCATCTTCTGAGCAGCGGCACAAGGTTAGTGTGACCTGAGGTCCCTGAGAAGCTCTCTTTTGTCAGGGGTAGGGGCTGGCTGTGGCTTAGTTCCTCATAACTCACGAACCGTTCTGTTAGTGTGTGCCGTTAATGAGTGATTCTAAGCTACAATAGAAATTTCCAAATTGTTTGACTTGTCCCCACAATGTTGCTTTTTTTTTTGAAAGAACTTGTTTTTTTTTTTTTTAATAATCTACATCTTCTGATGCTACCTAGCATTTTTTTTAAAAAAAGAGTTTGTTTATTTTATTTGAAGGTAGGGTTACAGAGAGGGAGAGACAGAGAGAAAGGTCTTCCATCCACTGGTTCATTCCCCAAATGGCTGCAGCTGCCGGGGCTGGGCCTATCTGAAGCCAGGATCCCAGGGCCTCTTTGGGGTTTCCCATGTGGGTGCAGGGTCCAAGCACTTGGGCCATTTTCCGCTGCTTTCCCAGGTGCATTAGCAGGGAGCTGGATTGGAAGTGGAGCAACTGGGACTTGAACTGGTGCCCATATCGGATGCCTTTGCCCAGTATGCCACAGTGCCACCCTGACATTTTGTTTTAATATGACAACTGAATTCTTTAATAATACTTGATCATATTCAAAGAATAAAAGGTCACATTTTTAGGAATTTGGGCATATCAGGTATCATGCCTTGTGCATGTGCTTAATTGCCTTAACTTCTGTTTATCTTGTTTTCTGTCAAATTAGCAATGCTTTTACAGACATTCTTTGTGCTGTTACTCATGCTTTTGTGAGTTTGATTACTTTTTAATAATTCTCTCTGACTCCTGACATGATAAATACTTGATCTTTTCTCACTTTCCTGACAACCTCGCAAAGGAGGTAATATTATTTCCATTTTAAAGATGAGAAAGCTACGGCCGGCGCCGTGGCTCAATAGGCTAATCCTCCGCCTTGCGGCACCGGCACACCGGGTTCTAGTCCCAGTCGGGGCGCCGGATTCTGTCCCGGTTGCCCCTCTTCCAGGCCAGCTCTCTGCTATGGCCCGGGAGTGCAGTGGAGTATGGCCCAAGTGCTTGGGCCCTGCACCCACATGGTAGACCAAGAAAAGCACCTGGCTCCTGCCTTCGGATCAGCGCGGTGCGCCGGCCACAGCGCACTGGCCACGGCGGCCATTGGAGGATGAACCAATGGCAAAAGGAAGACCTTTCTCACTGTCCACTCTGCCTTTCCAAAAAAAAAAAAAAAAAGATGAGAAAGCTGAACTTCAAGATTAATTAAAATGTGGTTTACATTTAACTGAATTAAAATGCAGGACCATTTATTACCAGGTCCATCTCTAAAGAGACATACATCTTCACAGATAAACAGACACACACATGCACTCCTCTTGTAAGTGTGCCTCAGCTTACTAGAGGTGTTCTTTTCTTAATGAAATCTTTCTGAACCTTGTACGTAGCTGTGCTCCTTCCTCTCTCTGTGTCCTCTGAGGTAACACTTTGTTCCTCCTATTTTTATATTTGTGAAGCCTTCCTTTGTGGCATCCAGGAATGTTGTGATTTTCCTCTGTGTCCCCACTGAATTTATAACTAGTGTGTCTTTGTGCACTTGCTGAATTATGTGGCATTTATTTGCTGCCATGTTTGTCACCTCTAGTACGTTGGGGGTTGTTGAGATTAGGGACTGTAATTTTAATTATCTTGGTGTCCCTAGTACTGTGAAATATGCCTAGAAAATGTGTGTTCAATACATGTTTGTGAATGAATTTTGAATGTTTAATTGTTTAACTATTACTTGTGAACCTGTCTTACTATACTGTAAATTGTTTGAGGACAATAGTCCATATTTTATTGATCTTTGTATTCCTAACAATTATCTCTCATATGGTTATTCAATAAATACTTGTTGATTTAAATCAAGACTTTAATGAAAAAATTCTGTTAATCATTCTTCTCTCAAATAATTTTTTAAATATTAAGAAATTTAACTGACAATAATTGTAACATATTTAGGGGTACCATATGGCATTTCAGTGCGTGTATACAGTGTGTAATCAGATCAGGGTAATTGGTAATATCTGTTGCCGCACACATTTATCATTTCTTTGTGTGGGAGCATTCAATGTCCTCCTTACTAGCTATTTTGAAATTTACAGTTCAGTGTTGTCAATGATATTTACCCTATTGAACTATAAAACATTAGAAGTTACTCCCCCTCTCCAGTTATACCTCTGTGCCTGTTAACTATCTATTTCTTCTACCGGTTCCCTCCCAGCCTCTGGTAACTACTGTTCTGTTCTCTACTACTGCAAGATGAACATTTTTTAGCATAGCGCATAATTGAGAACATGCAGTATTTGTCTTTCTGTGTCTGACTTACTTCACTTAACATAATGTCCTCCAGTTCCATCCATGATGCCACAAATGACAAGATTTCATCTCTCTGTGGCTAATATTCCTCTGTGTGTATATACAGTTTTTTCCTTATTCGTTCATTTATCCATAGACAAATCTTGGCTGTTGTAAATAGTACTGCAGTAAACATGGGAATACAGATATCTGATTTCCTTTCCTTTGATATATACTCAGTATGGAATTTCTGGATTAATGGTAACTATATTTCTGTTTTTTTTTTTTTTTTTTTTTTTCACGGAAACTTCACACTGTTTTTCATAGCCCACTCACAGTGTATGAGTATTCCTCTTGCTCCACAGACTCACCAACTTTGCCTTTTTTTATAGTTAGCCATTTGTGAGTAGATATCTTTGTAGTTTTAATTTGTATTTCTCTTATGATATGTGATGAGCATTTTTTCATAAACTCATTGGCCGTTTGTTTATCTCCTTTGGAGAAATGTCTGTTCAGGTAATTTAACCATTTTTAAAACATCCTTTTTTTTTCTTTTTCTTTTGAGTTGTTTCTCATATGGGTGTATTTTGTATATTAATTCCTTGTCAGAAGAATAGCTCAAAAACATTTTCTTCTATTTAGATTGTCTCTTTATGCTGTTGATTGTTTCCTTTGCATTGCAGAAGATTTTTTTGATATAATCTTGTTGTCATTTTTTTTCTTTTGTTGTCTGTGTTTTGGGGTCATATTTAAAAAAGTCTTTGCTCAGACCACCAATGTTGTAGAACTTTTACCCTATATTTTATACTAATCTCCTAGTTTCAGATCTTATATTAAGATTTATATTATATATCTATCTTGAGTTGATTTTTATATATGGTGAGAGATAGCAGTCTAGTTTTCATTCTTCTCCATATGGATATCCAGTTTTCCTGGCACCAGTTATTTAAGAGATAGTCCTTTTTCCAATGTTCGTTCTTGATGCCCTTATCAAACACTAATGGGTGATAATCATGGGGATTTTTTTTCTTAGGTTCTCTATTCTGTTCTATTGGTCTGTATATCTGCTTTCATGCCAAGTTTCATGGTGTTTTGGATCCTGAGGTGCTGTAGTAAGTTTTGAAGTCAGATGCCTTTAGCTTTGTTGTTTTGGTTTCAGGATTATTTTAGCTAGTCAGGTGATTTGTAGTTCACATGAATTTTAGGGTTGTATTTTTTTTTCCTATTTTTGTGATAGGAGTTGCATTAAATCCATAGATTTTTTTTTGGAGAGTATGGATGCTTTAATGCTATTAATTCTTGAAACATGAACATGGGAAGCTTTCCCATTTTTTGGTGTCCTCTTCAATTTCCTCCATCAGTGTTTTACAGTTGACATAGCAAATAATTTTCTTTTTATATTTGAGTGTTCTATTGTTAGGTATACATATTTATAATTGTTAATATGCTTTAGGCTAGAGAAGATTTATTATATGTGACTTGACATTTTTCTCTTGCTGCTTTTAGAGTTCTTTCTGTCTTTTACTTTTGACAGCTTAATTATTATGAAACTTGGAAAGGACCTCTTTGGGTTGAGTATGTTTTGAGTTTCTTGAACTTTCATGAATCTGAATGTCCATATTTCTTCCCAAACTTGGAAAGTTTTTACTTAATGTTTAATTATATATGTATTTTGTGTGTTTCTCTGTTGCTTTTCATTCTGTAATACCAATAATGAAAATATTTGTTCCCATAAATCCTGTGGGCTTTCTTCATGCATTTTCATTCTTTTTTCTTTTTCTTTTTTTTTTTTAAAGATTTACTTATTTATTTGAAAGCCAGAAAGAGAGAGAGAGAGAGAGAGACAGACAGACTGACAGACAGACAGACACTGAGAGATTTTCCATCCACTGGTTCACTCCCCAAAAGGCTCCCATAGCCAGAGCTGGGCCGGTCCACAGCCAGGAGCCAGGAGCTTCCTCTGGGTCTCCTTCATGAGTACAGAGGCCCAAGGACTTTGGCCATTTTCCGCTGGCTTCCCAGGTGCATTAGCAGGGAACTGGATCAGAAGTGGAGCAGCAGAGACGGAAACTGGAGTCCATATGGGATATGGGCTCCTCATTCTTTTTTCTTGCTGCTGTCTGACTTAGTTAACTAAAAAGACCTGTTTTCAAGTTCAGAAAGAGTTTCTTGTTGTTCATTGTCTCTGTTGTTGTTTTCCAAGTTGTAATTTTATTTTACTCATTTAATTCTGCAGTTGCAAAGTTTCTGTTTGGTTCTTTTTTTATGGTCTCTAGCTATTACATTTCTCTTTCAGGTTATGATTTGTGTTTTCACCTTATTTCATGGACTTGTTTATTGTGTTCTCTTGTATCTCATTGAACTCTCTCAATCATTATTTTGGATTCCTTTGATGCATTTTGTAAATTTCTTTTTCTTTTGGGTCTATTGCTGGAGATTTATTGTATTGCTCTCAGGGGTGTCATGTTTCCTTGCCGTTTCATTTTTCTTGTGTCTATATTGATGGCTCTGTATATGGTGCTGCTGAAACTTTTCCCAACTTTGTGGAGTTTTCTTTTGGTGTGGGTGTAGAGTGAGGCTTCTTCCTGTGGTTGGCTGCTAGTTGGAAATGATGTGTTAGCTTCGTTTCTGGGTGGCCCCATGTGTGGTCTCTGTGCAGTTTCCTCAGCTGTAATTCTCACCAGCAATTTCTGCAGTTTAGGCCGTGGCCTGGGCTCTGGGTGTTTGTGACTGCGGTGGAATCCTGTGGCTGGCTGGCATGCTGGGCACAGGCACCTGCAGGTGCTGTGGACTGACCTGCTGTGACAGGCTCACCAGGAAGATAGGGCTACCACTGGGCTGCCTGGTATTCAAGCTGGATTCAGGAGTGTGGGAGCCCTGCTGACTGGCTAGCTACGTGATCAGCTGTCCAGGGAGAGGGATCACCATCTCCTAGCTCTTGGGCTGAACACAGGTGCACTGTGGCTGTGTGTTGGCTTCCCTTCTGTGCAAATTTGCCTGTTCCTGGGTGGAGGGTGTTAAGTGAGTATTGCAGCTGGCGCCTTGTCCTTTCTTTCTCCTGGACCTAGGTTCTGAGCAGCCAGGGTCTTCGTGCTGCAGCCACCTGTGTGTATGGTGGAGTGACTGCAGTGTCTCAAGAATGGACATTTGCTGTGGTCCTAGCCCAGTAGGGGTGCACTCTAGTAATGGGTCCAGTTTCAAGATGGTGCCAAGCGGTAGCAGCTTATGTTACAGGGGTGGTGGTGGTGGTGGTGGAGGGGCAGAATGCAGTGTGGGCTCCTTCTCTCTGGTAGTGCAGTGTGTGAGCTCTGGGTAACTCTCCACACTGTGTTCAGAGCCTGTGAGGGCTGCAGGAATCTCTGGTGGTTGTCTGGAGCAGCAGTGGGGGCCACTGTGGGTCTTCAGCCGACCTTTCCCTGTAAGGAGAAGTCTGACTGAGAGCTCTGTGCCAGTCCATTAGGGAGACAGTGTGGGAGAGGCTGAGTGCCTCGCTGTCATCTCTGTGGTGCTACCCTGGGTTTCCATGTACCACAGGAATCTCACCACTCACTTCCCTGCTGGCCTCCAGCGTACTTCCCCATCACTCCACTTGGGATATAGTTGTTTGTTTTCTGTTGTGTTCCCTCTTTGTGAGGGAGAGGAGTGACAGGCAGTTTTGTTTGGCTGTGTTGTTGACATCACTCCCATGAAATAACTTTAGATGTTAGGTACTGTGAATATATATTTAAAATTTTATAATAGTTAATTTCAAAGAAAGCACATTCTTCAGTTGTTTACAGACTTTTTTTTTTTTTTTAAATGAATATTTATTTATTTGAAAGGCAGAGTTACAGAGAGGCAGAGGCAGAAAGAGAGAAGTCCTCCATCCGCTGGTGCACTCCTCAAATGGCTGTAACAGCTGGAGTTAGGCAGATCCGAAGCCAGGAGCCAGAAGCTTCTTCCAGGTCTTCCATGAGGGTGCAGGGGCCTGAGGACTAGGGCCATCTTCCATGCTTTCCTAGGCCACAGAAGAGAGCTGGATTGGAACCAAAGCAGCCATATTGGATGCTGGCACTGCAGACAGCAGCTTTACCTTCTACACTTCAGTGCTGGCCCCTGTTTACAGACTTTTTTTTTTTAAAGATTTATTTATTTATTTGAGAGGCAGAGTTACAGAGAGGTGGAGGTAGATAGAGAGAAAGAGAGAGAGAGAGAGGTCTTCAATCTACTGGTTCGCTTCCCAAATGGCTGCAGTGGCCAGAGCTGGGCTGATCTGAAGCCAGAAGCCAGGAACTTCCTCCAGGTCCCCCGACACGGGTTGCAGGGGGCCAAGGACTTGGGCCATCCTCCACTGCTTTCCCAGGCCATAGCAGAGAGCTGGACCAGAAGTGGAGCAGCGGGGACTCAAACCAGCGCCCTTATGGAATGTCAGCACCACAGGCAGTGGCTTTACCCACTGTACCACTGTGCTGGCCCCTGTCATCATCATCATCATCATCATCATCATCATCATTCTTACTCTTAGATGATCATGCATGTGTGAATCTGACATCCCCGCAGCTTCCTTCAGGAGAGAGAAGGGAGGCAGGAGTAGCTGGGAAAGACTCTGTCCCCTTACCCCAAATTTCTAGCTTCCTCCCATCCAGGACCTTCTGCAAGGGGATGGCAGTGGAAAGGTGAGGCCACTGACACTTGGGCTAATGTGGTAGCCACGAGTCACCTGTGGCCATGGAACACTTGAAACACGGCTAGCCTGCATTGACTGGCGCTGTATGTATCAAAGACATATACCAGAGTTTGAATTCCTCATTTAAAAAGGTGAAAAATAACTAATAATGTTTAGTATTATTTGTTAAGATATTAATATTTTGTACATACGGGGTTAGATAAAATGTATTATTACAGGGGCCGGCGCTGTGGCTCATTTGGTTAATCCTCCGCCTGCAGTGCTGACATCCCATATGGGCGCCGGGTTCTTGTCCCGGTTGCTCCTCTTCCAGTCCAGCTCTCTGCTGTGGCCCGGGAGGACAGTGGAGGATGGCCCAAGTGCTTGGGCCCTGCACCCGCTTGGGAGACCAAGAGGAGGCGTCTGGCTCCTGGCTTCGGATCGGCGCAGTGCACCGGCCGTGGTGGCCATTTGGGGGGCGAACCAACGGAAGGAAGACCTTTCTCTCTGTCTCTCTCTCTCACTGTCTCTAACTCTGCCTGTCAAATTAAAAAACAAAAACTAAAACAAAAAATGTATTATTACAATTAATTTCACTGATTTTTAAAATTTTTTAAATGTAGCTACTAGAAAATCTTTTAAAAGAAAAGATTTATTTACTTTGTTTACAGCCTTTTAACATCTTTTTTTTTGTGTGTTTTCTTCATCATGTTTTTTTTTTTTTTTCTTTTTTTATCTTTGAGAGGCAGAGTGGACAGTGAGAGAGAGAGACAGAGAGAAAGGTCTTTCTTTTGCCGTTGGTTCACCCTCCAGTGGCCACCGCGGCCGGCGCGTTGCGGCTGGCGCATCGTGCTGATCCGATGGCAGGAGCCAGGTGCTTCCGGTCTTACATATGGGTGCAGGGCCCAAGGACTTGGGCCACCCTCCACTGCACTCCCTGGCCACAGCAGAGAGCTGGCCTGGAAGAGGGGCAACTGGGACAGAATCCGGCGCCCCGACCGGGACTAGAACCCGGTGTGCCGGCGCCGCAAGGCAGAGGATTAGCCTAGTGAGCCGTGGTGCCGGCCCATCACGTTGTTCTAATAGGGCAGCCAGTCCAGTGCTGTTTCACTTTCATTTAACTTGTACCCTAAACTGAGGAGCAGATGTTTGGCATGGTTGTTAAGACACTGCTTGTGATTTCTGCATCCCATAGTGGAGTGCCTGAGTTCAAGTCTCAGTTCTGTTTCCAATTCTGGCTTCCTACTGATGTGCACCCTGGGAGGCAGCAGGTGATACCCCAAGCTCTTGGTTCCCTCCCTGCCACCCATGTGGGAGACCTGAGTGGACTTGGCCTTGCCCCAGATGTTAGTGACATTTGGGGAATTAATCAGTAGATCTGTATGTGTCTGTGCCTTTCAAATAAATAAATAATTAATTAAAAGTCGAGAAACTGAGCTAGATGCAATAATCTCAAAGAAAATGTACAATGAGTTTCTTTTTGAACGTTTATTTATTTACATATTTGAGAGGTGGAGGATGATGGGGAGAGACAGAGAAAGGAAGAAAAGAAAGATGTTTGTCTTCCATCCACTGGTTCATTCTTCAGATGGTGGCTACAATAGCCAGCCCTGGGCCAGGTTGAAGCCAGGAACCATCCTGGTCTCCCACATGTGTGGCAGGGACTCAAGTACTTGTGTCATCAACCTCTCCTTTCCCAGGAACATTAGCAGAAAGCTGGAATGGAAACAGAGCACCCAGAGCTTGAGCCAGTGCTTCCATATGGGATGCCAAGTGTTGCAGGTGGCAGCTTAACCTGTTGTGCCACAATGCTAGCCCCAGGAGGGGGAGTTTTTAAATACCATATCCATAATGTGGACCAGGTCAGCATGTATTGATTGGTAATAAGTGATAGTGTTTTCCTAGTTTAAACTTCAGTGACTGTTCCTGCCTGCCTGCTTACGTACTTCTGCAGGGCCTCACTTGCTGCTCATGTCAAGTCGGTTTTTGGTTTAATTGTGGTTACTACTTGTAGACTTGGTGGCTTTTCGATACTTTGTGCCTTGCTGCAGGCAGCTTACTATTTTGTTCAAATAGTTACTGTTGTTTCTGACCTGTCAGTGTTGAAGCATGTAAAAGGTAAGAAATATTTTCAGATAATTCATTTTGTACTTTAATGGTTAATGATTTTATAGTCTTTATCAACATACAAACATTCTGATAATGTTCGCTTGAACCATAACTTGATTTTGTTAGGTTTTATTAGTTAAGGAATATAAATTCTAGCTCCATTGAATTTCCTTTTAGCTCCTGAGAGTATCCTTTGGAGGAAGAATGAAGGATTTCCTGTTTGTATTATATAGCTTTTATTTACTGATTTTTAGCATTTTCTAAATTAGCATATCTTAAATGGCATACTTGAATCTCTTTATCAATGTTAAAATAAATGAAAAAACTAAACAGATATTTTTGACCAGAAGACATCATCTGTGTTAAAATAAATTATGCTACTTGAAAGAGAATATTCAATATGGATTACAGTTACTTTCTGCTGTACAAAAGCAGTATTTCCATCTCTGTTCTTGAGAATGTTAAAGTTGCCAGTTGTGGAGCCAGAAGTTGAAAAACAGGAGATGTTTTAGACCAATTACTTGTACTTGCATATTATTCTGCTATTCACTTGAAATGCCACGGGAATTCTGTCATCCTGCCAAAGAAGCTAGTTACCTGTTTTACACTTTCCTATTTAATAATTTCCATTTCTGTTAAAGAAATATGTATAAATAGATTTATTTTATTTAAATTAAACTTTTAATTTTAGAGAACAGTAATTTTTAGTGGTTCTTTTAGAGTTTTAATCACTATGGCAAATGAAAACTCAGCATATGAATATTAGCACTCACTTGGTCATAAATACCAAATTGAATAACATTAAATAAGAAAATATACATAAATCTAAATAGTAGTTTAGTAAATTTTTATTAGTTTCAACTTTTTTTTTTTTTTGACAGGCAGAGTGGACAGTGTGAGAGAGAGACAGAGAGAAAGGTCTTCCTTTTGCCATTGGTTCACCCTCCAATGGCTGCCACGGCTGGTGTGCTGCGGCCGGCGCACCGCGCTGATCCGAAGGCAGGAGCCAGGTGCTTCTCCTGGTCTCCCATGGGGTGCAGGGCCCAAGCATTTGGGCCATCCTCCACTGCACTCCCGGGCCACAGCAGAGAGCTGGCCTGGAAGAGGGGCAACCGGGACAGAATCTGGCGCCCCGACCAGGACTAGAACCTGGTGTGCTGGCACCGCAAGGCGGAGGATTAGCCTAGTGAGCCGTGGCGCTGGCCTGGTTTCAACTTTTAAGAAGATACTTTCAAATAAATGCTACCTTTGCCACTAACATACATGCACTTTTGTATAATATTCTTTTTGCCAGACTTATCAAATTATAGACATTATTGTTTTAAAATCCCATATTACAGTCCGTTTGAAAATAGGTTTTCTCTTGTAGTAGCATACAGTAAATTGTACACCTACCATATTCAGGGTAGTAACCTAAGGAGCACGGTATAAAGATGAAAAATCTCTGATACTTTTATTTCCAGTTAACTCATGGTTTAATGTGTAATAATAATCACAGATACATAGATCATCCCTGCCTGGGAAAGGGAGCTCCTAAGTTGGCCTGGGTGATGGTGGCTGTAAGGAGGACTGTGCAGAGAATACAGCTTTACAGTTTAGTTGCTGGTGATTCACCAGGCAGATGAGAGGAAAAGTAGCATGTGCAAAGAAGGCAGGGAGGTGTGAGTGCTCAGGAGACATTTTGGGAACTGAAAGCAGTTATATGTATTGCTTTTAGGGAGGAGTGGGAGTTGTCTGCTGCCAGCTTTTATTCCACACAGAGGAATTTGAATTTTATCCTGTAAGTTGTAAAATAATACCTAGATTCACAAGCAACAATAAAGTTAATCTCCAGCATCCTAAGGAATGAAGGGAGCAAAGTAGGGGTTGCAGGGCCCTAAGCTGTATGTGTGATGCTGTGTAGCCTCAACCACCTAATTCATTTAGCAGATTTTTATTGTCTGCTGTAGGCAAGGCACTGTTGTAATAAGCACTGGAGATGAAGAGGGGAGCAGAACAGAGTAAATTCCCTGCCCAACTGGAATTTACATTACAAATCAACATTTAATTCCCCCTTTGTAATTTTTGGCTACAGCATGATAGTATATTTTCCTTGCAGTTTAGTTTCTTCTTCCAGTGTATTGTATCTGGAAGAATATGGCTCATATAGCTGAATTGTGAACACTTCTTCATATTATTGTACTTCATTTGAGCTAGAGTTTGAGGTCTTGTTAGTCCTTTATTAAGTTTAATTGAAATTTATGAGATAATTGTAGATTAGGGTGAAGTCATAAGAAATACAGAGAACTTCCTTGTTCATTTTGCTTTTTCTCCCAATGGTAACATTTTGCAAAACTATAATATAATATAGTCCATACATTGTCAGTTTTGCTTCAACTCATTTGGGTGTATTTATTAAACAACCATCAAAGGACTGAAGAATTCCAACACTACAAGAATTCTCTGTATGAAGATACTTAGAAAGTTCATGGAAAAAAGGAGTTAACAGTAGTTTATTTAGGTACAGAAAGATTTTGAAATCCATGCGTAGTTTTTCATAATACACATTTTCCATAAAAGTCCCTTTCATGATCACACTCACCTCGCCACCCCACCGTCTATCCTGGTAGTTCTAAACCCCAACAACCACTAATCTGTCCTTTTTCTAAAAAGTTGTTGTTCTAAGAACATTACATAATTGTTACATGTAACCTTTGGGATTAGCCTTTTTTTCTATTCAATAGAATTTCCTGGAGATTTATCCAAGCTGTTGTCTGTACCAATAGTTTGTTCTTTGTCATTGTGAGTAATATTCAGTGATATGTATAATTGTTCCTCTGTTGAAAGGCATCTGGGCTGATTACAATTTTTGGCTATTACACATAAAGTTCCATGAATATTTGTTTACAGGTTTTTATGTAACCATGTGTTTTCATTTTGTAGTGTCAGTGTCTGACAGTGTATTTAACTGGGTCATATGGAAGTTGAATGAAACATATGTTTTCATTTCTGTGGCATCAGTGTCTGAGAATGAGAATGTATTTGCTAGGTTATATGGCAGTTGAACGTTTGGTTTATATGAAACCAAAGTGGCTGTACCATTTTATATTCCTACTAGCAACAAGGAAGTGATGTAGTTTTCTGCTTCCTCACCCTCTGGCGTTTGGTGTTATTGTGTTTTATTCAGCCATTCTGATGTGTGGTGATATATCATTGCAGTTTTTATTGCATTTCACATATGACTGATGACGTTGAGCATCTTTTAGTGTACTTATCTGTACATTAAAACTTATACTTTTTCCTATAAAATACTCATGTATTTTGCCCATTTGCTAGTTGGATTTTTTTTTATGGGTTTGGACAAATATCTAAGGACATGTATTCATATTTGTAGAACTATACAGAGTAGTTTCACTGCTCTAACATCCACTGTGCTCTACTATTAATCTTTTACTGTCTTTATAACCTTCTCTAGAATGTCAGATAGTTGGGCACACTTGCTCTTTTCCATCATCATTGGTGGTTCCAATGATGTTTAATTTAAGAATATGTTTAGTTTTAGGGGCTGGTGTTTTGGTGTAGTGGGTAAAGCCTCCACTTGTGATGTGCTATCCTATATGGGTACTGGTTTGAAACCTGCCTGTTCCACTTCTGATCCGTCTTCCTGCTAATATGCCTGGGAAAGCAGTGGAAGATAGCAGATGTCCTTGAGTCCCTGCACCCATGTGGGAGACCTGGAAGAGGATCCTGGCTGCTGGCTTTGGACTGGCCCAGTTCTGGCTGTTGTGGCCATCTGGGGTGTGAACCAGCAGATGGAAGATCTGTGTGACTCTCCCTCCCTCTCTCTCTAACTCTGCCTTTCAAATAAATCTTAAAAAAACCAAACCAAAGCAAAACAAAACCAAAAATTCCCAAAAAGAATATGCTTAATTTTATGAGAAACTGTCAAGCTGTCTTCCAAAGTGGCTCTACCATTTTACATACCTATCAGCAATGAATAAGAGTTCCTGCTGTTGCATGTCCTTGCCAGCATTTGGTGTAATCAGTGCCCTGGATTTTGGCCATGCTAATAAATGTGAGGTGGTATTTCATTGCTTTAATGTTAATTTCCCTGAAGACATATGATATGGAGTATCTGCTCTTATGCATATTTGGTACCTGTAGGACATCTTTAGTGAGTTGTCTATTACAATCTTTGGCCAATTTTTAAATTGGATTATTTCTTTTCTTACTGTTGGGTTTTATAATTTCTTTGCAATTTTGGATAATAATCTTTTATAAGGAATATCCAAGTCTATGGCTTGTCTTAATTTTCTGGAGAGAGTATTTCTGGACAGAGTATTTCATGGAGCAGATAATTCTAGTTCTAATGAAGTTTAACATTAATTATTTTATTGATTGTGCTTTTTGTGCTGTATATTTATTTGAGAGGCAGCAAGACACACAGAGAAACAGAGAGAAATTGCATTAAATATAATTTAGTTAAACGCCAAATAAGTCCTTGGCATTTGTCCAAAGGGAAAATAATGTTTTTCTTTTGCAGTTTTCACATCTCTCTGTGACATTTGATGTTTCTAGTATCTTTTTTTCCCCCTCCTAATGTCTGTGACTCAGCCAAATGCCTTTTATCCTTTCTATACTCTATCCTTTGGTTAGCTTTTCCTGCTCTCATCTAAAAAATTTTTTACTTATTTATTTTCAGTTTATTTGTGAGAGGGAGAAGGGAAGAGGGAGACGGAAGGGTGGGGAAGGGAGAAAAGAGGAGAGGAGAGAAGAGGAGAGGGAGGGGGGAGAGAGAGAGAGGTAGAGAGAGAGAGAGACTTCCATTTTTTTCCATAATAGCCAGAACTGGGTCAGCCAAAGCCAAGAGCCTGGAATTCATTCCAGTTCTCTCACATGGGTGGCAGGTCCCAGGTATTTGCGCCGTTCAGGGTACAGATTAAAAGCAAGCTGGATTGGAAGTGGAGGAGCTGATACCATGTGAGATGTGGACTTCCCAAGAGGCATCTTAACTGCTGCACCAAACCTCTGCCCCTCCTGCTCGCATTCTTGGATTGGCAGATTCTCATGGGTTTTGTCCTTGACTCTGATTTTCTGTCAACATTTATTCTGTTGTTTTCATCTATTGCTTTTAAGCAGTTAATTCCCAAATTTGGATCTTTCGCCTCAATATTTTACCTAAAGATTTATTTCTGGTAGAAATTAATGTATTTTTTTCTTAAAGTAGCTCCGTATTCTTTTTTTTGTTGTTGTTGTTCCCTTATTCATTCAGGTCAAGACTCTTCCATCTTCATTTGTTCTGTCAATTCTAGATCCTGTAATGGCTTCTTTTTTTTTTTTTTTTTTTTTAAAGATTTATTTATTCGAAAGGCAGAGTTATAGAGAGGCAGAGGCAGAGGCAGAGGCAGAGAAAGAGGGAGAGTGAGAAAGAGAGAGAGAGAGAAAGAGAGAAAGAGAGGTCTTTCATCCACTGGTTCACTCCCCCAGTGTCTGCAATGGCTGGTGATAGGTCAATCTGAAGCTAGGAGCCAGGAGCTTCCTCTTGATCTCCTAAATGGGTGCAGGGGCCCAAGGATTTGGGCCATCCTCTGTTGGCTTTCTCAGGCACATTAGCAGGGAGCTGGGTGGGAAATGGAGCAGCTGGGACTCAAACTGGTACCCACATGGGATGCCAGCACCGCAGGAGATGGCCTTACCCAGTATGCCACAGTGCTGGCCCCTGTGATGGCTTCTTTTTCTTATTTTTTAAAAAATTTATATTATTTATTTGAAAGAATTATAGAGAGAGGTAGACACACTCAGAGAGAGAGAGAGAGGTCCTCCATCTGCTGTTTCATTCCCCAAATGGTCACAATGGCAGGAGCTGAGCCAATACAAGCCAGGAGCTTCCTCTCAGTCTTCCACGTGGTTGCAGGGGCTCAAACACTTGTGCCATCTCCACTGTTTTCCTAGGCCATAGCAGAGAGCTGGATTGGAAGTGGAGCAGCTGGGACTTGAACCGGCGCCCGTATGGGATGCTGGCACTGCATGCCAGTTCATTAACCAGCTGTGCCACAGCACTAGCCCTTCATTTTTTCTTTTTTCTCTTCCTTCCTCCCTCCCTCCCTCTCTCTCTTTTTCTCCCTCCCCTCCCCTCCCCTCCCCTCCCCTCCCCTCCCCTCCCCTCCCCTCCCCTCCCCTCCCCTCCCCTCCCCTCCCCTCCCCTCTCCTCTCCTCTCCTCTCCTCTCCTCTCCTCTCCTCTCCTCTCCTCTCCTCTCCTCTGGCAGAGTGGATAGTGAGAGAGAGAGACAGAGAGAAAGGTAAGGTCTTCCTTTGCCGTTGGTTCACCCTCCAATGGCCGCCACGGCTGGCGCGCTGCGGTCGGCGCACCGCGCCGATCCGAAGGCAAGAGCCAGGTGCTTCTCCTGGTCTCCCATGGGGTGCAGTGCCCAAGCACTTGGGCCATCCTCCACTGCACTCCCTGGCCACAGCAGAGAGCTGGCCTGGAAGAGGGGCAACCGGGACAGAATCTGGTGTGCCGGCGCCGCTAGGTGGAGGATTAGCCTAGTGAGCCGCGGCGCTGGCCTATTTTTTCTTAAATACAGTAACAAATATCTTTCCCACTCCTTGTGTTCCTGCTACTCTGTGTGTTTTCTTTTAGAAATATTTTCTATGCTTGTGACCAGCATTGTTGTGCAGTGGGGTATCCTATATTGGAATTGTGGGGAGCAACCCGGACTAGACTGAGTTACTGGAATTAAGACTTATTCTATGCATCTGCTCTCCCACAATATGGCGCTGGGAGAGAAGAAAACAGCTTCTACACAGATGCCTCCAGTTCAGCCAATAAACTGTAGGACTTGCTCCTGATTGGAGGAGAGCAGCGTACTCGGCGTGTGGGCAGCCGAGTTGGGATTGGCGGAGGAGGACTATAAAGGAGGAGAGAGACGGCATGCACGGGGAACATCTAAGGGGAACATCTGAGGGAACACCTGTGGGAACACCTGTGCAGCCCCCGAGAGAGCCGGCCGGCGGTGTGCCGCTCCCCTGCGGAAGTGGGGAATGTGGCCAGGGGGAACCGCCCTTCCACGGAGGTGGAAGGGACAGTAGCCAACCCGGGAAGAACCAGCAGCAAACCCGGGGAGGGCCGAGCAGATGAAAGAACAGCGCAGGGTCCTGTGTCGTTCCTCCACGAAGAGGGGGAGCGACAGGAATGCTGGTTTGAATCCCAGCTGCTCTGCTTCCAATCCAGCTCCCTGCTAACATACCTGGGAAAACAGTGGAAAATGGCCCAACTGCTTGGGCCTCTGCCACACACATGAGAGACCTGAATGGAATTCCTGGCTCCTGGCTTCAGCCTGGCCCAGTCCTTTGTAGCCATTTGGGGAGTAAACCAGAGTATGGAAGATTTCTCTCTTGGTCTCTATTTCTGTCTCTGTCTCCATCTTCCTTTCCTGTCTCTGTAACTCTGCCTTTCAAATACATAAAATAAATCTTAAAACAAATTTTTTGATGGAATTTTTTCATAACCTTTTAATTTTTTTTCACCCTGATTACTTGATAGTTCAGGAAAAAAATAGTTCAGTTGGGGAAAAGTTGCAATTTGTTCTCTAATTGGAAAACTTTTTCATTTTTTTTTTAAAAACCGTGTCGTTAGATGAGATCCCTGAAATTAGAGAGATATAACTCCTGTTCTTTTCCCTGTAGCTTGCAGGCTATCAGCTGAATTAATAAGAAACTGACTTTTGGTGTAGATGAACAAAGATTAAAGTTATGTTTTTCCATTTCTTCCAACTGGATCTGAAAGATTCACTGCCTGAAATTTTGTAAAACTCAGGCACAAAATAAATTCTGTTGTAGTTTTCAAAATTTATAGTATTACAATCAGTATATTTTGGGGGAAGTTTATGATAGCTGACCTTTAGATGATCGTAAGTTATGCTGTAGTGATTTTAAAACAGTTTTTCTGAGTGCTAATTCACATAGCAAAGAATTCATCCATTGAAACCATACAGTTCAGTTGTCTTTGGTATAGGTGTGCAGTCATCACAGCATATGATCTTGGAACATTTTTGTTGCCCCAAAAAGAAACCCAGTACCATGAACAGTCACTCTGTACTTCTCCCCAAATTCACCAGCCCTAGGCAACCACTAATGTGCTATTTATCACTATTGGTTTGCCTGTTTTGGACATTTTACATAAATGAATCCTGAAATATATTTTTTAAATGTCTGGTTTCTTTCATTTAACAGAAGGTTTTCAAGGTTCATCCATGTTGTACCCTGTAACAATATCTCATTCCTTGTAATTGACAGTAATATTCCTTTTGATTGATATTTATACTTTTATTTATCCATTCATCAGTTGATGGATATTTGAGTTGTTTCTACATGGTGGCCGTTATTAATAATGGGGCTTGAAACGTAAGTTTTTGTGTACACATATGTTTTCATTTTACTTGAGTCTGTAGCTAAGAGTGGAATTTCTGGTAGTTGTTTTTCCCATGTTTTACCTTTTGAGGAGCTTCCATGCTATTTTTTTTTTTAAGATTTATTTATTTTATTTGAAAGGCAGAGTTACAGAGAGGCTGAGGTGGGGGGGGGAGGGAGGGAGAGAGAGAGAAAGAGAGAGAGAGATGTCAGTCTTCCATCCAATGGTTCACTTCCCAGATGGCTGCAACGGCCAGAGCTGTGCCAATCCAAAGCCAGGAGCCAGGAGCTTCTTCTGGGTCTCCCACGTGGGTGCAGGGGTTCAAGGACTTGGGCTATCTTCCATTGCTTTCCCAGGCCATAGGAGAGAACTGAATTGGAAGTGGAGCAGCCAGGACTTGAACTGGTGCCCATTTGGGATGCTGTCACTGCAGGCAGTGGCTTCACCCACTATGCTATAGTGCTGGCCCATATACTATTTTCTGTAGTGGCTGCATGGCTTTATGTTTCTAGTACCAGGGTTTAAGAGTTCCAATCTTTCCATAGTCTCTAGCACTTTGTTATTATCTGTCTCTTGATTATAGACACTGTGGTGTTATGAAGTAGTATGTCATTGTATTGGCTAATGATATTGAACATCTTTCCATGTCCTTATTAGGCATCTGTTAATCTTTGGAGAAATGTCTGTTCATATCTTTTGCCATTTTAATTGGATTATCTTTTTATTATTGAGTTGTAAGAATTATTTCCTCATATATGTTTATATAGCAAATATTTTCTCCCTTTCTGTGGGTTGTTTTCAGTTTCTTGATGATGTACTTTGAATCACAGTTTTTAATTTTGATGAAATCCAATTTATATGTTCTTGCCCTGTTGCTTGTGTTTTTTGTTTTTGTAGCTAAGAAACCAGTGTTATGAAGATTGTCGTTTCTTCTTAGAGTTTATTGTTTGTTTTATTTAAAGTTAATTTTGTGTTTGTGTGGTCTAAGGATGGTATTCTGCTTCATGCTTTTGCATGTGGAAATCAAGTAGTCCCAGGACCATTTGTTGAAAAAAAATTTTTTTACATTATTGAATAGACTAGATACTCTTGCAGAATTTTTATTTTACCATAAATGTGAAGATTTGTATCAGGATCCTTTCCTCTGTCCCATTGACCTCCATGTCTGTCCATATGTTAATACTGTCTTTTTTTTTTCTTTAAGATTTTTTTTTTTTGTTAATTTGAAAGGCAGGCAGAGTTAGAGAGAGGGAGAGACAGAGAGAGTGAAAGAGAGATGGATATCTTCCATCCACTTGTTCATTGCCCAGATGTCTTAACAGCCCTGGGCCAGGACAAAGCCTTGAGCCTGGAACTCCATCTGGGTCTCCTATATGGGTGGAAAGACCCCAAGTACCTGGGACCTTAACTTAAAAATTCAAGTACCTGGGCTGCCTTCTGTTGCTTTCCCAGGAGTATTAGCAGGAAGCTGGATCAGAAGTGGAATAGCCAGAACTAGAACCTGCACTCATATTTAATTGCTGGCATTGCAAGCAGCAGCTTAACCTACTGTACCACAACACTGACCCTGCCAGTACGGTCTCGATTGCTTTTTAGTTAAGTGTGAAATTAGATCCTTTGAGTCCTCCAATTTTATATTTCTTTTAAAGTATTTTTGTGTTTATTCTGGCTTCCTTGTATTTCCATATGAATTTTAAGATCAGCTGTCAATGTCTGTAAAAAATGTAGCTGAGTTATTAGTATAGATTTAAGATAAATCTTGCTTTTAAAGTAGTAAATCTTTTGGTCTTTGAACATGAAGCATTCAAGGTATTTTACAGCAATGTTTTACAAATTTCTTACAATGTTTTAAATTTCAAGAATATGGTCAGCGCCGCGGCTCAATAGGCTAACTCTGCCTGCGGCGCTGGCACCACGGGTTCTAGTCCTGGTCAGGGCGCCAGATTTTGTCCCGGTTGCTCCTCTTCCAGGCCAGCTCTCTGCTGTGGCCCGGGAAGGCAGTGGAGGATGGCCCAAGTGCTTGGGCCTGCACCCGCATGGGAGACCAGGAGAAGCACCTGGCTCCTGCCTTCGGATCAGCGCGGTGCGCCGGCCGCAGTGCAATGGCCACAGCAGCCATTGAGGGGTGAAGCAACGGAAAAGGAAGAGCTTTCTCTCTGTCTCTCTCTCACTGTCCACTCTGCCTGTCAAAAAAAAAAAAGTTTTAAGAATATAAATTAGTTTAAAATTTCTTACAACAATATTTTGTATTTTATTCCTAAGTAATTTAATTTTTTGATGCTATTGTATTTTCTTAAGTTTTGCTTTCAGATTGATCATTATTGATATACAGAAACACAATTACCTTTTATATATTGATTTTGTATCCTATAATATTACTAAACTCATTCACTAATTCTAATGGTTTTTTTCCATTGTTTAGGATTTTCTGTATGCCAGATAATGTCATCTGCAAGCAGAATTAATTTTCTTTCTTTCTTTCCCACCTCAATGTCTTTTATTTAATGTATTTCATTGTAATGGCTAAAAATGCTAATATAATTTGAATAGAAATCAACAATAGAGTGGACGTTCTTATCTTGTTCCTGAACTTTGAGAGAAAATATTGAATTGTAATAATTTTTTTTTACCCTGAAAAGAGTAGGTTGTATTTTTGCTTTGACGACTAATTTCCTTTTGATTCAAGATGTTTTCCCTTCTGTTTAACATACACAGATATGTGCTGATTAGAAAGCTGAACTGTGCAGTGAGAAAGAAGGACAAGCAGTGCCTTACAAAAATGGGGTTTGGGAGTGACCTGAAGAATTCACACGAAGCTGTGTTAAAATTGCAAGACTGGGAATTACGGTTACTGGAAACAGTGAAGAAATTTATGGCTCTGAGAATAAAAAGTGATAAAGAATATGCATCTACTTTACAGAACCTTTGTAATCAAGTTGATAAGGAAAGTACTGTACAGATGAATTATGTCAGCAATGTATCTAAGGTAAGAAGAATTATTTCATCATTCATTGCATATAACATCATAATTATGCTCACAGCAAATAGATCATTCTATTGAATGAGCATACCCACATTAACATACTAGGACAGTGGTTCCAGAATTTTTTGCTGAGTATCAGAATCTTATGGGGGAAGGTTTCCAAAATTATTTTGGGAACTTACCTGCTGATATTCTAATTCAATAGGTCTACAGAGGGACTTTGAAGTTTTTTCTGTAAATAAATATACAGGTTATTCTAGTGATTAGTCAGACTTGAGAGCTATTGTTAGAAATATTGGGTTTTTAAATTTTGTTTTCTGCTTTGGGTCAATTGACCTTTGCTGATTATTTCCTTTGATGCAAAGAAAATTTTAACCCATATTCCTGAATTCTTTGATGAATTGTTTGAAATATTTTAACCCATACCTCTCTCTTATTTTCTATCATTTCTTTGCTAAAATACTGGTAAATAAATAAATTAGTTTCCTCTTAAATCCACTGGATGAACTATATCTATCGAGATATCTATATATATATATATGTAGATACTTAGATATCCATAGATAGATATTTTCTGTAAGTTATATAAGAGATATGTAAGTTATATAAGAGATATAAAATACCTATATAGATATATATCTATATAGGTAGATGGATGCTTCCTATAAGTTTGTTGAAATTCCATCCAGTCTTACTTGGCTCAGTTTTTTTTCATGAATTTGTGTTGGATCTTGTCACGTGGTTTTTCTTTGTCTATTTCTGGAGTGATGTTACCTTATCTCATTCCATATATTGGAAATTTGTGTTTTTTCCCTTTTTTCTGACCAATCTGGGTAGAGGTTTATTAATTTTACTAATATTATCTGAGAACTCCCTTTTGATTTTGTTGACTTAAAAAGATTTTTTTTTTCTATTGCTTTGATTTCAGCTCTGAAGTCTACTGATTTTTCTTCCTCTTAATTTGTTTTTCATTTGCTCTCCCTCTTCCCTTGGTTTATTAAGGTGGAAGCGGAGATCACTGATTTGAGACCTGTCTTCTTTTGTAATACAAGGGTATAGTGTTCTAAATTTTTTTCCGAGTACTATTTCATCTGTATCCAGAAATTTTTCTATGCTTATTTTAATTTTCTTATAGTTAGGATTACATTTAGTTTCCTTTTTGATGTCTTTTTTGACAGATGTGTTCTTTGAAAGATTGTTATTTAATTTCCAAATAGTTGTTTTTTTCCATATGTATTTTTGTTAGGTATTCTGAATTTAGTTTTCCAAAAACTTATTTTGTATAATTACATGTTTTTAAATTTTTGAATACTACTTGTTTTATAACCCAGAATGAGGTCTGTTTTGGTAAATGTTGTATGTATACTTGATAAGAATATATACTGTTACGGTCAAGATGGTTGATAGTGGTGTCCCACTGTATTGTTTCTTTTTTAGTCAGAGTTCTCCGGAGAAGGAGAAGCAGAAGGGAAGCTATATATATGTAACAGGGAAGTCGAGAAGTCCCTCTGTGTGCTATCTGTAGCCTGGAGAACTGGGGAAGCCAGTGATGTAATTCTGTCTAAGGATGAAGGTCTGAGAACCGGGAGAGCTGATCTTGTTCTCCCAGTCTGAGGCCAAGGCCCGAGAACCTGAGGGGCTGTTGGTATAATTCTCAGAGTACAAAGGTCCTAGGACTTGGAGTTCTAATTCTGACTTCAGGAGGAGATGCATGTCTCAGCTCCAGAAGACAGAGCAAATGAGCCCTTCTTCATCCTTCTAGTTCTGTTAAGTTCTTACTACATTGCATGATGCCTGCCCATGTTGGTGAGGATGAATGTTTTTTAATTAATTTTATTTAATGTATACAAACTTAATGCATTTCTTACATACAAATCTAGGAACACAGTTGTTCTTCCCACTCTACCCTCCCTCCCTCCTACACTCCTACCCTTTTTCTTCCTCCCTCTCCTATTCCCATTCTTCTTCTTCTTCTTCTTTTTCTTCTTCTTCTTCTTTTTTTTTTTTTTTTTTTTTTTAGGATTTATTTATTTATTTGAAAGGCAGAGTTACAGAGATAGAGAGAAAGTTACGGAGATAGAGAGAAAGGTCTTCCATCTGCTAGTTCATTCCCCAGGTGGCCTCAATGGCCACAGCTGGGCAGATCCAAAGCGAGGAGCCAGGAGCCTCCTCCAGGTCTCCCTCGTGGGTGCAGGGAACAAAGAACTTAGGGCATCTTTACTGCTTTCCTAGGTCATACCAGACAGCTGGATTGGAAGTAGAGCAGCTGGGACACAAACTTGCACCAGTATGGGATGCCGACACTGCAGAACGGGACTTTAACTGGCTGTGCCACAGCTCACAGCGCCGGCCCCTCCCATTCTTATTTTTAAAAAGGTCTATTTTCAGTTAACTTTATGCTCATAAGATTGACCCTACACTAAATAAAGAGTTCAACAAATAGTATGAAGAAAAAAAAAACTGACACTGTGAGGATGAATCTCTTACTTAGTTGAGTGATTCAGATGATGTCTCTTGTGGAAAAACCCTCATAGACATGCACAGAAATAATGTTGTACCAGCTTTCAGGTATCCTGTGATCCAGTCACTCCTGTTGCACTAATTATTGAGTTTTTTTTTTTTAGTGATTTATTTGAAAGATAGAGTGACACACACACACACACAACACACACACAGAGCTAGAGAGAGAAAGAGAGAGAGAGAGAGATCTTGTATCTGCTGAGAGAGATCGCTTGATCTTTTATCTGTTGGTCCACTCCCCAAATGCTTCAACAGCTAGGGCTATGGCAGCCAGAGCCAGGAGTCAGAAATTCCATTCAGGTCTCTCACTTGGGTGGCAGGGACCCAAGGACTTGAGCTAACATATGCTGGCTCCCAGGTGCAGTTAGCAGAAAGCTGGAGCAGAAGCAGAGGTGACTCAGTCCAGGTACTCTGATATGGGATACAGGCATCCCAAGTAGTTGCTTAACTACTGCACCATGATGATCCCCTGAATTTTTCTTTATTACTTAAGGCTATTTGAAGTGTGTGCATTGTCTTCAATCCTGAGGGGCATGGTTGTTTGAGTTACTTTGGAAGTAGTATTGGGAGATGGAGACCTAGGCTGTCTTTGCTTCCAAATCCCTGGACTCTTGTTTCTCCATCATCCTAAAGCTCTTCTTTACTTCTTCTTTTAAAGTTTTATATATTTATTTGAAAGGAAGAGTGAGACACACACACACATGCACTCACACACACACACACACACAGAAAGAGAGAAAAGAGAGGGAGAGAGGGAGAGGGATCTTTCATTCATTGGTGAGAGAGAGCGAGTGATCAAGAGAGAGATGTTTTATTCATTGGTTCAATCCCCAGATGCCTGTTGACAGCCAGGGCTGGGCCAGTCCAAAGCCAGGAGCCCAGAACTCTGGGTCTTGAACTCCATCTCGTTCTCCCTGTGAGTGTCAGGAACCTAAGTATTTGGGCCATCATGTGCTGCTTCTCAGACGTAGTAGCAGAAAGCTGGACCACAAGCTGGGGAGCCTGGATTGCATCCCAGGCACTATGGTTTGGGATGTGTCCATCCTAAGAGGCAGCTTAACTGCTGTGCCACAGTGCCTGCCCTTCCTCTTTACTTCTTGGCATAACAATGTCTTAAATATTCCTTTTTATAATCCTGTTATAAACCTTTATCCTGGGAGTCCTGGTATTTTGGATATTAGTGGTATAACTAGTACTCAAACAGTACTTTATACTTTGTGTTTCTGTGTGGGTGCAAACTGTTGAAATCTTTACTTAGTATATACTAAATTGATCTTCTGTATATAAAGATAATTGAAGATGAATATTGATGTGAATGAGATGGGAGAGGGAGTGGGAGATGGGATGGTTGCCGGTGGGAGAGAGGTTATGGGGGAAAAAGCCGCTATAATCCAAAAGTTGTACTTTGGAAATTTATGTTTATTAAATAAAAGTTAAAAAAAGAAAAAAATTAAACAAAATTTACAATGTATGGAATTTAAGATTTCACAGTATTTTTCAATTGCAAGTAATGCTGCAATGGGTACCATTGTATAGATGCACTTTTATATCATTATGAATGCCTTCACTAAGTTCCTGGAAATGGGATTTTTCAGCCCAAAATGTAAATGTGCATTTAGTTTAGTTGCAGGTTGACAATGTAAATATTTCCTCTGTAGATCTTGTATCATTTTGTATATTTATTAGAAATATATGAGGATGCCAGATTCCATTTAATCTGGACAACAGAGTGTGTTGTTAAACTTTTGAATTTTCTTCATCTGATAGGTAAGAAATTATATCTACTATGGTTTTATTTTATATTGCTCTAACAGTGATTGAAATTGAACAGTTTTTCATATGGTTAGTAGCTATTTTATTTTGAGTACTTGTTTTATTCTGTGCTAAAGAATAATTTTACTTTGTTTTCTTATTCACTTAAAATTACACTTGTCCCAAAACAGTCAACTCTGTCTAAAGTAATAGTGAGACAACTAATCCTTAGATAATATAACTTACTTGAAGGGTGATATTGGCTTATCTGTTAAACACAAAGTAAATTGAAATGTCAGTGCTTCATATATACTTGGGAATAAAAAGTAATGAAAAATGTTTTTTGGTGAACCAGCTTTATTATTTGTAGTCACTAAATACCACATATAATGTAACTTGAACCTGTGTAACTAGAGTGTGAGTTGTATAACTTTTGAAAGTGATTGTTATCAAGTTTGGCTGGTAATCAATTCTGATATGATGCTTGATATGAAAATAAGAATTGCTGCAACACAATTGATATATTAGGAAACAATTTGAACATAACATGAATTTTGTTAATGTGTGGAACTGGAGGAAGCAGCAGGTGAATTCAGAAAGCTGTAACCTTTGAGGCAGAATATATAGAAATATATATCAAACTTATATTTCAGTCCTTTGTTGGTTACCTTTGTTTAATACTTGGTTTTGAGCCACATCCTTCCACATGTGGTATTGCAACTTTCTGTCCAGTTTCAGATAACTCTGCTACTTTACAGTAAGTTATAAGTTGCAAACCTTCTGAAACTTACTTTGACAAGCAAACCAGTTCTTTTCAAGGTAGAGTGCTGTGTTTATTGTAGTGGTTACATATTTCTCAACATTTAATGTGTATAAAACTGCAAAGTTTTATTAGGTTCCTGACTTCTTAGATATATTCCTTGATTACTTTTTGAGTTTTGTGCCTCTCATCTCACTTGTCCATAAGATCTGTGGTTTTAATTTCTATAATTTTAAAACCCAGTGATAATTGGGGGCACAAATATTTGGGTGCAGCAAATGTTACATTAAAACTACTTGGGGAGCCATCCAAAACCTGTTAAATCAGAACCTGTGGTTATAAGGCTCAAAAATTAGTGTTTTTAAAAGGATCCTAGTTTCTTCTTATTGAAATTGTGAATTCCTGAGCAGGTATACCAGAAAGCTTTACAGAAAATGAAGAAATGGAGGCTCTTAGGAATAGGGAATATTTAAGGTTTCCTAAACCTGTTTTAGAGAAGTTTAATGTTATTTTCTGGATTTCTGTATCCCATAAGGGCTTCAAGACTCCAATGTGCCTATGTAATAGGCACACTCAGAATAAAAACTGCTGTTTTCGGGCTCTGTTTGTGTTAAGTTACTGTGCTATGCAGAAACTGTGCATTCTTCGTGGAATTTTCTTGCTGCATTTAGAAAAGATCTAAGAAGAAGTAAGAAAGCAGGTCGTTCGGGGCTGTAGTCTGCAGTGAACAGCTATTTATGACAGCTATTATTTACGTATCTTTCAAGCTTGAGTCATCTTGTTGATTATTTTCAATGCTTTACTGTAATTATAGCTCCAGTAGTTATTCTTTGACTCAGTGTCCCAGAATAAATACTTTTTGGTATAATGAACTCAGAGCACTTAAATTACTCCCTGTTTAAGGAATATTGATTTACCTCACAACACATCTGTTAGCTCACAGGTAGAAAGCATGAAAGCATGTGATGTGCTTTTCCAGGAGATACTCACTCTGTCCCTGTGTGTAGTTTTCCATTTTCCTAAAATTGAATACAAAGTTTAGATTTACTTCCTGATTTTGTTTTTTTGTTTTGTTTTGTTTTGTTTTTTGAATTAAAAAAGTCTTATTTATTTGTATTTATTTGAAAGGCAGAGCAAGAAAGAGAATGAGAGAGAGAAAGAGAAATTTTCCATCCTCTGGTTCACTCCCCAAATGCCTTGCAATTCCTGGGGCCAGGTCAACCCAAAGCCAGGAGCCTGGAACTCTGTCCAGATCCTCCCCCCCCCCCCCAGTAGTGTCAGGGACTCAAGTACTTATCTTCTGCCCCCCAGGTGCAGTGGCAGGAAGCTGCATCAGAAGTGGACTTAATCCCAGGCACTTTCATAAGGAATGAAGGTATCGCAAGCAGTGGCTTAACTCACTGCTCCAAAGTGCCTGCCACCCTACCTTTAAAAATGTTTGTTTATTTTTCTTTATTTTAAGTGCAGAGTGATAGTAGCCAGCACTGTGGCTCACCGGGTTAATGCCCTGTCCTGAAGTGCTGGCATCCCATGTGGGTGCCGGTTCTAATCCCGGCTGCTCTTCTTTTGGTCCAGCTCTCTGCTATGGCCTGGGATAGCAGTAGAAGATGGCCCAAGTCCTTGGGCCTCTGCACCCATGTGGGAGACCTGGAAGAAGCTCCTGGCTCCTGGATTCGGATTGGTGCAGCTGCGGCAGTTGCGGCTACCTGGGGAGTGAACCAACAGTTGGAAGACCTCTCTTTCTGTCTCTACCTCTCTCTGTAACTCTGCCTGTCAAATAAAAAAAATAATTCTTAAAAAAAAAGTGCAGAGTGATAGAGAGACAAAGATGGAGATAGATGGAGGTGTACTTCTGGGGCCAGTGTTGTGGCGTAGCAGGTAAAGCTGCCGCCTAACGTGCAGGAATCCCATATGGCCCCGGGTTTGAGTCCTGGCTGCTCCACTTCCAATCCAGCTCTCTGTTATGGTCTGTGAAGGCAGCAGAAGATGTTCCTGGTCCTTGGGCCCCTGCACCCACATGGGAAGACCCTGAAGAAGCTCTTAGCTCCTGACTTTGGATCGGTGCAGCTCCTACTGTTGCAGCCAATTGGGGAGTGAACTAGCAGATAGAAGACCTCTCTCTCTGCCTCTCCTCTCTCTATGTAACTCTGACTTTCAAATAAAATAAATAAATGTTTAAAAAAAAGCTATACTTTCTTTATATCTAATATTACTGACACTACTTCTGTTGACCACTTACGTGTAAAACAAGAATTTTAAAATATTTGTTAATTGATAATTTAATGTCTGCAGCTCATCTCTTTTTGGGAAGAAAAGAGAATAAAATTTTGGTAACTTGATTCATTATTTCTCTCTCTCTCTCTCTCTCTCTCTCTCTCTCTCTTTTTAAAGGATTTATTTATTTGAGAGTCAGAATTACAGAGAGAGAGGGAGAGGTAGAGAGAGCTTCCATTTGCTAGTTCACTCCCAAATGGCCTCAACAGCCATGGCTGACCCAGGCCTGAGCCAGGAATTTCTTCCAGGTCTCCCACATGGTTGTGGGAGCCCAAAGACTTGGGCCATCTTCTGTTGCTTTCCCAGTACATAAGCAGGGAACTGGATTGGAAGTGGAGCAGCCAGGACTCAAACTGTTGCCCATATAGGATGCTGGTGCTGCAGATAATGGCTTAACCCACTATGCCACAGTGCTGTTCCACCTCTTTTTTTTTTTTTAATTTTATTTATTTGAAAATCAGAATTAAAGAGCAAGAGGGAGAAACAGAGAGAGATATTTCCCTTTTTAAATTGTGAAACAGTGATGTATTTATTTCTAGAAACATTTTATTTTTGATCACAAAAGAATAGTGCACCCACAAAAAATCACATTTAAGAATTTTGAAAATCTTTTGAAATCCAGGTAAAAACAATATTTTTATGATAAATTAATAATATTATTTCATAGGCAACTCAGAATTTCAAAGTGTTCTAAAATTAAAAAAATCTCAAACCAGTAATATTTTTTTCTTGGGGCATAGGAAAATGTGTGCTATGTGTATCTCTGTTCAAGTGGTCCCCTTGTTTTCATTTTCATTTTAATTTTTAACAGATTCCATATGATTTGTAGATGCAAGTCTAAGGACACAATGACATTCCCATCCTCCCTCTTTCCTTCTACTCTTCTACCTTTTTTTCTTAGTTTTGTGATAACATATTTTAAATGTACATTACAGTAAAAAGACTTATTACTTCACCAAATAAGAAATTTAACAAGTAAAAAGCAAAAAAGACCCGTTTAGTGGGAATATAGACAATGGCTATAAACAATAATTGAGTGTATAGATAACCATTTCACCCATATAAAGTTTTTTCGTCAACTAGTCATTCATAATTTCTTTCAATGAAATACAACCAATGACAATGTAACATCTAAATATTTCAAAATAGTGGGGTACTATAAGTATATAGCCTCATTTCTCCATCTTGAGAACAAATGTCCTGTTTTTTCCCCCCGAAGATTATTTGAAAGGTTTAAAAAGATAAAATAGCACAGTAGATGGAAGGAGTGGTCAGATTTGGGGGCAGAATGGGACTGAGCTGAAGGAGCCAATCGAGGGGAACGTGACGCTTACAGAGAGAAGAGAACAGGACATGGAGAGGGGATGGGATGTAGCAGAGCGAGCAGCAGCAGGACCGTCTTTCAGAAGGTAGAGAGAGGGAGGTAAACATCTCCCAGGATCCCAACAGTAATTCTTCATTTTCTCTCAGATTTTCAAATCGGCCACCCTTGTGTTAACCAAGTTCCTCTGGAGCTGGATCAACAAAGGGGTCCTCTTTGGACGTGAGCAGATCACAGGCTGCTGGGGCTGAAGGGACTGTGAGGGCCTTTAATTCAGCCCTTTAATGTTTGACAGGAGAAGACTACTGAGGTTAGGGGACTCACTTCTGAAGGACGGGAGTGATCAGCAGTTACCTTTCTGGCTATTTTCTTCCTCAGAGAGCTAGAAACATGACCTTTATGTCTGAGAAGAACAGTAGTAATTGAGGAACACTGAGTTTAGGAAGGTGGAGGAAAAAGTTTTGGGAAAGAAAGCATAACGTAATTTCTTTTCTGGCCTTATTTGTGTTTAGATATTTAGACAAACTTTAATTGCATTTTTTTTATTTGACAGGTAGAGTTATAGATAGTGAGAGAGAGAGAGAGAGAGAGAGAGAGAGAGAGAGAGAGAGAAAGGTCTTCCTTCTGTTGGTTCACTCTCCTAATGGCCACTACGGCTGGTGCGCTGCGCCGATCCGAAGCCAGGAGCCGGGTGCTTCCTCCCGGTCTCCTATGCAGGTGCAGGGCCCAAGCACTTGGGCCATCCTCCACTGCCTTCCCGGGCCACAGCAGAGAGCTGGACTGGAAGAGGAGCAACCGGGACTAGTATCCGGTGCCCCAACCGGAACTAGAGCCTGGGGTGCCGGCACCGCAGGCGAGGATTAGCCAAGTGAGCCATGGCGCCGGCCAAACTTTAATTGTATTTTAAAGGTTTTTTTAATTGAATTGAGAGGCAGAGTTACAGAGCGCAGTATAGACAGAATCTTTCATCCTCTGGTTCCCTCCCTAAATGGGCACAATGACTAGGGCTGGGCCAGGTTGAAGTCAGGAGCCAGGAGTTCTATCTGGGTCTCCCACATAGGTGGCAGGGGCGCAAGCACTCGCCCCATCTTCTGCTGCTTTCCTGAGTGCATTGGTGGAGAGCTGGATTGAAAGTGGAGCACTGCTCTTTGAACCAGCTCTCATATAGGATACTGGCATTGCAGGTGGCAGCTTAACCCATTGTACCGCACAGTAGCCTCTAGACTTAAAAGTTTAAGCAGTAATATTACTATTACTATTAAGTATTAATATTAGCACTAATTATAATTATCAATATTAAGTATTAATACTATTAATTAAAATTAATAATCTAATATTACTATAAGACTGGTGGCAGTCTTCTGACATCCATCAATGACTGAGCTATTGCATCTCAGCATATTTGGTACCAGTCTTTAGAAATGAACTATTGAATTTGACTATTTTGATTTAACTTAAAAATTATTTTTATTTTATTTATTTATTGTGTATTATTTTGTCTACAACTATTTTTATTTGGATTCATTTTGGTTATTATATTTGTATATCATAATCTGATAATCTGCAATACAGTACTTGAAATGAGAGGCTTAAAACTGTCAACTGTTTGTTAGAAAAGCTTTAACTAGGCCGGCACCGCAGCTCACTAGGCTAATCTTCCACCTGCGGCGCCGGCACCCCGGGTTCTAGTCCTGGTTGGGGCGCCGGTTCCGTCCCGGTTGCTCCTCTTCCAGGCCAGCTCTCTGCTGTGGCCCGGGAAGAAGTGGAGGATGGCCCAGGTTCTTGGGCCCTGCACCTGCATGGGAGCCCAGGAGGAAGCACCTGGCTTCTGGCTTCGGATTGGCGCAGCGCGCTGGCCGTAGCAGCCATTTAGGGGGTGAACCAACAGTAAAGGAAGACCTTTCTCTCTGTCTCTCTCTCTCACTCTCTAACTCTGACCAAAAAAAAAAAAAAAAAAAAAAAAAAAAAAAAAAAAAAAAAGCTTTAACTAAATAGAGGAAGTGAAATTCTGCTGAAATTGAAGGACATACTTAACTCAGAAGGCCCATCTGCTGCTGACTGCCAGGTGACAGCCCCTTCGGTTCTCCAGAAAGCTTCATCAAAGAGCACGTGCAGTCCTGGGTACCATGACATGAGCTGTGCGAGATGATGTAGAGAAGGAGACTGTTCAGTTTCTGTTATATCTGCAGGGAAGTGTTTATTTGCTTTAAAATTTGAGATCAGAGATAGGGAGAAGGGAGAGGGAGAGCCATTCCATCCACTCGTGTACCACCCCACCCCCATGCTTGAAACAGCCAGGACTGGGCTGGACCAAAGCTGGGAGCCAGGAACTCAATCCAAGTCTCCCATGCTGAAGCAGGAACACAATTACTCGAGTCTTCATTGCTGTCTCCCAGGGACTGCATTAGCAGGAAGCTGGAGTCAGGACCTGTAACTGGAAATTGAACCCAGGTGCTCCAACGTGGGATGGGATCATCCTAACTGGGATTTTAACTGCTAGGCTAAATGTCCAAGAAGAAACAATTTTTAAATGCTGTAAGAAGATTTTAAGGAACATGATTATCACAATGAGTTATAGAATTGATGGAGTTTCATATATGTAACCAGTCTTTGAAAGTTATTATGATGTCATCATGAAGTATTTGAGTATCTCAAGGCCATTTTACTCAGATATGGTACTGTTGGTGTGTTTTTCCCCTGATTCTTGTGCTTGGATTCATTAAGTTTCTTGGATTTTTTAAAAAATTTTTATTGTGATTTGAAAAATGTCAGCCATTATTTCTTCAGATGCTTTTTCCTGTTTCCTTAGAGGCTTCCAATTCATACAGTTTTTTTTAAACTTTCCTATTGTAATATTTTAGTAAAAAATGTGTGTATTTATAGTTACTACCTGATGTTTTCATGCGTATGTACATTGAAATGATTACCACGATCAAGCTAATTGACAAGTCTATCACCTCACAGTTTCTGATAGGAACACTGAAGATCTACTCTCATAGCAGATTTCAAGTATACATTATCATTAGCTATAGTTATGCTGTGCATTAGGCCTTTAGAACTTATTCATACTGTGTAACTGGAACTCCAATTCCTTTCACCATTATTTGCCCATTTCCTTCATGCCTTAGTCCTTAACAACCACCTTTCTATTGTATGAGCTTGACTTTTTCAGATTCCACATGTAAGTAAGATCATGCAGTATTGATCTTTCTGTGCCTGACCTTTTCACTTGGCATAATATCCTCTAGATTTATCTGACATTGTAAAAAAGCAGGCTCTCTTTTTATGGCTGAATAGTATTCTGTTGCCTACCACAGTTTCTGTATCCGTTTATCAATGATGGACACTTAGGTTGTTTCTATTTCTTGACTATTACAAGTAATGCTGCAGTGAAAATGAGAGTACAGATATATTTTTGATATTGATTTAATTTCCTTTGAATAAATACCTGGAAGAGGAATTACTAGGTCCTATGGCAGTCCTAGTTTTAATTTATTGAGGAGCCTTCGTACTATTTTCCACAATGGCTATCTTCTTTTCCTACAAACAGTATATATTTCCCTTTTCTGCACATTCTTGCCAATATTTGCTGTCATTTGTCTTTTTGATAATGGGCCTTCTAGCAGGTGTAAGGTGATATCTTGCTGTGGTTTTGATGTGCATTTACCCGCTGGTTTATGATGTTGAGCACCTTTTTTTAGGGTCTGTTGGTCATTTGTCTGTATTCATTGGAAAAATATCTATTTAGAGTTTTTATACATTTTTTAAATTGGGCTATTTGTTTTTGTGCTGTTAGGTTATATGAATTATTTATATATTTTGGATTTAGCCCTTTACCAGACAGACATATGGTTTATAAATATTTTATCTCAACTGTAGGTTGCCTTTTTATGTTGTTATCTCCTTTGTTATATAGTTCTTTAGTTTGATATAACTTCATTTATTTATTTCTGCTTTTGTTGCCTTTCCTTTTGATCACCCATCTGTAAAATCATGCCAAGTCCACTGTCAACGAGCTTTTTCCTGTTTTCTTCTGGAAGTTTCATGGATTCAGGTCTTACATTTAGGACTTTAATCCATTTTGAGGTAATTTCTGTGTAAGGGTTGAATTTCTTTCTCTTGCATGTGGATATCCAGTTTCCCCTGTTACTTATTGAAGAGGTCATCCATTCCCTCTTGTGTATTTTTGGCACCTTTGTCAAAGATGAATTGACCAAATATTTAACATTTTTAAAAACTTAATACAACTAATAGGAATTATCTAATACAAATGTTAACTTTCTCTATTTTTTTGAAGTCTTGGCTACTTATGATTCATCAGACGGAACAACTTAGTAGGATAATGAAGACCCATGCAGAAGACCTGAACTCTGGACCCTTGCACAGGCTCACCATGATGATCAAGGACAAACAGCAGGTGAAGAAAAGTTACCTCAGTGTTCATCAGCAGATAGAGGCAGAGATGATCAAGGTGTGTCTTTCTGCATTGGAGTAACTATTTTTTAAACTCACTGCAATATTTTGTCATTATTTCCTGCAAATAAAGGTTTGATGTCTCTAGCAAGTGATATTATATTTTATTGAGTATGAAACATTACTCATTCTATGATACATTGTGAAATATATAATCCTAAGAAAGAAATAAAATATTGCCACTTAAACTATGGAAAAAATTATTGAAATAGCTGTTTAGCCTTTTAAAGATATAGCATGTAAAAATATGCATAAATAAAAAAACCAAAATATAGGCAAAAATAAGTTAATTTAGGTCTTCCTAACTTATCTTCATATTCAGATTCTGTTGATAACCCTTTGAAAGTATTTTTATTATGGAAATTAATTAAGTGTACAGAAGAACAGAGTTGAACTCCCATCTCTGTGACACCCATATAGACTCCATTTGTATTCTCCCATCCACATTTTCTTCTACACTGTATCATTTTAATGAAAATCCAAGATATCTTTTATCCATAAATATTTTGTTACTGTTAAAAAGGAGTTTTCTTAAAAAGGATAACCACACTACCATTAATCTTACAGTAATAATGATTCCTTAATATTATTGAATACCATATGTTCAAATGATAGTTTTTCAAATGTTTTTATAGGTGATTTGCTTGAATCAGGATGCAAATATGGTCTACATTTTGCTATTGAATGACAATTCCCTTTTAATCTGTAGGTTCTCCTTTTTGTCCCTTTCTTAAAAATTGGCATTTGCTTGTAGAAGATTCTGGGTAATTTGTTCCATAGAATTAAATTTCCTTTCTTTCGGATTTTGTTGTTAGCATTGCATGATGTAATTTCACATATTTCTTCATTTTCCATTTTTCCTATAAACTAGAAGTTAGGTCTAGAGACTTGATAAGATTCTGATTGTTAATTTTGGGCAAAATTACATCATAGATAGTGGTTTAGACTTCCTGTTTCATTCAGGAGTTGTATAATGCCTGCTTTATCTTTTTGTGATGTTAAACTTGACTAAAAGATTCCAGTGTTGTCAGCCTGATCAGTCTATTAAAAGAGTTTCCTATTGGGCTTTTATCTAATAGTTATAGAAATGATTGATTTTCATTGTTTTAGATCCATTGTTTTATTGGAGTTTATACAATTGCAATATTTTACTTCTATCATTTTCTAATAACAATTGTTAGCTGACATTTTCCTATAAGGAACTCTCTATATCACCTATTTGGTTGCCTTAAAATACAGTTTATATAGGAAATGATAGACAAATGCTTGCTTTTCCCATATAATTTGTCAGCTTTCAGAATAATGACTTGTTTTTTAAGCAACTTAAAAACCTAAAAGCAAGTTTTATCTTGAAAGAATGATTTGAAATCATATTTATATCAGCTGTTAATAATTGTATGTAGTTATTCAACCTCTGTGCAATCAAGACCTTTGTGGTACAGAATTTCTTTAAAGAAGACTTCTGTAATTCTTTTCCAATTTGCTGATTCCTCTTATCTAGGTTTTGATGCTGTAATTTTCTTACTCTTAGAAGGTATATGTACTAGTCAGCTTTTGATTACTTTACCTAAAATTCCTGAAAGGAGTTTCTTGAGAAGGAAAAGGCTTATTTTGGCTTACATTGTGGAGGTTCACAGTCAGGACTTGGCAGCCCCATTAGTCGGGTGTTTGGTGGAGCGTGGTTATAGGGGAGCAGGTGCAGAGGAACAAGCATATGGTGAGCCATGAAACAGAGAGATGCTAGGCCAAACTCTGCTTTAGTAACCAACATTCTCCTGAGAACTACTTTCTGAAGGAAAGTCCCCAGTGACCTAGAGACCTCCCCTGACCCTACTCCTAGCCACCATAATTAGATCAAATCTTCAACCAAATTTATCAACAATTAGCAGAAGACTTTGAATTTTAATTATCTACATGAGTTTGAGGATCCATGTCCTGTTCAAGCCATAGAAATATATTAGAAGATTTCCAGATAACATCTTGAAATCATATTTTTCCTCAAATTGTATTTAACTGGCTTGGAGTTGCAATTTGCTTAGTTATTGCATAGAAATCATAAACAAATTCATGCATGCTTGCAGTGAGCACTGTTGTGACATGGCCAACAATGATTGTTCCTATAAATGGAATGCATCCTTTTTTTCAGAGATTTTTAAGAAATGCATTTTTTTTTTTTTTTGACAGGCAGAGTGGACAGTGAGAGAGAGAGACAGAGAGAAAGGTCTTCCTTTTGCCATTGGTTCACCCTCCAATGGCTGCCACGGCTGGTGTGCTGCGGCCGGCGCACCGCGCTGATCCGAAGGCAGGAGCCAGGTGCTTCTCCTGGTCTCCCATGGGGTGCAGGGCCCAAGCACTTGGGCCATCCTCCACTGCCTTCCCGGGCCACAGCAGAGAGCTGGACTGGAAGAGGAGCAACCAGGAAAGAATCTGGCGCCCCGACCGGGACTAGAACCCAGTGTGCCGGCACCGCTAGGTGGAGGATTAGCTTATTGAGTTGCGGCGCCGACCAAGAAATGCATTTTAAGATTGGTGAAATGTGATAACTCAAAGTTACTTTGTTTAATTAAAAGAAATATTTTAGCTAGTGTTTTTAATTGCGCAAAATATTTTTATGCACTAAGAAATTTAGTGTTCTTTTAATTTTAGAGGATGACCATGTTATTATTGATTGCTTTTCTTTTTAAAAGGCTGTTTTTTAATAATTAAAAGTTATTTTGTATAATTAAAATAAATAATTGATTGTTTTTTCTGGCTGTAGAATGATTTCCATATATTGTAAATTAATTTGTTGATATTTCAATTTTAGATAATGACATTCTTTTGATATTCTCTTCCTTTTAATAAGCTTGCCTGTTTTTGTATCCTATTGAATTTTTTACTGACTTTAATTTTTAAATTTATTGTTTATAATTGTATGTTAAAAAGCAACTGTTATCTACAAATAGTAAAATATAAATCAGTCTTTTCAAATTTAAGTTCTTGAACAATTTAAATTTAAACACTTAAGAAATTTGTTCATTTTGTTTCTTTTCATAGGTTACAAAAACAGAATTGGAGAAATTGAAATCCAACTACAGACAATTAATTAAAGAAATGAATTCTGCCAAAGAAAAATATAAAGAAGCTTTAGCTAAAGGTATGGCAAAGTTATGAAAAGAATTTACTTTAGAGATTTTTATTCTTACCATTTGAAAAAATTTTATAAGCAGTGGAATGATTCCATTTAGAATAATTCACCTATAAAATAAACCAACATAGACCAATTGTCAAACTGTATAATTTTACTGATTTTTTGTTCTTTTGAATGATTGAGAGTATTTTTGAGTAATTTATACCAAATGGAGTTGCATAGCATTTGTAATAGAATGCCACGAAATGCTTTAAACTTTTTCTCTAGTGTCAGATTTACTTATTTAATTACAGAGCACGACAAAGACAAGATTACTTAAAGCATCATTGTGTCCTTACCTTAATTTTTTGTGTCTATATTCCTCATGTTTCATAAGAAGTTTTTGAAGTAAATGGAAAGAAAATCATGCTATTTATATTTTATATAGATTTATGACTAGAATTCTTATTAAGTACTTAAGTAATTTTCTGTCTTAAATTTTTAAATATTAGATTTCAGTAGAGGTTAGGCGTAGAGTAAACACATAACTTCTTTAACTGTTGCTATCATTGAGCAGTATGTTCCTGGCATTTAAATGTGTCTAAACAATCTTCATATTTAGACTTTCTAGAAATTGTAAAAATCGAGGATTTTTTGTTTATTTTTAAGTTGAAAAGTTTTTTAAAACAAAAGCTTTATTAGAAACTGTTTTCGTTTTGTTCTTTGAATCTTTTTTTAGATATTTTTCTTTGTCTTTTATGTTATATCTTTTCACTGTTTTACGGATACAAATGAAGCAAACAACTTCTTCATTTTGCATTATATTGTACAATGAACATACTGTTGTTATTCTCAGCAGATCAGAAGTGACACCAATTTGGGTACATTTCTTCTTCCCTCTATCCCTTTCTGCCTGCCTCCCTTTTCACTTCCCCCCTCTTTTCTTTTCTTTCTTTCTTTTTTTTTTTTTTTTTTTAAGATTGATTTATTTATTTGAAAGTCAGAGTTACACAGAGAGAAGGAGAGGCAGAAGAGAGTGAGAGAAAGGTCTTCCATCCGCTGGTTCATTCCCCAGCTGGCTGCATTGACTGGAGATGCGCTGATCTGAAGCCAGGAGCTTCTTCTGGGTCTCCTTCACGGGTGCAGGTGCCCAAGGACTTGGGTCATCTTCTACTGCTTTCCCAGGCCATAGCAGAGCTGGATTGGAAGTGGAGCAGCCGGGACTCTATCTGTCGCCCATATGGGATGCTGGCACTGCAGGCAGTGGCTTTAACTGCTATGCCACAGCGCCGGCCCCTCCCCCCTCTTTTCTTTCTCTGCTCTGTCCCTCCTTCTCTCCATCTTTCCCCAACACCTGCTTTGTGTGTGTGTCTCCTTCTCTGTGCCTCTCACCCCCCGTTACTGCAAGTTTCTGCTTCTTGTAGTAACTTCTATTGCTTTTTTAGGGATGATGAATCCATGTTCATAGTTTGCTATTTTTCTTGTATTTCAACCAGTAGTTTGACATTAAAGTCTGTTTATTAAAATAGATGTGTCTTTTAAAATGCTTTTTAATTAAATTATCTTTAGTATTTTAGTGAAGCAAAGTAAAAATGACAGTTGAAAATCTATTTTTCATATCTTAATTATAATAAATAATAAGATTATATTTAGAAAAATTGTCTCTTTTAAAGAGTTTTTTAGGTAATGAAAGATTTACTGAGCACTTGTTCTGATTAAGTTATTGAGATTCAAGGCAGTATTTCCTAGGCATTCAAGGAACTTATATTATATCTGACACTTTACTTGAGAACTCCAAGTCTCACTATAGTTCAAAGTTTAACTTTTTATACAAGTGCTCCTTTTGCTAAATCATCTAATTTGGAAATAGTTTTATATGTTAAATATTACTTCTTAATATATCAAAGTTGTCAATATTATAAATTTCATTATTTCATGCCTGGCTAAGACTCTAAAGTTACTTCAAGTACGTTATGGATATCCATATCTCAGAACAAGTGGACTTTGTTCAACTATAGTAATTAGTCTATGCCTGTGTATTTCACACTAGATTTGTGTCTGTCAGAGAATAATTAGTAAGAAAAAGGGATAACATAATTACTTTCAATACTTTGAAATATATTTTTAATATTAGTTTATTTTTATTTAAAAATAAAATACAATTTGGATGTCATAATAAAGTTTTAAGTAGCTATTATACATGATGATTATATTATGAAAGCTGATTCATGGATAATAATTGTTCTTTTTACTTTTAATCTAAGATGAAACACTGCTTAGTGTTATGTTAACAGTAGGAAGGCAACAAGAGACTCTGAAGACCGTACTTTTAAGTGGTTTTAAGAAGTGAATTATTTGACTGAATGTGCTTTACTAAAGTGTGTGAGCTTATACGCATCTTTCTAAAGGTATCAGTAATAGTATTTTCCTATTTTTAGAAGCTTAGTTTCTCTGATTAGGTCCTATAGTTAATGTGAATGCATATACAGCTATTTTACACGAGACATAAATAAATTTTTCTTTTATAATCAGAAGTATGTTTATACTAATATATAAATTAAAAGGTAAAAATTTTTACTTTTGAGAAGTTTATTTTGTTTTAAAGATCTCTTGTGGGTGAGAAGTGAAGGGTTGGGCCTCCCAGACGTCAGATGAAGAAAGTGGTTTGGGGTAAGCCAAAAATGAAAAGAATCCTGTGCAAGTTGAACTTAAAGGGACTAAGTTAACATAGATGGAAAAGAGAAGAATTGAGCAAGTTGGTCCAGTCAACTGCTTGAAGGCTAGTTCTGGGATACTGCTCTGAGTGAGAAGGGAATGGAGAGTACCTGTAAAATAAAGGTATTCTTCCAAAAACCACAGTGCAGTTATCACATCTAAGGAAAGTAACAGTGATTCTCCACTATCATCTAATATCCAGTCTAATTTCTAATCTTCCCAGTCGTCCCAGAAATGTCCCATAGCCTTTGTTTTCTGATCTTCATCATCTTTTTGTTGTTTTGAACCAGATTATGATCAAAGTCAGTGAACCACATTTGATTGTTGTGTCTTTTTTCTTAAGATTTATTTTTATTTATTTGAAAGACATAGGAAAACAGATAAAGGGAAAGAGAGGGAGAAAGGAGAGAGAAAGGGAGAGAGAGAGAGGGAGAGGAAGAGAGAAAGAGGGAGGGAGGGAGGGAGGGAGGGGGAGAGAGAGAGAGAGAGAGAGAGAAAGAGAAATATCTTCCTTCTACTAGTTTTTTCCTCAAATGGTCATGACTGTCAGGCTGGGCCAGGCTGAAGCCAGGTGCCAGGAACTCCATCTGGATTTCCCCCATGGCTGGTAGGGATCCATGTACTTGGGCCATCTTCCACTGCCTTCTAGGCACATTAGCAGCAGAGATGGATTGTAAGCGAATCACTGGGACTTGAACTGGCTCTCTGATACAGGACGCTGGCATTGCAGGTGACTTAACTGCTGTGCCACAAAACCAGCTGTGTTGTGCCTCTTTAGATTCTTTTTTTTTTTTTTCCTGATAACTTGTGAGGCAGAGACATAGTGAGCTACCATCTACTAGTGTACTCCTCAAATGCCTGTGACAATTTAGACTGGCACTGTGAACTCAATTCAGGTCTCCTCTGTGGTTGTCAGGAACCTGACTAGCTGAGCCATCACCTGCTGCTTCCCAGGGTCTGCATTGGCAGGAAGCAGGAGTCAGGAGCTGGATCTAGGTATCAAAACAAAGGCCCTCTGATACAGGCTGTGATTTTTAAAATTTGAGATTCTATATACGAAATATTATATGTAATAATATATAATTATATATATTAGGCTACTTGTAATTGTCTTACAATCTAATGATACTATCTTCATTTTTTCTTTGTCCTTTTTTTTTTTCATTTTGGTTAGTTTTTCTGGCTGTGTCTGTAAGTTTACTAACCTTTTGTTCTATAATATATAGTTTGCCTTTAATTACAACCCGTGAATTTTTGTCTCAGGCAGTGTAGGTTTTGCCTCCTGTGATTTGGGTCTTTTCTTAAATCATCTATATGTCTCTCTAAACTTTTTGAACATATGAGGGCACTTCAAAAAGTTTGTGGGGCCAGTGCTGTGGTATAGCGAGTTAAGCTGCTCACAGTGCCAGCATCCTATATGGGTCGGATTGAGTCCTGGTTGCTCATGGATTGAGTCCTGGTTGCTTACTTCCGATCCGGCTCCCTGCTAATGTGCTTGGGAAAGCAGTGGAAAAGGGCCCAACTCCTTGGGCTTCTGCCACTCACGTGGGAGACTCAGAAGAAGCTCCTGGCTCTTGACTTCTGCCTGGCTCAGCCCTGGCTATTGCTGCCATTTTGGGAGTGAACCAGTGGGTGGAAGATCTCTCTGTCTCTCCTTCTATCTATAACTCTGCCTTTCAAATGCATAATAAAATACACCTTTTTTGGGAAAAGATTTATTTATTTATTTGAAAGGCAGAGTTATAGAGAGGCAGAGGCAGAGAGAGAGAGAGGGAGAAGTCTTCCATCTGTCTTCCATCTTCTGGTTCGCTCCCGAAATGGCTGCAACAGCTGGAGCTGGGCTGATCTGAATCCAGGAGCCAGGAACTTCTTCCAGTTCTCCCACGAGGGTGCAGGAGCCCATGCACTTGAGCCATCTCTACTGCTTTCCTAGGCCATAAGCAGATAGCTAGATCAGAAGTGGATTAGCCAGATCTCAAACTGGCACCCATGTTGGATGCCGGCACTGTAGGCAGTGGCTTTACACACTATGCTACAGTGCCAGCCCCGATAAAATAAGTCTTAAAAAAAAGTTTATGGAAAATGGAATTAAAAGATAGGTTTATTTTGGTGCAAAACATTTGAAATCCTTACATAGGTTTTTTTTTTTTTTGTAATATGCATTTTTTGTGGACTTTTTGAAGACTCCTATATGAGTCGATTAAGAAGTTTTTTACACCAAAGTAAACTTACCTTTTAATTCCGTTCTCCGTGAACTTCTTTTTAAAAATTTATTTTATTTTATATGCAAGGCAGTTACAGAGAGTTAGAGGCAGAGAGAGAGAGAGAGAGAGAGAAGAAGAAGAAGGAGGAGGAGGAGGAGAAGGAGGAGGAGGGGGAGGGAGGAGGGGGAGGAGGGAGGGAGATACGTTCCATCCACTGGTTCACTCCCCAGATGGCTGCAATGGCAGGAGCTGCGCTGATCTGAAGCCAGGAGCCAGGAGCTTCTTTCAGGTCACCCATGTGGATGCAGGGGCCCAAGCACTTCTGCCATCTTCCACTGCTTTTCCAGGCCATAGTAGAGAGCTGGATCAGAAGTGGAGCAGCCGGGACTCGAACTGGCATCCATATGGGATACTGGTGTTACAGATGGAAGCTTAGCCTACTATGCCACAGTGCCGGTCCCTTCCCATACACTTTAAAGAAAAGGAGATTTATTTACTTATTTGAAAGATGGAGTTACAGAGAGAGGGAGAGACAAAGAGAAAGAGATCTTCCATCTATTGGTTCACTTCCCACATTGCTGCAGTAGCTGAGGGCCAGGGCTAAGGACTAGGCTGAAGCCACAGGAACTCCTTCCTAGTCTCCCATGTGCTGTCAGGGGCCCAAGTACTTGGACCATCTTCTGCTGACTCCCAAGGTTCATTAGGAGGAAGCTGGATCAGAAGTGGAGTAACCAGGACTTGAACTCCAAATCTAGAGTCGCAAGTGGTACCTTAACTCCATGCACCACAGCATCAGCTCCTCCACATACTTTTTGAAATACCCTTTCCATAACAATGTTATAATGGCTGCTTTGATGTTCTTGTCAGCTAATGGTAACATCTGTTAGTCATTTTCAATTGGTTAATTTTACCTTCAGTTTTGGTTAGATTTTCTTTGTATTCTTGATAATTTTTGATGGACTATCAGATGTTATGAATTTTACCTTATGCAGACTAGGTGTTATTAATATTTAAAAAAAATTTACTAGAGAACCTTCCCATCTGCTGGTTTATTCCTAAAATACCCTCAAAGGCTGGGCCTGGGCCTGGGCTGAAACCAGGAGCAGAAGCTCAGATGGAAGTCTTCCATGTGGATGGCAGCAACCCAGTTACTTAAGCCATCATCACTGCCTTCCAGATACTGCATTAGCCAGAAGCTGGAGTCAGGAACTGGAGCTGGGGAATCTAATCGTTGGACCTTCTTATTAACATTTAACATGTTGTTAACATACAACACTTGCCTCTCTGCTACATTTTTAAAGCTATAAGACTTTTAGTCAAGGAGAAAATATAGAATGTTTTCTTGATTTACCACAGGGACAACAGTAAAATTACATTTTTGTTTGTGATATTGTTGCATTTTTAAAATATTATTAGTACCTTTTGTGTTTTCTCTCAGAAATTCATGATTTTTTACTTTTCTCTCTATAATATCAATAAAAGTACTTTCTTTCTATATGTATGTTCTGTTATGTATATCAATTTAAGAATTTCAGTTGAGGTGCACTTTAATTTTCTTTTCTAGAAACTCAATAATTAAAGTCTTTATTATAATTTGATAATTCTTTACAGTGCATGATTTTTCAAAGGAGTCTAGGTTTACCAATGTACAAAGTAGTTTTGTTTGTTTTTTTTTTTTTAAATATTTATTTATTTATTTGAAAGTCAGAGTTACATAGAGAGAGAGGTCCTCCTCACTCCCCAGATGGCCTCAACGGCCGGAGCTGAGCCGATCCAAAGCCAGGAGCTTCTTCCAGGTCTCCCACGTGGTTGCAGGGGCCCAAGGAACTGGGTCATCTTCCATTGCTTTCCCAGGCCACAGCAGAGAGCTGGATCAGAAGTGGAGCAGCCAGGTCTCGAACCAGCGCCCATATGGGATGCCAGCACTGCAGGTGATGGCTTTACCTGCTATGCTTCAGCGCCGGCCCCATGAAGTAGCTTTAATTATTTTTTGTGTTTGTGTTATTTTTGTCTTTTGAGCTCATGTGGAGTAAAAATTTTCATTTGAAACTTGAAAGATTATGTTACCTATATTTTGAGTTGATATACTATTTAATTTTCTCTTAGAAAATATTAACATTTTAAAGATTTTTTAAAAAAGATTTATTTATTTATTTGAAAGAGTTACAGAGAGAGGGAGAGAAGGAGAGAGAGAGAGAGAGAGAGAGAGAGAGAGAGAGAGAGAGAGAGATCTTCTGTGTGTTGGTTTATTCTGCAAGTGGCTGCAATGGCCAGGGCTGAGCCAGGTGGAAGACAGGAGCCAGAAGCTTCATTCAGGCTTCTCATGTGGGTGGAAGAGGTCCAAGCATTTGGGTCATCTTCTGCTACTTTTCCCAGGACATTAGCAGGGAGTTGTTTCAGAAGTAGAGCTTCTAGGACTCTAACTGGTGGTATGTGGAGTGCCAGTGTCACTGGAGACAGCTTAACCCCCTGCCAAGAGATGCTTCTGGGTCTCCCACATGGATGCAGGGGCCCAAACACTTGGGCCATCCTCTTCTGCCTTCCCAGGACATTAAGCATGGAGCTGTATCAGAAGTGGAACAGCCAGGACCCAAACCAAAACCCATATGAGATTCTGGCAAAGCAGATGGCAGCTTAACTTGCTGTGCTACAGCACTAGTCTCTATTTAAAAGTTTTCATTAACATGTAGTATGTGAACATGTTTATGGGGTTTGGACACACACATTTTTATTTTATTTATTTTTTTATTTAGTAAATATAAATTTACAAAGTACAGTTTATGGGTTACAATGGCTCCCCCCCCCCATAATTTCCCTCCCACTCGCACCCCTCCCATCTCCTGCTCCCTCTCGCATTCCATTCACATCAAGATTCATTTTCAATTATCTTTATATACAGAAGATCGATTTAGTATATATTAAGTAAAGATTTCATCAGTTTGCACCCACACAGAAACACAAAGTGTAAAATACTGTTTTAGTATTAGTTAAAGCATTACTTCACATTGGACAACACATTAAGGACAGATCCCACATGAGGAGTAAGTACACATTGACTCCTATTGCTGACTTAACAATTTGACACTCTTGTTTATGGCATCAGTAATCTCCCTAGGCTCTAGTCATGAGTTGCCAAGGTTATGGAAGCCTTTTGAGTTCGCCGACTTTGATCTTATTCTGACAGGGTCATAGCCAAAGTGGAGGTTCTCTCCTCCCTTCAGAGAAAGGCACCTCCTTCTTTGATGGCCCCGTTCTTTACACTGGGATCTCACTTGCAGAGATCTTTCATTTAGGTCTTCTTCTTCTTCTTCTTTTTTTTTTTTTTTTCCAGAGTGTCTTGGCTTTCATGCCTAAAATACTCTCATGGGCTCTTCAGCCAGATCTGAATGCCTTAAGGGCTGATTCTGAGGCCAGAGTGCTATTTAGGACATCGGCCATTTTATGAGTCTGCTGGACACACACATTTTTAAATGCATGATGGATTGATTAAAGAAAGTTAAAACTGAGTCTGTGTGACTTTCATGTCCAGATCTTGTTAGTTTTGTTTCTTTCTCTGAAGAACATGAGTGAAATCATACTTTATTAGCATTAATGAACAAAAGGCTGTTAACCTATATTTTAGAATGTTACGGGAGTAAATTCTGTTCTTCTTGAGTTATTCATTTCCAGATATTTTGAGCTCACTATTTTACCCACTTGATCATGTTGCAGAAAATATGTCATCTTCACTTACATACCTACACATTGTTCCTTGTATATATACCATGTAGCATGCTTTTCTGAAGTGAAAACAAATTTAGAGAATAAGTGTAATGCATGCTCATTTTATAAAATATAAGCAATACCGTATTGAATCATATGGTACTGAATTAAGTGAATTTAGATATGATTTTGCTTTGAAGTTTTACAGTTTACTTGAAAGATATACTGAAGAATTAGAAAAAAATGTTCAAAATAATTTCCTCTTAGTTCTGTATTCTGATGTAGTCTACCTAACTGATTTTGTATGGCTAGAAGTACACTAGGGTTTTTATTTACCAAGTCTCAAAATACCCACCCATAGTACTTGTAGGACCTTCTCTTACATGAGAATGAATCTGAACACTTCAGTGTTACCACACAGGGTATTCAGGAAAAAGAAACAAAATAGGAGGAGCACCTTCACATTGCACATACCCAGAGCAATCAGACTGAAGAAGCTTGGAAGGAGCTCTCTGTCCCCTCTTCTTCTGCAGGAGTGGAAACAATTTGTCTTATCCATTCTTTCTCTAGTAGAAACAGAAAAGTGTTAAGGGATTGCCAACTCCCTGATAAATTACAATCCCTCACTTACCCCAAGAAGGCAAAGTAAGAGGGTACCTACTGCTAGAACTATGGGGAGCAGCTTTAAGTCTCATTCAAAAGTAAATTTTTCTGTAATTGAGAAGTAGATTTTCTTAAATTGCCTCTTCATGCATTATGCATAGTTATGTGATATTTTATAGCCAATTAAAATTGATTAGATTCTTGGAGTTGTCTTTTTAGAGTACTTTAATTATGAAAACCAGTTTGAAATGAGTCCAGCCGTGAGACAGATGGTTAAATTTATGTTTAAATAAATCCAAAATTAAAAAAAATGAATAAGGCTTTTTAACAGCTCTTTTAGTTGAATTTCTCAGTTTGAATTAACCAACTTTGCCAACTGTCCTTCTTTTCATTTTTTTAAGATTTACTTATTTATTTGAAAGGCACAGTTGAGAGAGAGAGAGAGAAAGAGAGAGAGAGATCTTCCAACTGCTGGTTCACTCTTTAGATGGCTGCACCAGCCAAGGCTGGACCAGGCTGAAGCCAGGAGTCAAGAGCTTAATCCAGGTCTTCCACATGGGTGGCATGGGTCCAAACGCTTGGACAATTTTCTGTTAACTTTTCCCAGGCCATTAGCAGGGAGTTGGATTTGAAATGGAGCAGCTGGAAAATGAACTGGCACTCATGTGGCATGCCAGCATTGCAGGTGGAAATTTTACCTGCTATGCCACAACACTTGCCCTTCTCTTTCTTATTTAATAATATCTATATCTTGTAAATTTAAACATGTAAACAAAAAAATTTAAACATCACAGTCATATGTGGGTAATGATGGAGGTTGCTTATAAAAATTCTGGAATTCAAATTCATATGGAGGAAATGCATTTTGGATACAGTAGTTGCTAAAGTCAGAGTTTAAGCCATGTTTGTTGGTTATCAGTTTTATTAAATTACCAGAAAGCGAGAGGCTTTTTTCATCTTTTGGTTCTACTCATTCATACATTATGTATAACAGCTAACTTATGGCATAATTGCTTTTCACTGCAGGGAGCTTAATATGATGAGAACTTTACAAGGTCATTATAAGTAATGATACTCTTAGTTATTAATCCTATTTGCAGTGGGTTAAAGCTATGCAGAAATTGGAGAGGCAGTGAAAATAATCTCATTAGATGCTGAAATATATAGAATGAAATTTGGTATATGACTCATTTATATTATTTGTATCAATTCTTAAAAAAAACACAATAATTTGATTTGTCCCTCCTTGCTTAGTGTTGTTAACAATCAAACAGAGTTCTGCACACAAAGAAATACAAAGAGGTTGTATCCTTTTGCTGATTTTCTTCTGTATTTTATAGGTGATCTTTTTAGCAAAATTAGTATTTAGACTTGGTTACATCAGAAGGTAATATTAGAAATATAAACAGCATGATCTAAACAGAAGATGAAATTATATTCTTTCTGTTAAACTGTTAAAATTTATTGAGTTCTTTATTTGTGCAAGGAACTGTTGAATTAGGGATATTGTGTGTAACAAAACAAAAATTCCTGCTTCCATGAGGCTTTCATTTTAGAGCAGATAATGGCTAATTGGTAAAATAAGTAGACGGAGATCAGACATTTAGCCTAGCTGTTAAGATAGGTCTGGCTGCTGGCTCTAGATTCCTGTTAGTGCAGACCCTGGGAGGCAGCACTGATGGCTCAGGTATTGAGTTCCTGCCACCTACATGGGGGATTTGGGTTGCTTTCTTAGCTTCTGGCTCCTGGCTTTGACTTTATTGCAACCCAGTGATTGGGCATTTGGAGAGCTTCCAATGGTTGGAAGCTAAGCTGTCTCTGTCTCTGTCACTGTCTCTCTGCCTCTGATGTAAATGAATTTAAAAATTATGAAATTGTGAAGCTAGAGTAGCTTAGACAGTTTTTAAGTATGATAAAGAAAAATGATCCAAGATAGGTGATTAACGTGTTGGAAGGAATGATCAGGTAAGTTTTCATGGAGAAAGTCATTTAAATGAAGGGTGAAGGAAGTGTGGGAGTGAACCTGATGATTTTCTGGGCAAACAGTATTCTAGGTAAGGGGAATAACCAGGGGGATAAACATTGATATCAGATCATGTTTGATGTTTTGGAACAGCAAACATGCCTGTGTGTCTGCAAGTGAGGCCCTTAGGGGAAAGGGTTGGAGGTGTGAGATGAAGTCAGAAGAAGAATAATGGTTGGAGGTAGAGGAAGCACAGCTTAGGTAGGGTCTTGATGGTTCTTCTATAATACTTGGTTTTACTCTGAGTAAGATGGGAAGCCATTGGAGGGATTTGAGTCAACTAACTTAATATTGTAATAGGATATTTCTGGAAGCTTCGTTGAAAATGTTTGGGCAGGTAGGGAAAGGATAGAAGTAAGGAGACCAGTTACTTCCCGGATAATATAGTGATCTAGGCAGGTGTTATGCTCGTTGACCTGGGATGGAAGCAGGAAAAGTGATCAGATTATGTATAAATAATTGATTCCTATTATTCATGGACTTTGAGCCCTTAAGTCTTGAATTTCTGCTTCAAGGGGACATAAAGAGTTTAGTTCCTGCAAGCAAGGTCACCTCCACATCTGATGAATGCATAACTCCCTTTTATGTGTGTTTCCATTTATAGACGCTTCAATATATATTGTCAGCTGACATTGAACTCATAACCAACAGTGCTGTAACTCATGACTAAACAAGGCTTATCTAACATATACATTCTTCAGAAGGCATATCACACAGCCTTCTTGAGCGTAGGAACACTGGACAGCACTTCAGCACTATTCTTGGTTGCCATTTTAAAAGCAAAATCACTAAGAAAAAGCACAAAAATGTGAAAAAATTGTCACTAAATCTTTAAACGGACATTTTCTTAGACTATGAAAGCTGAAACGAAAAGGCAAGTATAACTTGCTCATCCTTCAGCTGGGAACCTATGTATTTGGTGAGATTTTTCACATTCAGCACATGGCATGCTTTTAAAGTGACCCGCAAAGCTAGGTATGTGTTGATTTTTGAACTTACAAGTAACTTTTAGCTGGTAGGTGAATTCAGAAATACAGAATCTACAAATAATGAGGATTGATTGTATGTTGAAAGCAGAACCTAGAGGATTTGCTGATGAATTGAATGTACTCTGTGAAGGTAGAAGTCAAAGCTGATTCCACGAGTTTTGGCATGAGCAGCTGGAAAGATGGCAGAGTTATTAACTGAGATGGAGGAAAATGTGGGAGGGAAGATTCTGGAAGTGGCGATGAGGAACTTAATCTTGAGATTCTTAGGAGACACTTCAGTGGAGTTGTCAAGTTTTCACTTAGATCTCTAGTTCTGGAGTTTGAGCAGGAGATCTGGGGTAGAACTAGGGATCTGAAAGTTGTTATTTGTTTATTTTTCAGAGAGAGAGAGGGAGGGAGAGAGAGGGAGAGAATGAAGATGGGGGTAGAGAGAGAGAGGGAGGGGGAGAGGGAGAGGGAGGGAGGGAGAGAGAGAATGAGAGAGAGTGAGAGCAAGAGCCCTCCCATCCATTGCTTCACTTCCCAAACGCGCACAGTGACTGAGGCTGGAACAGGGCTTTAGTCAGGAACTGGGAACTCAATCCAGGTCTCCCACATGGGTGGCTGGGGCCCAGCTGCTGGAGCATGTTTTCCAGGGTCTGAATTAGCTGGAAGCTGGAACCTGAAGTTTAAGGGAAAATCTTACCTGAGACAGGTGTAAGAAGAATGAGAGGGATGAGGCTAGATATAGCTAGCATTGACAGATTTTTCTCAAGAGTTTTGCAGAAAAAGCAAGGAGAGAAATAACTGGAAGAAATGGAATTAAGGTAGGATTGGGGCCTAGCGTTGTGGCGTAGTGGATAAAGCTACTGCCTGGGATGCTGGCATACTGTATGGTCACTGTTTTGTGTCCCAGCTGCTCCACTTTAGATCCAGTTTCCTGATAATGGCCTGGAAAAAGCAGTGGGTGGGCCCCTGCCACCTGCATGGGAGACCAGAAAAAGCTCCCAAGTCCTGGTAAAGAGCAGGAGAGCAGCAGAAACGAAGGAAGAGTCAATGGAGAAATCCTGAGTGGTGACAGAGGGTGAACCTAGTGTCTAAATGAGCAGGATGATCTTAGCTAGGATCAAGGTCAGTTTAGACACTGTAGTAGTCTAAAATAGAAGGCCAAATGTAGAGTCAGATAAGAGGTGAAATATGCTAGTGAGGGCTTGTGAAACTTCTCTTCAGACTCATTTGCTTTATCGTAGTGACTCAGTGGATTCGCTTTTCACACTTACAAGGTTCAAATTTCAAAATCACATGGTAAAGTCCATTAAGTATACAGTGAAAAACTTATCCTCCACAGACAGCTGGTATTATCTGTTTCTGCTAGATAGTCAATGCGTAACATGTAGCTCTTAAGCCACTTCATTAAGGTTATTCATCACCTTACTGGATAGTCTCTTGTGATTGTATCCTACTAGGAGCTTGAGGTCAGTGGCTCATTGTCCATGACAAGTAAATGGTAATCTCTGTACTCTGTCTTTTTTAACCATTGTACGCTTATGTTGTGACAGTTCAATTTTCTTGTCAGGTGTCTTTTAGGAAGAGACTATGACTGTATATCCTTTGTAAAACCTGGGACATCATGGATTCTGAATAAATATTAAAAGATGAATGCCTTTAATTTTGTGTAATTGTTGTTCTTCCAAACACTCGATTAGTCTTCTGTAGAGTGGTAGCTTTTTCTTTTCATATTATTTCTTCTTTGCTTCTTACTCCTTGTAGTAGAAACATACCTGTTTGGAAAAATACATATGAAAACTAATGTTTTTTTTTTTTCTGTACTGGAATGTTAGTATTTTGATGCTTCTAAAAAAACTCCTTAAGAAATTTCATCTCTAGGCTCAATAATGCCAATTCTTTAGACATTTTGAATATTCTGATATTTTTCAGTTTTCATCAGATTTTCACAGATGTTTTTAACTTGTTATTTTGACATTAGTTAGGCCTGTAGTACTATTGAAGTAACACAAAGAATTCCTCCTATACCATTCACCCATATTTCCCAAAGTGTTCATATTTAATGATCTTTGCTTTATCCTCTCCTCTCTGTGTGTAGTATGTATGAACAAATTCATTTAGTTGTGATGTCTTTCAAGTCTTCCTTACGGTGAGAGTAAATAGTCTTTATGTTTCATAAAGTAGGTATTTCTGAAAAGTACTGGACCAATTAATTTGTAGAATATTTCTTGGTTTGCGTTTTAAAAAGCACAATATTTAGGTTATGTATGTTTCATAGGAAGCCATATAGATGACGTTTCTGTTCTTCTCAAGTGCATTCTGTTAGGGAACATGCTATTACTGGATGTTAATTTTATCGTTTATTTCGTTAAGGTGGTAGGTCTCTAATTTTTCCACAGTAAAATTATGGTTTTATTTCCCTTTATAGTTAATAAATATTTTGTAGGGAAAATTTTGACATCATGCAAATGTGGTATTAATCCTCCAGTTTTACCCACTAGTTTTCACGTCTAATTTTCTAATTCCATCATGCTTTTAATGTGTGTATATATATATATATATTTAATGTGTGTATATATATATATATATTTTAATGTAAGAAAGGGCTTTTCTTTCTTTGATTTGCTTTTTAAGTTTATGTATTATTTTACTGTATCAGTGTGAACTCATGGATTCTTATTTTTATTCATGGGTTACAAACTTTTCCTTTTTTTTTTTTTTTTGATTTATATTATTTTTATTTGAAAGCCAGAATTAGAGAGAGAGAGAGAGAGAGAGAGAGAGAGAGAGAGAGAGATATTGATTGATTCCATCCTCTGGTTCCCTCCCTAAATTTCTGTAACTGCTGGGGTTGGGTCAGACTGAAGCCAGGAGCCAGGAGCTGCTTCTGGGTTTTTCAAGTACTTGGAACATCCTCCTTTGGTTTCCTAGGCACATCAGCAGGGAGCTGGATTGAAAGTGGATCAGCCAGGACATGAACCAGTGCCCAGATAGGATACTGCCACTGCGGGCGGTGGCCTAACCTGCAATACAACAGTGCCAGCCCCATCCTATCATTATATACAATTATGTTCAGATTTGGCTGCCAGGAGCCACTGCAAACTTGTTCTTTTGTCTTCTTTTCTAGCTCATCTTATACTTGTCTTGCTCCAATTTCTCCAAGGAGTCCTAGTTCCTTTTACTGGAGAGTCATGTTTAAAAAACAGTATGTGTGCTCTGGGTGTTTACTGCTACTGGAGTGTCTTTGTAGTAGGCCCTTTCAATGGATAGGAATAGGAAATAAGCAAATCTACACACATACTTCTGTGCTTTCTTTCCCAGTATTTTGATTCATCAATATTTATTGTTGTCTGTAATAAGACTAGGGGGTTCACATTGATGCTTCCTATTCCAGCCCAAACCATAAGTTCATTTCATCTTTTCCTATTTACATATTTACAGCTTCTTTCTCTGACAGTGAGAAACCTCGCTTCTGTTATTTATGATGTATTTACTTAATTGCTGCATGCTAGAATACTTGGAAAATAATGTTATTATTGCCAAGTCATGCCTCTGAAAAATGAAGCTTATAAGCTACAGTTTGGTATTTGCTTAGAACATGTTCTTTCCTTTTCTTTTTTTTTTATTTTAGTCTTGAGTTGTAGACAAATGATGTTTTTCATTGTTAACTTGCATTAATTCTTCTCTGCTCCTTTTAGTGTGGTTATATTTTTCACTGGAAGAACAGTTTGACTCATTTGTTTCTCTTATTTCCCATTTAAAAATATTTCACCTCTCTTGCCCTATTAATTTTGTTAAATTCTATGTGAAATTCCAATGGAAACAAAAGTCAGAACTGTAAAAACTGTATACTTAGTGAACTCTGTTTTCTTTATTTCCCTTTCTTGCACAAAGCTACCATTCTTTTATTCTGTTGAGTTTTTGATATTTTTTTCCTTAAAATTTTATGAGTTCTGTATGTTTTACAGTTAATAACCCTTTATTTGTTATGTATGATGAAAATATTTTCTACTAGATTGTCTGTTGTCACCAGGCTTTCTACCCTAAATGATGATATGGTAGCTACTGATACTGCTGTGCATAGTAAACTGTTTTTTGCCTCTGTCCGGGAACCTTGTGTCTTCTGTGAGCATCCATGAAACTGTGGCTTGCAAGTAGGATGAAATCTCATATTCTTCATGATTCTATTTATATGTGTTTTCATTTGATAGTTTCTTTTTTTTTTCATAGTTCACAGTTTCTAAATGTTCTCAGTTTAACTATTTCTCTCTCTGAAATGTTACCTAAGTATATTCACATGTAGAGTGGGCTTTCTTTTTCCTGGTGGTGTTTTTAAATCAATCTTAAGCATGCTGCTGCCTTCTCTTTTCTCCTTATATCCATTATATTCATGTTTCCCCTACCCCACACCTGCCTTCTTCCTTTATTTAGAACTGCCCTTGGTTTTCATGAAGGCTTAGAAAGGGATGGAGGGAAGATCATTAGTAGAGATTTGGGGTTTATTTTTCTATTCATGGTCAAGTTAAAATTTGGACCTTCTGTGCTTATTAGTTATGCTGACTGCATGGATTTTTATTTGTTTTTCTTTTTGTTCTTTGTTATATTCTTAGATGATATATGGGAGTCTGGGAATTACGCTGCTGCCATTGTCCTAGCTACTCTGTATTCCTTTATCCACAGCTTTGCTACACTAATAGAATATAGATTTTTTGGCTTATCATTCTGTTTACAGGTTATTGAAATACTGTTAGGTCAATTTAATGTAGCAATTGCTATATGTAAGGTGATGATTACACTGCAATGAAGAGCTTACTCTTTTTTTTTTTTTGAGAAAAACCAGCAAAAAAGCACTTTATTGCAGTAATAAAACTCATATGTGGAGTAAATATACATTGGAACATTATTCAGCTGTAAAAAATGAATGAAATTCTACCATCTGCATCAAAATGGATGTAACTGGAGTGCAATAATCCAGACACAGAAAGACATATACTGCATGTTCTCTCTTATATTTGGAAGCTAAAATTAAAAAAACAAAAATAAAGAAGAAATGCCTGGTGTATCAGTATTGCTGCAAATATATTTTTGTGAAATTTTCTTTTGCCAGGAAGTTTATTAAAAGTAGGAAGTTATGGGTGTACATATTATTTTTTAAAAAGATTTATTTATTTATTTGAAAAGCTGAGTTACCGAGAGGTAGAGCCAGAGAGAGAGAGAGCGAGTGAGGTCTTCATCCGCTGGTTCACTCTCCGGATGGCTGAAATGGCCGGAACCACGCTGATCTGATGCCAGGATCCAGGAGCTTCTTCTGTATCTCCCACACAGGCACAGGGCCCAAGGACTTGGGCCATCTTCTACTGCTTTCCCAGGGCACTAGCAGGGACCTGGATCAGAGATGGAGCAACTGGAACTTGAACTGTGGCCCATACGGATGCTAGCACTGCAGATGGTGGCTTTACCTGCTACACCACAGCGCTGGCCCCATACCTATTGTATTTTAAAATGTTTCATAAGAACATATGATCACAAAGGTTTTTTTGGGCTTTCCAAATTCTGTGCTTTTTTAGCCTTAACTAGTAACTGAATTTTCACAATTTTCTGCCATTTTATGTGTCTCACAACTTAATCAACTCCCAGATTTAACAATTATAAGCTAAAATTTAGATTAAATGATTTGTTTTGTGTTGCATAGTTGATCAAAGAGATGTCAAGACTAACATAAGATGTTCTGATCAGAACCTGTCACTCTTGATTTAATTTCCACGTGAAAAAACATTGGTGTACCTTTGGCCCAAGTACTTCATAAGTTAAAATGAATTCCTGCTCAGTTCCTTCTTACTTAGTATGCTTACAATAGCAATTATAGCATAATAAGTAAAATTACAAAGTTGAGGAAGAATATTTTGAAAGGCTGGAAATATGTAAGAGGCCAGACTGTTTAGTTATCCCATCAAGGCACTCTGCATTTAGGTACTTTACATATGGAGAGCAATTACTTCTTAATCATTGTCAGGAGACTTTCTACCTTACTATTCCAAAAGTACTTGACTTTCTAGGCATGCTTAATGAGTAGTCTAGCCTATCTTGTGTAAATGTCAAACTTACATAATTGAGTTTTGCCAGCTTCATAATACTGTTGATGGCATGACATGCTGTATGCACACTCTGTTATTACAAAACATTAAACATTGTCAACAAGTAGTGGCAAAAAATTATAATTCAATCTCTTTGTGAATTTCATTATGCAGAGGAGGAAAGATTGGATGTTTTCCTCCCTGTTAATTGACATGTAGGACAACTCTGTGCCCTGCTTCAGTGCCTCTCATTGTTAAAGCCCCACACTAAGAGATAACGCTTCTGTGTCATTAAGGATTTATGCTCTGTGTACTTCACGTTAACTTTAAACTCATATGTAGTTATTGATAAGTTAAGAAATATACCAGTGATGTGAGATGTTCTGAACTTGTTTTAGGTAGTTTTTTGAAATAATTTTGATGACTGAAAAGGAATTGAAAAATTTGTTTTCAGATGGTATTAACATTTTTTGCAATTTACTAATATAATGTAGTCTCTATGGGACTCTATTCCTTTTAAAGCAAATCAGGAAAAAGTACACTAGAATCCTTTTCCAAATCATGGCAAATGAGTGTGTTTTCAAAACTCTGTCCATACCTGCAAGAGAGGGAAAGAGGGAAGGGGAGAGAGAGAGAGAGAGAATGCAAGTGCAACATCTTACATCCAAATACGGAAGTATCTGTGATCTATAACATGCCCATCCCCCCAAAATATTGACTTACGTACAAATTCTACTTTAAACTTAGTGTTTTTGAAGGAATTATTATTATTATTATATTATTTTAATGAGTGGATTTTGCATTGAATGTTTCCAGAGGCATATTTTTTTTCCTAAGTCTTGTTAATGACTGATAGAAGCTGTTAGTAATTTTAGCTAAAATAGTTTTCAGGTTGTCATAGTCTATACTTAATAAAGAAAAAAATAGTATTTGCGAAGTCTTAACATTTTTAATGTAATTTTGCATTATCAAATCATGGCGAGTTGAATGTTATATATTTAATGAATCAACCAGCACCAGTTAGAAAGACAGATGGGTAGTGCGCCATTTCAAAATCTGTGCAAATATAAAGACAAATGGGTGGTTTCAGCGGTTTAAATGTCTCCATGAAAATGTTTTGTGTAGAGCATGACTACTGACATTACACTCAAAAATTTGAGAAATTAGGAATAATAGAGTTCATATAAAAAAGTAATAGTTCTTAAAAATGTGACTTTAAATATGGTACTTGCTGAATTCATTAAGTACATGTTTAACTGACATTAAAAATGAACAAATTAGAACATACTACTCTAATACTGTTGCCTAGTAATTGCTTGTTTTATTTTTTTATTATGAATATGTAGACTGTAGAAAATATTTTTTCAGTTGAAATTAATTTATCTGGATAATTGTCTGCTGTCTGGATAATTGTCTGTTATCAGAACTAATTTGTTCAATTTCAAGTTGTAGACACTGAAACTAGCTTAACTCAAAAACAAAAACATTGGAAAAGGCCTCAGTGTAGTACCAGCCTGCTGTAGCAGCCTCTGTAGCAGAGGTTAGTGAAGTTCCACTCTACTTCAGGCACTAACATGACTTGGATTCTAGCCAAAAATTGACTCTGATATGGTCTGGTAGGCACCAGGGATCTTGCACTTTATCAGTTTCCTCCTGATCTGTTTGGGTAGGAGGGGAATGTGCTGGTGGTTTTAGGTGAAGGCTCTGGGGCTGCCTGTTGATGTGTTAACTGCATTGACTCTTGAAATACATTTCTGCGAGAAGGATGCTGAGTAGCAATATTCATGGACAAAAATGGTGTGTATATTATTTGTGAAACATTATCATGGTACATCTGGGAGAATATTCCTGAGAATGTTAAAAGTCATCCATGATTAGTATTATTGAGTGATTACCTTGATAATTGAGTGATTAAAAATTACTAAATTAATAAAATTATCTCAAGTGTTGCAGAAAATGAGTAAACTTCTCCAGGGTTTTATATTACTGAGGGAAGAAGTTTATTTGAAGTCTGATAAACATTTAGAAAATTCAAAATTCAACTGCAATATAATTTTTAGCAAATCATGTAGTATACCTCATAGTAGTGAGAATTATTTTATACTTGTTATACATTTAAATATTTGTATGATTATATACTGGTTCGTGTCATCAAATGTATCATCCAGTGCAAGGAAATGCAAGCAAACTGTATTTCTTATTCAGTTGCTCTGACTGGGCATGGTCTGGGGGCCTGAAGTTTCCTTTCTTGGCAGACATTCTTAGATTTCCCTGCGTTTTGACTGGAGAGACTTTTAAATTGGAACCACTGACATGATTGCTGAGCCCAAGTAGAATGACAGCCGAGGCATCAACAGTTCTCAATGCAAGATCTGTTTTTAGGGAGAGGATTTATTTGGAGTATGTCCTTGGAGGGAGGGCAGAAATTAATAAATATTTTGTAAAATTTATTTCCTGCACCCAAAGTGACAAGAAATACTTTTTTTCTGTTTGCATCAAAAGCTTAAGTTCTGCTTAAATTTTACTTATTGTATATTCACTTACATTGGTAATCTGTAAATACTTTAAAAAAATTTTTTTACTTGAAATGCAGAGAAGGAGGGAGGAAGGGAAGATGGGAGGGTGGAAGAAAGAGAAAGAGAGAAAAAAAAGAGGAAAGGGAGGAGGGAGAAAGATATCTTCTATTCACTGGTTCACTTGCCAAATGGCTTCAGTAGTTGGAGTTGATCCAGGCTGAAACCAGGAACCTAGAACTCCATCCAGGTCTCCTACATGGGTGATAAGGGTGTTAGCACTTAGGCTATCATCTGCTGCCTTCCCAGGCATATCAACAGGAAGCTGGATTGGGAGCATAGTACCTGGGACTTGAACCAGTGTTCTCTGTGGGATTCTGGCCTTGAAGATAGTAGCTTAACTCACTCTGCCAGAACGCTGGCCCATATAAATAGTTTCTCAATGATTTTAATAAAGAAACCACAAAAAATTTTAATTCATTACATTATCAGGATTTCCCAGACTTGCCATATTGTCTAAATTGCTCTGTTTGATTTTCGGTCATGCAGTGCTAAGAATTGCCCTACCCACACAAGGGGACTCAAAAATCACATAGGAGAAAGAAATTAAAAGAAGTAAAAAAAAAAAAGTAAACCTTATCACTCTACATAAACTCCATCAGGGTTGACATACTTTTGTAAGCAATGATACCAGCTATGTAGTCAGTCCACTCCTAAAAAAGTAATGGTCCTGGGAATGTATGTCAATACAATGTTTGACATTATTAATTGAAGAAAAGTGAGTGCCCATTAAAGATTTTTTTAAAATTTAGAAACAAATAAGTCAGAAGGAGCCAAATCAGAACTGGAAGGTAGATGATAATGATTTCCTGTTTTTTTTTTTTTTTTTTTTTTTTTTTTAAACTCTCACAAATTACCCTTCCCTGGTGAGAGGAAGGAGTAGGAGCATTGCTGTGCTGGAGCAGCATTCTCTGGTGAAGCTTTTCCAGGTGTTTTTCTGCTACGACTTTGGCTACCTTTCTCAAAATACTCTCCTAATAAGCAGATGTTTTTGTTCTTTGACCCTTCAGAAAGTCAACAATCAAAATGCCTTAAACACTCCAAAAAATGTTTGCCAAGACCTTTGCTCTTGACTGGTCTGATTTTGCTTTGACAAGAGCATTTCTGTCTCTTGGTAGCCATTGCTTTGATTGTGCTCTGTCTTAGGATCATACTGGTAATGCTGTGTTTCCTCTCCTGTTACATTTTTTTCAAAGAAATATTTCAGGATCTAGATCTCACATGTTCAAAATTTCCATTGAAAACTGCTTTTGTTTGCAGCTGATGTGGGTACAACAGTTCTGGATCCTACTAAGCAGACAGTTTGCGCCACTTTAACTTTTCAGTCAGAATTGTGTAAGCTGAGCCAGTTGAGATGTCTATGGTGTTGGCTGTTATGTCTACCATTAAACATTTTTTTTTTAAATTAGAACATGAACAAGGTTAATTTTTTTCCTCTAAATTGGTGTGGATGGTGTGCTGCTGCGGGCTTCATTTTAAACATCATTATTGTCCCTTCTTCAAACACACTATCCATTGTTAATTGCTAATTCTGGGTGGGCTTTGTCATCCTCAAAGTATCATAAAGCATCAATGATTTCACAGTTCTTTCATCCAAGCTTCACCATAAATCGGATGTTTGTTCTTGCTTCAATTTTAGCAGAATTCATGTTGCTGGGACAGGGGCTCCTTTCATACTGATACCTTCCTTCTTCTTAGTGCCTCATACTGGAACCTCTTGTGAAATGTTAGTACAAATTTATTTTAGTGCAAAAACATTTTGAAATTCATGGATAGTTTTTTTCTCATGATATTCATTTCATTTGAGTTTTTTGATGGTAAGTTGTAAAGTCATATTTCCTTATCATCTTAGAAACTTTCTCTCTCTCCCACTTATATAACATTGCTTATTTCTATGTATTCACTCAATATTCCATTTCATCAAGCTGAATGTCAGAGGCTCGGTTTTGCTATGTATTGAATTCTCAGTGTTTAGCACAGTTCCTAGTAGAGTTCAGTTTATAATCATTAGATGAAAAAAAGGAACAAATGTAGGGAAAAGGGGAAGGTGAGAGGGAAGAATTATTGCCTATTCTGTCTTGTACTTTTCCAGATATGACTCATCTTTCAAATCTATTTTCTCCACAAAATTTCCTCTAACTTTGTTTCCTTTGTAGCAGTTTCCATGCTAAATATGATAAATAAATAGTATTTTGTATAAAGCTGAGCATAGAGTATTCAGTAAAATTTTGTTGTTTTTCATAAAATGTGTGCAATAACATAAAGTAGTGGTAACCCACATACAGTATAGTGAAGATAAAATTTGTTTCCTTGCTAACTTTTTCAATGTTTTCTTTAGGGAAGGAAACAGAAAAAGCCAAGGAACGTTATGACAAAGCCACCATGAAGCTTCATATGTTACATAACCAGTATGTGTTGGCGTTGAGAGGGGCACAGCTTCATCAGAATCAGTATTATGATACTACACTTCCTCTGCTTCTGGACTCCTTACAAAAGATGCAAGAAGAAATGATAAAAGCACTGTAAGATATGTTTCTTATTCATCATGAAGTCCCTTTATAAAATGATAGCTACCCATTTTATCTTAAGTGGATTTTGCTTCATAAGCTCTGTTATTGACCCAGCCCAGTGGGTGCCTCAGATCTCTTTGGCCTTGGTCGTACTTGACTTTTACTTTTGGTGTCCCTTCAGTTTGTGCTCATAACCAGTAGCTAGCACTGAGAATGGCACTTCTCTCCTGTGTTTTTGTTTTGTTCTGGATTTAAATGGAAAAATATTTGTTAGATGACAAGTGTTAAGAAGTATCAGACTCCAGAAGGCTGGGAATTCAAATCTTGAACAATTAAGAAGTCTCAAGGAAATAATTTATTTTCTAACTTTCTGTTCCTTTTTTCTGTATGAGATGAAAAAATCAATAAATTTTTGTTGAATGTTTGCTGTATGCAGTGCATTTTGCCTGATGGTTTGAGATGTAAAGATGAGTCAGCCACAGTTCTTTCCTCCAAGGAAGAGTATACTTTAATCACTAAATGAAATATATATAGCATAATCATTAAATAAGATGTGCATATATTGGCCATACACACTGAGGTGGACTTCTCTCATTTGTTGACTCGTTTAGTGCTTTCCAAATGACTACATTCAATTTTGATTCATTGAAAATATATGCAGGGGAGTTCTTCACTGTTAGAGTTGCTGTGGATGTGGAGCTGGAATTGGGAAGAGGGAGGAGAAATGGCCTGGTAGTGCAGGAGAATTGGAGAAGGGACAGACTATTGCTCAGGTGGAGATAAAGTTCACAAATAGTGAATTTTGAGAGAAGGAACTTGGGCTAGTTAAATGCAGGTTTTTGAATTCTAGTTAATTTTCTGTAATTTTATAAATTAGCATGTGAGCTCCTAGGTATAGTGTATTTTGAAATGTTGTAGTTTATTAGCATGAAGGATGATTGTGAAAATTTTACAGTTATGGTTTAAGACAAGCCTGAATATTGAATAAATTAATAGGTGCTAAAACAATAATTAAAGGTAAAATAGTAATTTCTAAAACAAACCATTCCATTTATATAACAAGTTGTAGTTTGCACAGTACTTCTATGTGCAGTTATCCATTTGCTCACTTGTTCTTTTTAGTATTCTGGAGAGTTGGGCAGAACAGGTTATATTCAGGATATATTTGTGTCAGCCACGTTGGGACTGTCCCAAGATCACAAAGCTACAAGGTGGCAGATCTGGAACTCCAAGTGAGGTCTTTTGACCAATCCAGCACTCTTTTCTTGAGACTGATTTTTTGAGTTGAATAGCATACTCCCAAAACTCATGGGTACCTAGATTCTCAGGATGTTATCTTATTTAGAGTTAGGATCTTTGTGGATGTAACCATTTAATTATCGCAAGATGAAATAATCCTGGGTTTAGGATAGTCCTTAAATACAGTGACTGGAGTCATTAGAAGAGGAGAGGACACAGAGGGACACACAGAGAAGGCCGTGTGGAGTCAGAGGCCGCGATTGGAGTTAGGCTGCTTAACAAAAAGGGACATCCTGTGACAGCAAAAGCTGGATTTAGGAAATGCCCTTTTTTGTAAAACTTCCCAGATTGTGTTGGACTGCACATTGCATGTTTTCATAGTTAATCAAAAGGGAAATTTCTTTAAAAAAGCCCAACACCTGATCCAATATTACCCTGACATTAATTAACCTTAATAAAATGGCTTCATTGTTTCCATTGGTGCCATAACAAATACAGTACAATCTGGTGTCCTTATGCAGTTGTTATTTCATTTACATACAAATATTTAAGATAAGGGAGATAGCATCCCAGTGTTTCTTGGTTAATAATGACTTACAGAATTCTGAAAAGTAGGAGGTTGAATTTTCTCTACTGCCTTTCAGAATCTGCATGACTTGCTTTTGCTTCTCTTTATGCAAAAGTTGAAAGAAAACTAGATATTTACTTGTGTGTAGTGAGACTGTTTTAAGGTGTTTTGTGTATATTCACCATAAGAGGATGAAATGAAGAGTTTTTAATCAACTTGAATGTATAAACTTTCCAGTATTGATTAAAATTGCAAAATGTCTACTTATAATAATATAATATAATATTATAATTTAATACTACAACTTTAACCCATACATGTAGTTACTTACTCTGAGTTACACAGTTTTGATTTAGAAGTATTTCCTTTCTGGTTTTCATTTCATGAATCAGTATTTTTTCAAACTGTTCATGTGAATTTTCAGTTAAAATGTCTTTGTCATCACCAGAATGTCTTTGTGAGACAGTCATTTTGCAAGTATATTTTATTTAGTTTGGAATACATTATTTTACATCTAGCATGATGCATCACTGGAATTGGATCCTATGTGATAAGTACCCCTCCGTATAATATTAGGTTTTTTCCTCTCCCTGTCAGTTGCCTTGCAGGTGAATATTAATGATCTTCACATCATAACTATTCACTGAATTGTTCGATTTTAAGAGTTGGCTAGATAGGCTAGTTCACATTAATAACATTTAGTACTTTCATTTATGAGGTTATAACCCCTGCGATAGTGACTAAATCTGTATTAAATTTCCTATCCTTTCCCTCTTCTTAAAATAGTGTCTCATCAGATATTTCTGTAACATTTGAAGCTAACATTGCCTGAAATAGTTTAAAGCTTTCAGTTTTATCCAGTGCTCTCCTAAAATAAAGCTATTGAGGGGAATTTCATCATAAGAAAGTCTTTGTAAGGATTACTTTCTTATGAGCAATAATTCTGGAAAAGAAAAACAGGCCCTGCCTTGTATTTATATGCAAGATAAGCTTGTCCTTGTACACTGTTGTTGAGGCCTCTAACAACCAGGGGTGTATTTTCACAGCATAGTATTTTTAACTAGGACCTCTGGTCTTTGTGAAAAAATAGCTTTTTGCATTTTTTGTTTCTTAGACCAGGCTAATAATTTTTTTAATTTTAAATTTTTTAAAGATTTATTTATTTGAGAGAGAGAGTTATAGACTGAGAGAGGGAGAGAGAGAGCAAGTCTTCTATCAGCTTGGTTCATTCCCCAAATGACCGCAATGGCATGAGCTGGGCTGATCCAAATCCAGGAGCCAGGACCTTCTTCCTGGTCTCCCACATGGGTGCAGGGGCCCAAGCACTTGGGTCATCTTCCACTGCTTTCCAGGCCACAGCAGAGAGCTTGCTTGGAAGAGGAGCAGTTGAGACAAGAACTGGCACCCATATGGGATTCCAGCACCAAAGGCAGAGGTTTAACCTACTGTGCCAAAGTGCTGGCCCCAGGCTAATAATTTTGATGACATTTTTGTAACTGACTTGAGGTCTGGAGGAGATTTAGATGTCACTGAAGGAATAGAACCAGTTGAGCTAAGTATACAGAGAAGAGCCAAGAAGTAGGCTCTTTGGAGTGGTAGACACTGGAAGTGTATATTAAAGAGAGAAGAGTCCATCAGAGTTCTGTGCTATAGATCCAAACTTTGTATAAGAATATTTAAAAATAGAAAGTAACCAACAAATAGAATATCTGTTTGAAAAAATAATGCCTTATTCTATATAATCAGTTGCAATTATTTTATTATGCCAGGTGTAAATTATTAATTTATATATTTTTAAAAGATTTATTTATTTTATTTGAAAAGCAGAGTTACAGAGAGAGAAGGAGAGACAGAGATCTTTCATCTGCTGGTTCACTTCCCAAATAGTTACAATAACCAGGCAGGGCCAAGCCAAAGCCTGGAGCCAGGAGCTTCATCTCTGTCTCTCATGTGGATAAAGGAGCCCAAGCACTTGGGCCATCCTCCGCTGCTCTTCCAGGTGCACCAGCAGGGAGCTGGATTGGAAGTGGAGCAGCGAGGACTCGAACAGGCCCATTATGGGATGCAAGTGTCTCAGGCAGCAGCTCAACCTGCTGTGCCACAGTGCCGCCTGCTAATTTGAACATTTTTATAATCCCTATGTTTTATTCTCCAGGTATATGAAATAAGGAGGTATGTGAAGCTACCAGCAGTCAATATTGATATTGATTGTTCTGATTCCTTTAGGGATTTCATTTCTGTTAATAAATCCATAAAAATGCTGTAACATTTTATTTTTGTTTTTAGGAAAGGTATATTTGATGAATACAGCCAGATAACCAGTCTTGTTACAGAGGAAATAGTGAATGTCCATAAAGAAATTCAGTTATCTGTTGAACAGATAGATCCTACTACAGAATACAATGATTTCATAGATGTTCACAGGTATGATTGTTCATTTCTCTTTAAGAACTTTTGACAGTATTTATTATTTCTCAACCAAATAATAAATAGTATTTCAGAATTCATTAAGACATAGAATATTTCAGATTAATCTGCTTTTGATTTTCAAAGTCCTTTCTCAGTAATAACTGATTTACATGATATTTAAAAGTTTGTCAAGTATTATTGTACAATTGCTTATTTTCTTATTAACATTTATATAATAATATAGTGGTTTAGCATGTGTGTTAAACTTTATTATGTGCTAATGATTTTTGAATGCAAGAATTTAATTTTTATACTTATTGCCATTGTGACAGGAGTAAGCAGATAATATCTGTTTACTACAAATGAGTGAACTATGGCTAAAGTTGCATGACTATGATTTTCACAGTTAGAATTTAATTTGATTTATATTATTTGTGTTGACTTTGTTAAAATAATTTACAATTACCAACAAATACTGCTGTGTAATAGGATATATTAAGATAGTATACTTAATTAATGAAAATTATTTGACATTCTTTGCTAGAACAACAGCTGCTAAAGAACAAGAAATTGAGTTTGATACTTCCTTATTAGAAGAAAATGAAAACCTTCATGCAAATGAAATCATGTGGAATAATTTAACAGCAGAGAGTTTGCAAATAATGTAAGTATTTAGAACATGAAAACAGTTTAAGTATTAGTACTGTTGTTGCTTTGTACTTTATCAGATTTAAAATTCCAAAAAATTTTTCCAAGTAATGAAAAGAAAATTAAGTTAGTTTGACCAGGGTAACATGTTTTGAGAAGTATGTTAATTCTTCTGATTATCATCACTTCTTTAGATAATTCTGAAAAATCAAAGTTCTGTGTGATATTACATATTCATTTGCCCAGTTATTGCTAAGATCTTATATTAGAATAATTTTTAAATCATATTTCATTCTCAAAATTCATTGGCAGAACCATTTTGGGAATATGAAGACTGAACAATGGAGATAATAGTCATTGAAGTCAGAGCAAGAAGTAGAAAAGTTTGAGTTTTTATTGGGCTGTTTTCTCTTGAGGCAGGGATGTCTTCTATTATGTGCTATTAAATCAGCTCCTTTTTTGTTTCTGTTGCATAAAATTTTAAAGGAGTTTTGAGAAGCCTTGTTGTGTTTTTTAGTACTTACAAACACTGAAGGTGATTAATAGTATATATTGAATTCAGAGAACCTAATGAAGACACTATTTTAAAGATTTAGCCTATCCTTATTTTGTTCAGACACAAAGCAACATGCTTGTTAATAAGCCTTTTATGTGCCTGTCTGTATTAGGACAATAGCTACACATAATTATGCACTCATTTCCTTTTGGTGTTGGATATGGGCATGCCATTTCATCTGTTGAAATTTTACCTCAGTTGACTCAGCCAATAGTTCTCATATAATATAATTAATTAATCATCTATTTTTTGTTGTTCAGTTACATTGTCCTGTGGTGGTAAGAAAATTAACTAAAGTAGGATCATGGGGTTAGCTCTTGGAAAGGTATTTGAAATCTTTAAAGCTGGCCAGATGTATTAAAGGAACTAACAAGTTATGGTTCACATATCACTTGTACAAGACAAAGGGATAATTATTATTATAGACTACTGTTCAGAGGAATAGATGCACAGGACTACCCTGCATTAGAGAGCTGTTCTTCACAGCCATATTGAGATTCTTAACACTGCTCTCTAAGTTTTGATGTCTTCCTCTTTGACTGTTGACTTTGACCATTGACATTTCACCCATCTCTAAATCAGTAGTTCTCACCAAGGATGATTTTGTCCTACAGAGGACATTTCACAATGTCTAGAGACATTAGCTTCAGATGCTAACTATCCCTACAGTGTATAGGACAGCCTCCCATAAGCAAGAATTATCTAGCAAAATTTTCAGTAGTATGGAGATTGAGAAACCTTGCTCTAAACAGTAGAGTTAAGTACATACCACAAAATGGCTGGTGATGGCTGGCAGAATTTCTCAATTCCTGCACAGTGAAATACTCTGTGTCTCAATTCATGTGCTATTTGGTGAAGGAATACAGTATAAATTATTAAATTACTCCTTTTTTTCTATTATCATTTCTGTTGCTCCCGGATAATCTATTCTTTTATTCATCAAAGTATGTTTACTACATGTCTAAAATTGTAAGGGTTAATACCTTCAAGGATTTTATAGTGAGTTTGGTAATTTATTTTAATAAATACTCAAAGCAACATATTGGTGTTGAAAAATGTAATGTGGTAAAATTAAAAATTAGTACCTTTAAAAGCGTATGTAAAAATCAAATATATTATGACCTACGAAGAATTTGTTTTCAGGGTATAATGAAAGCAAAATTAGTTATAATAGATCATTATTTCTTAATTATGATGAAGCAATGAGCAAAAAAGTAATAAGGGTAATAAATATTTGATAATATGGTAGAAGATTTAATTTCTTATATCTTAATTAGGCAGAATTTTAGATACATTTCAATAAACAGTGTTTCTATTTAGGAAATGAATTTAAGATTAGGAATTTTTCTAGAATTTTATTTAAGAAAGAGCTTTTCACTATGTCTACTGGCACTGTTAAAGGTAAATCTAGTACAATTTGGGACGTGCTCAATCTGACTTGCCCCAAACGGTAGAGTTAGAAATGTGCCAGGGGATTCCAATTCAATCTCATCAAGGTGGCATGTACCAATGCCATCTCACTAGTCCAAGTGATCAATTTCAGTTCACAATTGATCATAATGATAGGACTAAGAGTCAAAGGGATCACATAAACAAGAATAGTGTTTTCAAATACTAACTGATAGAATAAAAAAGGCAGAGAACGATCCAACATGGGAAGCAGGATACACAGCAGACTCATAGAATGGCAGATGTCCTAAACAGCACTCTGGCCTCAGAATCAGCCCTTAAGGCATTTGGATCTGGCTAAAAAGCCCATGAGAGTATTTTAGGCATGGAAAGCCAAGACACTCTGGAAAAAAAAAAAGAAGAAGAAGAAGACCTAAATGAAAGATCTCTGTGAGTGAGATCCCAGTGGAAAGAACAGGTCATCAAAGAAGGAGGTACCTTTCTCTGAAGGGAGGAGAGAACTTCCACTTTGACTATGACCTTGTCTAAATAAGATCGGAGTCGACGAACTCAGAATACTTCCATAGCCTTGGCAACTCATGACAAGAGCCTAGGGTGATTACTGATGCCGTAAACAAGAGTGTCAGTTTGTTAAGTCAACAACAGGAGTCACTGTGCACTTACTCCTCATGTAGGATCTCTATCCTTAATGTGTTATACAATGTGAATTAATGTTATAACTAGTACTCAAACAATATTTTACACTTTGTGTTTTGGTGGGGATACAAACTGTTTAAAGCTTTACTTAATATATTCTAAATTGATCTTCTGTATATAAAATGAAATCTTGATGTGAATGGGAGGGGAGAGGGAGCAGGAAATGGGAGGGTTGCGGGTGGGAGGGAAGTTATTGGGGGAAAAAGCCATTTAATCCATAAACTATACTTTGGAAATTTATATTTATCAATTAAAAGTTAAAAAAAAAGTTAAATCTAAAGTAATTTCGTTAAAACACATATGTGAAGATACTTCAAATAGCAGAAAATGGAATTTAAAGATCTATTTAAAGGTGAATGTTTAGGAGAGAAGTGAAGATAACCATGTCTCCTACTGTAGTTCCCTGGTTGATACACAGCTTTGTCTCCTGACTCCAGCTTCCTGCTAATAATGCAGACTCTGGGAGAAGGCAGTGCTGGCCCCTGTGGCTGGGTTCCTGCCGTCCACACAGGAGACCTGGAGTGACTTCCTGGCTCCCAGCCTCAGCCTGGCGCAGTGCTGGCTGTTGTGGGCATGTGGGGAAGGGAACTGATGCATTGAAGCTGTTTCTTTCTCATTAAAAAAAAAATTATTGTTGTTATACAAACTTGAAATCCATGCATAGATATTTCATTATACCTATTTTCTGTGAACTTTTTGAAGACACCTAGTGTGTATTTTGAGGATAAGTTAGAAAAGTCTTTTTAACCACAATATTATTGCTTTGAAGTTAAAGAGCTTTTCATTCCTGAAGGCATAAAATTGTTAATTTAGTTATTGTGTCAACCTTATTCTAATTAAAAAAATGAACAGATAATTCTTGGTAAAATAATTATAAATGACTGATAATCCTTAGAGAATAGTTCGGCAAATTATTCTGTTGGGCTAAATTATCTTTGTGAAACTGTACAGATTATTTAGCCCCTTATGATGGAAATTAATGATGTGATATGTACTTTACAAAGTTACTACCTTTTCTCTACTTAAATATGAGGAGACTTCAGATAGTTCATGCAAAGTATACATTATCTTTTAGTTCCATTTTCCTACATATTTTTTGAAGCCCCTTGTATATATCATAAACCATTCCATCATAGTCTTTTTGTGTATATATTTAAAAAGGTGGGTATATATAGAAGAGTTAAACAATTATTTTTAGGCTTGTTTATTTCCTGTTTATAGGAACTTTTTTCCATGATATCTTACCATGTGGTCAAGGGCTATTTCTCAGCTTGGATAACTTTTAGCACTGAACACCTGAAATTGTCTGACTCCTGTTACATGGCTTTTGGATGCATTAGCTTCAGGCTTCAATCTGAGGTTGCTTTTGTTGTTATGTACAGCTTCTGTCCTTTCTGGCCAATAACCTCTCCTTTCTACCTCTTTTTTAAAATTTACCTTCTTTGCCAAATGCTGAAGAGATACTATACTTCATTGATTTTTTAATCATCAACTTATTAAAATCATATATATATAAATATTTCTTCTCAACTAATCACTATTTAAATGAATAATTTGGGACTAAGGAATTTTAATTCATTAAATAAACTGCAAAAATAAAGGCTATAAAAATTTTCAACATTAGAAGAATATATTCAGGAATAGGCATTCTTTATAGTGGTTAAAAGCCACTTGGGACACCCACATCCCATATTCAATTATGTGAGTTTGAGTCCTGACTTTGTTTCCAATTCCATCTTCCTGCAAATGTGCACACTGGAAGGCAGCAGGTAATGGCTTAAGTGATTGGCCCCCTGCCACCCAAGTGGGAAATTTGGTTGAGTTCCCAACTCCTAGCTTTAGATGGCCCAACCCAGGCTGTTACAGGCATTTGAGGAATAAATCAATGGATAATCTCTCTCTCTCTCTCTCTCTCTCTCTCTCTCTCTGTCTCAGTTTATTTCTGCCTTTCAAATAAATATTAATAACAAAAAAGTTTTAAAAATTTTGTAAAATACCTATTATATGGTTTTTGTCATTTTTGAATGGATGTGGCACTCACATTCATTATTCATTGCCAACTTAAATGAAGTTATGTAATCAGCACATCAGTCATTTAATTATGGAAAATTCTAAGACTATTCTAAAGTAATGTGAGCAATAATGTGTGTACCAATGAAGTAGTTTTGATTAATTTTAGCAAAATGATAGATATTTAAGGTCTTTAGGTTGACTTAGGTTCTTTGTTGACTATTTTCTAGTTTAAAACAAGATTCTCTTTATTATGAAATATTATAACCTATTAGTAGGAAATACATTTGAGTTCCAAAAGATTGTATAAAATGTATAGTCATGTATTCTAAACCAAGCTCAATCTCAGGCTTTGTGTTTCCCAATATACTTTTCTTTTTAAGATTTATTTATTTATTTGAAAGTCAGAGTTACACAGAGAGAGGAGAGGCAGAGAGAAAGAGAGAGAGAGGTCTTCCATCCGATGATTCACTCCCCAATTGGCTGCAATGGCCAGAGCTGTGCCAATCTGAAGCCAGGAGCCAGGAGCTTCCTCTGGGTCTCCCACGTGGGTGCAGGGGCCCAAGGACTCGGACCATCTTCTACTGCTTTCCCAGGCCATAGCAGAGAGCTGGATTGGAAGTAGAGCAGCTGAGACTAGAACCGGCGCCCTTATGGGATGCTGGCACTTCAGGCCAGGGCGTTAACCCGCTGCACCACAGCACCAGCCTCCCCCCACCCCATATACTTTTTAAAATTTAAAATCATGATGTTTATAATAGAATATATTTATAATATAATAAAAATAAGAATATTTTAGTTTTAAGATTGGTAATTTTCTGTGTGAAAAATGATCTTCTTCAAGGTCATAAATTAGCAATTTGTACTTCTCATAAGCTAAATCCAGTTTGCTGCCTGTTTTTCTATAACCCATGAGCTAAGATTGCTGGAAGGGAGAGAGAGAGGTCTTCCATCTGCTGTTTCACTCACCAGATGGTCACAACTGCTAGAGTTGAGCTGATTTGAAGCCAGGATCCAGGAGCTTCTTCCAGGTCTCCTTGTAGGTGAAGGGGCCCAAGGACATGTGCCATCCTCCGCTGCTTCCAGGCCCATTAGTAGGGATCAAAAGTGGAGCAGCTGGGACTTGAACCTGTGCCCATATGGGATGCTGGTGTTGCAGGCCAGGGTTTTAACCTGTTGCACCACAGTGCCAGCCCCTGCTGTTAACATTTTAGGATGATTGAAATAAATCAAAAAGAGAATTACTTTTCAAGACACGTGAAAATAAAATAAAATTTAAACATCAGGATGCATAAAGTTTTATTCATTCATTTACTTGTTGTCTATGGGTAATTTCCTGCTACAATCGCAGAGTCAAGCAGTCATGACAGACTGTATGTGGTACTCTCGTTGCTCCGCACTGCTTCTTGGTACAGTACAAATCACAGTGACACAGTTATAACCTAGTACTAGTTTGAGTGCCTCCCATATAAGGATATGTAGCATTTTATTTACTTCTTGCCTGTCATATCAAAGCAGGAAGAGAAGAGAAAATGGATTTCAAGTGTTGCATTTTTCAGGCACAGCTGAGTGTGAATCTTTTTGTTATTGAATTAGGTGGCAAAGCTTAGCATTTATTATGTAATTATTCTATTTTTGCTAAGCACTGAATATACTTACACTCATGGATAGATATTGGTATTTGCTCCTAACAATCTGTGTGAAAAGACATTTCCAAAGATGAAATACATAAAATCTCACTATGTATGCATTAACAGTAAACATTTACAATTGATTTTTAGTAAGAACTTTCTTTTAACTCCAGTGAGGAAGTCATCCTTTGATGTCCATGGGGATTGGTTCTAGGATCCCCCAGAGATACCAAGATGCATGGATTCTTAAGTTCCTGGTAGAAAATGGGGTAATATTTGCATATAATCTACCCACATCCTCGCATATACTGTAGGTATATTATTTATAATATTTAATACTTTATAAATAGTTGTTATACTATATTGTTTAGGGAATAATAACAAAACTAAAATATTTTTATGTTAGTAAAGACACAATTTTTTTATTTCATATATTTTCTATCTGTGATTGATTGACTCCATGGATACAGACCCCATCGATGTAGAGGGCTAGCTGTGATACCATCTTTGAAGATTTCCATCTTTCTCATTTATAGAATGGTATTACAATAAATTATATCTTATTATTATTGTAGTTTTGAATTTGCCAATAAAGTATTTGTGAGTATTTCTTTTCTCTTTTGTATTTTAATACCTACTTAATATCCTTGGTTTTGCCTCTTGGTGGCAAAATCTAAAATATTTACTCTGCAGACCTTTAGAGAAAATGTTTGTTTACTCCTGTGATGACACTAGTTTAACCTAGCTAACAATGTAAGCCAACTTTATATTTCATTAGAATGTCGAATGCGCAATAGTCCCTCACCTCCTAGACAGAACCTTTGAACCTGGTTTACAAAGCCTATTTTGGCTGCCTTCCTGCCCACTCTTAGCTCCAGGTTAATCTCTTAAGGAATATATACTTTCAGAGTAAGTTGGGAAGATGAGGAAAATGTAAAATATTAGAAGGATGATGACATGTTAGGAGGACAGTTTGGTTAAGGTAAATGAAGAAGCTGTATGGAAGAAAGCTAGTGGATTTGTTTGAGTGGAGGTGGATTAGTTTGGGTATTAGGAGCTGAATATACATATTTAACAGAAACCCATGGCTTTTGTTTGGTTTAATAGGAGCCAACTGTTTAATCTTGAGAGAAGCTAGTAAAGATTTGTGTCATGGAATAGAAAGTCAGCCATAAAATGCTATGCTATTGCAATTGTGTTTTAAGTTTGAGGTGGCAAGAAATACTTTATTTCTTCAATTTATGTTGCAGTAATTTAGACAGAAGTGTCAGGCAACTTTAACCTTTATTCCATTTCGTTATTATCCAGATGTCACAATTAAAATGACATTACAGGAAATTTCACTAAAGAAACAAAGCAGTTGAGATTATTTGTTTGGTGAGCTATTTATAGATATTTAGGACATTGGTTTTCTCTAAGAGTGCTGTAAGTTTTAGATAATGCTAGCCAATGATTTGACATTATATAAAGAGTTATATAAGAAAACCTTCTATTATATATAACAAGTGTTTTAGTCTTTATATCTTTAAATACAATGAAGTTTTCAACAGTTGCTTGAATAATGCATGCAGATGATAAAATTTGCAAAATCTGGGGCCGGCATGGTGGCATAGGTAAAGCCACTGCCTGCAATGCAGGCATTCCTTATGGGCACCAGTTTGTGTCCCAGCTGCTCCACTTCTGATAGTGACTCCCTGATAATGGCTTTGGAAGAGCAACAGAGTATGGCCCAAGTTCTTGGGCTCAAGCACCTACATGGGAGACCTGGATGAATCTCCTGGCTCCTGGCTTCAGCAGTACCCAGCCCTGGCATTTGTGGCCATCTGGGATGTGAACCAGCAGATGGAAGATCTTTCTCTCTGTAACACTGACTTTCAAATAAATAAATCAATCTTTCAAAAAAAAAAAGTCTACAAAATCATATGAAATTGTAATAAAGGATGAGTATTCCTTATCCAAAATGCTTGGGACCAGAAATGTTTCAGATTTTGAAATATTTGCATATATACAATGAAGTATCTTGGGAAGAGAATGGAAATCTAAACGCAAAATTCATTTGTGTCATATACATATAGTCTAAAGATAATTTTATACAATATTTTAGCGTATCTGTGTTTTGATTGTAATGTGTTACAGGAGGCCAGTTGTGGAATTTTCTACGTGTTTCATGTTGGTGCTCAAAAAGTTTTTCATTTTGGAGCATTTTTTTTTAATTTTGGAATTTTGGATCAGGGACTAAATCTGTACAGTGAAAAAAAACCAAAGTACTCCTTCCTCCTTTTTGTAGACTACTTCTCTCTATTATTGCTTTCTAGGGTTACTACTTGAAAGAAGCTTATGTGTTTTTCCAGAAATGTGTATCGAGAGTACAAGCATATACATGTACATAAATTGTTTTTAATTTTTTAGAGCATTTTACTGGGGCCAGTGTTGTGGCATAGAAGGTAAAGCTACCACCTGCAGTGCCAGCATCCCATATGGGCACTGGTTCAAGTTCTGGTTGCTCCACTTCTGGTCCAACTCCCTGCTAATGTGCCTCGGAAAGCAGAGGAAGATGGTCCAGTCCTTGGGCCCCTGCACCTACGTGAGGGACCCAGATGAAGCTCCTGGGTCCTGACTTCAGCCTAGCCTAGCCCCAGCTGTTGAAGGCATTTGGGGAGTGAACCAGCAGATGGAAGACCTTTCTCTCTCTATCTTTCCCTCTTTATAACTCTGCCTTTCAAATAAATAAAGCGTCTCTTAAAAAAACCATTTTATTTCAGAATAGCTTCCTGTTTACAAAACAAAACTTATGATGTAGTAACACAGAGTTCCCATACACCCCTCACCCTATTTCCTCCATAAACATCTCATATTAGTGTCTTTGTCAAAATTAATAGTTTTCTTGATGTAAATGTGATTAGTCTATGCATACTCTTTGCATTATCCTCTATTCTTAACCTGTTTGAAACCTTCCTAATGGTGTATTGCTTGCATGTAACATAATTTAATTTAGCTAGTTACTAGTGGATATTTAGGTTATTTCCAGTTTTTTTTTCCTATTGGAAGAGATGAATCCAGGTTTTGTCAGATCTGAGGCTTATAAAACTGGGAAGCACCTTTAAGAACAACTATACAAAATTACAGAATTAAGTATAGAATCTTGGAAGGAATCATGCAAGTGAGGTGTCTGAAGGTTTGGTGTCACAGTCATCATGATGCATTCATCTTTGCTTGTTAGATTCTATACAGTTCTTTAGTAAACATCCTTGTGCTTACATATTTGTGTACTTGTGGAAGTACACAAGTATTCTACGAGATGGAATTACTGAAACAGAGCATATTAGTTGTTGAGACCATGGACTCAGGATATAAGGTGCTAATAATACTGGCTGTTCCACTTTGAGCTCTGTGACTTTGGACTAGATGCTAATCTCTTTGTGACATAGTTCCTCATAGATAAATGGATGTAATCATAATATTATTGTAAAAATGCATGCATTTAAAAGCCTTTTGTTTTTAAAGATTTATTTATTTACTTGAGAGGCAGAGTTACAGAGAGAGGAAGAAACAGAAAGGTCTTCCATCTGCTGGTTCATTCCCCAAATGGCTGCAACTGCTGGAGCGGAGCCAAACCAAAGCCAGGAGACAAGAGCTTCTTCCTATTCTCCCATGTAGGTGTAGGGTCCCAAGTAGTTGGACCATTTTCTATAGCTTTCCTAGACCATCAACAGGGAGCTGGATTGGAAGTGGAGCAGCCGGATTGGTGCCTGTATGGGATGCCTGCAGCGTAGGCAGGTGCTTAAGATACTACAACACGGCGTCAGCCCCAAAGCCTATTTTTAAAGTATTTAAAACTGAGCTTGGCCCTCAGTAAATGTTAAAGATTATGTTATTTTGTGAAATTTTTTTGATAGGGTCGTTTTATGACATTTAAGTAGTTTTTATGATGATACCATGATATTTAATTTTAACAATGTAAGGGATAAAGCCATTTCATTTCTATTTATACATGAAACAGCAGTTACTATAATATTTACAGATGAAAAATAAAATAGTGACATGAGAGTAAATAGCGTTTTGAAATTTGCAAACTCTGTATATACAATTTATTATGTCATCTGTGCATAAACTGTAGTTACTACTATGTTCTCTTTCACTTAATTTACATTCGTCAGGTTTTTAGGGAATAATGGTAAGAAAAGGAAAATATTTTTCCCATGGAATTTTCATTCTTGTGAATCATCTGTCTTTTCTGCTTTGTGTATGTCTAGTAGAATGTCGTTTTCCTGAAGGCAATCTTGTTATCTTGTTTGTTATTGTATCTCTAATGTCTAGAAGAGAATCTGATACACTAAAAATGTGCTTAGTAAACATTTGTTTATATAAAGAATGAAAGGGTTGAGAAGAGAGGTGAATGAAAAAATAACCATGAAGAGAAGACAAAAAAAGTGTGAAACAAAAGTTCTAACAGAGGAGAGGAAAGCAATGAAGAGAAAGAAAACAAATTTTTATTAAATTCAACGTGAATGAGATAGGCATTTATAAACTCATTCAAAATTGATTTTTGCATAATTTCTAGTTTCATAAATTATGTCATCTGTGAGTACATTTTATGTATTAAATTCTCTTCAAATCTGTGTAGAAAATGTTATTAAAAGAGTTCCCTGGGGGCCGGCATTGTGGCATAGCAGGTTAAACCTCTGCCTGTGATGCCAGCAACCCATATGAGTGCCAATTCAAGTCCCGGCTTCTCGACTTCCAATCCCGCTCCCAGATAATGGCCTGGGAAAAGCAGCAGCAGATGGCCCAAGTGGTTGGGCCCCTGCACCCGCGTGGTGCACCTGGAAGAAGCTCTCCAGGTTCCTGGCTTCTGACTGGCCCAACCTGGCCTTTGCTGCTGCCATTTGGAGAGTGAAGATTCTCTCTCTCTCTCTCTCTCTAACTCTGCTATTCAAATAAATAAAGTAAATCTTTTTTAAAAAAGATTTCTCTGAAGATATAACATATGCAAATATACTTGATCCAGTCAAAAGGCTGAGAAGTGATAACATAGGCAAATAATACTAATTTCCATTTTACTGAATGTCTGCCGAGTATGGTCATTCTATACATTTATTTCATTTGATGATTAAAAGAATAGTATGAGGCAAATGTTACTGTATTGAAATTACACATGAGAAAATAGATTAAATGAACTTAAGAATTTGCAGGAGTCTCAGAGAAAAAAATGGCAAGGTCAAAATATATGTACATTTTTCTCTGAAAACAAAAGGCCTGATCTTTTCTCTATAAACTCTTACTGGGAAACGGCAGATATTCATTTACTTTAGTACTCTTTTCCCTTCTTTCTGTTTCTGTATTTTCTTTTGATTAACGAAGACTCTTAGACCACTATCCAAGAATAGCTACTGTGATGTTTAAAGTGTTCTTTTCTGTTCTATTCAATAAGGGAACCATTAGCTATGTCTTTTGCTTTAGCATTTGAAACGTTGCTAATACAATCAAAGAACTGAATTTTTACTTTAATCTAGCTAATTACATATAACTACTGTTTGGGCCATTGCAGCCTTAGGTGTTTGAATGCTTTTTGCTATGTGTACAGTCAATATAATTAGCATGTTGATTGATAATGAGAAAATTGTTCATTCTAGGTTGAAAACTTTAGCAGAAGATCTAATGCAGACCCAGCAGATGCTTTTAAACAAGGAGGAGGCTGTCCTGGAGCTAGAAAATAGGATTGAAGAGTCTTCTAAGACATGTGAAAAGAAGTCTGAGTGAGTAAAAAAAAAAAAAAATTTGAACAAAGGAAGTTTAGTTGATGTAATTTTAGAGAAATACTTTAGTTACATGATACCATGTACTATTAATGAAAATGGAAATTTTCATTTTAAGTATAAAACTGTGTAGTTATTTTATGGACTCTAGAAAAGTGATTCTGTGTTTATATAAATATAGTGTACTGATCATATCTTAATGTTTCAAAAATTTGAATTGTTTTCCAAAAATCGTTTGTTAAAAGCTGGCCTTACTCACTTGCATCCTTTCGCCCCAGACTCACCATGAATTCCTGTGTTAAAAAAAGTGGCAGACGATTATTATCTAGAAATTAGCTTCTCTTATGTTAGAGGGAATCAGATAAACAAGGAAAAGAGTAATCTGCTTCACCTATAAAAGTCGCTCTGAGATGTACTGTGTTGTACTGTTGTTTGCCTTGCTGATATTTGGATTTGTAACTGTGTTCTTGGGTCCTCTAGTTTTGCCTTAGTGTATTCTTGTCTTTTGCTTTAAAATTTAAATTTTGCCTAACTTTTAGAATTTCAAATCTGACTTCGGTAATTGCTTCCATCTAACACAGTGGTTGCTGGTTTCTTTAATCTTGACTGGGCCTTTTTTTTTTTTTTTTTTAGGATTTATTATTTTTTTGAAAGTTAGAGTCACACAGAGAATGAGAGGCAGAGAGGCGTCTTCCACCCGCTGGTTCACTCCCAATTGGTTGCAATGGCTGGAGCTGAGCTGATCCTAAGCTAGGAGCCAGCAGTGTCTTCTGGGTATCCCATATGGGTGGAGGGGCCCAAGGGCTTGGTCCATCTTCCACTGCTTTCCCAGGCCATAGCAGAGAGCTAGATTGGAAGTGGAGCAGCTGGGAGTTGAACTGATGCCCATATGGGGTGCCAGCACTGTAGGCGGCAGCTTTACCCTCCACACCACAGCACCCGCCCCTTGACTGGGCCTTGTACATTTTTTGGTATCGTCCTGTTACAACTGGCTTGATTTATGAAGACTCTCAAGGAATTTGTGATATGATATATTTCTCTGTTCTTAATGTTTGTACTTTGCAAAAATTCTCCACTTTTCCCAAATCTCTGACTCTTTTATCTTTATCATTATAGTTAGCAGGTTGTCTTCTACATTGCAGATAAAACTAAAACATTAAGTGAGAGCTCCTGTATTTTCTGGAACTATATCTATAGTTCTATATCCTCTACATTTGTACCATTATCTTTCTTTCTTTTTCTTTTTTTGACAGGCAGAGTGGACAGTGAGAGAGAGAGAGAGAGACAAAGAGAAAGGTCTTCCTTTACTGTTGGTTCACCCTCCAATGGCCGCTGCAGCTGACATGCTGTGGCCGGTGCACCACACTGATCCGAAGCCAGGAGCCAGGTGCTTCTCCTGGTCTCCCATGCAGGTGCAGGGCCCAGGCACTTGGGCCCGCCTCCACTGCACTCCCGGGCCATAGCAGAGAGCTGGACTGGAAGAGGAGCAACCAGGACAGAATCTGGTGCCCCGACTGGGACTAGAACCCGGTGTGCCGGCGCCGCAAAGCGGAGGATTAGCCTATTGAGCCGCGGCACCGGCCTGTACCATTATCTTTCCTTATTTCAATAGACTGTTTCCTTGTTCTAAGACTATTTCCTGTGCCTTTTTTGTTATAACTCATCATCTCTTATTTTCTCAGAAAATTTGTATTATATTGTGTATTATGTTTACCTTTTCTTATCAATAAGATTCTTGCACTCAATTTAAAAATATATTTGACTTCTAGTAACAATCACTATCTCCCTGTACACCCTCTAAAGCCCCTTTTTTAATTTCCGTATTTTTCTCCACCTACTTTCTTTGACTTCTGCTATCTTAGTATAAACGTATTTTAACAGTGATTATTGGGGCTGACGCTGTGGCGTAGCAAGTAAAGCTGTCGCCTGCAGTGCTGGTATCCCATGTAGGTGCCGGTTCGAGGCCCAGCTGCTCTGCTTCTGATCCATCTCTCTGCTATGGCCTGGGAAAGCAGTAGAAGATGACCCAAGTCCTGGCCCCCTGCATCAGCATGGGAGATCTGAAAGAAGCTCCTGGTTCCTGGCTTTGGATCAGCGCAGCTCCTGCTGTTACGGCCAACTGGGGAGTGACCCAGCGGGTGGAAGACCCCTCTCTCTCTCTCTCTCTCTCTCTCTCTCTCTCGCTGTCTCTCCTTCTCTATCTGCCTCTCCCCCTCTGTCTATGTAACTCTGACTTTCAAGTAAAATAAACAAATCTTAAAAAAAATGATCATGCTCATTCATTTCCTCAATTCTCAATTTGTTTTCAGTCCACATGATCTGGCTTTTGCCCCATCACAATAGAAATAAGTATCTCTAAGGTCACAAGTGATCTCTTTGTTGGTTCATGTTTCATCTTTTCCCTTGGCCTTTAGAACCCAAGATGCCAGATCTTATTCCTATAATTCTGGACATTCCTTAGCAAATTCATTCTCCTCCAGTCAGCCAATCCATGTAAGTCATGGCCCTATGCTATGTCATTCATTTTCCTAAACTCTCTTCCTAGGTGATTTCCTGAAGATGACCCACATTTGTTACTTTCAGTCAGATTTTTTTCTGAACTCTGAGGCCATGTCAGTTACCTACCTAATATGTATTAGAAGTATCCTAATGTATTAGAAGTATCCTAAATTCCCCAAGTACAAGACTGACTTAAATCTCCCCAGCACAATGACCCAACACAACTCAACCTAATATAGTTCAGTCTTAGTATTTTTTTTTACTATCTGTTCTTTCTGTTTAAAGATTTGTTTCTTTATTTCTTTTTAAAAATTAATTTATTTATTTGAAAGTCAGAGTTACACAGAGAGAGGAGAGGCAGAGACAGAGAGAGAGAGAAAAGTCTTCCATCTTCTGGTTCACTCTCCAGTTGGCTGCAATGGCTGGAGCTGTGCCAATCTGAAGCCAGGAGCCAGGAGCTTCTTCCAAGTCTCCCATGCTAGTGCAGGGGCCCAAGCACTTGGGCCATCCTCCACTGCCTTCCTGGGCCACAGCAGAGAGCTGGACTGGAAGAGGAGCAACCGAACTATAACCTGGTGCCCATTTGTGATGCTGGTGCCGCAGGCGGAGGAGAGAGCCATGGCGCCGGCCTGGGATCCCTTGTTTAAAGATAGTCATTCCATTTACGAATGCTCCACTCCCATGATCCAATCACCTCCCTAAACCCTGCCTCCTAATGCCATCACCTTGGGAGTTAGGATTTCAGCATATGGATTTTACCAGCATGTATTCATCCAGTCCATGGAAATATCACATTGGAATCAGTGAGTTTTTTGAAGGTGATATCAGGAAAATTTAAGTTACTCTAGTCGTTTCCTTAATCTGGAAGTGTTTAGTATTGTGACATCAGATAATTCTCCTTGAATTCTAAAGGAATTATCAACTGTTGATAATTAAGATTTATATTTTCCTTTTCTCAATTCACAAATGTGTTACTTTCTTCTTTACAAATGACCAGATAGCTCTACTTAGAGTTATGTTGACTTCTCTCACCAGGATATCTGACTATATATTTTCAGAGGAGATGATCTTTAAGGGTTTTCCTAGTCTAGAAGTTAGGAGATTCTTTGATTTTTTAAAAAAGATTTATTTATTTAATTTATTTGAAAGTGTTACAGAGAGGAAAACACACACACACACACACACACACACATAGATAAGAGAGAGAGAGAGAGAGAGAGGTCTTCCATTGCTGGTTTACTCTCCAAATGGCTGCAGTGGCTGGGGCTGGGCGAAGCCAAAGCTAGGAGCCAAGAGCTTCATCCAGGTCTCCCACGTGCATGCAGCAACCCATGTGCTTGGGCCATCTTCCATTGCACATTAGCAGGGAACTGGGTTGGAAGTGGAGAAGTTGGGACTGGAACCGACACCCAAATGGGATGCCAGCTCTGCAGACAGTGGCTTAACCTACTGTACCACAGTTCTACTCCCCTTTGATTTTTTAAAAGTCTTTTATTTATTTATTTATTTGAAAGTCAGAGTTACAGAGAGAGAGAGATTAGGAGAGACAGAGAGACATCTTCCATCACCTGGTTCACTTCCCCAAATGCTTGTCGAAGCCAGGAGTCAGGAGCCAGGATCTCCATCCAGATCTTCCACAGAGGTGGTAGGGGCAGAAGCCCTTGGGCCATCTTCCAGTGCCTTCCCAGGCACATTAGCAGGGAACTAGATTGGAAGTGGATCGGGTGGAACTCTAACCAGCACCCATAGGGGATGCTGACATTGTAGGCAGTGGCTTAATCTGCTTTACACATTGCCAAACCCCTGAATTTTGTTTTTAAGTAAATTTGGGCTCAAGTCTTTACTTCTCTTTAGATCTGCATATGACCTATGTTCTTATACCTATCAGGAGATGAGAATGGGAGTAAAGGGGAGAGGATGTGAAGGGTGTTGAGGCCTCTAACAACCATCCTCAACAAAATACTAGTCAATGGAATCCAACGACATATCAGAAAACTCATTCTCCCAGGCAAAGTGGGATTCATCCTTGATATGCAGGGATGGTTCAATGTTCACAAATCAATCAATGTGATACAGCACATTAACAAAAAGCAGAAGAAAAACCATATGCTTATCTCAATAGATGCAGAGAAAGCATTTGATAAAATACAACACCCTTTCATGATGAAAACTTTAAGCAAATTGGGATAGAAGGAACATTCCTCCACACGATCAAGGCAATTTCTGACAAGCCCTTGGCAACCATCCTATTGAATAGGGAAATGTTGAAAGCATTCCCACTAAGATCTGGAACAAGACAAAGATGTCCACTCTCACCATTGCTATTCTATATAGTCCTAGAAGTTTTAACCAGAGCCACTAGGCAAGGAAAAGAAATCAAAGGGATACAAATTAGGAAGGAGGAAGTTAAACTATCCCTATTTGCAGATCATGATTATTTTTATATATATATATATATATATATATATATATATTTCAGATCCAAAAGTCTCCACTATGAAACTATAGGAACTCATAAAAGAGTTTGGTAAAGTAGCAGGATGTAAAATCAACACACAAAAATCTTTGTCTTCTTCTTCTTCTTTTTTTTTTTTTTTTCGACAGGCAGAGTGGACAGTGAGAGAGAGAGACAGAGAGAAAGGTCTTCCTTTGCCGTTGGTTCACCCTCCAATGGCCGCCGCGGCTGGTGCGCTGCGGCCAGCGCACCGCGCTGATCCAATGGCAGGAGCCATCCGATGGCAGGAGCCAGGAGCCAGGTGCTTTTCCTGGTCTCCCATGGGGTGCAGGGCCCAAGCACTTGGGCCATCCTCCGCTGCACTCCCTGGCCACAGCAGAGAGCTGGCCTGGAAGAGGGGCAACCGGGACAGAATCCGGCGCCCCGACTGGGGCTAGAACCCGGTGTGCTGGCGCCGCTAGGCGGAGGATTCGCCTAGTGAGCTGCGGCGCCGGCCAAAAAATCAACACACAAAAATCTTTGTATATACAGACAATACCATGGCTAAGAAAGAACTTCCAAAATCAATTCCATTCACAATAGCAAAAAAAATTTAAATACCTTGGAATAAATTTAACAAAGGAACTTTACAATGAAAATTACAAAACATTAAAGGAAGAAAGAGAAGAAGACAAAAAAATGGAAAAATCATCCATCTTCATGGGTTGGAAGAGTCAGTATCATTAAAATGTCTATACTACCTAAATCAAGTTACAGATTCAGTGTGATACCAATCAAAATACTAATGACATTCTCATTAGATCAAGAAAAAATGATGCTGAAATTCATATGGAAACATAGGGGACCCCAAATAACTGTAGCAGAATTAGACAATAAAAACAAAGCTGGAGAAATCACAATACTATATTTCTTATTTTAAAAGAAGATATATTTATTTGAGAGAGTTATGCAGAGAGAGAGAGAGAGAGAGAGGTGTCTTCCATCCGCTGGTTCACTCCCTGTTGGCTGTAATGGCCAGAGCTGCACAGATCCGAAGCCAGGAGCCAGGAGCTCCCACGTGGGTGCAGAGGTCCAAGTACTTGGCCATCTTCAACTGCTTTCCCAGGCCATAGCACAGAGGTGATTTGGAAGTAGAACAGCCAGGTCTCGAACCAGCGCCCATATGGGATGCCAGTGCTTCAGGCCAGAGCGTCAACCCGTGTGTCACAACGCCAGCCCCTATAATACCAGATTTCAAGACATATTAAAGGGCAGTTATAATCAAAACAGCCTGGTCCTGGCAGTAAAATCGATGGATAGACCACTGGAAAACAATATAAACTCCAGAAATCGATCCACACATCTGCCACCAAATTATCTTTGACAAAGGAGCTAAAATGAATCGCTGGAGTAAGGTCAGTTTCTTTAATCAATGGTGCTTGAGAAACTGGATCCCTACCTTAGCGTTACAGAGAAATCTACTCAAAATGGATCAAAGACCTAAATCTACAGCCCAATAACATCAAATTATTAGAGAACATTGGGGAAACTCTGCAAGACAATTGCATAGGCAAAGAGTTCTTGGAAAAGACCCCAGAAGCACAGGCAATGAAAGCCAAAATTGACAAATGGGTTACATCAAATTGAGAAGCTTCTGCATTGCAAAGGAAACACTCAGCAAAGTTAAGATGCAACTGACCAAATGGGAGAAATTATTTGCCAACTATGCAACTGATAAAGAATTATTATCAATAATATATAAGGAGCTCAAGAAAATTAGCAACAATAAAACAAACAATCAGTTAAGAAATGGTCAAAGGATGGAAATCCACATGTCCAACAGACACATGAAAAAATGCTCAGGATCACTAGTCATCAGGGAAATGCAAATCAAACCCACAATGAGGTTTATTTATTTATTTATTTATTTATTTTTTTGACAGGCAGAGTGGACAGTGAGAGAGAGACAGAGAGAAAGGTCTTCCTTTGCCGTTGGTTCACCCTCCAATGGCTGCCGCGGCCGGCGCGCTGCGGCCGGCGCACCGCGCTGATCCAATGGCAGGAGCCAGGAGCCAGGTGCTTTTCCTGGTCTCCCATGGGGTGCAGGGCCCAAGCACCTGGGCCATCCTCCACTGCACTCCCGGGCCACAGCAGAGAGCTGGCCTGGAAGAGGGGCAACCGGGACAGAATCCGGCGCCCCGACCGGGACTAGAACCCAGTGTGCCGGCGCCGCTAGGCGGAGGATTAGCCTAGTGAGCCGCGGCGCCGGCCCACAATGAGGTTTTACTTCACCCCTGTAAGAGTTGCTTTCATACAGTAATCAAGAAACAACAAATATTCGCAAGGAAGTTAGGGAGGAGGTACTCTAATCGGCTGTTGGTGGGTATGTTAACTGGTACAGCCACCGTGGAAGACAGTAGGAAGATTTCTCAGAAATGAATATATACCTACTATATGACCCAGCCATCCCACTCCTGGGAATTTACCCAAGGGAACTGAAATCAGCATATGAAACAGTTATCTGTACCCCCATGTTAATGTCAGCTCAATTCACAGTAGCTGAAACATGGAATCAACCCAAATGTCCATCAACTGAAGAATAGATAAAGACATTATGGGATATGTATATTAAGGATTACTACACAGTGGTAAAAAAAAGTGAAATCTTATTGTTTGCAACAAAATAGATGAAACTGGAAAACATTATACTTAGTAAAATAAGCCAAGGAAAACTGAAGGCTTTCTAAGATCTATAACAAGGCAAACATGCCCACTTTCACTTTTCATCAACATAATACTGGAAGTCCTAGCTAGAACTGTTCAGGCAAGAGAATGAAATAAAGGGTATCCACTTTTAAAAGGAGGAAATCTTACTGTCACTGTTGGCACTCCAAAGATTCTAAACAAATTCAGTAAAGGATATAAAGTTAGTGTATGAACATCAGTAGCATTGTTATACATCAAAGGAGAATTACCTAAAAAGGAAATGGAGAAGCAATTCCATTTCTAATAGCTACAAAAAATAAAATAAAATACCTGGAAATTAAGTTTAGACAAAAAAATTGAAAAGATTTTTATAATGAAAATTATAAACCATTGATAAAAAATGGAAGACACTATGAAATATAAATGCATCCTATGTTGATGGATTAGTAGAATCAATACCATTAAATGTGCATATTACCCATAGCAATTTATAGATTTGGTGCAATCCCTATCAAAATACCAATGATAATTTTCACAGAGCTAGAAAAAACAGTTCTAAAATTTATATGGAAGCTTAAAAGACCCCAAACAGCCAAATTGATCTTCAGCAAAAAGAACAAAGCAACACTTAACTTTAAAATAAATAACCCAACTTTAGTAATTCAATCAGCATGATATTGGCTTTAAAGTGAATCATGATTCATTGAAACAGAATAGATACCCTAGAAGTAAACCCATATATCTACAGCCAAATGATTTTTGACAGAGGTGCGAAGGGTATATGTTGGCAAAAGGGTAGTCTTTTTCATAAATGTTGCCTGAAAAATTGAATAACCACGTGCAGAATGAAAGTAGACCCCAATCTCATTTATAAAATTATCTCAAAATGGATTAAAGACCTAATTAAGACACTCGAAACTTTGAGGTTATTAGAAGAAACCTTAGGGAAACAATTTCAGGACATTGAGTCCAAGGATTTTCTGAATCAAATTCCAAAAACACAGGAAATAAAAAAAATAGACAAGTGATATTTCACCAAACTTAAGAGCTTTTGCACAGCAAAGGAAATAATCAAAAGATAACCTACATAATGGAATAAAATATTTGCAAGCTGTATATTTGATATTGTGTTAAAATCCAGAATATACAAAGAACTAAATTGATTTCATTAGCAAAAAAAAAAAAAAAAGGGCAATAGATGTAAGCAGACATTTAGTAGTGGAAGATGTACACATGGCCAACAGATAGATGACAAAATGCTTAATATCATTAATCACCTGGGAAGTGCAAATCAAGACCGCAGGGAGATACCACCTCAGTTCAGTGAGATTGGCTATCATGAAAGAGACAGAAGGTAGCAAGTGTTGACAAGGCTGTGGAGAGAAGTGAGCCACTGGGCAGTGTCAAAAGGCATGTAAGTTAACACAATCATTGCAGAAAATAGAAAACAGTATGGAGGCTCTTCAAAAACTAAAAATAGTACTACCATATGACCCAGAAATCCCACTACTGTGTATAAATCCAGTTGGTCTATTGTGGAGACATGGGTGTGTTCCTGTTTATTATTATACAGTTCACAATAGGCAGAAAGAGAAAGCAACCTAAGTGTGCACGCACTAATGAATTTGTAAAATGTACATATACACAATGGAATATTGCTTAGCCACAAAATGATGAAACCTTGTCATTTGCAATAACATGGATGGAACTGGATAACGTTTTGTTAAATGAAGTAAGCCAGGCACAGAAAGACAAATAACACATTACGTCACTCATCCATGGTAGTTAAAAAACATAGAGGATCTCATAGACATTGAAAACATAATGCTCTGATCCAGAGGCTGAGGGAGGAAATGGGGAGGAAGAATGGGGAAAAGGTTGGTTTCTGGGGACTAGACCATAACTAGAAAGGAACAAGGGGCACTGGGATTCCGTTGCATGTAGGATGTAGATTGATAATGTTACTTTATATTTCTCTGAAAACCTAGAAGATACAATTTTTCAATATTTTCACTGTAAAGAAATGCTAAATATTAGAAAGTATAAACGTATTCTTCCTGAAAATATCACATATTACCCCATAAATATGTACAATTTTTAGATGTTTACTTTTTTAAATAAAAACTTATTGGCACACTTGGCTAATCCTCCACCTGCAATGTTGGCACCCCGGGTTCTAGTCCCAGTTGGGGCGCTGGATGCTGTCCTGGTTGCTCCTCTTCCAGTCCAGCTCTCTGCTGTGGCCTGGGAAGGCAGTGGAGGATGGCCCAAGTCCTTGGGCCCTGCACCTGCATGGGAGACCAGGAGGAAGCACCTGGTTCCTGGTATCGGATGGGCGCGGTGCTGTAGCGGCCATTTGGGGGGTGAACCAACAGAAAGGAAGATCTTTCTCTCTCTCTCTCTCTCACTGTTTAACTCTGCCTGTCCAAAAAAAAAAAAAAAAAAGCCATAAGTTTTTTTTAATCTCACAGTTCTGGAGGTCAAAAGTCTGAAGTCAGGTGTTGGCAGGGTTCATTCCTTTGGAGGACTTTGAGGCTGTATGTGTTTCATGTTTTTCTCCCAGCTTCTGGGATGGCAGTGTCTGACATCACTCTGGCCCCTGGCTCTGTCTTGACGTGGTGTTCTGCCTATGTATCTCCTTTATGTATCAGATTTTCCTTTTATCAGGACAACAGGCATGAGGATTAAGAGCCCCTCCCACTCCAGTGTGACATCATCTTAGCTAATTACTTCTACGGTAACCCTGTTTCCAAATAAGGTCATATTATGAGTTTTCAAGGATTATGACTTGAACATAACTTTTTGAGGTACACAATTCTATCCATAACAGTACGAATATACTACAGTTTGTTTCATCATTCACTCTTTGAAATATATCTGCTTAGTTTCTAGTTTTTGGCTGTTAGAAATGAAGACACTCTAAACAGTCACATACAGGTTTTCTGGTGTGTGAACATAAGTTATAGCTTCTCTGGGGTAACCCAGGAGTGAAATTGTATGGTAATTTCATGTGTAGTCTTTCAAAAGTGGCCTTACATTCCTACCAGCAATGTGAGTGATCCAGTTTCTCTTCATCCTTGCCAGTATTTGGTGCTGTCATTATTTTTTATTTGAACCATTTTTATAGGTATGTAGTGATATCTCCTTATTGATTTAATATGTATTTTCCTACTGACTAATGTGGCACATCATTCCTTTGTGCTTGTTTGTCTTGTTGTGTTGTGTTTTATATCCACACTTTTTTAAATCCGCTTTCTAATTGGATTTTTTTTAATGTTTTATATATTCTAGATCTGAATTTGGAAATCCTCTTTTCTTATCTCTAGTTTGTCTTTTCATTTTCTTGACAGGGGTCTTTCATAATACAAATTTTAAACTTTAATGAAGTCAGTCCAGTTTATATGTTTTACCTTTTGTTATTTGTAGATTTGATGTCAAGCCTAATAAATCTTTTCCTGTATAGTTTTCAAAATAAGACAATTAAAATTTCCGCCTTTATTGAGGAATAAAATTATATCAGTTATACAGTATGATGATTTTGATATACATATGTTTTGTGAAATTGATTACCACACTCAATTTAGTTAACACATCCATCAACTCACCTAGTTACCCTTTATTTTGTTTTGCTTTGTAGTGAAAACATTTAAGCAAATTTCAAGTATATAATTCATATGAACTGTAGCCACCATGCTGTACATTAGATCCCCTGAGCTTACTCATTTCATGAGTGGAAGTTCCATGACCACACACTTTCCTTGTCCTCTTGCCTCCTCTGGCCCTCGTAACTACAATACTACTCTCTCTCTCTCTCTCTATGAATTTAACCTTTAAAAGTTCCACATGTTAGATTATTCAGCATTTGCCTTCCTCTGTCTGACTGAGTGTAAAGCCTTCCAAATTTCATCCGTACTGTTGGAAATGGCAAGCTCTTTCTAATGGCTGAGTAATATTTCATTCTTCTATTATATGTCTGTCTATAATTTATCTATATATTCCACAATTTGTCCACTGAGGATTTTTTTGTATGTGGGCTTAAATTTTTTATACTTGGCACTTGTTCAAATGGCTCTTTTTGTAATATTGATTTGTTTTTTGTAAATTTGCCAAAACTAAGTTGGGAATACCTGTGTTGGTCTGTTTCTGGATTATCTATTCTGTTCCTGTGCCAACTTAGTTTGAAGAATAGGGGAAAGTCCATGTGTCAGCGTTCCACATACCACCTTCATGTTTTGAGAATTGCTAGAAAGGATTTTGGGACACAGTATTTAATTGTAATCTAGGCTAAGACTTTTTACAGTGATGGAATGTGGATCCACAGTCATATTATGAGAGAAAAAGACACAGACAGAAGCTGGTAGAACCTGCTTTCAGGCTTTCTTAGGCTGTCTCCTTTTCAAAAAGCACCACACTTCGTGCACTCTTCTCCAGCTTTAAAGAAAACAAAACAAAAATCAACAGTGTGTGTGATGGGACTGTCCAAGGAAACTCATCAGGGACTCACTGCCCCAGGAGGAATTTTATCCGGATCTAGGCCCCTTTTCTCTAGCACAAACCAAAATTCCAACTTTCCAACAGATAAGCAGTTGTTCAACCTAAACCACATTGTTTGCATAGTTCAGGCTCGCTGATAGTCATCCATGAGGGATTATTTTTATGCGAGTGTAAGGAACTCTTTGTCAACCATGTTCTCAGATGCCAACAAAGCCAGCTTTGCAAGCATGCCTTTCTAAGGACAGGAGCTTCAAGCCTGCTTGGTTAACTCTTTTCTACAGAGTATTCTGTCTTTCTGGAAGCAAGAGTCCTTGTGGTGCAGATTTGTAGTCTTCCCAAAACTGTTCACTAAAACAGACATAGTAACTAGGATAACTCATAGGGAAAAAACTGCAAGAGAAACAACTCCATAGACAGCATGCTCAACATTGTAGATGGCAAGGTGTGTGTTAGTGGCTGAATGAGGAAGCAAAGGAAAGGGAAAAAAAAACTTGTTAGTCCCGAGAGCTGGATCTTGGAATGCTCTCAAGAGTACAAACACCAGTGAATAGTCATCTTTTCAGGGAAGAGCTCCCATTTCAGCGCAGAACTCCATGGCCAGGTCTGAACATTACAATTGAAACTGGCTAGGCAATCTGTTTTCCTAATGAGGGGGACAGAAAATGGGTTGTTCTAATGAGAGATTCATAGTATTAGTGATTCTTGTCGTTATGTGAATGTTTTAGGATCATTATGGGATGTCCTATTTATTACCCAAAGTAAAATAAAGATGAAATCTTAATGTATAAGGATTAGAAACACTATGAGAAGTCATTTTAAAAAGGAGAGCTCTTTCTCTAAGCTGTATAACATACTTTCTATAATGGTTTCATCCTGTCTTTTTGAATGAAACTGAAATATAATCTCTGTTAGGGATTGTATTAACTTCCTATTGTCGTTGTAGAGAATTGTCCCAGATGTAGTTAGATGTCAGAACTGGTTCTAATGCGCCGCATCACAAGGCTTTCTCTGGAGGCTCTGGAGGACCATCTACTTCTTTGGTATTTCAGGTTTCTGCAGGCTTTCCGCATTCCCCTGCTTTTGGCCGCACATTGGAATGCTTTTTCTTCTGTTGTTTCCTTTGTCACATTGCCTTCTCTGAAATTGTCCCTCTTGTCTTCCTCTTACGCTTACAATGGACTCATCTGGACAACCCCCTTCCATCTCAACATCTGTAACTCATATCTAAGAATTCCTTTTACTTTATAAGGGAACATAGGCTAAAGGTTCTGGGAATAATGATGTAGCCATCTTTTGGGGGCCATTAACTTACCATAGATTAAAGAAAGAGTAAAATGTATGTTATTTATGCCTATTAGTAGTTGTTTTTTTGAATTACATTTGAATGTTCAATTAATATTTGCTTTTCTTCAATTGTGCTTCATTTATCATTTTGTGTTTCATTTTTGCCAAGCTTATTTTTATTCTTTCAGTGAATTTTTTTGCTTGCATTTTTCCATTAGTTTTTTTTTTTGAAACTTGTTTGCAAAGACTATTGATAATGGTCATGGTTTTAAAGTCCTGTTATTTGCAACCAAAAATCTGTGTTGATTCTTCCTACTATTTTGAAATCACTCATCTCATTGATATTCCAGGTGTATATGAAAATGTATTTTTACCATTTTACCTCATATATTTTGAATTATTTCTTCTACTGTTGTCACTGCTGTTATTATTTTTTAATTCTGTTCGTAGTTAGAAGATACAAAGAAGAAACCTTCAGGAAGCTTTAAGTTCATAATGGGTGTAATCTTTTCCAAATTCTGGCCCTTATACAAATATGTTCATAAAAGTGATTGTTTTAAAACTTAGCCCTCACTAAAGAGATTCACTGAGACATAAACATTGCCAATTTATTATAAAAGAGCAATTGCCAACCAGCATGAATTTACCAAGAAACCTGTTTGGATTTAAAACATGGGTCACAGATTATTGGTTGATGATGATATATATGATAATTACCAGTTACTGAATTTTGCTAGTTAAAGTGGTCTGTATTCTGGACTTGGCTAGGTCTCATACAAATGTTCTTACTTATTCTCTTTTCCCCAGACTTCACTCTGTTCTCTACTTTTTTGCTAGGACATTTGCCTAAAAGTCATTGCAGTGTAATTGAGGGGATTGCAACTCCCTTTTTAGCAGTCATGGAAGTTGCACTATGCTTAATTATATTGGAACATAGTTGTCAAAATGCTGATCGAGCATATTTTCAAATAAATCTCTCTTGGTGTGGGTTACTTCTGCTTACGAATACTTGGCTTATGTTGATCTTTTCTTACATTTTAAAAAGGTAATGTTTTCTCTGACCTTATTCTCCAATTGTGAATTTCCCTGATTTTTAACCTGTTTTCTGTTATATATTAATAACTTTCATCAGTGTGTGGTACAGTTCTTTTAAGATATTAATATTCTGTACCCGAGGGTGTTTACCGAGGTGTTCCTACCACCATTGCTTGGTTTCCTGGGATTTCAAGTACTTGAATTATTTTGAAATTCTCTTTGAGGGCAGCCTCCCAGGACTAAAAAGTCAGAGTAAGACAACATGTGACCCATGTAGTTTGCTAAAGGAATGTTATATATATATTGGTGATACTGTACAGATTTGAGGATTTATGCTATGGTCATTTTGTCAGTCACAGCCCAGTCCTTGTTCTTTGTCTTACAGCTTTCCCTCCCTTCAAGCAGACATCCCTCACAACATAATATACAACTGGATGCCAGGAGTCACCTTGATTTGATTTATTTTCCTCTACATGCAGATATGACCCTATCCGTATTACCATTGAGATTTGAAGTAAATTTAAGATTCTGCTTCTGTCATTTTCATTCATTTTAGATCCTACACTTCTGGACCTAATTGTCTTCATTCTGAGTTAGGTGGTTAGGCTGTAAAATAAAATGAGTGCCATAAATCATTATATCTGTGAGAACGTCTTGAATTTGTTTTTGCTTCTAAGTACTTCCTTCCATTTTGTTAATACTAACATTTAGTAACTACTGTGATAACTAAAAGTTTATTTAGCTTCATATTTCTTATGATTTTAAAGGACCCTTTTAAGAAGCAAAATACAGCTGAAGTATGAGCTATGGATATATAGTTTCCTTTAATGTTTTTATTTTTTAAAGAAGTTGAATATGTTTAATTTATTCTCTTTCAGTATTGTGCTTCTGCTAAGCCAAAAACAGACACTTGAAGAGCTGAAGCAGACAGTCCAGCAGCTGAGATGCACTGAGGCAAAGGTTGCAGCACAGAAAGAATTACTGGAACAAAAAGTACAAGAAAATGATGGGAAAGAGCCACCCCCAGTAGTAAACTATGAAGAAGATGCACGATCAGTTACATCGATGGTAAGCTAATGAGCAGTCCAACGAGAAAGTTGAAAAAGTAGTGTCTAGGTAATAAGTGAATACAAAATCAATTGCGGTTTGCTATAACAAATTATTACTCTTGTTAATATGCAGGTCCTATTAACTTGTTTGTAAATGCATAGACTTGTCAGTCACCTCAGGGCACCTGGAGAGCACTTGCAGGAACCGTCTGTAGAGTCAGAGGAAAAACACTCTTCTCTTGCCTTCAAAACTGAAAACAAAGACTGCAGTTGTTTTTTTCCTGGGGGACAGAAGAAGGTAGGGTGTTATTCTTAAGATAGAAGTAAGAATTAAGGAGAAAGCTATTTATTAATTTGTTTCTTCTTAAGAACAGTATTTCTACTTTAACTGAGATTGATGGAAGTTTATTTTCAGAATACAAAGTATTGATAAATATATTCAGATTCACAGACTTGAAATTCAGTTTTTTTCCATTTAGCTGTAGTAATTGTTTAGGAATTCTGTCTCTCCCTGTGAATGTTGTTGGATCTCACGAGGGGCAATTTTGCCCTCCCTAGGATTTTTGGTAATGTCTCCAGATGTTTTTTGGTAGTTGGAGCTGGTGAGTGCTGTTGATATCTAATGGGTAGAGGACAGTGAAGCTGCTCGGCATTCCTCAGTGCATAGAGCAGCTCCCGCCTTCATACTCCTAACAAGAGATTCTCCAGCCCATTATGTCAATAATGCCAGCATTAAAAAAACTGAAACAATGCCCTCATTTTTTTCCTCTTGTGGGTACCTGGATACACTCCATAGATGTATAATAATATTATAGTTCATGATGCTATAGCTCATATTTTGCTAATTTTTAGTTTATGTGATTCTAAATAATAACATTTGATTGTTAAATGAGTTCAGATGTCTGCATAAGAAAAAAAGACTCTGAAAATGTGATAAATATGGAAGTGAATAGAAGTCTTTAAGCTGTTGTGATTATTGCTAGCTTTATAATTAACTGATCCATACTATTTATAGAACACTGTGAATTATTCTTTGTTCTCTTTTACTGTCCTACTATTAGCAATCTTAGTAAAATACCAAAGACCCACTTAGATTTCCTCTCTCGCTTTATGATTATTGAGAACAAACTTACATAAATGCATTCTTTGAGAGGTGCCTTTCAAGGTTTTTCTTTAACTTGGCTTTTCTAGAAGATTGCACTTGTTTTCCCATATTTATTTTTCCATTAACATTTTGAAGACCCCTCATATCTCCCTGTCCCCATGTGGTTGTGGAGTTGGTTAATCAATGGCTTGATCTAGTGGCATCTTGGTTAAAATTTCATAATAATTTTTATGTGCAGATAACCCATGTTTGCCTCATTGATAGCAATCTCCACTTGATAATATGATTAAAAACTTAGCTTTAAATTTAAAATAATATAATAATTACTTCTTATAAAGAACTTACAGTCTTTGGAGTTTTATCTTTTGTAATCATTGAAGAAAAACCTTTGTTCAACAATTGAACTGAATTAGCAATGTTTCAGAGAGAAGGTATGCTCCTAATACAATTTAAGATAGCAATCTGCCTTCTTGCACCTTCAGGCTCCTCTCTTGTACTCATTTATTAAATGGTGATGATGCCTTGTAAATTTTTACAAAGCACTGCTGCAGATTTCATTTCATCCAATTTATTTTAAAAAGTTGCAATGGTAATTCTAAATATGTCTATCTATTCATTGAAGTAAGACCTTTAGTAAGTCAATGATATTTATAAATGTTGTCTCCACTGAATTACACACTTTTCATAATAATATAAAAGTCTTTCTCCATTTTAAGATTTTTGTTATGAATCCTATGTGGGGTGATATTAATATCTCTGCCCCTGCTTTAGGAAATAGTATGTATGTTTGAATATGTATATACATATACATTATATTTCAAGTGACATAAATATGACAAAATGTTAAAAATTGGTAAATCTGTATTGCTGATTGCTTCTTTACACTTTTCTGTGTTATTTGAAATATTTTAAAAGAAAAAAATTCAAAAAATAGATTTAAAACTAAAAAGAAGCAAACAGTGCAGGGATGGGGGATCTTTTTCTGCCAAGGGTCACTTAGATATTTATAACATCATTCCTGGGCCATACAAAATTATCAGCTACAAATTAGCCTGCTATAGGTTTATTGAATTTTGAGTCCTACTTGCAGTTGTCTTGTCAGGGCTAGAACAAATGATTTCACAGGCCTTATACAACCTGTGAGCTGGACATTCCTCATCCCTGGTCTAGAACAGTCATAGCTGAAAAAAATTAAAATTTATTGAGTCTTTTAAATGTGTAACTTATCAATTTTACAAAATAATTCTATAAGATATGTAATTTGAAGTAAAAATTAATGTTTTGTAATTCAGACAGGGCACCTAACAAATTGATGCCCATTAATAGATTTACAATTTGCTTTATAAAGGAAGTAGAAATATTTGCAATGCACCCTTCTTAAAACTTAATACTGGCCGGCGCCACGGCTCACTAGGCTAATCCTCCGCCTTGCGGCGCTGGCACACCGGGTTCTAGTCCTGGTCGGGGTGCCAGATTCTATCCCGGTTGCCCCTCTTCCAGGCCAGCTCTCTGCTGTGGCCAGGGAGTGCAGTGGAGGATGGCCCAAGTGTTTGGGCCTTGCACCCCATGGGAGACCAGGATAAGTACCTGGCTCCTGCCATCGGATCAGCGCGGTGCACCGGCCGCAGCGTGCCGGCCGTGGTGGCCAACGGCAAAGGAAGACCTTTCTCTCTGTCTCTCACTGTCCACTCTGCCTGTCAAAAAAAAAAAAAAAAAAAAAAAAAAAAAAAAAAAAAAAAAACTTAATACTCCCACATATATCAGTGAACTCTTTGCACAATTAAATTTTCTCAATTAATAGCTAGAATATTACTTTTCAATTTACTTGAAAACAGTAAAATTATTAAATTAGATTTAAATGATTTTCCCCCAAAGACTCTTTAAGTGAGGTTTTATGAATAGTAATTCAAGAAAAGCCTCAATTAACATTGTAGTTCTGTTGCTATTCCCTCTTTATAAATTTCATCTTTATAAGTATAAAATTCCAACAAGAGGAATTTGGTTGAATATTGGAAGAATTAGAAGAACTAATTTAAATATGTATTGGGATTTAAATATGTATTGGAAATTTGTGAAACTTGTCCCAAACATTGATTTAAAAGTAGGAGAGAAAATGAACTGTTTCATGCAATCCTAGTTACTGGTGGTGGCAAACAATATAGCTTCTCTTCAGTGGTGAATACTTCTGTGGAAGAGTGCGTTCAGAGGATTGTAGCATTGAATGGGCCGTGAATTGTATATTCTTATAAAGATTTCAATCTTTGATTCAGATGTATCATCAGGGTTAGGATTATGTAGTCACATTCTTATATGTATTGATGTTTATTTTGGCTCTCTAAATTTTGGCTCTATTACTTTACAAAAATTCAAACTTTTTGTAGAGGCAGATAATATTGTCATCTCTGTCAAGGTAGACCATCCTTCTAATATTGTTTTCTTTCCCCAAGGTATAATTTTGCACAAAATATAGAGAAAAGTGACAAATATTAAGTGTTACACAGAAATTTTTTGAATAAGCAAGGGAAGGAGGAATAATATTGGTGGGGGGAGGAGAGAGGGAAGGGAGGAGAAATACCTTTTATCCACTGGTTTACTCATGAAATATCAGAACAGGCAGGGCCAAATCTAGGAACTTAGAGTTTCACCTGACTCTCTGACCTGGGCAGCAGGGATGCAAGCACTGAGCCATGATCTGCTGCCTGCCAGGGTGTGCATTAGCAGAAACCTGGTTGGGAAGCAGAGAAGTGAACTCAGGACTTTGATATGGGACAGGAGCAGTTCAGGCGGCCTCTTAACTGCTGTGCCAAATCCCTACCCCGTAGTAATTTTTCATTGTGTTTATGTAGTTATTTATTTATTTATTCAAGTAGTATCTTTGAGTTGCTATGTATGTCAAGTGTATTTCTAGATGTTTGGGATATATCAGTAATTAAAACTAATAATAATAATAAGCCCTCCTCTCTTAGAAACTATATTCTGTGGTGAAGGTTATCAAGTTACTGAATTACATATTGTGTTGGAAGGTGATCAGTGTCAGGAAATAAAAGCAGAGCAGGGTAGAGTGCTGTTGGTTTAGCATCTCAAAGATTGGGATCCAACTTTATTTTTCTTTCTAAAAAATGTTTATTTTCATTTTTTTTTAGTTGAAAGGCAGAGAGAGAGAGATCTTTTATCAACTGATTCACTCCCCAACAGTTGGAGCTGGGCCGGGTTGAAACCAGGAGCCCAGAATTCAGTTCAAGTCTCCCACATGGGTGGCAGGAACCTAAGTACTTGGGCAGTCATCCATTGCCTCCTAGGGTGTGAATTACCAGGAAACTGGAATTAGAAGCAGAGCTGGCTCTTGAACCCTGGCATTTCCATATGGAATGTGGGTGTCCTAAGCAGTATCTTACCTGCTATGCCAAACACCTGACCCTGGGGGTCAATTTTAAATTGAATCAGGGTGACCGTTATTGATTGAGAAGGTGACATTTGAACAAAGAGTTGAAAATCTGGGGACTAATAAGCCACTTAAATTTCTGGGCAAAGAGCGTTCCAGCCAGAGAGTACATCATAAAGATTAGAATTCAAGAGCATGTTTGAGGGTTCAAAGTATAGCAGAGAAAAAGTGGAAGGAAAGATGTGAGTATAGGAAATGAACTGAGAGAAGTAATGGGAACAGATCTGGGGCCTTTGTAGGTCAAAATTAGGGATTATGGCCTTCCTCTGAGTTAAAGAGGGTTTGGATAGTTAACAGAGAAATGACAGGCTCACTTTGGAGTTAAATGGTCACTACTGAAACTGTATGGAAAATATATTTATGGAGAAAGAGATTATTGCAGTCACTCAGGTGATAGAAGATAAGAATTTGAACAAGGATGGTAACACTGGAAGTAACAAGTTTTTAGCTTTTAGGATATATTTTAAAGACTGAGCCTATGCAATTTCCTGTGGATGTACAGTATGGGAGAGGAGTCAAGGACGATTTGATGGTTTCTAGCTAGACCTTTGGAAGAATAAAATTGGTTTTGAGTGAAATGGAAAGACTACAGGTAAAGCAGCTTTGATGAGGAAAATTGCAACTTTAGTTGATCTTTCAAAACACAAATCAGTAGGGGCTTGGAGTTCAGGAACATGATTTTGGTCAAATTTGAAAACTGTAGGCATCAGATGATACTTAAAGCTGTTTGTTTGTAGGAGGACACCTTATGATGTAGTATAGAAAAGAGGAATAAGGCCTTAAGTCTGGGATACCTCCAAATAAGAGGTCCAGAAGAAGAGGAGGAATCAGTGGAACAGACTGAAAAGGACAACCGGTGAGGGAGTAGAAAGTAAGACAATCTTATGTCCTTGAAGTCTAGTGAAGAAAGGATTGCAAGATAGAGGGAGCTCAAGAAACTCAACAACAAAACAATCCAATTAAGAAATGGGCAGAGGATTTGAACAGACATTTTTCAAGAGAGGAAATTCAAGTGGCTAACAGATACATGAAAAAATGCTCAGGAACACTAGCCATCGGAGAAATGCTAATAAAAACCACAATGAGGTTTCGCTTCAACCCAGTTAGAATATGGCTATCATAGAGAAATCAAAAAACAACAGATATTGGTGAGGATATGGGGAAAACACCCTAATACACTGTTGGTAGGAATGTAAACTAGTACAGATATTGTGGACGACAGTATGGAGATTTCTCAGAAATCTGAAAATGGATCTACTATATGACCCAGCCATCTCTTTCCTGAGAATTTACCCAAAAGAAATCAGCATATGAAAGAGTTATCTGTACCCCCATATTTATTGCAGCAATATACAATAACTAAGATATACAATAACTAAGATACGGAATCAGTTCAGATGTCCATCAACCGATGACCGGATAGAGAAAATGTGGTAGTACTATGGAGTACTACTCAGCTGTAAAAAGAATGAACTCCTGTCTTTTGCAACAAAATGGATGTAACTGGAAACCATTATACTTGGTGAAATAAGCCAGTCCCCAAAAGACAAATATCGTATGTTTTCCCTGATCTGTGGTAACTAATAGAGTACAAAGCAATGTAATGCATATGAGTGAAATTGACATTTTGAGGTTTGATTATTGTTTACAATCCTTGTCTCTATTGTTAAGGAACAATTTTTTTTTTCACATTACTTTTTGTTGAATTCTTTACTTAGTGGAGGGTTAAGGTTATGATTATAAAATACAATGAAAGTATGTCATTGTAAAAATTAAAAGAAAAAATAAGAAAGGAAGGAGATTGGGAGGGTGGGAGTGTGTGAGAGAGAGGGCAGGGTGGGAAGTATCTCTGTTCTCCTAAATCTCTATATATGTAATATGTTCGCCTTATATAAATAAAAAATGTAAAAAATTGATGTACTAACAGAGTGGCTTTTCAGAACCATCAGTCATAATGTTACCTTATTTACAAAGGTTTACATTACTTTCCCCAACTTGAATGTATTTCTAACAGTTATGACTACGTTGGGAAGATAGTCTTTTGTTACACTCTGAAGCTCAGAGACTACTGGAAGGGGCTAAATTTGTTTGAACTGTGGCAATATTCTATTAAAGAGGAAGAAACAAATTATGGAATGTGTGTCTTTACTTTGGAGACTGTCTTTTGTTTAGAGAGAGTATCTCGAGGCCCTTCCTTAATTCAAAAAGTGGCGTGCACTGAAAATTTATGGAGGGCACTTCTAACTCTGGTAGTAAAGATATTGTGTTGGGCTGGCAGAAGTGCTGCTCCAAGAGTTAGGTTAATTTGATGATTTAGATCAGGTGAATTTATTATTTTTCTGCACATATATATGTGCAGATAAGATATATGTGCACATAAGATATGTTCCAAGAAGAAGTGAGCCCAGAATTTGGGGCATGTTGGATTGAAGTCAAAAGAAACAGTAATATTGACTGCGAGGATTTTCTGAGCCTTTTATTTAAAGTGTCCAAGAAGGGAAATAGCCTTTGAAATGAGATATCTCTGAAAATAGTGTCCTAACCCCCTTTCTAGGAGCCTCCTGAAGGGACCACGGTGCAATGAAACATTTCTTCCTGTTTGTTTTTTAGTTGTCTAGTTACAGGAACACGATAGGTTTTCAAATACTATCTCTTGAATTGATGAATTGGACTTCTTTTCCAATCTGGAATAATCGAGTTATTTTACTTTATAACAGCATGTGCTTTGGACCAAATATATTATAATTTTTATTGAAAGAATCTCTTATATTTCAAATATATCTAGAATTTATGGCACCACATGTATAATGAGGATCTACTTTTGAAATAAGTTTAGCTATTCTATAAGACATTTGCCTTTACTTTGATGTTTTTGGAATTACATATTTTGTTTATGCCCTTTTGCTATACTAACACATAATATATATTTATATCTCCTCTTGAGTTAGTTTTACTTAGTTGAATAGCAATAGTAATAAAAAAGTGTTTTGTTACATTTTCAGCCAAGAAAATATTTGTTGACTAAAATTTATCTGTCATTATAACTCAGTAATAATCCAATAACAGTGTCTGATATTTCAGTTTTATGCTTAGAGCACTAAAATGAACTGAAATAAACTGAAGTGTAATATTGATAACATCATTGGAGTTTCTTCTGTTTTCATCATCGAGTACATTTCTTTCTTTAAATACCTAAGATAAATGTTAATGTCAAATCTTACTCAGCAAATGGCAGTATACAGAGAAGAGTGTAAGACTAAGAACATTTTCAAAGTACTTTTCAATTTATGTATTTAACTATTATGTATGCTCATATTCTGTGTATATGCAGTGAATACACAGGGCAAAATAAATAAATAAATGGAATGTCACTTTTTCATTTGATTTTATAAAGTATAGGTGTATACATATTTCAAATTTATCTTTTTAATTATGAATTTCTTAATAAAATAACCATGGCTGAACCAGTCCTAAAATGATAAAGAGTGAGAAAATAATATTAGTTCAGAACTAAGTATTTACTATGATGAAAAATTTAAAAAATTACTGAGATTCATTCATTCGTTCAGGCTTCAGTGAGCAGTTGATGATTACTTGGTACATGAAGATTATTCATTGGGATTTTGTGGAATGAGTGGGTCAAAGATAGAATGGAATTACATCCTGCTGTAGGATTTAGAGGGCAAGATGGTGCACAAGTGATTGATATAACAATTGGAAGTTGGCTGCATTTTGACTTGTGTATATGTCTAGCAGTACTTAGATGTATACTCAGCAAATATTTATTACATAGAGAATAAGAATAGAATTTCAAAGACAGGTGAAAATTGATGCCACTTCATTTTTAAATGGTTTGTTACAATTGTGTTTTATCACATATCTCACTAAATAAATAAATATATGTGGCAGTGGTATTCTCACATGGTGATAGCATTGCAGAGATAATGCTTAGTTTGAGTTTATGATAGAATCATTATTCTCAAGCTGTGGCTGAAGGGCTTTGAATCCCAGGTCTACCACTTTGCAGTTGTACAGTGTTAATTAGTTAGGAGTTTCTTGCCCTCATTTCGCAGTGTGTAAAATGAGATTACAGTTTTACCTGCTGTGGGTTTATTGTGAGGAATAGTTAAGTTTATACATGTAAAGCAAAAAGAGAAGTGTCTTTCACTTAGTAAACTACTACCATCTTTATATGGTTACCATTTGATTGCTTATCACAGAGATGATAATGATTTTTTTTTGTCTTTACCGTACATTTTTAACACAGATTTATTGATTTGAGAGGCAGAGTTACAGAAAGGCAGAGGCAGAGGGAGGAGAGGTCTTCCCATCTGCTAGTTCATTCCCTAGATGGCCGCAGTGGCCGGAGCTGGGCTGATCCAATGCCAGAAGTCTGTAGCTTCTTCCAGGTCTCCCACGCGGGTACAGGGGTCCAAGGACTTGAGCCATCTTCTGCTGCTTTCCAGTACCTTAGCAGAGAGCTGGATCAGAAGTGGAGCAGCCAGGACTTGAACCAGCACCCATATGGAATGCTGGCACTGCAGGCATTACACCACAGCACCAGCCCCTAGCATAGCATTCTAGTTCTGAGTGAGATGTCATGCAACATTTTTTCAAAAGGAGTTCTCCTCAATTAGCTTATTTTGTCCTTTTTTTAAATGGAAGATTTATTTATTTATTTGAAAGGCAGATTTACAGAGAGGCAGAGAGAGAAAGAAAGAGAAAGAGAGAGAGAGGTCTTTCATCTGCTGGTTCACTCCCCATATGGTTGCAACAGCCAGAGCTGGGGCTGATCCTAAACCAGGAGCCAGGAGCTTCTTCTGGGTTTCCCTTGTAGATGCAGAGGCCCAAGGTCTTGGGCCACCTTCTACTACCTTCCCAGGCCATAGCAGAGAGCTGGATTGGAAGTGGAGCATCCGGGACTTGAACTGGCACCCATATGGGATGCTGGCACCACAGGCTATGGCATACCCACCATGCCACAGCTCTGGCACCCCAAACTTGGTTTTCCAATGGATGATTAGGCAGTAGATGTTTTCTCTGGGTTCAAAGACAGACTACCTCGGTTGTCTCTCACCATACTTGGAAACTCATGGAATCAAGGCTTAGATTTCCCTTTTTCTGATTTTCTATACGTCTAACAAGTCCCTCAGTCTTTACTTACAAGATGACAGGCACAGGCAGGATGAGACTGGATGCTTGCAGCAGACTGCACTCATCTGTCTCCTGGCTGAGACCATCCTTGTTCAACTTCTCCGGAGAACAAGCGTGCACATACAGCAAGGGGGAGGGGACAGCAGGTGTCACAGGCCCAGGAACTCTTTGTTCACAGGTTGACTTGGCCTCTGTGACCAGGAGACTGACAGGAGGCCATTCTAACAAGGGCAAGTTGTTTTTTCATGCTGACTATTTAAGGTCATTAGGATTTAGTTGTCTGGTCCAGAATGAATAATAAGCTTGAGAAATAATAACAATGATAATGGCTAATATGGATGGGACTTTATATACTGTGTCCCATTATAAACACTTTACATCCACTATTTCACATTTGAAACAGTCCTGAGTAGAGACCATTATTACTCATATTTTATAAATTGAAAGCATAACAAAACAAAAACCAGATAACCCAGAGTCTTGTATAAGGTTGTTTAGCTGGGAATTGGATAGTGTGTGCCATTCATTTTGGGCCTCATTCTAAATCATTTCCTTATAGCCCAAGTACTTTGTTTTTTGGTTTTAGTATGAAGAAGAAAACACTGTTCCTCAACGGTAGAGACAAGGGCTACAAGCAGTCATCGAATCTCAAAATGTCAGTTGTGCTTCTATCCATTACATTTTATGTGACACCCAAGTTGGGCATGATAGATCTCTCGTTAGCAGGAAGAAGGGTTTAGTACCTCTGTTGGCGTGATCACACCCTCACCTCTTACAAGGTGATCAATGCCCAGGTGTTAGCCCACAGTGGATGCAATACTCATCTGCATTACCCATGAATCCTACAAAGGATCTGTGTACTCTTTTTTTTTTTTTTTTTTTTTTTGACAGGCAGAGTGGACAGTGAGAGAGAGAGACAGAGAGAAAGGTCTTCCTTTGCCGTTGGTTCACCCTCCAATGGCCGCCACGGCCAGCGCGCTGCGGCCGGCGCACCGCGCTGATCCGATGGCAGGAGCCAGGAGCCAGGTGCTTTTCCTGGTCTCCCATGGGGTGCAGGGCCCAAGCACCTGGGCCATCCTCCACTGTACTCCCTGGCCACAGCAGAG